>NC_080176.1:19533069-20203216 GCF_950295315.1 Erinaceus europaeus | reverse complement strand
GGGGGGTGGGGGGCACTTCACAAGTAGTGAAGCAGATCCCTCTCAGTTTCTCTTTGTCCTATCCAATAGATAAATAATAAAAAAAAAGAAAAGAAAAATGGCCTCCAGGACCAGTGGATTTGTGGTGCAGACGCTGAGCCCAAGCAATAACCCTGGAGGCAAAAGTAATAATAATAATCGAGGATTATTCATCACTTTGTTGGTTGGTTTCTAACTTTGGACATATTTCTACATGTTCGCTGTCTTTTTTTTTTAGAGGAAGTTGAGGTATTTATTCACACAAGCACATAGAATAGTCAGTAAAAAGACACAAACTTATACAGGTAAAAACACAGGGGGCTCAGCTAAGGGGTAAGGGGTAGACACACAGGGGGGTTTCAGCTGAGGAACCCACAAGCTGGAATGCCAAAGAAGCCCCGTAGCTTGTGAACTCGTTCGCTGTCTACTGTTTGAAGTGTTCTTACAGTTTTTCCAGGCATGTCATACTAATTTCCAAAGATTTTTTTAAAATTTATTTCCTTTTGTTGCCCTTGTTGTTTTATTGTTGTAGTTATTATTGATGTCGTTGTTGTTGGATAGGACAGAGAGAAATGGAGAGGGGACAGAGAGGGGGAGAGAAAGACAGATACCTGCAGACCTGTTTCACCGCTTGTGAAGCGACTCCCCAGCAGGGGGGGGGGGGGCTGTAACCGGGATCCTTGCGCCGGTCCTTGCTCCTTGCGCTTTGTGCCACATGCGCCTAACCCGCTGCACTGCCACCTGACTCCTTAATTTCCAAGGATTTTTAGAATTTACATTAAGGTAATGTTAATAGACACTGTCTGTCCTGATTTCTGGGAGTCTCCTATCTTCTTCCCTTTTCTTATTTTATTTTATTTTATTTATTTTCCTTTTTTGTTGTCATTGTTGTCTTTATCATTGTTGTGGTTATTATCATTGTTGTGATTTATGTTGTTGTTGCCAGATAGGACAGAGAGAAATAGAGAAAGGAGGGGAAGACAAAGATGGGGAAAGATAGAGTGGGGGAGAGAGAGAGAAAGATAGACACCTGCAGACTTGCTTCACTGCTTGTGAAGCGATCCCCCTGCAGGTGGGAAGCCAGGGGCTCGAATTGGGATCCTTATGTTGGCCCTTGAGTTTTGCACCATGTGCATTTAACCCGCTGCACTACAGCCTGACCCCCCCCCCCTTTCTTATTTTAAATTGTCGCCACGGTTATTCCTGAGGCTTGGTGGTGGCACTAGAAGTCCACTGCTCCCAGTGGCCATTTTTTCCTTTTTATTGGATAGGACAGAGAAAAATTGAGAAAAGGGGGAGGGAGAGAGAAAGATAGACACCTCCAGACCTGATACACTGCTCATGAAACGTCCCCCCTGCAGGAGGGAAGTGGTGGCTCGAACCCGGATCCTTGTGCAGATCCTTGGGCTTAGTGCTATGTGCTTAACTGGGTGGCCATTGCCTGCTCCATGCACCTCTGATGTACTTTCTTCACTTGGCTTTCATGACATCCCACTTCCCTGGGCTTCATTTTCTTTCCTTGCTAGCTTCTTGATTTTTTTAAAAAGATTTTATTTGTTTATTTATTTGTTAATTAGAAAGACAGAAGGAGAGAGAGAAAGAACCTGACCTCACTCTGGTGCACATGCTGACAGGGATTAAACTCGGGACCTCATGCTTGACAGTCCAGTGCTTTATCCACTGCGCCACCTCCCAGACCATGCCACCTTTTCTTTCTGGTTTCTCCTAACATCTGTACTTACTCCCCATGATTTAGAATTCTCTATGCAGACAACTTGCCAATGTGTATCTCTGGGCCTCATAATCACCTGCTTATCTGACATCTTCACCTGGATAGACATCAAAAACTCAGTACTGGGGGTGCCAGGTGGTAATGCAGCAGGTTAAGTGCACATGGTGTGAAGCGCAAGGACTGGCATAAGGATCCTGGTTCTAGCGCCCAGCTCCCTACCTGCAGGGGGCATCACTTCACAGATGGTGAAGCAGGTCTGCAGGTATCTATCTTGCTCCTTCTCGGTCTTCCCCTCATCTCTCGATTTCTCTCTGTCCTATCCAACAAAAACAGCAATGGCAACAATACCAGTAATAAGGGCAACAAAATGGGAAAAATGGCCTTGAGGAACAGTGGATTCATAAGTTAGTACTAGCAAAATAGAATTCCTGATCTTTACACCCCAGCTCTGCCTCACCTACAGCCTTTCTCATCCTTCCAATTCCTGAGGCTGAGAGCCCAAGTCATTTGATTTTGGTCTTTTTTTCTTTCCCATTGCTCTCACACTTTAAAAAATGTTTTATTTATTTATTATTTATTGGATAGAGACAGAAAAATGAGACGGGGAGGGGTGATAGCGATACCTGCCTCACAGCTTATGAAGCTTCCCCCTGCAGGCAGGGACTTGAGTCTCAAACCTGGGTCCTTGAATACGTTATCATGTGTATTCACTGGGTGTACCACTGCCCAGACCCTGATTTTGCTCTTTCTTTCACACTTCATAATTAATGGTTCTGGATTTTTTTTTTTTTTTGTGCCACCAGGGTTATTGTTTGGGTTTGATGCCAATTCTACAAATCTATTGCTTCCAGTGGCCATTTTTCCTTTTTTTTTTTTCTTTCTATTTTTATTTGCTAGGACAGAGAGAAATTGAGAGGGGAGATAGAGAGCAAGAGAGACACATATACATCATCAGACTTGCTTTACTGCTCATGAAGCATCCTTTTTGCAGGTGGAGAGTGGGGGCTTGAACCTGGTTCCTTGTGCCTGGCAATGTGTGTACTTAACCAAGTGTGCCATTGATTTGCCCCTACCATGTTGGTTTTATTGTCAAAATATATTTAGAATCTGCCTATCCTCCCAACTTTCAATCAGCACTGAGTCCAACTCACCGTTTAAAATACTAAATGTAGGGCCGGGCGGTGGCACACCTAGCTGAGCTCACGTCCCCATGCACGAGGACCTGAGTGCAAGCCCCCAGTTTGCAGCGGGGAAGCTTCACAGGGGTGAAGTAGTACTGCAGGTGTCTCTGTCGCTTTTTTTCCTCCATGGCTATCGATTGGGCTCAGTGCCTGCACTATGAATCCACTACTCCTGGAAGCTGTTTTTTTCCCTTTTGTTGCCCTTGTTGTTTATCATTGTTCTTGTAATTGCTGTCGTTGTTGGATAGGACAGAGAGAAATGGAGAGAGGAGGGGAAGACAGAGAGGGGGAAGAGAAAGACAGACACCTGCAGACCTGCTTCACTGCTTGTGAAGCGGCCCTCCTGAAAGTGGGGAGCTGGGGGCTCGAACCAGGACCCTTAAGCTGGTCCTTGCGCTTTGTGCCATGTGCGCTTAACCCTCTGGGCTACCGCCCAGCTCCCTCTGTCTCTCTCCTTCTCTATTCACCCATCTCTGTCTTTTTTTCTCTAGCTAATAAATAAATAAAATTTAAAATATTAGAAGTTGCCTATCCTTTGCTCAAAGTCCCATAGTGGAGCCTTTTTTTTTTTTCTTCTTCTTCTTCCAGGGTTATTGGTGTGTTCGGTGCCTGCACCATGAATCCACCGCACCTGGAGGCCATTTTTTCCCCCTTTTGTTGCCCTTGTTGTAGCCTCATTGTGGTTATTATTGCCATTGTTGATGTCATTCGTTGTTGGACAGGACAGAGGAGAGAGGAGGGGAAGACAGAGAGGGGGAGAGAAAGATAGACACCTGCAGACCTTGCAGACCTGCTTCACCGCCTGTGAAGCGACTCCCCTACAGGTGGGGAGCTGGGGGCTCAAACCGGGATGCTTATGCCGGTCGTTGCGCTTTGCGCCACGTGTGCTTAACCCGCTGCGCTACCGCCCGACCCCCAAGGAACCTTCTTATTTAGAGTCTAAACCAGGGTCCCTTCCAGGGGCCTCCTGATCTAGCCCTGTCACCTCTCTTACTTCATCCACCAAGCTCTCCTCTGTGTCACCCACAGTGATCCCTGCTGCTCTACAGACAAACCCACCACCGGGGACCCTGCTCTCAGGCTGTGATGCTGCCACCCCCTCTGCACAGAGACATTTCCCCCCAGACATGGGTAACTTGCATCACTCCTACACATGGGATACCAGGGATGGAGCTTGGGACCTCATACCTGAGGATCCAGTGCTTTAGCCCTTGCTCCACATCCCAGGCTGCAGGCTAGTTTCTTCACGTTCGTCAAGTCTTTGCTTAAGCTTTTGAGTGAGGCAAAGGTGACCAGGCACACTGGACTCTGTTTAGCCCGCCCCTCCCAGCATACCGAGATTCCCCTCTCCATTGCCAATTCTACCTCCCCCTGCCCCGAAGCATTTACTAAAGTCTAATGTACACTGTAGTTTACAGTTTCCAAACGTTCAGTTGCCAGTCTTCTTTCACTAGACTGTAAAACTTCACCAGAAGAGAGATTATCTTTTGTTCCTGATGTTATTCCCAGGGCCTGGGGCTTGGCAGCTCCTATTTATTGAATTGAATGAATACAAGGGCCGACAGTGAGGCAGGTCGCCTTGTGAAATCCAATGACTTAATCAGCACAGACACTGCTTATACGACAGTAGAGTGTATTCTGAAAGGATGCATTTTAGAAAGTCTGTTTATTGTTCTAAGCTTTAAAAAAATATTTAAATTTTATTTTTATATATGTTTTTATATATTTATTTTCCCTCTTGTCCTTGTTTCATTGTTGTTGTAGTTATTATTGTTGTTATTATTGATGTTGTTGTTGGATAGGACAGAAAGAAATGGAGAGAGGAGGGGAAGACAGAGGGGGAGAGAAAGATAGACGCCTACAGACCTGCTTCACCACCTGTGAAGTGACTCCCCTGCAGATGGGGAGCTGGGGGCTTGAACTGGGATCCTTCTGCCGGTCTGTGCACTTAACCCACTGTGCTACCACCCAAATCCCTATTTTAATTTTATTTTTTAAAGATTTTATTTATTAATGAGAAAGATAGGAGGAGAGAGGGAAAGAACCAGACATCACTCTGGTACATGTGCTGCTGGGGGTTGAACTCAGGACCTCATGCTTGAGAGTCTAGTGTTTTATCCACTGTGCCACCTCCAGGACCACTATTGATCTAAGCTTTAACAGTATTTTAAATTTTATTTATTCACACCTGGTTGAGCACACATATTACAATGCGAAAGGACCTGGGCTTGAGCCCTCAGTCCCTACCTGCAAGGGGAAAGCTCTGTTAGTGGTGAAGCAGGGCTGCAGGTGTCTCTGTGTCTTTCCCTCTCTATCTCCCCTTCCCTCTTGATTTCTGACTATATCCAATAAGAAAAGATAATAAAAACAAAAAAAAATCCCAAAGTTAAAAAAAATAGTTTTATTTACTGGATAGAGACCACGAGAAACTGATATGGAAGGGGCAAAGAGGATGGTGGCTTGAACCCAAGTCCTTGAGCTTTGTAACACGTTTTCTACCTGATATGCCACTGTTCTGAAAGATCCTTTTTAAAAAATTCTTTTTTTAGATTTTATTTATTTATGAGAAAGATAGGAGAAAGAACCAGACATCATTCTGGTACCTGTGCTCCCCTCCGGGAATTCATGTTCATGTGCTTGAACTTGGGACCTCATGCTTAAGAGTCCAATTCCATATCCATTGTGCCATCTCCAGGACCACCTGAAAGATACTTTTAAAAAAGGAATAATAAGGTGGTAGAGCCAGTATAATGGTTACGTAAAAAGATAATCATGCCTGAGGATCTGAGGTTTCAGGTTTAATCCCCCTCACCACCAAAAGCCATTAAAAGGAATAAGAAAAGCAAACCATTTCTTTTTCTCCTTCTTCTGATAGGAGATATAGATAAGATATATATAGCTCTATCTATACATATATATACATATAGAAGGAGATCGATCCTTGTGCTTTGTGCCATGTGTGCTTTACCTGCTGCGCTACCGCCCAACCCCCTTAACCATCCTTTTAAAATGTGTGTGTACAAATATATATAATTTTTTTTTTTTGTCACTAGGGTTATTGTTAGGGCTCAGTGCTGGCACTACGAATCTGCTGCTCTTGGTGGCCATTTTTTTCCCATTGTTTTTAGTGGATAGGAGAGAAATTGAGAGAAAAGGGGAGACCGAGAGTAAGGAAGATAGACACCTGCAGACCTGCTTCAGCGCTTGTGAGGCGACCCCCCTGCAGGTGGGGAGCTGGGGACTCCCACTGGGATCCTTGTGCTTCGTACTATGTGCGCCACCGCCCGGCCCCCTAATGTATATATATTTATTTCCTGGGTAGAGCGAGAAATCAGGAGGAAGGGGTGGGGGTAGATAGCATAATGGTTATGCACAGACTTTCATGCCTGAGGCTTCATAGTCCTAGGTCCAATCCCCCACAACCGCCATAAACCAGAGCTGAGCAGTGCTCTGGTAAACAATACAAAAAAAAAAAAAAAAAAAAATCGAGGCAGCAGGGGCAACACATATACTCAATCTGGCGTACCTCCTCCTGTTCCCATCAACTTCCCCATTTGATAGATGAAGGAATTTAACACCAAAGACAGTGTCTTGTCAAGGATCACAGTCTGAACTTGAAAAAACAGAGTTCTTTCTTTTTGATTATTTATTTATTAGTGAGAAAGATATGAGGAGAGAAAGAACCAGACATAACTCTGGTACATGTGCTGCCAGGGATTGACCTCAAGACCTCATGCTTGAGAGTCCAGTGCTTTATCTACTACACCACCTCCCGGACCACCTTTTTGATTATTTCTTATTGGATAGAGACAGAGAGAAACTGAGAGGGGAGAGAGAGGGAAAGAGACAGAGAGACACCTGCAGCCCTGCTTCATTACTCTTCCCCTGTAGGTGGGGACCAGGGGCTTGAACCCAGGTCCTTGTTCACTGTAGTGTGTAAGTGCTTAACCAGGTGCACCACTGCCTGGCTCCAAAAGTGAGTTCTTCTGCCAGCAGTTCCAACTATCCAGATGCCACAACACAACACCCATGACACCATGCCCACAACACAAACACCCACTCCCTTACCGAGCAGCCAAAAGAGGAGACAGATGAGTTTATTTTTTTATTCTAGACTTCTGGGAGTGACAGGGCCATTCTTGCACAAATTCATAAGAAATAATCACAAATGTGAAAACGAAGAGGATTTTATTGACTTATATATATATATGTTCTTGAATAAAGCCATCCACACATAGAAGTCTGACATATGATGTGAGATTTAGTCACACATACATTTTACACATAAATTCTTTAATCAGATATAGGATTTCATTTTGAATAAGATTTTCACATGATTACCATCACAAAATTGGTACACTCTTAAAAAAAAAACACACACACAACTAAATCAAACAAAGTCTGCAGTGTTATGTCAATTAAAATCTCAACATGCAGCATCCCTCACACATGATTTATTTAAAAGTATCTGCTTTGAGCTCACCAAAATATTCCCTAGAGGTCACAAAATGATTGTTTACAAAATAAAACCTCTTTTTTCCTAGTGTTACCTGTTTTGTTATAGAAAAATAGTACAAATAAAAATTAGTGCTATTCAAGGTGTCCATTTCGAAATCTATGATATACAGGTCCGAGCCATTTCCCCCCCTCTCCTATACAGGAATTCACATATTTTAAGTGGAGACTGAATTACTGATTACACATATCTTGGCAATCTCATTCACTGCCTACTATGCCAACTGAGGAAAAACGAGAGAGCGAGGGATTTAAAACATTCTTAGCTATTAGGTACTCTCAAAATTCATTTCTAGTTAAAGACTCAGGAAAAATTCTACAGAAACATGACAAAATTTGTATTTCTACCTGATTTAAGAAATTGCTCTACAAAAGGAAAACACTGTAGTTACAAAACAGATTTTCCCTTTTATAAATAAACGGCTTTTAAATTAATTTTTTAAATTTTATTTTATGATTGGGTTCTTAGCTGGATATGATTAAAATTTTGCAGTTGGGACCCCTTCTCCCTGAGGATGGGGGCTTGTGGCTCGATACTAGTTCAACAAACGGTGATGTTTCAAAGAGGACGACAGAACACTTGTTACAGTCACACTGTCATCATTTCCTTTCCTGTGATGATGGAAATACTAGAGAAAAAGAGGTATTTTATAAGCTATGTACAGCGGTTTGACCTTCAGTGTTCTTTACTTGATGTACAACTGGAGTTAAGTTTTTGACAGGTACTTGTCCCAAAGGTTCACGTAGGCACATCTAAGTCCTGTCACTCTACTGGAGGGGTGAGGTCTTCAGTGGGATCATAATTCTGGATTCCATCTCCTGAATAAGTGGGACTGAAAACAGATCAAGATTACTGTGCTGCTTCCTGTCTCCATTCGACACGGTAAACAAACGTGGATAAACAGGCTGTTGAAAGTATTAGGCAGAAAGTCGGGTGGTAGCGCAGTGGGTTAAGCACAAGTGGTGCAAAACGCAAGGACTGGCATAAGAATCTTGGTTCGAGCCCCCGGCTCCCCACCTGCAGGGGAGTCGCTTCACAGGCGGTGAAGCAGGTCTGCAGGTGTCTATCTTTCTCTCCCCTCTCTGTCTTCCCCTCCTTTCTCCATTTCTCTCTGTCCTATCCAACATCGACGACATCAACAACAATAATAACTACAACAATAAAATAACTAAGGCAACAAAAGGGAATAAATAAATATTTTTTTAAAAAAGTGTTCGGCAGACCTGCTGCTGGGAACCAGAAGTCCCCAAGTCAGTGACAGATCACCTGGAATCCGGTGATCTATGATTAAGGTAACACAGATTGTGTTTGAGAATGTGTTTCACTTGTGGACCACTGAAAAGCTCTTTACATAGGAGAAATAGGGTGCTTTCTTTCTTTTTTTATATTTATTTTATTTATTTATTCCCTTTTGTTGCAGGGACACCTGCAGGGGAGTCATTTTGAAGCAGGTCTGCAGGTGTCTGTCTTTCTCTCCCCCTCTCTGTCTTCCCCTCCTCTTTCCATTTCTCTCTGTCCTATCCAACAACGATGACATCAATGACAATAATAACTACAACAACAATAAAAAACAAGGGTAACAAGAGGGAATAAATAAATAAATATTTTTTAAAAACTCAAGCAAGACCAAGATTCCTTTGTAGTGGGCAAACATACATGTACATATAAAGTCAAGCTGACCTTTTAAACTACTTTTTAGTTGCTGTATAAATTATAATATTTTGAGAACTGAGAATGTTGATGAGAAAGGGAAACTTGGGGAGAAATTAGTAGAATAATTTTTCAGGAAATAAAGAAATCAAGAAAAAAAAAAAGGTATCAAAGCCATGCCAGATAACATTCATACTTAAAAATGTTTCTTTTGGTGAAAAAAAAAAAAGTCCTGTAATTATTCAAGAAAATACTGACTGGGTGGGGGAGATAGCATAATGGTTATGCAAAAAAAGAGTTCTCTGCTCCAGGACTCAAGTCCTGGATTCAGTCCCCCAACCACCTTAAGTCAGAGCTGAGTGATACTCTGGCCTCTCTGTATTCAAAGCAAATTCAAAGCAAAGTAAGAAAGAAAGAAAGAGCTATCCTCCCCCACACTCCTAATTCACCATCCCAGGATACTATTAAAAAAAAAAAAAAACAGTGGCAAAGGGGCCTGGCGGCAGTGCACCTGATTAAGTACACACATCACCACGTGGGAGGACCTGGGTTCAAGGCCCTGGATCTCATCCGCAGAGGGAAGGTTTCACAAGTGAAACAGTACTGCAGGTATCTCTCTTTCTCTCCTTCTCTATCTCCCCTTTACCTCTCAATGTCTTTCATGCTTTGTTCTTATTTTTTATTTTGATTTTTTTTTTTTTGTTTGATAGGACAGAGAGGGGAGGGAAAGTTTACAGAGGGAGACAGAGAGGCCTGAAGCACTGTTTTGCTGCTCGTGAAACTTCCTCTGTACAGGTAGGAACGTCTTTGTGCACGTAGCATGTGTGCTCAGCCTGGTGCACCACTGCCCTCAATTTCTCTTTATCAAATAAAGAGGAAGAAAAGAGAATTGGAAAAAAGTGTGTGTGGAGGCAGGCACCTGGTTAAGTGCTCGCACTACAGAGCACAAGGACCCAGGTTCAAGCCCCTGGTCCCACCTGCAGGAGAGAAGCTTCACGAGTGGTAAAGTGGTGCTGCGGGTGTCTCTCTCCCCCCACGCTCCCCATATTTCTTTCTTTTTTTTATATATTTATTTATTTTCCCTTTTGTTGCCCTTGTTTTTTATTACTGTTGTAGTTAATGTTGCTATTGATGTCGTCTTTGTTGGATAGGACAGAGAGAAATGGAGAGAGGAGGGGAAGACAGAGAGGAGGAGAGAAAGATAGACGCCTACAGACCTGCTTCACAGCCTGTGAAGCGACTCCCCTGCAGGTGGGGAGCTGGGGGCTGGAACTGGGATCCTTATGCTGGTCCTTGCACTTTGTGCCACCTGCGCTTAACCCATTGCGCTACCGCCCGACTCCCCCCATATTTCTTTCTGTCTCAATAACAGCAATAACACTAATAAAAACTTGAAATGAAACATTTTAACATTAGGTAGAGGAATATAAAGACAGTAAGGGGGGGGCGGTGGCAGCATCGCCTGCCTGCCAAGACCTTACCTGTGTAATACACCAACTCCTCCCAGCCGTGTTTATGCCACGCGGCATTCCGTATGTCTTCCCTGGTCTGAAGATCCTTGTAAGCTGAAGAGAAAAAGTCAGAAAAAGTCAGACTGAAGCAAAATATAATCCCTTACATTCCACTATTAAGTATATTTATTCAGCTGCTTACCGGCAAATGCTAGAAGAAGCTGCTTACCTATTTTTCTCAAAGATACTACTTTGGAAATTTAATACTTGGAGCTGGGCAGTAGTATATCCAGTTAAGCAGACATATTATCATGTGCAAGGACCCGGGTTCAAGCCCCTACTTCCTACGTGCAGGGGGAACTGCTTCTGAGTCTCCAGGTACAAATAACTATGGGTTCTTTTTTTTTTTTTTTTTTTTGCCTCCAGGGTTATCACTGGGGCTTGGTGCCTGCACTACGAATCCACTGCTCCTGGAGGCCATTCTTTTTTCATTTGATTGGATTGGACAGAAAGCAATGGAGAGAGGAGGAGAAGACAGTGAGGGGGAGAGAAAGACACCTGCAGACCTGCAGGTGGGGAGCCGGGGGCTCGACCCAGGATCCTCATGCTTTGTACTACTTAACCCACTGCGCCATTGCCCGCCCCCTGTGGTTGGCTTATTATCTGTCATCCAGGCTGGGTGGTTCTTTATTTTTAAATTTTTTAATATTTATTTATTTATTCCCTTTTGTTGTCGTTTTATTGTTGTAGTTATTATTGATGATGTTGTTGGACTGGACAGAGAGAAATGGATAGAGGAGGGGAAGACAGAGAGGGGGAGAGAAAGATAGACATTTGTAGACCTGCTTCACCGCTTGTGAAGCGACTTCCCTGCAGGTGGGGAGCCGGGGGCTCGAACCGGGATCCTTAGGCTGGTCCTTGCACTTTGTGCCACATGTGCTTTACCCACTGTGCTACCGCCTGACTCCCAAAATTTACTTCTTATTCAGTATGAACCTATGTTCACAACCAGCTTTCTAAGGCGTTACAAATCTGTGGAGCTTTAAGGTAACCACTTTTATTCTAGACAGTCCAGGGCTTCAACCTTCTGTCAGTGATGTTTAGCTTTGCTGCCACGTTTAAGGTTCCAGACTTGAGATTTCTTTATGGTCTCAGCCAATTCGCTGAGTAATCAACTCTGTAGACCCAGCAGCACAAAGGTTCAGGGGCAAAGTACCCACCCCAGAGATGATGCACCATGTACAGCTGCCCGATTTGAGAGAAGAATCCTCCCACCGCTTCATTGTTGTCCTGCCGGAATCGGATTGCACGTGCCCTGCAAGAAACACAAGTTCAAATCCTGACCTGGGAACGTGAAGAAAAATTGGCACAGAGGAAGCTGTTCTGAATAAAGATGAAATTGTGTATTTGCTAAATTCAACAACAAAAATGACATTATATATAAGATGTGAATGTAGCTCTCTCTAGCTCTTCTAGCCATTTCTGAGGGAACTGGGCCATGATTAATGATAAATATTAAAATAAGACTGTGAGGTTACATGGTCACGCTGCTGGTATGTGACATGAAATCAGGAAAAGTGGCCTGGTTGTCCTGGAGGTGGCACAATGGATAAAGCGTTGCATTCTCAAGCATGAGGTCCCAAGTTCAATCTCTGGCAGCACATGTACCAGTGATAACTGGGTCTTTCTCCCCTCCTATCTTTCTCATTAATAAGTAAACAAAATCTTTTTTTAAAAAAAGTGGCCTGCAGGGAGGGCCCCTCATCTCAAAAAGGAATCTTTTCCCAGGGCTGGGCAGTGGTACAGCACACGTCACCATGCACATGGACCCAGGTTCCAGCCCCTGTAGGGGGGAAAGCTTCATGAACAGCGAAGCAGTGCTGTATGTATTTCTCTCTCTACCATTGCCTCTCAATTTCTTTTTTTAAAATTTTATTTATTTTCCCTTTTGTTGCCCTTTTCTTTTTATTGTTGTTGTAGTTATTATTGATGTTATTGATGTCATCGTTGTTAGATAGGAGAGAAATGGAGAGAGGAGGGGAAGACAGAGAAGGGGAGAGAAAGATAGACACCTGCAGACCTGCTTGACCACCTGTGAAGCAACTCCCCTGTAGGTGGGGAGCTGGGGGCTTTAACTGGGATCTTAACGCAGGTCTTTGCGCTTTGCGCCACGTGTGCTTAACCCGCTGCGCTACCACCTGACTCCCTCCCTCTCAATTTCTATCTTTATTTAAAATAAGATAAAAAATCAGACTGGAACTATGTTTAAAATATTTTTAAAAAATAAAGGAATGTTTTTCTACGAGCATGTTGAAAACAAGAGAACCCTGGGTACTGGCATGCCCACAATGCCTTGGGGTCACTCTGCCCGAGTAGGGCTCAACCGATGTGATGGGAGCACACCTTCAAGCAACTGCAGGCAGGAACACAGAAAACTCATGTTCTTTCTTTCGACCGTGGAACAGGTGTGCAAGCTCCTTGGCAGGACACATCACTTCTCCTGGGACTCTGCTGCCAGCCAGGGTCTTTTTTCCTTATCTGAGGACACCATGTGTGCAGGGAAGTACTTACTTACATGCATGGTGTGTCTATGTGTAAGTGTGATTAAGTTGGTCACAATTGGAAATTGTCTTAAACCTCTCATCTTTTTTTTTTTTTTTTTTAAGATTTTATTTATTTATTAATGAGAAAGATAGGAGAGAGGGAAAGAACCAGACATCACTCTGGTACATGTTGCTGCCAGGGATTGAACTCAGGACCTCACGCTTGAGAGTCCACTGCCTTAGCCACTGCACCACCTCCTGGACCACAAACCTCTCATCTTTAAGATTTCTTGCTTCAGAAGGTATCAGCTTTGCTCTTTAGACATCTTTCATATTGGCATCAGGCAGTTTATTTTCATATTCAGTGATAGATCCTGAAACACCCCCCAAATGTTTAAAAACTCTCATTTTTTTCCCTAAAAGTCTTCTTTTTTTAAAGACTTTAAAAAAATATTCATTTTCTCTTTTTGTTGCCCTTTTTTATTGTTGTAATTATTGTTGTTGTTATCGATGTCTTCGTTGTTGGACAGGACAGAGAAATGGAGGGAGGAGGGGAAGACAGAGAGGGGGAGAAAGACACCTGCAGACCTGCTTCACCACTTATGAAGCGATTCCCCTGCAGGTGGGAAGATGGGGGCTCCAACCGGGATCCTTATGCCGGTCCTTGCGCTTTGTGCCAAGTGTGCTTAACCTGCTGCGCTACCACCTGGTTCCCAAAAAAAGTAGTTTTCTAGAACCAAAGCTGAAAATGAAGGCAGCGGGTGTAGAGATGCCCCCAGGAGAAGCACAGTGAGGTTCTCAGAACCCCACACCACCTTGAGATCAGCACTGCCAGGATAGGTTGTGGCAGGTATGTTACCATGTGCGAGGACCTGGGTTCAAGCACCCTGTCCCCATCTGCAGGGGAGAAACTTCACAAGTTGTGAAGTAGTGCTGCAGGTCTCTTCCCCCTCCCCATCTCTGCCTTCCCTCTATAAAAAAATACACAACGAGGAAGTCGGGCGGTAGCGCAGCCGGTTAAGCGCAGGTGGTGCAAAGCACAAGGACCGGCGGAAGGATCCCGGTTCAGCCCCCGGCTCCCCACCTGCAGGGGAGTCGCTTCACAGGTGATGAAGTAGGTCTGCAGGTGTCTTTCTCTCCCCGTCTTCCCCTCCTCTCTCCATTTCTCTCTGTCCTATCCAACAACGATAACATCAATAACAACTACAATAAAACAAGAGCAACAAAAAGGAATAAATAAAAAAAAAACACAACAAAAATATTTTTTTAAAAAAGGGGGGGAAGTCAGCATTACCTAGGTTTTGGCTGAAGTTTCAGTCACCTCATTTTCAGAGTAGATAGGACTTGGGAAGATGGAGTCATTTACAAGATCTGGATGGGGCCGGGGAGATGGCGCTAAGTACTGCCCTGGTGTCTCTCTTTCCCTTATACAACAAATACTTCTTCAAAAGAGCTGGGAGCATGCAGAACAAGGATACCAGTGTACTCACAGAGGTAAATACCACAGCAACTGAATCAGAACAACTATGTGTGAGTGTGTATGTGTGGCAGAGATATAACAGAATCCGAATACGGCTGCCTGAGGTGGGAATGGGGAAGGCAGTCTGCTCGCACCTCTGCTTGTACCAACCGTGAGCTCAATGTCACGCGGGTAAACCAAGTTTTGAGATTATTTTTACTTATCTTTATTTACTTATTGGATAGAGACAGCCAGAAATTAAGAGAGAAGGGGGTGATAGAGGAGAGACACCTGCAGCACTGCTTCATCATTCGCAAAGTTTTCCTCTTGCAGGTGGAGGACTGAGGGTTCGAACCCAGGTCCCTGCATATTGTAACGTGTGCTCGGCCAGGTATGCCACCACCTGGCTCCCTTTTTTTTGTTTTTAAATTCACTTTATTTTATTTGATAGGACAGAGAGAAATTGAGAGGGAAAGGGGATGAAGGAGAGAGGGGGGGAGAGAGAGAGAAAGCTGCAGCACTGCTTGTAAAGTTTTCCCCCTGCAGGTGGGGGCTGGGGCTTGAACCCGACTTTCAGGTTCTTTTGTGGAGGATGAGTCTCTTACTATTTTCCCTATTTTGCTATTTATTTATTTACTATTTTTTATTTTCTCTTACTATTTTACTGGTCTCCCCAAGTGATATACAATTCTTTGCCCTTTACATGCAGAATTAAGTGATTGATCTTTTCGTAAAAATTACAAATCGGATTGGCCAATTACTGAGATTAAAGCACTTGCATTCTAGCACTAACTCAGCACAGAAATGCTCTTTCATTGGTAGTGATATTCAGGATGATTCAATTCATTCTGAATTGTAAAATTCGGTTGCAATGGGCAAAGAAGACATACTTGCCTTGGCCTGGTAATACTCTGAAGCATACACTGAAGAGGAGATCAGCAGCTTAAATTGTTACCTATGTGCCAAAATAGAAATGAATGCTCAACTGGTATGAAGAATATATTTTAAAAATAATTGAAGTGGTCCGGGAGGTGGCGCAGTGGATAGGGCATTGGACTCTCAAGCATGAGGTCCTGAGTTTGATCCCTGGCAGCATGTGTATCAGAGTGATGTCTGGTTCTTTCTTTCTCTCCTCTGATCTTTCTCATTAATAAAATAAAATAACTGTAGAGTAGCCTCAGTACATCCTCGTGGAGTCTATATAACTTGCAAAAATATAACAAAGGAATGATTCTGCTCTGTGGGCAAATAAAGTAGTAAGAACTTCCATCCCTGAACATGGGAGGCCGTCTAAGCTGAATTAAATGATGGCAGCAGGGTACCAACTAACTCCTGGCACACCACTCCCATTTTATAGGGTGATATGAAACACCAGCTTAGGAGTCAGAAAGAACAAGTTTCCAAAGAAAACTAACAGCTTACACAGTTACCTCAAAGATATGCAAACATCCCACCCCCTCAAATGAAAAGATAGCTTTAAAAATTTCCACAGGAGAAAAATGTTCCAGCCTTGTGTTAAGTTAGATACTGTCTCTGCCCTTGCTTCAAATTATTTTGAAGAGGCTTTTTTATTCTAATGTTTTACAACTTAAATTATTTTAGAACTAGCCTATGGCAGAAAGTTTGGAGAGCGGAAAAAAGAACAAAGAACATTAACTATCTGTCCACCATACGTCTCTGAATAACACTTCTGGTTCAAACTGGGATCGTTGCGCTGGTCCTTGCGCTGTGTACTATGTGCACTTAACCTGGTGCACCACCACCTAGCCCTCTATAATTTTTAGTTATATCTTTAACACATTTACGTAAAGGACATCACACTGTGATTTTTTTTTTTTTAAATTGCCACAATATACCTAAAATAGACTTAGTAGCTATTTCCAAAATGGAGACCCCAAATCTTCATCTGCAATATTCCAGCCTTTAGGTTCATGATTAGTCAACTATTTGTTCTGCTTTGTATCTTCTTTTTTTTTGTTTTTAATATAACTTAAAGGCTTTATTTCTCTCCTACACATTGCAAATGAATCCCAAAGCAATTCAATTGGAGGGTCGCTTCCCCTAGCCGCCTTTCTCACTGGTTATAGTGTAATCACCTCTCTCATCAGAGGAAGGGTTAGATTCCATAGACAGAGAAGGCTTGGCCCGGGAGCCTCTGCTGGGGCCACTGCGGTCAAGGTCACCTTTCCAAAGCTTTGGTAGGTGGGACAATCTACCCTCCGCAGAGGTTGTCAGGACCCTTCCTGCAGATGGGACAAGACGCAGCCCCAGAAGCCTCTCCATCTCTTTAGCCTCTCCCTAATCCCCTTCCCCAGCAATGTGACGTCATGCAGGAGTATCCTGGCTACCCCAACCACTGGCATCTGCTTCAGGGCTGAGTGTGTCCTCTTCCTCCTGTGCAAGACAGGTCTGTGTTCAGACGTACACTCTTCCCACGTTTGCAGACGGTGCTCCTGAGAGCTGGTCTTGGCCTCGGCCTGGAGTGGAGGCATCAGAGCCATGGGAGCAAGGCGAGCCAGGCGAGCACAGGGAGGCAGGGCATTGGGGCACTGCTGCCTGTGGTTTGCTGGGCATGCGTGGCTGCAAAGATGGCACTGGTGTATTTGGTGGGCAAGTCCACGTTGCAGATCATTCCTGCACAGCAAGACCTGCATTCCGTATGTTCTGAATCTCGGCTGTGGTGGCAACCAACAAAAGGGCATTCACTTCTTGAGGCGTACTTTTTGGTGATGGATATACTTCTTCCAAGGCTAGTAAAGTGATGAGCTGTCAGACAGTACTGTGTTCGGTGGGCACCACTTGTCTGCCGCCCAGCGACTGCAGTCATGATTGTCCCCTGCATTTTCACAGGCGGAACACTTGAAGCTGTTTGGAAATGGTGTAGGGTCAAGAGGAGACCTCACATTGTAGAAGCTGATGCTCTTGGCAAACGCCCAGGTCAACAGTTGCAGCTAAAGCACGACAGAGGAGCAGCATCCTGGCCTCAGGTCCGGAGACACTGAAGGCTCCTGTATCTCCAGAGACAGACGGCTCGGTTCTCAAACAAGCGGCCATTTTTTCCCTTTTATTTTATTTGATAGGACAGCAAAATGTGAGAGGAGAGGGAAGACAGAGAGGGAGAGAGAGAGATACCTGTAGACCTGCTTCACTGCTTGTGGAGAGTCCTCCCTCCAGGTGGGAAGCGGGAGGGGGAGGGAGTCAGGGGCAGGAGGGGATGGAGGGGTGAATCGAACCCGGGTCCTTGCACATGGTGATGTGTGTGCTTAAGCGGGTGTGCCACTGCCCAGCCTCCAAGGACACCACACGGCACATACCTTTCACTCGTTATTTTTTATATTTATTTATTTATTTATTTATTCCCTGTAACAATTCCCTTGTTGTTTTATTGTTGTAGTTATTATTGTTGTTGTTACTGATGTCGTTGTTGTTGGATATAATAGAGAGAAATGGAGAGAGGAGGGGAAGACAGAGAAGGGGAGAGAAAGACAGACACCTGCCGACCTACTTCACCGCCTGTGAAGCGACTCCCCTGCAGGTGGGGAGCCGGGGGGGCTCAAACCGGATCCTTCCGCCGGTTCTTGCGCTTTGCATCACATGTGCTTAACCCGCTGCGCTACCCCCCGACTCCCCTTTCACTCATTTTTTTCTCAGGTTGGTGCTTCCAAGATTTATCCATGTGTAGGTCTGTTTACTTTAACCACAGTGTAAGACTCTAATGCGCGAACAGACTGTACTCCATCCCCTTCTAGCATTTCACTGACTCACAATTCTGGCAACTAAGGTTGACCTTTTTTCCTTCCTATGGAGCCACTTGCTTCAGCATTTACCAACTACACAGGGTAAGCCGAGTCTCACAGATCACTATCTGGGAGTTGCAAAGTTGTAAACCATTCGGTGTGACAGGTGTCTAATGGAGGCGTGGGAGTGACGTGAAGGCGCCAAGGCTGGATACCATCAGAAAGGGCGTGTGTGGGATACTTATGCCAACCTCAACTGTGTGGGTCATCTTAACCGATATCCTCAGTTTGAATCATCTTTGGACCTGGGGTCTAGATTCTCTTTGGCGAGGCATGCCACTAGCAGTTTTTTCCAAGATTTATTTTACTTGATTTTAGACAGAGACAGAGAGGCAGACAGTGAGGCACAGAGGTGGGAAGAGAGAGGGAGAGGGAGAGAGGGAGGGAGAGGGAGAGAGACCACAGCACTGAGCCTCCTTCAGTGTGGTGGGTGGGGGCTGGCCCCAAACTTGGACAGTGCCCATGGCAAAGCCCCACACTGTCCAAGTGAGCTATTACACTGGCTCCAGCTTCTGTTACACACCACAAAATGCATAGACTTGTGCAACCGTCACCACAATCCAATTGTGTTAGAAACAAAACAAACAAAACCAAACAAAAACACACCAAACCCTGTGTTCTCACCCCTAGTTCCACTACTAACCTTTTGTTCTATTCTGGATTTCTCTCTGTCTCTATCCAAAAGAAGTAAGATCTAAGAGCACTATCAGAGTTGTTTTGATGGCCCATCCAATTTTTATTCTATTTCATTGTTGTTGATGGTGCTGTACTGCTCTGATACTGACTTTCTCAGACAGAAGGACAGAGAGGGAAGGAGCAAGGGAGGAATGGGTATCACAGGACTGAAACTCCCCCAGGAGGACATCAGGCTCAAACCTTGCAGGGAGCTGCAGGGAGGGCAGAGCCCTTCCCAGGGCTGCTATCTCACAAGCACTGAAAAAGTTTCCAAATGTGACCGTTATCATGTGATTACACTTTTTATTTATTTTTTGTGATTACACTTTTTGTCAGTGAGCTGTATGATTTTGCTGTTATATCTTGTGATTCTTTGATACAAAAGATTTTTCTCCTGGGAGTCAGGCAGTAGTGCAGCAGGATAAATGCAGGTGGTACAAA
Organism: Erinaceus europaeus; assembly: GCF_950295315.1. Classification (NCBI taxonomy): domain Eukaryota; kingdom Metazoa; phylum Chordata; class Mammalia; order Eulipotyphla; family Erinaceidae; genus Erinaceus; species Erinaceus europaeus. Next base: position 20,183,753 of record NC_080176.1, on the reverse strand, counting down.
GCACAAGGACCGGTGTAAGGATCCCAGTTCAAGCCCCCAGCTCCCCACCTGCAAGGGAATCCCTTCACAGGCGGTGAAGCAGGTCTGCAGGTGTCTATCTTTCTCTCCCCTTCTCTGTCTTCCCCTCCTCTCTCCATATCTCTCTGTTCTATCCAACAACGATGACAACAATAATAACTACAACAATAAAACAACAAGGACAAAAGGAATAAATAAATAAATATTAAAAAAAGATTTTTCTCCTACCTTTTCTTCTAAAAGTTTGATATTTTAGGTCTACAATTCATTCTTGGGTCAATTTTGTACTTAATTTAGAGGTGGGGCCCAAGCCAATCCTTTCACAAGGGCATTCAGTTGTTTTGGTAAACCTTGCCTCTCAGAAATTGCCACAGTGTGGTTCTCAAAAGGTGAATTCTGTAGATATGCAACATTTTTCCTTTCTGATTTTCATTTTTTTAATTTTATTTTTTAAAATATTTTTTCTATTTAGTTTCCTTTTTGTTGCTCTTATTTTTTATTGTTGTAGTTTTTATTGCTGTTGTTGTTGTCGTTCGTTGTTGGACAGGACAGAGAGAAATGGAGAGAGGAGGGGAAGACAGAGGGGGCAGAGAAAGACAGACACCTGCAGACCTGCTTCACCACCTGTGAAGCGACTCCCCTGCAGGTGGGGAGCCGGGGGCTCGAACCCAGATCCTTAGGCTGGTCCTTGCACTTTGTGTCACCTGCGCTTAACCTGCTACGCTACCGCCCGACTCCCTCATTTAAAAAATTATATTTATTTATTTATTGGATAGGGCCAGCCAGAAATCAAGAGGGAAGGGGATGACAGGGAGCGAGACAGAGAGAGATGTTAACAACACTGCTTCGCCACTCGCAAAGCTTTCCCCTTGCAGGTGGGACTTGGAGGCTTGAACCCGGGTCCCTGTGCACTGTAATGTGTGCTCAACCAGGTGCACTGCCACCCTGGTCCCTCTGGACCTTCAATTCTATCTCATGATCTACCTGCCTACCTTTATGCCATTTTCATTATTCCAGCCTTAGAGTCAAATTGAAATTGAGAAGTTTGAACCAACACATCGGTTTGGATGGAAAATGCTACTTAAACTAAAAAGAGAAAAGCAACAATGGTACTGCTCTGTCTGGGTCATGGCAGTCACATTTCAGAATAGGTATTATCTCAGAGGCATACGAAATAACCTCAAACAGTAACTGGGGAAAGAGGTCAACACTGAACTCAAACACTGAACTTCCAAACTGAGGTTCCCAGTTTGACATCCGGCACCACATGTATCTGAATGATGCTCTGGCTTCTCAGTCTCTGCTTCATGTGAAATGACTCTCTCCCTTCCCTTCCTCTCATATGTGACAAAATTAAAAAATACATATTAAAAAAAGAATACATTCAAACATCAGTAAGGCTTTGTTAAAAAAAAAAAAGTTATTGTTTTTTAATCACGAAAATATTTATGGATGGACTGGTATGTTGTCCGGGATTTACTTATAAGCAAGGTGAGTAGGGGAATTATACCCGAGTACTGTGCAGCATATGCTGCTGATTAATGAAGGTAAATAGCGGACAGAAAAGAGGTGGAGGGCTGGGGAGATGGTAATGGAGCTTAGGGCTCCAAGCTTCCAAGGCCCCAGGTTCAATCCCCAGAACCACCACAAACCAGAGCTGGGCACTGGTCTGGTGAAAAACAAACACACAAAACAAAACAAACAAAAAGAGGAGTGGGGGGGAAAAAAAGGAGGTGAAGAAGAGATATACTCTTCTGTTTCATGTGTGTTTGAAAATTTTCACAGTAAAAAGATCAAACAAGGGGCTGGGTGGTAGTGCAGAGGGTTAAGGTCACATGGCTTGAAGCCCACGGTCCGGTGTAAGGATCCTGGTTCCAGCCCCCGGCTCCCCACCTGCAGGGGAAAGCCTCACAAGTGGTGACACAGGGCTGCAGGTGTCTCTCTGTCTCTTTTCCTCTCTATTTCCCCTTTCTCTCTTGACTTCTAGTTGTCTCTATCCAATAAATAGAGATAAAAGTAATAAAAAAATTTAAAAAATCAAACAAAATAATATCCTAGTATCAAATCATGGATGAAGTCATCCTTAGATTTCTTTTTATTTATTTATCTTTTGCCTCCAGGGTTATTGCTGGGGCTCAGTGTCTGCACCACAAATCCACTACTCCTGTAAACAATTTTTTCCCCTTTTGTTGCCCTTGTTGTTTATCGTTCCTGTTATCACTATTGTTAGTAGTATTGTTGTTATTGTTGGATAGGACAGAGAGAAATGGAGAGAGGAGGTGAAGACAGAGAGGGGGAGAGAAAGATAGACACCTGCAGACCTGCTTCACCGCCTGTGAAGCGACCCCTCTGCAGGTGGGGAGCCGGGGGAGGGGGGGCTCGAATCACGATCCTTAGACTGGCCCTTGTGCTTCGCTTCACGCCACGTGCACTTCACACCATGGATGCTTAACTAACACAAGGGCCTATAAATACTCTATTAGCATGGTTTACAGTTGGTCTGGGAAGGGGCAGAGTGGTGGAGCATTAGGGCTTGCCGACAGGATGTCCTGAGTTTGATCCCTGGAACCTACATGTGCCAGGACGATGCTTCAGTTCGCTTCATTATTAATAAGAAGACATGCAGCTGGGAAACAGATCAACTGGTAGAGTTTATAACTCACAGATCCGAAGCCCCTGGTTCAATTCCCAGTGTGGCAGGACCCAGAATGGTGCTCTGCTTTCACGCTCTCATGTGAAACTCTCTACCTTAGATGACATTTCTTTTTTTAAAAAAAAAGACAAACTCACCATTTGGTAATATACTTACCAGTAATTGCCCCATTCAATCATAGTTCCTGGCTGGAAAGAGATACAGATTTTTATTCGCTAGTTCTTTTGTGAAGAAATATGGAAATAGCAGTACAAAAATTTCAAATGACAAAACTTCTTATACTGTGAGATGAAACAACAAAAATGTAACAAAATGATGTTACCTATACCTAGTCCATAGTGGGCATCATCTTTATTTATTTATTTTTTTGTTGCCCTTGTTGCTTTATTGCTGTAGTTATTATTGTTGTTGTTACTGATGTCATCACTGTTGGATAGGACAGAGAGAAATGGAGAGAGGAGGGGAAGACAGAGTGGGGGAGAGAAAGATAGACACCTGCAGACCTGCTTCACCGCCTGTGAAGTGACTCCCCTGCAGGTGGGGAGCCGGGGGCTCGAACTGGGATCCTTAGGCCAGTCCTTGCGCTTTGCGCCACCTGCACTTAACCCACTTACCGCCCGGCTCCCTAACGAGTATCATCTTATGCTTTCACGTAAGGAGACAATGTATTTTATTTTACTTCTTTATTGCTATTGGTTTATGGTGGAGCTGGGGATTCAACATGGGACCTCAGAGTCTCGGGCATGAGTGTCTTTTGCAGAACCATTGTACTATCTCCTCAGCCCTTTATTTTAGGATAGAGACCTAGAGAAATTGAAAGGGAAAGGAGAGGCTGGGAGGGAGGGGGAAAGCTTCACAGGTGGTGAAGCAGTGCTGCAGGTGTCTCTCTGTCTCCCTCTTCCCTCTTGATTCCTGTCTTCGTCCAATAAGTACATAAATAAAATACATAAAGTACATAAATAAAAATACATATGTATAAGTACATAAATTAAAAAAATAATTCTTTCACTCCTGCAGTGCTGAACGATTTGCTTAATAGTCAGACACTTATCAGCTGTGCTAGCTGAATTACAGGAGGTGTTATATATCAGGCCTGGCCTTGTATTTTAGGGTCATTCCTCTTAGAAACAGAAATACCAGGAGGCAAAAAATACCAAAGAGTAAACATTACATGGGAGATTATAAAAAATAAAAAAATATAGCAGAAGAAAAAGAATGAGAAAGATAAAGGAATAAAAGAGCTGGGTAAGGGAGAAAAAAAATGTCCAGTAAGATCTAATGCCAAACACCACAGAACACTCAAGTTTTGGTGCAATGTTAGAGGATAGTCACACGTCTTCACAGAAGGAGGAGAAGACAATGATCTCACATTTCAGTACTTACTCGCAGTTGGTAAGACCTGAGTTCGTATATATTAGGTCCTGAACGTGGGACAGGTTCGTTCCAGAAACTGAACTCCAATAGCAGCTGATTCTTCCTGGAGAGAAGCATGTCGCTTCTTGCCTTACGGAATTCCAAAAATTCCTTTTGGGGGGGGGGGAAGTTCATGGAACCTTTTATCATCTACATATTAACTCACTCTAGTAACATTTATGTTCCTACTATGAAATACCACATTTGGGATGGGGGAGACAGCATAATGGTTATGCAAGAAGATTTTCATGCCTGAGGCTTCAAAGTCCCAGGTTTAATCTCCAGCCCACCAGAAGCCAGAACTGAGCCAGTGGTCTGGTAAAATAAATAAATAAAGTAAAATTCACATTCCCTCTACAGCAGAATAAATTTCATAAACAAGGTCACAGTTGGTGTAAGACAATGATAGTAAGCCTCGTATTGAACTGGTATAATTTCTTCTTTTTTTTTTTTTTTCCAAGTGTCCTGGGACCTGGGCTCAAGCCCCGCAGGACCTGGGTTCAAGCATCGCGGAACTTGGCTTCAAGCCTCATGGGACCTGGATCAACTCTCTCAGGACCCCGAGGTCGCTGGCTTTACCACCCTCCATTGGAATAAGCAGTAAAACCTGTGGCCAGAAGCCAGCTAGACAAGGGCCTGGGTCTAAGACACGCATCAGTGGAATTTGAAGAAGAAAAACCTGTGGCCAGAGGCCAAAAGGATTTATTCCATAAGTGTTAGAGAGTTGGCCTAGCTAAATTAATATATTCTAAACACCAGACACTCAATATGCCTTAGGAAGACAAAACAGTGGTCTGAGAGTAATTTGTGCAAATCACCTGTTAAAATCCACTGTGCAAAAAGCCACATTACACAGAATGCTTAGAAACAACCAGATGGGGGGCCGGGCAGTAGCACAGTGAGTTAAGCACACTTAGTGTAAAGCGCAAGGACCGGCATAAGGATCCCGGTTTGAGCCCCCGGCTCCCCACCTGCAGGGGAGTCGCTTCACAAGCAGTGAAGCAGGTCTCCAGGTGTCTGTCTTTCTCTCCCCCTCTGTCTTCCCCTCCTCTCTCCATTTCTCTCTGTCCTAGCCGATAACTGGTATGATTTCTATTAGATTCTCTTTCTCTTCTTTCAGACAGACTAAAAGGCTGAGAGACTGCAGTGGGAGCCTAAGCCTGAAACTGGGTCACGCACAAGGCAAAGCAGCACAGTACCCAAGCGAGCTGTTGTGCTGGTCCTTTCAGTCTCAAAAGTATTCATGCTCAATGTGACTATATTCCCCACATTTCTGGATTCTCCTGACATAGTTTGACAGCATAATAAGAAAAGGTGATGTGAAGACTAGAAAACATCAGAAAACTCAAAAGCCATTTTTAATTTGGATCGGGAGTTTACACAAAGGATGTTCTTTTCTCATCATCTAGTATCAAAATTCCCTTAACTTGTGCCAAATAGTGAAGGGAATGAAAGAAAAGCCCAAGGTAGTGAACACGTGGCTGGAGGGGTTGGTTCTTTAAAATGACTCTCATGCTCGAGGTCCTGAGTTCCCAGGTTCAATCCCCAGCACCACCATAAGCCAGAGCTGAGCAGTGGCTGGCAATTCCTGAAATAGACGTTAGGTAATCTGGGGCTCACTGTGTCTGCCATGCTGACTTAGCAGTTTCATAAGTACCGTAAATTTGCTAAGTTTTGCAGTACCAGTATCAGTTTTAAACTGTAACTGACTTTTACAGTAAGAATATATAGTGGTGGGTCCAGTGGTGGCACACCTGGTTGAGTGCACATATTACAGTGCGCAAGGTCCCTGGTTCAAGCCCCTGGTCCCCACCTGCAGGGGGAAAGTTTCACGAATGGTGAAGTGGGGCTGCAGGTGTCTCTCTGTCTCTCTCCCTTTTTTATGTCTTCTCCCCCCCAACTTCTCTGTCCCTACCCAATAATAAAAGAAACAAAAGAATATATATATATATACATATATAGTTTGTTTTTAATATTTTATTTTATTACTTATTGGCTAGAGACAGAAAGAAATAGAGAGGGAAGGGGGAGACAGAGACACCTGCCGCTCTGCTTCAGGGCTTATGAAGCTGCCTCCTGCAGGTGGGGACCAGAGGCTTGAACCTGGGTCCTTGTGCATAGTAACATATACACTCAACTGGTGCACCATTACCAGGCCCCAAGAAGTGTTACTTTTTAAAAGCTTTATTTTTATCATTTATTAGCATGAGATGCCTGGGGTTCAAACTTGGGACTTTATACTTCTTTTTTCCCTTTCTTCTCCAGAGTCACTGCTGGGGCTTGGTGCTGGCACTATGAATCTACCACTCCTGGTTGCCATTCTCCCCTTTCATTCAATCGGAAAGAGAGAAACTGTGAGGGGGATTCAAAGAGAGGGAGAGAGAAATATAAGACACCAGTAGACCTGTTTCACCGCTAGTGAAGCATCCACTGAGCAGGTGGGGAGTGGAGGCTTGAACCCGGTTCCTTGCTTGTATCCTCAAGCACAGTACTATATATGCTTAACCGGTTGTATCACTGCCAGGACCCCAGACTTTATGCTTTTAAGTCCACTGATCTACTCATTGTACCAGAAAAAGATGAACATTTTCACAAGATGCCAGCTGACTTCTTTATGCTTAAACACAAACTGCAAGGGCCCAAACAATTTATTTTACTAGAAAACAACTTATTAGTAAACCTAGTTGATAGAGAAGTTATTTAATTCTGGATGCAGTTCAACCATGTCATTAGTCTGGATAGGTCAACATTGTTCAAAATCATTAGCTGGGCTGGGGAGACAACATGACGGTTCTGCAAAGTGACTCTTACGCCTAAAGCTCTGAGTTCCCAGGTTTAATCCCCAGCACCACCAGAAACCACAGTTGAGCAGGGCTCTGGTACAAAAAACAAATAAGCAAGCAAGCAAACAAACCCCACAACTTCTCAAAATCATTACCTGATTTTCTCTGAGTTTATTCATGACCTCTGTGAGGGCTGGATAGCCTCCTTCATACCTCCAGAGGTGAACTGAAATAACGATAAAAATGAGAGAAAAGATCACACACTTAGTTTATCAAACCCGGACCATATACATGGCCTAGGCAGGCACAACACCATTAATGTAACATAAAACTACAACGTGTTGTATGTTGGCCTGAGTTATTCCACAGAGTTTCAATAATAGAGCCACACATTATAAGAACAACAGAAAATGTAGAGTTTCAATGAATTACTGAAGAAATTGCCTTAGCCATAAAACTAAACTGATGTTTGGAAAACTCTAATTATAAAAAACAAGCATTACATTAAAAACAGCCCAAGCTGTCACAGTAAAGGTTTATGGGAACCAATGCTTATTCCAGAAACTTCTATTTCCTACCAGCTTGATCCTGCTCGCCATACCACGTGTTCCAGGTCCCCACCAAAGTACAGGGGTACTGCTTATTTTCGTGAATCTTTGGTAACACCTCTTGACTTAAAGAGAAGAAAGAGTAGCACTGGTTAAACAGCTGAAAACACTTTACCAGGTGGATAGCACGATCAATGACAAGTAAAAGGCCATCTGCTGTTTTCTGACACGTACATCGGGATATACTGAAGATGGAGGGGCACCAGATGGTGGCGCACCTGGTTAAGCGCTCACACTACAGTGCATAAGGACCCAGGTTCAAGCCCCTGGTCCCCACCTGCAGGGGGAAAGCTTCATGAGTGGTGAAGCAGGGCTGCAGGTGTCTCTCTGTCTCTCTCCCTCCCTCTCCCCTTCCAATTTCTCTCTGTCTCTATCCAGTAATAAATAAATAAAAAGATTAAAGAAAAAGGAAGAAACAATCAGTCCTTAAAAAAAAAAAAAAAAAGGGAAAAAGGAAAATGACATTCGGAATTAACCCACTGGTGGGAATGTCTTATATTGCAGCAGCCCACTTGTCAGGAGCCCAGGTTTCTGATACGCTACCTACAGCAAGTGAAAGCAATTCAATTCTAGTGGTGACAAGACAAAGAAGAGTCAAAGGTCCCAAGATTCCAGGAGCTAAATTTAACATTTCAGAAAACAAAACAAAAGACCCAAGTACTTTAGAAATGGTGATGTTTATAAAAGCTATGCTCTAAAGCTGGTTCCTAAGATAGAAAGAAGAGCGACAAGTAAAAAAAAAAAAAAAAGGTAGGGGAGAAAGTAATTTTGAAGATGGGGAGACAGAGGAAGTGGTATGAGGAGGCAGTTGTAACAGGGACAGAGAGACAAGATGGCTTTTCGTGAAAGGGAAAGACAGAGGACAACGCAGTAGAAGCAACTCAACCCAATTCCCAAAAGGCATCAGGGTGGTGCAAGTCACAACTCAAGACACAACATGAAGCATAAGTTAGGTTCCACTCCGTTTAACCAGCTGCGGGGACCTGAGCTGTCCTGTGTAACCCCTCACCAAACAGACCACCCGGTTCCTCCCCCCTAATAGCATGGGAATGAGTGACTGAGCCAAGATGGTCCACGGCAGTGGATTAATTTAGCAAAGGTGTCAGAGCTTGGCTTCATGAAGACCTTCCCATAATCTGAATTCGACCACACATGGCAGAAGAGTTAAGTGTGTCAGGAGAAAAGGCTGAACTCCACTCACTGTGAAACAAAAAAAAAGTTCTGATGGAAAACTACCATATAGACTTGACAGTGGATGTAAAGGGATGTCAAAGGTCACAAATGGTGCCTGTTTAAAATATTTGCTAACACTGAGTGATATTAAGCTAACGCTCATAGTCAGATACAGGCGTCCCAGGACTGAGTATGCATGAATAGCTCACAGAGAAAAATCTCTTAAAACTTATGTATCTTCATGATGCAGTCTGAGGACGACACAGTGGCTACTTTTTTGAAGTGTGGCACTGACTTTTGCAGTTAATTCTAACGCCAAATATGCCTGACACATAACCCCAGAGGATTCGGAAATAACATGAGATTGATGGGTATCAGGGTTGAGAGGAGATGGCTGTTAGGAGGATGAAAATGGGTTTGTTTCCTTTTTATGACGAGACATGAGCATCGAGCAGACCAGCCTGCATGTGAGCTGATGTGGGAGAAGGCCTGTACCAGAGACCCAGGCAGGTAGGGCCTAGGAAGGGGCTAGGTTCTGATAGGGGTAGTCTAGGCTTTTCATCAAAACAAAGTCATTTAGGGGACATGTAATCAATCCTCTTTGTTGGGGGGGGGGGGCAACCTGGCTCCTGGCAGCCCTGGCCTTACCTGGGAGGCTGTAAGGTAGGTAGTACTTGTACCCAGAACTGGAGGGGGTGGGCAGAGCCTCATTATTAGGACCCCTAAAAATCAGGCAGGAGTTAAGTCTTTATGTACTGGAAACAGGTTGGTGCTGAAAGTTTCAGAGAAAAGAAAAAAAAAATGATGAATGAGAAACTCAAGCAGATCAATTTGACAAACTTTTGGATTGTCAGGCGGAGCAAAGGTAGCAGGCAGAGTTTCAAACCCAGAAAGATGATCAGGCCAGTAGGCTACAGGGAAATGGGGCTGGAGAGGGAGATGGGAAGAGGAAACAAGCCAAGAGAATCCAAATGCCTATCAAATGCATGGTCCCTCATGACTGACTCATCACAAAGAACTAAGGAAAGGATCCCATGAAAACATGCCGACACACGGAAGTTGGAAGAAGGAGGTGATGCTCTATGTTGAGTCTGAAGGGAGAGGAAGACATTCAAAAGGGGAGAAAGCGATAAAAAAAAAAAAGAGAGAATCCACGGAAAACACCATCTGTTTTGTTTTAAGGCATTTTTTTTAAACATGGAGAAATATGCTAAGAAATCTATGTTGAAGCTACATTCTGCAGACTGCCTACAGAAACAAAACAACAAAAAAGAGTTTTCTTCTAAAAATGATGCCGCCTCTGGTAGCAATGCAGTTTACTTCCGCACAAAAGTCGCAGAGATTAAAGGGTGAAAGACCTTAAAGATGGTAACTTTCATAGCTCGTCACTAAAGTAATACTGCTTTTCATTGAGAAATGATGTACTTAATTCTCTGGTTAAAGATGACTATCTCTCTCTCTCTTTTTTTTTCCTCCAGTGTTATCTCTGGGGCTCGGTGCCTGCACTGCTCCTGGAGGCTATTATTCCCCTTTTGTTGCCCTTGTTGTTTATTGTTGTTGCTGTTATTATTTTTGTTGTTGGATAGGACAGAGAAATGAAGAGAGAAGGGGAAGACAGGAGACAGGAGGGAGAGAAAGATAGACACCTGCAGACCTGCTTCACCGCCTGTGAAGCGACCCCCCCCCCCCCCCCGCAGGTGGTCGGGTGCTTGAACTGGGATCCTTAATGCCCGTCCTTGTGTTTCACATTATGTGCACTTAACCCGCTGCGCTACCGCCGCCCGCCCCAGCCTCTGCGACTATCTCATTTTATATGAGAGTCTGCTGAAGAAACCTGGATCCTGGAAGACTCGGGCAGAAATGGCAACTGGATTCAAATACAAGACTTTTTTCTTTCTTACTTAGGAATCTAAGCAGAAACAATGGAAGTCACAGAGATAGGAGTTCTAATTCCTAACACTTGAAGCTGTCCAGAGATGGAATGTATGTATTAAAGCACAGGTAGTCAGGGAAGTCTACAGAAAGAATTACACAAAGTACTACATGAAAAGATGGACTAGAGACAGCTTTGCAAGGCTCCTTTGAAACTTAAAAGCCCACTATAGTTCTGGAGCCTGACAACCTATATAATGGTTTATCTAAATGAGTTAAAGCAAACAAAAAACACCCTGCTAATCCCACACAAAGACTGCCTATGAACATTCAGTTTTAAGAAATAAGAATGAAAGCCCTCACTCTACTATCGATTGTTAGATGAGAAAGAAATATATAAAGAAATCATTTTCCCCTAAGTTAAGTATACGCACCAAATTTTGTTGTATGCGTCTAGGTACTCCGGTTTCACATTATGGACTGAAACAAAAGAAAATTCAATGATAAACTTATGAACAAAGGGGGAGGGAAGTCAGCTATGAAGACAGCAGCGCCGTCACTCACACTGTAATTTGTATAAACTGCTTGTTTCTTTCTTGGCGAGGAGATTAGAATGAGCATCTGTTCTTGGATCAACTTTTCGGACAAACAAGGATTTTAACCAGCTGTCTTCTCGAGGTCGGTTACTGGAAGATGACAATCTCCTATGGAACAAGAAATACAAAAACCATTTGGTATAAGGCAACCAGAGTAAAAGGCTCTGGGGTTGGGGGGAGGGTTCAGGTCCTGGAACAGGATGGCAGAGGAGGACCAATTAGGGTTGAATTGTTATGTGGAAAACTGAGAAATGTTACACATGTACAAACCACTGTATCTGATTATTAACTGTAAACCATTAATCCCCCCAATTAAAAAAAAATCTGAGTCTAATCAGTGGCACAAAGATTTCCATGTGTTTGATAGTGTTACTCAGTTCTCTGTGTGTATGTGTAATAAGTTAGTCAATATGTTAGGTAAATAGGCCTTGAACAACTATTCTAGGCACTGTTCTAGAACCTACAATATGGGGCCAGGCAGTGGCACACCTGGGTAAGGGCTCGTATTTTAGCACAAGGACCCAGGTTCAAGCCTCTGGTCTCCACCTGCAGGGGGAAAGCTTTGCGAGTGGTGAAGCAGGGCGGCAGGTGTCTCTTGGTCTCTCTCCCCCTTCCCTCTCAATTTCTGTCTCTGATAATAAATAAATAAAAATTTTTTAAAAAGGTTGTCTAATGCAATGTTAAAAAAAAACCGAAGCTACAATACCACACAAATATTTCCCTTTAAATTTTTTTTTATTATCTCTATTGATTTACTGGATAGAGACAGAAACCAAGAGGAAAGGGGTGACAAAGAGGGAGAGACAGAGAGACACCTGCAGATCTTCTCCACCGCTCGTGAAGCCTCACCTCTGCAAGTGGAGACCAGGTGCTTGATAACCCTGGAGGCAAAATAAAAATAAAAAAGCACATATTACCATGCACAAGGACCTGGGTTCAAGCCCCCACTCCTTACCTGCAGGGGAGAAGCTTCACAAGGAGTGGAGCAGGTCTGTAGAGGCCTATCTGTCTCTCTCTCCATTTTCTTAATAATTTTTATTATCTTTTTTTTTTAAAGAATTTTTTTTTTTTTTTTTTTTTTTTTTTACCAGAGCACTGCTCAGCTCTGGCTTATGGTGGTGCAGGGGATTAAACCTGGGACTTTGGAATCTCAGGCATGAAAGTCTCTTTGCATAACCATTATGCTATCTATCCCTGCCCAATAATTTTTATTATCTTTATTTATTGTAGAGACAGCCAGAAATCGAGAGGGTAGGGGGAGACAAGAGAGGGAGAGACAGAGAGACCAACCTGTAGCACTGCTTCACCACTGCAGGGCTTTCTCCTTGAAAAGTGAGGACTGGGGGTTTGAACCAGAGTCCTTGTGCACTGTCACATGTGTGCTCAACCAGGTGCGCCACCACCCAGCCCCTCTCTTTCCCTCCTCTCTCAACTTCTCTCTGTCCTCGCCGGGAGCAGAGGATTCAGTGATGCTGATGGAACCAAGTCCCGGCTATCACCCTGGTGGCAATGAAACAAAACAAACATCAAAAATCACCTTTAAATTCACCTTTGACTAAAAATTTCTAACTGGCACAAAAACTTATGAACGCGGGGGCCAGGGGAAAATTAGTGCACCTAGCTGAAGGTACGTGTTACCATGATCAAGACTCGGGTTCAAGCTCCAGGCCCACCTACAGGGGAGAACCTTCACGGGTGGTGAAGTAGGGCTGCAGGTAGCTCTCTCTCTCTCCTCCCTCTTCTCTTCCAGTATCTCTATCCAAAAATTCAATTAAATCAGAACTTAAGAATATAAACTCTAGGAGCCAGGTGGTGGTGCACCTAGTTGAGCGCACATGTTACAATGCACAAGGACCCAGGTTTGAGCCCCTGGTCCCCACCTGCAGAGGGAAAGCTTTGTGAGTGGTGAGGCAGTGCTACAGGGGTCTCTCTTTCTCCCTCCTTCTCGATTTGACTATTTCTATCCAATAAGAAAGTAGAGATTATAAAATAAAAAAGAATATAAACTCTATTAGCATTAGTAATGTGCTGATTTTTTAATCTTGTAACTGAATTTCTTTTTTTTTTAACATTTTAAAAATATTTATTCCCTTTTGTTGCACTGTTGTTTTATTGTTATAGTTATTGTTATTGATGTTGTTGGATAGGACAGAGAGAAATGGAGAGGAGGGGAAGACAGAGATGGGGAGAGAGAGACACACACCTGCAGACCTGCTTCACTGCTTGTGAAGCGACTCCCCTGCAGGTGGGGAGCCGGGGACTCGAACCGGGATCCTTATGCTGGACCTTGCACTTTGCACCACCTGTGCTTAACCCGCAGCGCTACTGCCCGACTCCCCTGAATTTCTATATACATGCTGCCAGAAAGGAGGATAAAGTTACTTGAACAAATGATTTTTTTTTTTCCTCCAGGGACTAGGTGCCTGCACTACAAGTCCACTGACTGCTTCTGGCGACCATCTTTTTTCCATTGTTGTTGTTATTGATGCCGTTGTTGTTGGATAGGACAGAAAGAAATGGAGAGAGGAGGGGAAGACAGAGAGGGGGAGAGAAAGAGAGATACCTGCAGAACTGCTTCACCGCCTGTGAAGGGACCCTCTGCAGGTGGGAAGCCGGGGGCTCGAACCGGGATCCTTGGTGCTTCACACTATATTTGCTACTGCCTGGCCCCCAATAAACGCTCCTTTAACCTTAAGCTTTGAGCGCACAGTTAACTGCCACCTGCTTGGAATTACTAATTGGTGCAACCTCCCCAGAGGGCAGCCTGCCATAATTAAATCAAAATTAAAACTGCACAGGCCTCGCTGGCCCAATAATTACACCAGCAGTCAGGCCCCCAGGCAGTTATATTTAGATAAGCCCACGAGAACATTTATTACTATCTTGTTTTCACTTCTTCCGCCGGAAGGAGCAATTTGGGTATTTTTTATAGACATAGGGACCAGGTAAACAAATTAAGGACTACTCAGAATCATTATGCAACCAGTATGGCTGAAAGACAGCTTCCCCGGTACCAGTGCCTGTTATGCACTGGACACGCCGTGCCGGACAACTGTGGTTTTGGAGCCTCTGGAAATCAGTCACTGCTGTGACTGGGCTCTCAGGCACCTGGGGAACTTCCGCGGCTGAGACGGCGGAGGGGCTGGCGGCTGTTCTCAGCCCGCCCATAAGCACAGGCAGCAACACTCATTCGCTTCTCCTTTGGTCTCAAAGTTGGCTCCTGGTAGTGAAATCCCAGTGGTGACAACACAACAAACGAGAGTAACAGGTGATCGTTAATAAAGAAGGGCAGCACTGATATATTATTAATAAATAAATAAATAAAATCTTTAAAAATAATTCCTCTATACATGTTACTTGAACACTGAAGAGCTGACAAAAATGTCTGAAAGCGCATGTTCAGAAAGCATATAAAGCGGCCTGGGAGGTGGTGGGGTGGGGGGTTCTGGGCGTGAAGAAGACATGTGGCTGGGCCGGGAGGATGTTCCTGGGTGACGCTCTGCTTCTCTCTCTTTCATAGGTTAAATTCGTAAATCTTAAAAATAAGAAAACATGGGGGTCGGGTGGTAGCGCAGCGGGTTAGGCCCTTGGCTCCCCACCTGCAGGGGGGTGGCTTCACAAGTGGCGAAGCAGGTCTGCAGATGTCTATCTTTCTCTTCCCCTCTTCATTTCTCTCTGTCCTATCCAACAATGACAACATCAATGGTAACAATAACAATACAACAAGGGTAACAAGGGCAACAAAATGGGAAAAAATAATAAAACATTTTTAAAGTAAGGTATATACTGCAACAAGGCTACAACAACAAGGGCAACAAAAGGGAGAAAAATGGCTTCTAGGAGCAGTGGATTTATGGTGCAGGCACTGAGCCCAGCAATAACCCTGGAGGCAAAAAAAAAGTAAGGTATATGTACACAGGACTTTAAATTTTAGAATCTGGCTAAAACTCATCCTTTTCCAAATCTCCTATGACTGATGAAAAGACAATCGGTGTCCCCATATCTTTTATTAAAAAAAAAAAAGATGTATTGAGGGGGCCAGGTGGTGGTCGACTTGGTTAAGCGAACACATTATCATGCACAAGGATTTGGGTTTGAGCCCCTGCCCCCACCTGCAGGGGGGAGTCGCTTCACAAGCAGTGAAACAAGTCTGCAGGTGTCTCTCTTTCTGTCTCCCTCCCCCTCTCAATTTATTTTTAAATATTCATGTATTTATTTATTATTGGATAGAGACAGAGAGAAATTGTAATGGGAGGGGACAGAGAGAGATACCTGCCACCCTGATTCATCACTTGTGAAGCTTTCCCTCTGCAGGTGGGGACCAGGGGCTTGAACCTGCATCCTTATGCACTGTAATGTGTGTGCTTAACCAGGTGTGCCCCCACCTGGCCCTCCCTTCTCAATTTCTATCTGTCCTATCAAATTGAAGAAAACAGTGAGAGAGATAGGGAGAGAGAGGAAGAACGATGGCGATTAGGAACAGTGGGTCTGTTGTGCAGGCACCGGGCCCCAGAGACTGCCTTGGTGGCAATTACAAAAAAAAAGTCCTGGGAGTCGGGCGGTAGCGCAGCGGGCTAAGCGCAGGTGGCGCAAAGCCCAAGGACCGGCATGAGGATCCCGGTTCGAACCCCGGCTCCCCACCTGCAGGGGAGTCCCCTCACAGGCGGTGAAGCAGGTCTGCAGGTGTCTGTCTTTCTCTCCCCCTCTCTGTCTTCCCCTCCTCTCTCCATTTCTCTCTGTCCTATCCAACAACAACAACAACAATAATAACTACAACAATAAAACAAGAAGGGCAACAAAAGGGAATAAATAAATAAAAAAAATTAAAAAAAAAAGTACTGATGGGGGTCGGATGGTAGTGCAGCGGGTTAAGTGTGTGTGGCGCTAAGCGCAAGGACCGGCGTAAGGATCGAGCCCCCGGCTCCCCACCTGCAGGGGAGTCGCTTTACAGGCGGTGAAGCAGGTCTGCAGGTGTCTATCTTTCTCTCCTCCTCTCTGTCTTCCCCTCCTCTCTCCATTTCTCTCTGTCCTATCCAACACAACGACATCAATAACAACAATAATAATCACAATGATAAAACAAGGGGAATAAAAGGGGGGGGGAAGCCTCCAGGAGCAGTGGATTCATGGTGCAGGCATCAAGTCCCAGCAATAACACTGGAGGCAAAAAAGAAAAAAAAAAGTATTGATATTAATCAGTCTCCAACATCATAATATTCAGTGTAACTTCCTACCATGATAACACCTCCCTCCCCTTCTGATAATCACATTTTTTGGTCAGAGTCAAAAAATTGGTTCTTGTTTCATCTTTTTTAAATTCAAATTTACATATAGTAAAACTTCCTTTCTATAAGTTTGACAAGGGCGTAAAGCCATATAGCCGTTTTAATAATAACACTGGAATAGTTCCTTTACTCTCTAAAATTCCTCTTTGTATAATTAACCCTTTCCACCATTCCAGTGGCTCGCAGTCATTAGTCTGTTCTCTCTCTCTTTTTTAAAAAAATATTTATTTATTCCTTTTTGTTGCACTTGTTGTTTCATTGTAGTCATTATTGTTGTTGTCATTGTTGGATAGCAAAGAGAGAAATGGAGAGAGGAGAGGAAGACAGAGAGGGGGAGAGAAAGACAGACACCTGCAGACCTGCTTCACCGCCTGTGAAGCGACTCCCCTGGAGGTGGGGAGCTGGGGCCTCGAACTGGGATCCTTACCAGACCTTGTGCTTTACCTGCTGCGCTATCACCCGACTCCCTAGTCTGTTCTCTTTACGTTCTAGATCTATAGTGTTGTTTTCCCCAGAAAATGTCTTTTTTTTTTTTTTGGTCTTCATTTCACTTTCTCCCACACCCACCAGTCAGGCTACAGCTGCCTGCTCAACTGGAAGGCCAGCCCCACCTTATTACAGCTTTGTGTCCACAACTTTGCATCAACAGGAAAAGGGAAGCAAAAGCTAGAAACCATGATGGGTACAATTGCAGGCAGCCTGACAGCAACAATTCTGGAATTCAGTTTCCATAGCAACAGGGTCCCAGGGGTGGATCCATGGAGAAGTCCCATTTACCATTCATAACCTGGCAGAGTCTGTTCTCCCGCCAGTTCTGCAAGACACCTGCATCCTCAAACTTCTGGTCTGGAAGAACCTTGCTGCTACAGCTTCAGTCATGCAGCAGCAAGGTTCTTCCAGACCAGAAGTTCCAGCCCCTGGCTCTATCTTTCTCTCCCCCTCTCTGTCTTCCCCTCCTCTCTCCATTTCTCTCTTTCCTATCCAACAACGATGACATCAATAACTATAACAATAAAACAACAAGGACAACAAAAGGGAATAAATAAATAAATATTTTAAAAAAAGAAACAAGGTGGGAGTATGGACTGACCTGCCAACACCTATGTTCAGCGGAGAAGCAATTACAGAAGCCAGACCTTCCACTTTCTGCAAATGCAAAGCGCAAGGCCTGGACCAAGGATCCCAGTTTGAGCTTCCCATCTGTAGGTGGACTGCTTCACAAATCGAGTCTGCAGGTGTCTGTCTTTCTCTCCCCGTCTCTGTCTTCCCCATCTCTCTCCATTTCTCTCTGTCCTATTCCACAGCAATAACAGCAACAACAATAATGGCAACAAAAACAACAGTGAGAAAAAAAAAAGGGCTCCAGGAGCAGTGGATTCGTAAAGGTACTGAGCCCCAGTGATAACCCTGGGGGCAAAAAAAAAAGTGATGAGGGAGTCGGGCTGTAGCGCAGCGGGTTAAGCTACAGCGGGTTAAGCGTAGGTGGCGCAAAGCACAAGGACCGGCATAAGGATCCCGGTTCGAACCCCTGCTCCCCACCTGCAGGGGAGTCGCTTCACAGGTGGTGAAGCAGGTCTGCAGGTGTCTATCTTTCTCTCCCCCTCTCTGTCTTCCCCTCCTCTCTCCATTTCTCTCTGTCCTATCCAACAACGACTACAACAATAAAAACAACAAGGGCAACAAAAGGGAATAAATAAATAAAATAAATATTAAAAAAAGTGATGAATCAAATATTTTCCTAGTAAGGGAGATGCCTCCCGAGTATAAATCTCCCCCACTGAGCATTCACAGAGATCTTAGTAACACCGAAGGAAGAGATAGAGACACGCTTTCTAAGTTAAAGACCAGAGGTTGAAATAGTCAGTGTGAGAGACAGAAAAGAACCTGAATGGGGAGTTGGGCGGTAGTGCCGTGGGTTAAGCGCACGTGGCACAAAGCACAAGGACCAGTGTAAGGATCCCAGTGAAGCAGGTCTGCAGGTGTCTTATCTTTCCCCCTCTCTCGATTTCTCTCTGTCCTATCCAACAACAATGACATCAATAACAACAATAACTACAACAATGATAAAACAGCCAGGGCAACAAAAGGGGAAAAAATGGCCTCCAGGAGCAGTGGATTCATGGTGCAGGCACCGAGTCCCAGCAATAACCCTGGAAGGGAAAAAAAAAAAAAAAAAAAGAACCTGAGTGGTGCTGTGTTTGCATCTGCACTTGGGCAGTGACTGTGCTGGCAAATGTCCAAGTCTGGCCTGAGTAGCAAGTGACCAGAGCTGCCCACTGAGCCAGATCCATTTAGCTGTTCAAGCTGCGTCCTGGAAGTGGGCAGAAGCCGCTGTGCCAACTGCTGGTCGGGTGATAAGATCAATGTCATGGTTCTTCACCTACAGCACTGCACACCCTGACTGGTCAGCTTTATAACCTGGTACGTGGTGTGACACTTTACAAAGTGGGGAGATGTTAAACTGAATAAGCACTGTTTGCCAGCTGCTGTAAGTCAAGGGGCCGGTGGTGGCGCACCTGGTTGAATGCAGGCTTCACAAGAGGTGAAGCAGGGCTGTAGGTGTCTCTCTCTCTCTCTCCCTACCCTCTCAATTTTTTCTCTTCCTGTATCCAAAATAAATGAATAAGACAAATCACATTAAAAATCTATCAATGCAGGGTGGAGGTAGATAGCATAATGGTTATGCAAAGAGACTCTCATGCCCAAGGCTCCAAAGTCTCGGATACCCCCACTCCCAACTACCATAAGCAAGAGCTAAGCAGTGCTGATAAAAAATAATATATATAGGGGGTCGGGCGGCAGCGCAGTGGGCTAAGCGCACCTGGAGCAAAGCACAAGGACTGGCGGAAGGATCCCGGTTCGAGCCCCCGGCTCCCCACCTGCAGGGGAGTCACTTCACAGGTGGTGAAGCAGGTCTGCAGGTGTCTATCTTTCTTTCCCCTTCTGTCTTCCCCTCCTCTCTCCATTTCTCTCTGTCCTAATAACGATGACATCAATAACAATGATAATAATAACCACAACAATGGTAAAATAACCACGGTAACAAAAGGGAAAAAATGGCCTCCAGGAGCAGTGGATTTGTGGTGTAGGCACCGAGCCCCAGCAATAACCCTGGAGGAAAAAAAAAATATATATATATATATATAATCTCAATGCATTAACAGTCAGATACTGTAGATTTATTTATACAAACAGAATGGCTCGATGGCTTGGAAGGAGCGAGAGGGATTCCAGCGGACACATTCCGACACTGGCTTGAAGACAAGCGAAACAGGTGGGCGAGGCAGCCGCTAATTCCAGCCACAGGGAACAACATGTCCAGGGGATAGAGTCCTTAAGCTATACGGTGTCTTTATGGAACAGAAAAGAGCTCACGCTGAGGCAGGAAAACGGGGTGTGGGAGGAGGGAGAGATGCTTATGAGAGAGCCAGGTGGGGCACTGGTTCTACTTAGCTGGGTTCATTCTGTACACAGTGAAATGCTAGCAAGGTTTCCAAAAAGATCAAGGTGTGAAAAAAAAAAAAGCTTTCTGGGAGTGAAGCAGTGGATCCAACTGAAGTGATAAACACAGGGTGTGTATGAGGTTCTTGGACTCCCTGTCCAGCAGGTGTGCAGTAACACACACTGAGAGGGCTGATGGCCAGCTCTGGGCTAAGATGGTGGCAGTAAGGGCAAGAGGGAGGGGGCGTTGGAAAGATACTCCCGCAAGGAGGAGGAGAAGACTTAAGTCCAGTCTAGGTGTGAAAGAGCCTTGCGGTTTAGTCAGAGCAAATTACAGAACAGAAATACATCTGACATCAGAAGGGTGAGTATGGGATGATCTCACTCTCAGGCAGAAGTTGAAAAACAAGATCAGAAGAGAAAACACAAGTAGGACCTGAACTAGAATTGGCGTATTGCTCCAAAGTAAAAGACTCTGGGATGGATGTGTGTGTGTGTGTGTGTGTGTGTGTGTGTGTGTGTGTGTGTGTGTGTGTGTGTGTGTGAATACACGTCCAAGAAGGATGACAGAGGACCTAGTGGGGGTTGTATTGTTATATGGAAAACTGGGAAATGTTATGTATGTACAAACTATTATATTTATTGTCGAATGTAAAACATTAATTTCCCAGTAAAGAAATTTAAAAAAATAAAAAAAAATACATCTGACAATGAGATCACTAGTAGTCTAACGGTCTTTATTCATCTGTCAGGGAAAGATCTATCAATTGTGCAATGCCTGACCTTTATCTATCTGTCCCCCATACAGTAGTTAAGCTGCTCCCCAATTTTTCTTTCTCTCCTTCTCTCTCTCTTTTTTTTAAAAAATATTTATTTACTCCCTTTTTGTTGCCCTTGTTTTATTGTTGTAGTTATTATTGCTGTTATTGATGTTGTCGTTGTTGGATAGGACAGAAAGAAATGGAGAGAGGAGGGGAAGACAGAGAGGGAGAGAGAAAGATAAGTCACTTGCAGACCTGCTTCACTGCTTGTGAAGCAACTCCCCTGCAGGTGGGGGAGCCGGGGGCTTGAACCGGGATCCTCACGCCGGTCCTTGTGCTTTACGCCATGTGCGCTTAACCCGCTGCGCTACCACCCGACTCCCAAGAATTTTCTTTTTTAATGTATACGTGTCACATCGAAAAAGTACAAGAAAGTTTTACTTGTCAGATTAGACAAACTTTCTGATTTTTCTTTTTGTGTTAAAGCTAGATTTATGAGAGAGAGAGAGAGAGAGAGAGAGAGAGGGAGGGAGGGGGAGGGGGAATAAAACACAGAAGTCCTATGGGAAGACCTTCAACTTCCTCTCTGAAACAGTTCTTGTAAGGTCACTGAAACTGCTCTAGGCAAATCCAGATTCTTCCTGTCATGGTATTTAACCTTTTAGTAGCATCAGGCACAACTGCCCGATGACCAGGGGCCGGGCAGTGGCACACCTGGAGAGCACACGTGCCACCATGTTCAAGGACAAGGGTTCAAGTCCCTGGTCCCCACCTGTTGGGGAGGCAAGGGGGTGGGAAGGTTTCATAAGCAGTGGAGTAGGTAACTCTCTTTTCCTCTCCCTCTCTTCTTTTGGTCTCTGTGACTATAAGAAGAAAAAAAAAAAAAGCCACTGGGCACAGTGGAGTGCAGGAGCTGAGTCCCAGAGAGCAGCCTGGTGGAAAAAAAAAGAAAAAAGAAAGAAAGAAATGAATAAAAATAAACCAATGACCTGACTGGCTGCCCTTTCCCACTGCCTTTGCCACTCAGGTCACAATTCATCCATGGCCCCTGGGGGCCACTTCCCAGGGTCTTTTTGACCAATATTTTATTAATAAGAAATCTTCAACATTCCTATGGTCTATAATCCCTATGGTTTATGAAAGCTTAATTATGAAAAATCTTAAATGTGAAAGAGCATAATAAAACCCAGGAATCTAGGGCCAGCAAAATAGCTCACTTGGCTAGTGTGCTGCTCTGCTGGTTCGAGCCCAGTGTTCACCGCATTGAAGAGAGCTGGGGTGCTGTGGTCTCTCTCACTCTCTCCCTACCTGTCTGTCTGAAAAACAAATCAACTAAGAAACAAACCCATAAATCTGTCAACAGTCATCAACATTCTACGGTCCTGTATGCTAAATCCCAAATGTTAGATGTAGCTGAACAGTTCCTTTGACTTTTGTTCTTGTTAAAAGGATTTTTCCTTTTTCAAAATTTATTTTATTTTTTAAAGTATATTTTTAATATTTATTTATTGAATTATTTATTCCCTTTTGTTGCCCTTGTTATTTTTTATTATTGTAGTTATTATTGTCGTCGTTGTTGGATAGGACAGAGAGAAATGGAGAGAGCAGGGGAAGACAGAGAGGGGGAGAGAAAGACAGACACCTGAAGACCTGCTTCACCGCCTGTGAAGCGACTCCCCTGCAGGTGGGGAGCTGGGGATCCTTATGCTGGCCCTGGCGCTTTGCGTCCCGTGCGCTCACCCAACTCCCTTTAAATTTATTTTAAAGAGAAAAGAGAGAAAGGCTAGGATCCTGCTCAGCTCTGGGAGCTCAGGCATGCAAGTCTATTGCAGAACCATTCTGCTTCTCCCCAGCCCCCTGAGGAGGACTTTGAGGCCACGCCATAGTCAACAGCTCTGGGACCTTGCCGCTGAACTGCTTCACTGGACTCTGAAACCGCACCAGTTCAACTCTGCTCTGGATTCCCACTGCCACACCCCACACCTGTTGCCACTTTTAAACATTACTAGCCAACTCCTAGGTGACAAGAATATTACTCACTGAAGTCCCCAACAGAGCCTGGCACAGGGGTGGACACTCACCTTCCTCTGGACCACATGACTCAGTAAAGGTCACTATCCTCAACCTTGCTCCCTTTCCAATAATCAGACTGATTTAAAGCAAATGTGGGGGGCTGGGCGTTTGCACACTGGGTTAAGGACATGTGGCGTGAAGTGCAAGGATCCCAGTTCCAGCCCCCAGCTCCCCACCTGCAGGGGGGGGGGTCGCTTCACGGGCGGCGAAGCAGGTCTGCAGGTGTCCCTATCTTTCTCTCCCCCTCTCGATTTCTCTCCTACAACAATAACAATAACAAAATGGGGAAAAAGATGGCTGCCAGGAGCAGTGGATTTGTAGTACAGGCACCAAGCCCCAGCGACAACCCTGGAAGCAAGAAAAAAAAAAAAGTGGATGAGGGTAGGGGCAGCAAGACAGCTCATCGGTGGGGCACCTGCCTCACCATGCTCACTCAGGCCCAGGTTTGAGCCCTGGGCACACCACATGGGAAAACTGTGGCAGTGAGGAAACTTGAGTGCTGTGGCATCTGCCCCCATCTGTTTCTATCTGCAAATGACAGGCTGGAGTGGTGATGATCATGATGCATCAGTTTTCAGCACACCAACAAAGAAAAAAAAATAGTAACTCAAGCTTTCCCCTTGCAGTTAGGGACTGGGGGGCTTGAACCTGGATCCTTGTGCATGACAGCATGAGCGCTCAACTGGGTGTGCTACCATGGAGCCCCAATCACATGCAAGTTTATAATTTTACTTCAAGAGAGAGACCAGGACACTGCTCAATAATAGAGGCACTGAGGACTCAAGCATGCAAACCACACACTGAGTCACCTTCCAGGCCAGGAGTTCAGATTGGACAGGTAGGTCTTCCACGGTTCTCAGAATAACATCCCAGCTTCCTAAGCTGGCTGGCCCCTGCTCCTTGCCACCTCTCCTCCAGCCAGGTTTCCTTTCACTAGGTGCCAGCCTCTCAGACTCTTCTGTGAATTACTGATGATCTCTGACCCCTTCTCTCAGACCTTTCATACACCCTAAACCCTTCAAGTCTCAGCTTTAATTCACCTGCTTAGAGAAGTTGCCATAATTCCTCACTGAGAGGTAACCAGACTTTCTCTCAGAGCAACCAAATTCTCCATCTCAATCTCTGAGGCCATGGCTACTATGCTCAGTTCCACTTCATACATTCAATATTTGATCTAGTCAGTGGATTCAACAGGTCTAGACTCAGTCCCACAGAGCACCTATGGTTTAAGCAGACTCTTGCCCAGGAAGGAGTAGCCACAAAGTACAGGAGAGCTGAGAGTAAACAAAGAATGCAGTCTGGCCAGAGATAAGGACTTCAGTGTCAACGTGCATTTGGGTCCAAAAGGAAGTGGGAAGAAGGCAGTTCTGGGTGCAAACCCCCAACAGACTAGGTGAGGTGTTGATGAGTGAAGACTTTCAGTTTCAGCTGTTTTTTTTTTTTTTTACCAGAGCATTGCTCAGCTCTGGTTTATGGCGGTATGTAGGATTGAACCTGGGACTTGAGAGCCTCAGGCACGAAAGTCTCTTTGCATAACCATTATGCTATACCCCCACCCTCAGCTGTCTTTTTTTTTTTTTAAGTAACTGTAAGAGTTTCATGGGCTAGGGCCAGGCAGTAGCATACCCAGTAGAGAGCACATGTAACTGTGCACAAGGACCTGGGTTCAAGCACAACTTCCTCTCCCATGCAGGGGGGCAGTAGAACAGCACGGCAGGCGTCTCTCCTACTTCCCTCTCCCCTCTCAATCTCTCTCTGTCCTGTCAAATAAAAGTAAAAAATGTCATGGGCCTGTATCACCTCTGTGAAAATAATAAGACACGGCAAGTACTCATAATAATAATAATAGTAAAAAAAAAAAAAGGAAGCTGATCTGTTCATGACTTGGGACACACAATTTAGAAAGAGAAATTGAGCATCAGCCCTAGGAAGGTGGCTGTGGGCATGAAGCCTTCAAACTTGGTTACAAAAGATTTTCTCAGCTCGGTGTCTTTTGCCTTCTTTGAGGTTCCAGTTCATCTTCAAGACAGCGATTCTACAGGGGTAAATGAAAATAAACCGTATCACATAATGCCCCCACGTCCACTGTAAGAATTTAACGAAGAGGTAGTCCCATGGCGTGTTCATGTTTAAGTGCCAACAGACTTTTCTAGAGGTTAATTAAAAACAGATCAACATGGGCAAAGGGGTAGCTAGCATAATGGTTATGTAGAGACTCCTGCCTGAGGCTCCTGCTTCAATCCCCTGCACCACCATAAGCCAGAAAGCTGGTAAGTGCTTTGGCTTAAAAAAAAAAAGAATTAAAAACAAATCGATAGGCATGTAACATTGAAATGACTGTGTGTGTGTGTGGGGGGCAGGCGAAGAAACATTCCTACGAGTTTAAATTAAATGAGATTTGGCTTCCACAAGTGGAAAAGGAGACTTTTCCATGGGTGGTTCAGAGACGGAATCGGAAAAGCCAACATCGAATCTAAAGCGCTTAGAAAAAGGGGAAAAGGCCAACCGCGAAGCCCACTGGCGCCGACAACTCCCGAGCACTGTCCTGTCGGTGCACCAGCGACTGTCCGGCGCCGCTGCTGCGCCCCGGGCTCCCCTCGGCCGCCTCGGGCGGGGCCCCGCCGGCCACCCCGGGCGCCGCAGGGCAGAGCGGCCCCGGCTCCGGGCTCCGGGTTCCGGGCTCCGCGCAGCGGCCGTGGCCTCGCGCCCCCGCTGACCTTGAGGCGCCTCGACCCGCCGGCGCTCCGGCCCGCAGGGCCCCGCGGCCGCTCCAGGGCGGAGACCCGCGCCGGCCCCTGTGCCCTCCGCCCCGCGGCGGCCCCTCCCCGGCTGCTCCCGGAAAGGGCGGCGCTGCTGCTCACCGGAGCCCGGGCAGGAGGCTACAGGGGGCGGCCTGCTGCAGGAGGCCGCCGGCCGAGGCCGCTCCGCAGACGCGCAGCACTCGCGCCGCCATCTTGCTCCGGCGCCTCCGCTCCCACCGCCCGGGCGCCGCCGCTGACGCCGCCGCGACCCCTCCCCCGGCCGGGCCGCACCGCAGGGCTGGGGCGGGGCGGGGCCGCAGACACTGCAGCGCGGGGCGCGGCCGCCAGGGGGCGCCGGGCGTGGGGCGGTGGCGGCCGACCGACCGCCGGGCTGGACCCGAGCCGAGCTAGTGCGGGGGCAGAGCCGGGAGGGGCGGCTACTGGAACACTTTTCGTTATTTAATCTCGTTTCATTTGATTTAAGAGACAGAGACCACAGCTGCCAATGAAGCGGGGGCCGGACTCGAACCTGGGACACCTACATGACAAAGCAGTGCATTATCCAAGTGAACTGTTTTCCCCAACGCTCGAACATGTCCTGAATTTTGTCACACACACACTCACACACACACTCACACACACTCACACACACACACACACTCACTCACACACACACTCACACACACACACACACACACTCACACACACACACACATACTCACAAACACACTCACACACACACACTCTCACACACACACACTCACACACACACTCACACACACACACACACACACACACACATACACACACACACACCAGAGCAGCTCTCTTGTCTCTTGTAGCTGGGACGCCAGGGATGGAATTTGAGATCTCATTCTTCAAAGTCCAAGGCTCTAGCCACCGCTTATATTTATTTAAAAATTATTATTATAACCTTTATTGCATAGACAGAAGTCAAAAGGGAAGGGGAAGATAGAGACAGACACCTACAGCCCTGCCTCACCACTCGCAAAGCTTTCCCTCTGCAGGTGGGGACCGGGGGCTCAAACCCGAGTCCTTGCACATTGTAACATGTGCGCTCAACCAGGTGTCCCACAACCCGGCCCCCTAAATTTATTTTTGAGATGGGAGCACTGCTCTGCCATAAAGCATGAGGGACCCACCCCCTGGACAACCTCAATCATGCTCTGCGCTCCATCCACCTGGCCACCTCCCCAGCACTCGCTACCATTTTACCTATTTCCAGAGCACTGCTCAGTTTTGGCTTATGGAGGATTGAATTTGGGACCTGAGAGCCTCAGGCAGGAGGCATCTTTCCCCTTCCCAGCTCAAAATTCACTAGTAGTCTTGGGGCTTTTCATTTAATTACTAGTGGGTGCTAGCAGGGGCCCTGCCCTCAAGCCATCCCAATCTAACCGTGGGAGGTGGGAGTAGGGCGGAGAATGACTGGACCAACTGTGGCAGGTGTGGAAACGGAGAGGTTCACCAGTGCTGAGGGAACACGCGAGTGGAAGATAAACCCGACAGCTCCAGTCCCAAGGGGAGAGGAATTGTTCAGAGGAAGAAGGGAGAGTCTGTCATGGAGGAACAGTTTAAGGGCAGGGTCAGGATTGTACTGCACAGGGCAGGTGTATGAATCACAAATGTAACCACAAAAATTGCGACCGGGGCCAAATAGCTCCATAGTGAGTGTGTTGCTTCGTCAAGAGACAGGTTTAAGCTGCCCCTCACTGTACTGAAGGAAGCTTTGATGCTTTCCCTCTCCTCTCTCTTTCTAGAGAAAAACATCCAAACTGGTTGCAAGCCAGGAGGTGGTACAGTGGATAAAGGAAGAGAATCAAAACGTGGGGTCCCGAGTTGAGTCTCCAGTACTGCATGTGCCAGTGATGTGATTTACATACACCATGTGGACACGTGAGATCATACCCCTGAAATCTTCTAAGTTTGTAAAACACTGTTACAGCACTAATTTTCTTTTTTTTTTAAAAAAAGCAGATTTCTAGACATTCCGTGTAACAGGAAGGTATGTTTACTGAAAGGAAATGTGGAGCAGCAGACCACAAGCTTTTAAGAAAAATTCTAACAGGCACTTTATTTATTTGCTTTTAGCTACTTCGTAAATACTGGGAGAAAAACTTAACAGCTACTGAATGAAACTTAGAAACATGTCTTTTCCTATAAAGCAAATGGCTCCTTAAGAGAGTCCTCTTTACTGTGTTGCCGAGATATTGAGTTCTTCCAGGCTTTTGCTGAGGTGGCTTGTTTCCGAGCTGACAGGATCCTCCAGGTAACTAGTGCCCGCACAGGGCTTGCCTGTCACTGGGTCGATGACTTTTCCGACTTTGAAAATGATCTCAGCCAGTTCATGCTTCACGTGCTTTGTGCGCGGGACGGGTAAAGCTTTGAGGAGCACAATATCTCCCACGGTGCACTGCTGGAGCGCGTCATGCGCAAAGTAGGTCTTCCGCTTGTTGAAGTACTGTTAGGAGAAGCAAGCGGAATGGTTTTCATCCATGACCTGGCACTGTGGTACAGGACAAGGGAAACAACAATGTGCAGAAAAGCAGCCAGGGCGTGAGGAGAGAGAGTATCTTTTAAGGACATAAAATGCCCAGAGCCTTCCCATAGAAAACTGAGCTGCAGGAGTCGGGGGGTAGCGCAGCAGGTTAAGCGCACATGGCACAAATTGCAAGCATCCGGGTTGGAGCCCCGGCTCCCCACCTGCAGGGGAGTCACTTCACAAGCAGTGAAGCAGGTCTGCAGGTGTCTTTCTCTCCCTCTCTGTCTTCCCCTCCTCTCTCCATTTCTCTCTGTCCTATCCAATAACAATGGCCATCAATAATAATAATTACAACGATAAAACAACAAGGGCAACAAAAAGGGCGTAAATATTAAAAAAAAAAAAAAAAAAGAAAGAAAACCGAGCTGTGGGAGTTGGGGGTTAGCGCAGCGGGTGAAGCGCAGGTGGTGCAAAGCGTGAGGACCAGCGGAAGGATCCTGGTTCGAACCCCAGCTCCCCACCTGCAAGGGAGTCACTTCACAGGTGGTGAAGCAGGTCTGCAGGTGTCTATCTTTCTCTCCTCCTCTGTCTTCCCTTCCTCTCTCCATTTCTCTCTGTCCTACCTAACAACGACAACATCAATAACAACAATAATAATTACAACAACAAAGGCAACAAAAGGGAAAATAAATAAATATAAAAAATTTTTTAAAAAAGCGGTGGTCTAAGGATGAAGCCTTAGACTCTCAAGAATAAAGGCCCGTGGTACGGGAGGTGGCGCAGTGGATAAGGCGCTTGACTCTCAAGTGTGAGGTCCTGGTTGAGTTCAAGCCCTCGCAGCAATGTACCAGAGTGATATTTGGTTCTTTCACTCTCTCCTTCTTTCTCATCAATAAATAAATAAAAATCTTAAAAAAAAAAAAAAAAGAATAAAGTTCGATCTCCAGCAGCACATGTACAAGAGTGATGTCTGGTTCTTTCTCTCTTTTCTTTTCTCTTTCTCATTAATAAATACAATTAAAAAAAAAGTTTGGGGATGTGTTTAGGCATACACTCACACAATTTTTAAAAATGTATTTTTAATGAGACAGACACAGACAGAGACACGGAGAAAGAAAGACTAGAGCCCTGGCTTACGGTGGTTGGTGCTGGGGACTGAACCTGGAACCTCAGGCATCAAAGCCTTTTGCAGAACAGTTGTTATTTCCCCAGCCCAGTTTTGACTTTATTTATTTATTTTTTAAAAAGGGGGTGGGGAGTTGGGTGGTAGCGCAGCGGGTTAAGCGCAGGTGGCGCAAAGTGCAAGGACCGGCATAAGGATCCCGGTTCAAGCCCCCGGCTCCCCACCTGCAGGGGAGTCGCTTCACAGGCGGTGAAGCAGGTCTGCAGGTGTCTGTCTTTCTCTCCCCCTCTCTGTCTTCCCCGCCTCTCTCCATTTCTCTCTGTCCTATCTAACAACAACGACATCAACAACAACAATAATAACTACAACAATAAAACAAGGGCAACAAAAAGGAATAAATAAAAAAAAAAAGGGTGGTGGTGGACTGATTCTCACCTTTAACAAATAGCGATCTAGAACAAGCCTGGTCACTCTAACTTTAGCAGTTTTCTGCATTGCTGTCCCGATCACCTTCCCTACAATCCATTTGGCATGGACGGATGAACGTGCTAGTGACATTCTGTAGCTCTGGTCACCTGAAACAAACAAACAAACACTTTCAGGTTTAATATTTTGGTAGCAACAGCTCATCAAATGTATTGTCACTAATGATGGCCCACTTACAGAAACAGCTTTTACTGTCTTCTGGCAATTTTGATATGCGCACGCACATGGTTCACTTTAGCTACCCAACTTTCATCTTTACTCTTACTGAGTTCAGTCTCCAGCAGTGCAAGTTCCCGAGTTTGGCTCTGGACTCTCTCTGCCACTGATGAATCAGTGAATCTTTTTTTTAAAAAAATTATTTATTCCCTTTCATTGCCCTTGTTGTTTTATTGTTGTAGTTATTATTGTTGTTGTTATTGATGTCATCGTTGTTGGATAGGACAGAAAGAAATGGAGAGAGGAGGGGAAGACAGAGAGGGGGGAGAGAAAGACAGACACCTGCAGACCTGCTTCACTGCCCGTGAAGCGACCCCTCTGCAGGCGGGGAGCCGGGGGCTCGAACCGGGGGCTCGAACCGGGATCCTACGCTACCGCCCGTCCCTCTTGCTCTCTCTCTTTTAGTAAAAAACCAAATTCACCCATCAACAACATTTACAGGATATTTCGTTTAACAACGGCAAAATATTCTTCCCCGGTGCGCCTGTATTTCTTGGTGGGCTAGTCACCCACACCGACCACTCCTGAGCGAGTAAAGGACACGCCGGCACATTCACCAGCACAGGCCGCGCAGCGCGCTCGCAGAGGACACCGGCGCGGCGTCTCCCGGCCTCACTCCCCGCGCCCGGCCCCGCACGCCGCCTCTCCCGCAGCCCGGCCCCGCGTCCCCTGCGGCCTTCAAGGTCAGGAGATGCTGAACAGGCCCCGCCCCCCGGGGGATCTTCTCTCCCCGGAACCCCGACCCGCCTCACCTCCCCAGGCCTCGCCCAGCTGCTCCTCAGCCTCCAGCCCCGAGCCCCGCAGCCACCGACTGCGACTGGCACTAACCCGGCCACTTTCCTCCACCGCGCCGCCAGCTCAGAGTCGACCTGGGCGCAATGACGTCAAGACGCACGTCCCGCCCCGCCCCTCTCATTGGCCGCGGGTCCCTGGGCACTGCGGGGGCTAAAGGCAAGAAGGCCACGCCCACCCTCCTTAAAAGGAGCCGCGACTCTTTTTTCCCCCTAGGCCATCGGACACCTCCTCCTTCCTTTTTCCATTCCATTCGGTTTGCTGTTGAGTCGTTTCAAATCGAAAGGACTTCATCAAACATGGGAACATCGACGTGCCAAATGCTGAAACTAATACTCAAACATTACTTTTTTTTAGATGTAATTTTATATTTTGCTAGAACACTGCTCAACTGGGGCTTAAGGTGGTGTGGAGGGAGTACTGAACCTGGAACTTCAGAGCCTACGGCAGGAAAATCTTTTGCACAACCATTATGCTATCACCCCTGCCTGTCAAGCATTTCTATCTACACAACAGATTTTTAATTTTTTTTCCCTTTTGTTGACCTTGTTTATCGTCGTCGTCGTTGTTATTATTGTTATCGGATAGGAGAGAGAGAAGTCGAGAGAGGATGGGAAGACAGAGAGGAGGAGAGAAAGATAGACACCTGCAGACCTGCTTCACCGCCTGTGAAAGCGACTCCCCTGAAGGTGGGGAGCCCAGGGCTTGAACCAGGCTCCTTATGCAGGTCCTTGAGCTTTGCGCCACCTGCACTTAACCTGCAGCGCTACCGCCAGACTCCAAGTCTGGGAACTTTCTTTGGAGCCTCAGGCATATAATTTTTTTTTTGCATAACCCATTATGCTATTCCTCCAACCCCAAAATAAAGGATTTGCGACATATGCTATGACAAGGATAAACCTTGAAGTTAGTTATTATGCTAAGTCAAATAATAAAAAAACAGAAATGTAGTATGGGTTCTCTTATATGAAGTATCTAGAGTAGAAAAATTCAAGGAAATAGAAAGATGGTTTCCAGTGACTGGAAAGAAAGGGAAATGAGAAGTTGATGATTGAAAGGGTACAGTTTCAGAGAGGAAGCAAAATGAAGGCAGACATCAGGGTATTCCACAAAACAACAGTAATTGAAACAGCATGGCGTTAGAACAAAAATAGACACACAGATCAAGAAAATAAGACAGGAATCCTAGTTAGAAACCTACATATGGGAGCCAGGCGGTAGCTCAGCAGGTTAAGGCACATGGCAGGAAGGGCAAGGACAGGCTAAGGCTCTTTGTTCAAGCCCCCAGCTCCCACATGCAGGGGGGAGTCGCCTCACAAGCGGTGAAGCAGGTCTGCAGGTGTCTTTCTCTCCCCCTTCTCTCTTGATTTCTCTCTGTCCTATCCAACAACAGCAGCAGCAATGGCAACAACAATAACAATAACAACAACAAAATGGGAAAAATGGCCTCCAGGAGCAGTGTATTTGTAGTGCAGGCACTGAGCCCCAGCAATAATCCTGGAGGCAAAAAAAAAATAAATAAATAAAGGAAAAAAGAAAGAAACCTACATAAAACTAATCTATGAAAAAAAAAAAAAAGCCAAGATAATACAATGGGAGAAAAGAGCATCTTTTATTCATTTATTTTATTGCTACCAAGGTTATTGCTGGGGCTTGGTGTCTGCATGAGGAATCCACTGTTTCTGGTGGCCATTTTTCCTTTTGTCCTGCCCTTTTTTATTAGATTGGACAGAGAGGAGAAAGGAAGAGAAACACCAGAAGACCTGATTGACCACTTGTGAAGCTTCTCCCCTGTAGGTGGGGACCAAGGGCTTAAGCCCAGGTACTTGTGCAGGGTACGATGTACACTCAACTGGGTGCACCACTGCCTGGCCCACCAAGAAAGCATCTTGGACGTTGGAAAAAACTAAAAGGCCATGCATAAAAATAATGAAACTGCTTTCTAGAATGTGAAATATTTTAGAAACAAAAATAATGGAAAAGCATTCTTTGTTTTTGGATTGGATGAATAAACATTATTAAAATGGCCATTCTTCCCAAGCAATCTACAATTTCAATGCAATCCCTAGCAAGATCCCAGTGGCATTTTTCTTTTTCTTTATATTTATTTATTTATTTATTCCCTTTTGTTGTCCTTGTTTTACTGTTGTAGTTATTACTGATGTCTTTGTTGTTGGATAGGACAGAGAGAAATGGAGAGAGGAGGGGAAGACAGAGAGAGGGAGAGAAAGACAGACACCTGCAGACCTGCTTCACCGCCTGTGAAGCGACTCCCCTGCAGGTGGGGGGCCAGGGACTTGAACCAGGATCCTTCGCTGCTCCTTGCGCTTTGCGCCACATGCGCTTAACCCACTGCGCTACCGCCCGACTCCCCCAGTGGCATTTTTCAAGGAAATCAAACAGCTGATCCAAAAAAAAAAAAAAATTGTGTGGAAAACAAAGTAAAAAAAAAAAAAAGCTAAAGCACTTTTGAGAAAAAAGAGTAAAAATGGAGGCATCATGTTCCCCAAACCTAGTTTATTTTACAAAATAATAGTACAACAGTGTGGAACTGGAAGGAAAATGAACACCAGAATCAACGGAACAGAATCAAAAGCCCAGCAATAAGTTCACATATGTATGACCACCTAATATAGGACAAAGGGGCCCAAACCATTCAATGGGAGAAAAGAAGGCCTTTCAAGAAATGATGTTGGGGGAGTCGGGTGGTAGCGCAGTGGGTCAAGTGCACGTGGCGCTAAGCACAAGGAGTAACGATCGTGGTTAGAGCCCCCGGCTCCCCACCTGCATAGAGTCTCTTCACAGGCGGTGAAGCAGGTCTGCAGGTGTCTATCTTTCTCTCCCCCTCTCTGTCTTCCCCTCCTCTCTCCATTTCTCTCTGTCCTACCCAACAACAATGACACCAATAACAACAATAATAATAACTACAACAACAATAAAAAAAGGGCAACATAAGGGGAAATAAATAAATTCAGAAAAGAAATAATGATGTAACAATTGAACAGATAGATGTAGAAAAACAAAACTAGATCATCTAACATCACACATCAAAAATCAGATCGAAATGGACCAAAGATCTAGACATTAGACCAGAAACTCTAAAATTTATAGAAGAAAACATTGACGAGGGAGTTCCGGGGTAGTGCAGCGGGTTAAGCGCACATGGCACAAAACGCAAGGACCGGTGTAAGGATCCGGGTTTGAGCCCCCAGCTCCCCACCTGCAGGGGAGTCGCTTCACAGGTGGTGAAGCAGGTCTTCAGGTGTCTATCTTTCTCTCCCCCTTTCTGTCTTCCCCTCCTCTCTCCATTTCTCTCGTTCTATCCAACAACGCTGACATCAATAACTACAACAATAAAACAAGGGCAATGAAAAGGAATAAAGAAATAAACATTAAAAATTAAAAAAAAAAAAGAAAACATTGGCGAAACATAGCAGGATCTTAACATCCTTGGAGACTTGAGTCCTTGGGGCATGTGAAATCAAAACAAGACTAAACTGGACTATATCAAATTAAAAAACTTTTATACACTGAAAGCAATCTACCCAAGGATAACCAGGCAACTCAGTAATTGGGAAAAGATATTTATACATCACACATAAGGCAAATGATGTAAAACATCTATAAAAACTGGTGCAGCTTAACAAAAAGAAAAGAAAAAAAACATAGTAACGCGATAAAAAATGGGTCAAAGAACTGAAAAGGCAGTTCACCAAAGAACAGATATGCACAGAATTCAGACATTTAAAGAAATGTTCCACACCACTTATAAGAGAGATGCAAATCAAAACCCCGGAGATCCCACCTCAAACCTGAAAGAATGGCCTCCATCAACAAAACAGGAAGTGACCGGAGTTGGTCAGGTTGTGGAGGAAAAGACCTCAGCTACACTGCTGGTGGGAACGCAAACTGGGGCTGCCAGTTAGAAGACTGCACGGAGAGTCTAGGAAACAAACTATATTAGGACCCGGTAATACTACTCTTAGGGATTTAGCCAAAGGACACACAGACACTCATCCAAAAGGACATGTGTACCCCCATATTCATAGCTGTATTATTTACAACAGACTGGAAGCAGCCTGAAAGCCCGTTGACAGATGACTGGCTAAAGAAGTTATGGGACACATATATTCCACTGAATATTACTCAGCAGTCAAAAAGGACAATATTGTGTCCTTTGGGACAAAAACAGATGTAACTGGGGGGATTATGCTTAGCAAAATAAGCAAAGAGGTGAAGGACAACTACCAGATGATTTCACTCATATGTGGAGTCTAGACAACTGATACTCATGACTCACAAAAAAACAAAACAAAAACAAAAATCACAAACAAACCGTTTCTGAGACTTGTGAAAATATGATGGTTCTTTCTGGGAGGTGAGTGGGTGGAAACACAGAACTTAGGTAGCAGGTGTGGCGTGGATCTTGTAACCTAATTAATAAAATAAAATATATATACATATAGAAATAAAATAAGAAATAGTGAAACTAGATTATTACTTAAATTCACACACCAAAATCAACTCAAACTAGGTTAGAGATTTTTACATTCGTGGTTGAGAAGAAAACTAGTCGAGTACCAAGCTTGCATGTCTGGGGTTTCCAGTTGGGCCCCCAGCACCACAGGTACAAGAGTGATGACCTGTTTTCTCTCTATCTCTGTTTCTCATGTAAAACTCTCTCATATGTAATAAATAAAAGAAACTTGGATATTAAACCCAAACCATAAAGTACACTGCAGAAGCTTGATGTCAAGACATCTGGCATAGTAGACAAAAGCAAGACTAAAAACCATTAAACTAAAATATATTAAATTAAAAAGCACAAGATGAAAGAAACAACCATAAACATGAGGTGGCTACCTAACAATCGGGAAAAAATATCTGCACATTGTATGTCTGACAATGAGTTGATAATCCAACATATATATATGGAAGTACAACTCCTCACCAAAAAGCCGAAGCACAACAAACAAGTAGGAAGAGATCCGAAGACACACTTCTCCAAAGACATTCAAGACACACGAAAATATAAGTCATAAAAATGTTAGAAATAGTGGAGTCGGGAGGTAGCAAGTGCAGCAGGTTAAGCGCAGGTGTCACAAAGCGCAAGGACCAGCGTGAGGATCCCGGTTTGAGCCCCTGGCTCCCTACCTGCAGGGGAGTCGCTTCAGGTGTCTGTCTTTCTCTTCCCCTCCTCTTTCCATTTCTCTTTGTCCTATCCAACAACGAGGGCAGACAACAATAATAACCACAACAATAAAACAAGGGCAACAAATGGGAATAAATATAAAAATTTAAAAAAGTGTTAGAAATAAAAAATGTTAGAAAAGTGCAAATTAGGGGGCCGGGCGGTGGCTCACCTTGTTGAGCGCACATGCTCCAATGCACAAAGATCCGGGTTCGAGGCCCCAGGGCCCATCTGAAGGGGAAAAGCTTCACGAGTGGTGAAGCTGATCTATGGGTGTCTCTGTGCCTCTTTCCCTCTTTGTCTCCCTCTCCCCTCTCAGTTTCTGTTTCTCTCCAATAATAAATAAAATCAAAAGTGAAAACATTGCTATTAAAAGAGTTGAAATCTTGCCTTTTGTGTTAAAATGGACGGAACTCGAGGGATTTATGCCAAATAAATGCGGGAGTGAACCCCTGTTACCAGACAGCAGCTGACTCCTGTGGATCTTCGTCAAGCGAACGTGATAACCACGACACCAAGGAAACAGATTCCTGTGGATATTCGTTACTCACGTGGGGTGCAAACAACAACAACAAAAAATTCAAACTAACTGACATTGAAAATCGTGGTGGTTATCAGAGGAGCCGAGGAGGGAGGGGTGCGAGGGAACTAGAAGTCTGTCGCTGAAGCCATCGCTCCATTTTGAGCGCAGTATAAGTAAACTTCAAATCAACAAAAGCGGATCATTAAAATTTTTTTCTTCTTCTTTTCTTTTCCCCCAGGGTTATTGCTGGGGCTTGGTGTCTGCACTATGAATTCACTGCTCCTGGAGGCCACGTTTTCCCATTTTTTTGTTGCCCTTGTTGTTGTTATTGGATAGGACAGAAAGAAATGAAGACAGGAGGGGAAGACAGAGAGGGGGAGAGAAAGACAGACACCTGCAGACCTGCTTCACCGCCCGTGAAGCGACCCCCCTGCAGGTGGGGAGCCGGGGGCTCGAACCGGGATCCTGACGCCGGTCCCTGCGCTTTGCGCCACCTGCGCTTAACCCACTGCGCCACCACCCGACCCGCTCAGCTTTTCAAGATAACAAAGTTCAAGAAACTTTTTTTACACAACCGTGAGACTGTATCTAGCACAACTGAGCTCTATTCCCTTAGACGTGGTTAAGGTGACCGGATTTACCCAGCAATATTTTTCTAAGCACATATGGGGAAAAAAGAAAAAACACACAACCCCCCAGAAAACAACAGAAAACAAAAAACCAGACAGCACTGCGCTAGGGAACTCGCAGCACCGGCTCGCAGGCGGGTTCCCGGTCCCGCTACCTGGACGGCCGCGCCTGCAGGTGCCCCGGGGCCGCCGCCCCTGCTCCAGGCTGCAGCCAGGGGCTTCCATGCGGAGCGTCTCCCTGTGCCTGGAGAGTCGGTCTCTCGCCGAGTCCCTGGCTTCCCAGCCGGTGTCGTGCGCACCTGTCCTCGCCAGAAAGCAGCGGGAGCCGAGCAGCCGCCGCGCCGCTGCAGAAAACGACCTGAACTTTGAGAGCCCAGTTCTCAAAACCAGCGCGGCGGGGCGCGGTCCCCAACAACAGCCGTTGCGCCGCGCGCAGTAACGGCCAGCAGGGGGCGCGCGCGCCCACCCGCCCGAGGGCACCGGGGCCGCAGCCTGCGGGGTGGGCAGGGGGTGCCCGGCAGGGGGCGTTCGCCGGTGCTGGGAAGCAGCTTCCTTAGGGCGCTGGGCTTGAGGCCAGGCTGCTGAGACCTCGCAGTTGTCAGTGAGCCCCACAGATCTTTGATTTGGGGGTTGATCCTGCTATTTTTTTAAACTTGATTTATTTATTTTCTTTTGTTGCCCTTTTTTATTGTTGTAGTTATTGATGTCATCGTTGTTGGATAGGACAGAGAGAAATGAAGAGAGGAGGGGGAGACAGAGAGGGGGAGAGAAAGACAGACACCTGCAGACCTGCTTCACCGCCTGTGAAGCGACTCCCCTGCAGGTGGGGAGCCGGGGCCTCGAACTGGGATCCTTACACCGGTCTCTGCGCTTTGTGCCACCTGCGCTCAACCTGCTGCGCTACCGCCTGACTCCCGATCCTGCTATTCTTTGTTTTAGTGAGGGAGAGACAGAGATTAGAGCACTTATTGTTCAGCTTTGGTTTATTGGTTTATGGTGGTGCTGGAGACTGAATTTGGGACTTTGGTCTTTTCCAAGAACCATTATGCTGTTTCCCCTGCCCTCCGCTATTTTATGCTTTGACAATATTTGGACAAGATGTTTAAAGAAGAACCATTATTATTATTATTATTATTATTAGAGAGTTAGTATTGTTTTAGAAGAAATTCACAAGAACCGGTCATGAATACCATATTACTAAGCAACAGAACCTTCCAGGAAGTGATGAAGAACCAACTAAAATATTAGATTGGGAGCCTGAGCCCCAGGTAAACAGGAAAGTGCCCTTTTTTTCTCTCCCCATCAGCACTGAAATACTAGTAGAAAAATGGTGAAACCAAATACAAAAATAATTCCAAGTGGATCAAGGACTTGGATGTTAGACCAGAAACTATTACTTAGAGGAAACTATTGGCAGAACTCTTTTATGCATAAATTTTAATGACATCTTTAATGAAACAAATCCAATTACAAAGAAGACTAAGGCAAGCATAAACCTATGGGACTACATAAAATTAAAAAGCTTCTGCACAGCAAAAGAAACCACTACCCAAACAAAGAGAACCTTCACAGAATGGGAAAAGATCTTCACATGCCATACATCAGACAAGAGGCTAATAACCAGAATATATAAAGAGCTTGCCAAAGTCAACAACAAGACAACAAATAACCCCATCCAAAAATGGGGGGAGGACATGGACAGAATATTCACCACAGAAGAGATCCAAAAGGCTGAGAAACACATGAACAAATGCTCCAAGTCTTTGTCAGAGAAATGCAAATCAAGACAACAATGAGATACCACTTCACTCCTGTGAGAATGTCATACATCAGAAAAGGCAACAGCAGCAAATGCTGGAGAGGATGGGTCAAAGGAGCCCTCCTACCGTGCTAGTGGGAATGTAAATTGGTTCAACCTCTGTGGAGAACAGTCTGGAGAACTCTCAGAAGGCTAGCACTAGACCTATAATTTTTTTTTTTTCCTCCAGGGTTATCGCTGGAGCTCAGTGCCTGCACCATGAATCCACTGCTCCTGGAGGTAATTTTTTCCCATTTTGTTGCCCTTGTTATCATTATATTTATTATTGTCATCGATGTTGGATAGGGCAGAGAGAAATTGAGAGAGGAGGGGAGGCAGAGAGGGCGAGAGAATGATACACACCTGCAGACCTGCTTCACCACTTGTGAAGCGACCCCCCCCTCAGAAAAAACAACAGCAACAAGAATCTGGGGAAAAAATAGCCTGATAAAACAAACAGCGTATGTGTGAAGTGCTTCTTTCTTGTCTATAAAGAGCTTAGCCAAGAGTTTTTTTTCTCTTTTTAAAAAAATTGTTTAAAATTATCTTTATTTATTGAATAGAGACAGAAATTGAGAGGGAAGGGGGTGATGAGGGAGACAGAAAGACACCTGCAGCACTGCTTCACCACTTGCAAAGCTTTTCCCCTGCAGGTGGTGACGGGGTGTGGGGAACTTGAACCCAAGTCCTTGCGCACTGTAATGTGTGTGCTCAACCAGGTGTGCTAACACCTGGCTCCAGAGATCGATTTATTTTATTTATTTATTTATTTATTTATTTTTCTTCCAGGGTTATTGCTGGGCTCGGTGCCTGCACCATGAATCCACCGCTCCTGGAGGCCATTTTTCCCCCTTTTTGTTGCCCTTGTTGTAGCCTCATTGTGGTCACTATTATAGCCATTGTTGATGTTGTTCGTTGTTGGACAGGACAGAGAGAAATGGAGAGAGGAGGGGAAGACAGAGAGGGGGAGAGAACGACAGACACCTGCAGACCTGCTTCACCGCCTGTGAAGCGACTCCCCTGCAGGTGGGGAGCCGGGGGCTCAAACCGGGATCCCTACGCCGGTCCCTGCGCTTTGCGCCACCTGCGCTTAACCCGCTGCGCCACCGCCCGACCCCCGAGATCGGCTTTTCTAACACTACAATTACTAGTATTGAATTTTAAAACCCTTATTACATGCTTGCATACGTCAATGAAAACAAGAAATGTGCTCAACAACCTAGAGACAAAATAAGATTCCCTGTGGAGAAACACCTGAATTAAAAGACAAATACATTCTTGGGGCTGGGTAGTGGCACACCTGGTACAGAGCACACATTACCATGCATGAAGACCCAGGTTCAAGGCCCCAGCCCCCACCTGTAGGAGGGAAGCTTCATAGGCAGTGGAGCGGTACTGCAAGCCTCTCACTTTATATCTCCTGTGTCCCTTTCAAATTCCTTGTCTTTATAAAAAAAAAGAAAAAAGAAAAAAGGCTACCTAGAGTGGTGGATTTGCTGTGCAGGCACCAAACCCCAGTGATAACTGTGGTGCGCAGTAAAAATGAGAAAGTTCTTCCTAGATGAGACTCTAGAACAGAAGTAACAAATAATAACAACAACAACAATGATTATTATTACCACCAGAGCACTGCTCAGCTCTGGCTTATGGTGGTGAGGGGGATTGAACCTGGGACGTTGGAGCTTCAGGCATGAGAGCCTCTTTGCATAACCATTATGCTATCTACCCCTACCCCAAGTATTTATTATTAACCTCTTGACATTGAACTCCTGAAAGTGAAAATGAGATTCTAAATGTCATTACTTTATATCTGCTTGGTTGAAATCCAAGAGAGATCATACTATGAAGAATCCTAGGGGCCAGGGAGTGATGCACCTGCTTGAGCGTACATGTTACAAAGTGCAAGGACTCTGGTTTGAGCCCCCAGCCTCCCTTCCCACCTGTAGGGGGAAAGCATTGTGAGAGGTGAAGCAGTGCTACAGGTGTGTCTCTTTCTCTCTCCCTCTCTATCTCCACTTCCCTCTAGAATTCTTTCTCTATCCAATAAAGATAATTTTAAAAAGCAATAAAAGGGGAGTCAGGCGGTAGAGCAGCGGGTTAAGTGCACGTGGCGCAAAGCACAAGGACCGGCATAAGAATCCCGGTTTGAGTCTCCAGCTCCCCACCTGCAGGGGAGTCGCTTCACAGGCAGTGAAGCAGGTCTGCAGGTGTCTATCTTTCTCTCCCCTCTCTGTCTTCCCCTCCTCTCTCCATTTCTCTCTGTCCTATCTAACAATAACGACATCAAGAACAACAATAATAACTACAATAATATAACAAGGGCAACAAAAGGGAATAAATAAATCTAACAAAAAAAAAAGTAATAAAGGAATCCTAACTTGGGAAGAGTTTTGAGACTAAGAGTTATCTTAATTTGACTTTGGTGCGTTTTGTTCACTGGATGACTGAAGTCTTGCGTTCTCTCATGCTGCTCATTGCTGTGTCAAGTAGTAATAACACTTTTTAAGAACTTAGGAAGATTTCCCCCCAGTCCTATATAATTTTTAGGCCATTGAACACTGTATTCCAGGAAACAAAGGCCTGAGAAATTATAGAGATGCCTTATTAATACATATTAACATATATCTCCCATTAAGAAAATCCACTCGGGGGGCCAGGTGGTGGTGTACCTGGTTGAGCTCACATGCTATAGTAAATAAGGACCCGGGTTCAAGCCCCCAGCCACCACCTGTAGGGGAAAGCTTCATAAGTGGTGAAACAGTACTGCAGGTGTTTCTCTGTCTCTCTCCTTTTCTATTTCCCTGCTCCCCCTTCGATTGCTGTTTCTACCCAAATAAACTACATATATAATTTTTAAAATATTGTAATACTTTCTAATATTTTTATAGTTTATTTTGTTTTTCATTTTCACTGAGTCAACTACTACTTTGTCTCAGAAACAGGAAAGTCGAAGTTTCTATATTTATTCTATTCTTTTCATTCTTCATGTCTTTGTGCTGTTAATTTGTGTATTTTGCCCATATGAGCAACTATTAAAAAACTTTTTTTAACTTTATTTATTCATTTTTTCCCTTTTGTTGCCCTTGTTTATCGTCTTTGTTGTTGTTGTTATTGCTGTCGTTGTTGGATAGGACAGAGAGAAATGGAGAGAGGAGGGGAAGACAGAGAGGGGGGAGAGAAAGATAGACACCTGAAGACCTGCTTCTACCACCTGTGAAGTGACTCCCCTGCAGGTGGGGAGCTGGGGGCTCGAACCGGGATCCTAACGGGTCCTTGCGCTTCAAGTTATGTGTGCTTAACTGGCTGCGCCACCGCCCAGTGGCAACTATTTTAACAACTAGCCCCAAGGTGAGGTTTCTTTTCATATATATATATTTGTTTGAAGCAGAGTCTTGAGGTCTAATAAACACCACCTAGAAGCTGGGCTGAGTGTCAACAACAAAACCCATATAGCGGCAGAGTTTGCACCGGAAAGGTGAACCATGTTTTTTGCTTCCAGGGTAATCTCTGGGGCTCTGTGCCTGCGCTATGAGTCCTCTGCTCCTGTGGCCATTTTTTTCAATTTTTTTTTTGGAATAGGACAGAGAAATTGAGAGGGGAGGGGAA
The DNA here is from genome assembly GCF_950295315.1 of Erinaceus europaeus. Classification (NCBI taxonomy): domain Eukaryota; kingdom Metazoa; phylum Chordata; class Mammalia; order Eulipotyphla; family Erinaceidae; genus Erinaceus; species Erinaceus europaeus. Next base: position 20,141,472 of record NC_080176.1, on the reverse strand, counting down.
GATAGAGAGGAGCAGAGAAAGAAAGACACTTACAGATCTGCTTCACTGCTTGTGAAGCAACCCCCCTGCAGGTGGGGAGCCAGGGGCTCCAACCAGGATCTTTGCTAGGGTCCTTTCACTCCATGCTATGTGCGCTTAACCTGGGGCACTACTGCCCAGCCCCCGAAAACGTATTTTCTTACAGAAAGAGAGAAGCTTAAGAAAACTGTTTTGCATTGAGGTCTGTGAAAGCGACAGAAGCAGTGGAGTTCAAAATGCTGAGGAAGAGTGTAGACATTCTTGGCGGAGTCCATGAGCGTGGAAGAATGGTTGCGGAAGGGTCATATTTACTTGTGCGAGTTCTTACAGAACAATGTAGACAAGAATATTTTCTTTCTTTTTATTTCTTTAAATTTTTTTTTTCATATTTATTTTTCCTTTCTTTGTTGTTTTTTCATTGTTGTAGTTATTATTCTTGTTGTAATTGATGTTGTCGTTGTTGGACAGGACAGATAAATGGAGAGGGGAGGGGAAGACGGGGAGAGAAAGACAGACACCTGCAGACCTGCTTCACCGCCTGTGAAGTGACTCCTCTGCAGGTGGGGAGCCAAGGGCTCGAACCAGGATCCTTACGCCGGTCCTTGAGCTTTGCGCCATGTGTGCTTAACCTGCTGCGCCACTCCCTGATTCCCAATCCTGCATTCATTTTAAATTTTATTTTATTGGCTAGAATAGAGAGAAACTGGGTGCCGGGCAGTAGCGCAGTGGGTTAATTGCACGTGCTGCAAAGAGCAAGGACTGGCGTAAGCATCCTGGTTCAAGCCCCCGGCTCCCCACCTGCAGGGGAGTCCCTTCACAAGCGGTGAAGCAGGTCTGCAGGTGTCTGTCTTTCTTTCCCCCTCTCTGTCTTCCCCTCCTCTCTCCATTTCTCTCTGTCCTATCCAACAACAACGACATCAATAACAACAATAATCATAACCACAACAATGGTCAAACAACCAGGGTAACAAAAGGGAAAAAATGGCCTCCAGGAACAGTGGATTCCGTAGTGTAGGCACTGAGGCCCGGCAATAACCCTGGAGGCAAAAAAAAAAAAATTAGAAATTGAGAGAGGAGGGAGAGATAGAGCAGGAGACAGAAAAATACCTGCAGACCTACTTCACCGCTTATGAAGCATCCCTCCTGCAGGTGGGGAGTAGGGGCTCAAACCTGGATCCTTGTGCAGGTCCTTACAATTTGTACTATGTGCTCCACTGCCTGACCTTCCACTAATTATTATGATGTGTAAGACTCAGAGGTATGGAAAGATTCTCACATCCACAGAGACACTTGGAGACAGAAGTTGAAATAGTAGAAAATGCAAAAAAACCCAACAAAACCCATCTTGCTTGAACATAAAGTGAAATCCTCTGAAAGTCTTTTCACACACTACAGTTATATCTGACCAATGTGAGATGGATTGAACAATGAGAATGGGTTGGGGGAGGAGCTAGGAGCATAACTACCGCGGAGGGAGACAGAACCGAACTTTGCTGGCAGCACTGGGCACCTGGCCTTCCTGCAGGGAGATGAAGAAGAAAACTGATTTCTCTTACTGGATCTTCTGTGCTGAATTATTTATAAGCAGTGTTTGGTAACCAGATGGAAAGCCAGAGTTTTATTTTTACTGGATCTTTGAACTAGGTGACTGTCTCTCTCTCTCTCATACACACACACACACACACACACACACACACACACTCACCACTATCTGCACAGACCACATCAAAGAAAGGACAAAAAGGAAAAGAGACTAGGGGTCTTGGATTGACTGTCACAAATAGCACCCCCCCCTTATTAAAGTTTTTCAAATTTTCTTTTTATCTCTCTCTCTCTCTCTTTTTTAAACCAGAGCATTGCTCAGCTCTGGATTGTGGTGGTGTGGGGAATTAGGGGTACTGAACCTGGGACTTAAGAACCTCAGGCATGAGAGTCTCTCTGTATAACCATTATGCAATCCGCCCCTGCCCACAAATAGCCCTTTTCTGGAGTGTGATCATGACAGGATCACCAGGTTATCAATGTCCACCAGCCTATTTCCACCCACTTGTCTCTCTCTTCCTCATATAGAAAAGGATTGGCAAGGTAAGCTTACCTTAAGGGACCTCATAGCAAAGGGCCACAGGAAATGAATGTTGAGTCAATGTCTGCAGCATTTGAAAAAGCATTGACTCCACGACTTCTGAAAGTTAGAGCCCTGGTCAGTCACAGCACAGTAGGAGATTGTTTCTCAGTATTGTGCCTCTTGCCAATTGAGCTGGGTACAGAATGTATGGTTGTCTGGCTACTGGGGTCTAAGTTCTGTCCAGTGACTACTGTGACTTCACTTCCTGGGCTCCCTCTACCTGAATTCCATCCTTAGGTATCATCTATCCAAACTCTTCTGAGCTACTGACTGTTCACTCTCCTTCTTCACACAATATTTATATAGATATAATTATAGAATAAATATAGAATGAAACTTAGAATGGGGTTGGGGTACTACACCAAAGCAAGGGACTCTGGAGAAGAAATAAAGTAGAGGGATTGGAGGGAGAGGAGGGGTCCTGGGATGGGGGTGAGGGTGTGTTGCAGACACTAATGATGTAGAGCTGAAAAATGGAGCCCATGTGTAGATAACTGTGCTGTAAGCCACTAACTTCCAGATAAAACGGGGGGAAAAAAAACTATGAGCTTGAGCCACCAAGTTGCAGATGTCACCATTCTGACTTCCCTGGGCAGATGACCTCACCCATGTATCCTGTAACTTCTCCTCCCCAGAGCCCTATCCCACTAAAGAAAGACAGAAACAGTCTCTAATGCCCACATCCAATGGAGAAGCAATTACAGAAGCCAGACAGACCTTCCATTTTCTGCACCCCAGAAGGAGTTTGGTACATACTGCCCCCCCCCCCCCGAAGGATAAAGAACAGGGAAGCTTCCAATGGAGAGGATGGGATACAGAACTCTGGTGATGTCACTAGGAAAATCACAGTATGAGTGGCTTTACTTGTTCTTTTCCACTTTTGATTAATTAATTTTTAATTTTTTTCCATTGCCACCAGGGTTATCAGGGGGCTCAGTTCTGGCACACAAGTCCACCACTCCTAGCAGCCATTTATTTCTTTCTCCTCTCTCCTCTCCTCTCCTCTCCTCTCCTCTCCTCTCCTCTCCTCTCCTCTCCTCTCCTCTCCTCTCCTCTCCTCTTCTCTCCTCTCTTCTCCTCTGCCTTCCTCTTCTTTCTTTCTTCCTTCCTTCTTTCCTTCCTTCCTATTTTATTATGATAGGAAGGAGAGAAATTAAGAGGACAGGAGGAGGTAGAGAGAGGGGCTGGGTGATGGTGCAGCTGGTAAAGTGCATATGTCACAATACACAAGGATCCAGGTTTGGGCCTCCGGTCCCCACCTTCAGGTGAAAATCTTTATGAGTGGTGAAGTAGTGCTGCAGATGCCTCTCTGCCTCTCTTCCTCTTTATCTCCCTCTAGATTTTTGATTACCCAATAATAAAGACAATAAAAATTAAAAAGGAGAGGGAGAGAGAAGCAGACCTGCTTCACTCTTCTTGAAGCATCCCTCCTGCAGGTGGGGAGTGGGGTTCAAACTTGGGTCACTGAGCATGGTTACGTGGGCACTTAATGGGGAGTGCCACTGCCTGGCTCCTTAGATTCCTTTTTAATCTTTTTTCTTTCTTGTATGCTTGCTCTTCTACGACTTCCAAAACTATGCCAACTATGGTGGTAGAAGTGGGTGTCCTGTTCTTGTTCCAGATCTTAGGCAAAAGGTTTAATTGGTGTGGTATTTAATTGATTAATTAATTAATTAATTTTTCTCTCTTTTAAAATTTTTATTACCTTTATTTATTGGATAGAGACAGTCAGAAATCAAGAGGAAAGATAATAGAGAGGGAGAGAGAGACAGAGAGACACCTACAGCCCTGCTTCACCACTCGCAAAGCTTTCCCCCTGCAGGTGGGGGACCAGGGGCTTGAACCTGTATCCTTGCACATTCTAACATGTGCACTCAACCAGGTGCCCCACCTTCTGACTCCAGTATTTTATTTTTAATATGATTTTTTTGAGGTCATCTTGGCTTACATGTTTTAGAAATTAAAACTTGTATCTCTTTAGTTTGTATATGAATATATTGAGTATGTACATATATATATATACCACAACTTCAGTATCAACTCATCAGTCATTGGGCATTTGCATTGCTTCCAAATTTTGGTTATCACAAACAACACTGCAATGAACACACAAGTGTATAAAGACATCTTCAGAGAAGTGCTTTTGTTTGCTTTGGATAGGCACCTAGGAGAAAAGTTGCTAGAATGTATGCTAGACTAATTTATTTATTTATTTATTTATTTATTTATTTATTTATTTATTGCCACCAGGGTTATTGCTGGGGCTCAGCACCAGCACTACGAATCCACTGCTGCTAGTGGCCATGTTTTCTATTTTACTGAATAGGACAGAGAGAAATTGAGAAAGGAAGGGGAGGTTGAGAGGGGGAGAGAAAGACAGACACCTGCAGACCTGCTTCACTGCTCATGAAGCATCCCCCTGGAGGTGGGGAGCTGGGGGCTCGAACCGGGATCTTTGCACGGGGTCCTTGTGCTTCATATTATGTGTACTTAACCTTGTGCACCAATTCCCAGAGCCCCCCTCACTTTTAATATTTTGAGGGGTTTCTAGATGACTATCCAAAGGGCACAGCTATAAAAAAGGAGTAAGTAGATCTTAAAATCAATTATCTCTTTAACCATTTTGACTGTAATGTGTCTTGCTATGGATTTTTCTTTCTTATTTCTTATTTGGAACTCTCTCAACTTCCAGCACCTGAGTCTGATTCTTTGCTAGATTAGAAAAATATTTGGTCATTATCTTTTTTTCTTCTTCAATATTTATTAATAAGAAAGCTAGGAGGGGGGAGTCTGGCAGTAGCGCAGCGGGTTAAGCGCACATGGCTCAAAGTGCAAGGACTGGTGTAAGGATCCCAGTTCTAGCCCCCGGCTCCCCACCTGCAGGGGAGTCGCTTCACAAGCAGTGAAGCAGGTCTGCCAGTCTCTCTCTCTCTCTCTCTCTCTCTCCCTCTATGTCTTCCCCTCCTCTTTCCATTTCTCTCTGTCCTATCTAACAATGATGACATCAATAATAACAACAATAATAACTATAACAACAATAAAAAAGAGGGCAACAAAAGAAAATAAATAAATTAAAAAAAAAAAGCTAGGAGGGGAGAGAGAGGAAAAGAGCCAGGCATCACTCTGGTACATGTGCTGCTGGGGACTGAACTCAGGACCTCATGCTTGAGAGTCCAATGCCTTATCCACTGTGCTACTTCCCAGACCACAGCTGTTATCTCTTTAAATAATTTTTCTTTTAGAGATGCTTTTATGTAAATATTATCCTTCATAATGCTGTAAGAGACTACTTAAGGAATCTGGATTTTTAAAGTCCTTTCATTTTAGGCCTGTGTCTGGGTGCTATTGTTATTTCCCAGTTCACTTACTTGTTCCTGAGCTTCATTCTGTATGTTTCTGAACCTCTGTATAATAGTTCTCAGCCATATTATTGTTTAATTTAATTTTTATTTATTTACTTTCCCTTTTGTTGTCCTTGTTGCTTTTATTGTTGTAATTATTATTGTTTTCGTTGTTAGGTAGGACAGAGAGAAATGGAGAGAGGAGGGGAAGACAGAGATGGGGAGAGAAAGACAGACACCCGCAGACCTGCTTCACCGCCTGTGAAGGGACTTCCCTGCAGGTGGGGAGCTGGGGGCTCGAACCGGGACCTTCAGCCAGTCCTCGCGCTTTGCGCCACGTGCGCTTAACCTGCTGCGCTACCGTCCGACTCCCCATATTATTGTATTCTTAAAACTTGTTTTGATCTTTAACTTCTTTGAATCTACGAATTCTTCTCTTGATTTCATTAAGCATTTAAAAATATTTTATTTACTCGTTAGAGGCACAGAGAAATCAAGAGGGAATGGGAAGTCACAGATGCTATAAGAATTTTTTTACCTAGTATCTTGGCAGATTTTAGAAAGTGGAGCTCTTTCATCCAAAATTCAGGCACATTTTAGAGCAGTGTTAACTGTGATAAGTGCCAGAAGGGAGTGAATCTATGTTCAGGTCTTTTAAGGATGGGTTCTCTGGTCCTTTCAGTTCTCTGGTCCTTTCAGTTCTCACTTCTGGTCCTTTCAGTTCTCACTTCTGGTCCTTTCAGTTCTCACTTCTCACAGGCTGTCAGAATCATCACATGAGCATTTTTTGTTTTTTAAGATTTTATTTATTAATGAGAAAGACTGGGACACACACACACACACATACACACAGAGATACAGAGAGAACACACTAGATACCATTCTGGTACATGTACTGTCAGGGATTGACCTTGGAACCTTATACTTGAGAGTCCAATGCTTTATCTATTGTGCCACCTCCTGGGCCACCGGTTTATCTCTAATAAAGTGAATTGAGTAGTTAGGGAACTGTATGCTGGGCATAATCCTTTCTTCAATATCTAAGAAAAAGTCCCACACTTTTTGGGATCCCTCTTGACCACACACTGCCTCATATGGAAAGAGAATACCTCTGTCACTCCTCCCTGTTTCAGTGCTGTCATTTTACCTTTTATTATAGATGTTCTATCTTTCAGGTCTTCTTTTCTGTAAAGTGACTCATATTTAGTTGAAGATTCATTCTAACTCTGTGGTGAGGTGAATTTTGGCTCTTCCTATAATGTCATCTTGAACTGGGAACCCATATTTGACCTTTACTACTACTCTGCTCTAAGAAAAAAGTTGAACTCTTCTTTGCAGAATGTGAGGAAGAAGCTAATTTGTTGACTTATAGCAGAGGAAATTTAGAATAGGTTAGGAACATTTTACTTATGAGATTACTTTTTTTAAAATTAAAATTAATTATCTTTACTGGATAGAGACAGTGAGAAATTGAGAGGGAAAGAGGAGATAGGCAGATAGTATCTCTCTCTATATAAAGACAGAGAGACATCTGCAGCAATAATTCACTACTCAAGAAGCTTTACCCCTGAAGGTGATGACTGGGGGCCTGAAGCTGGGTCATTGTGTATGGTAATGTGTACATTCATCCAGTTGTGTCACTGCCCAGACCCTTGATGAGATTACTTTTTTAAAAAAGATATTTATTTCATTTTAATGAGAGAGAGAGAGAGATACAGAGAGAATGACCAGAGCACTGTTCACCTCTGGTTTATGGTTGGGCTGGGGATTGAACCTGGGACCTCAGAGCCTCAGGCATGAAAGTATTTTTGCATAACCATTATGCTGTCTCCCCAACCCCGATGAGATTACTATTAAGATAACAAATACAACATTAAGAGTTTTAAGAATCTAGTTTAATGGAACTTCCACTTACCAAGCTGCCATAATTTGAACATTTAAAAAACTTCTTATTGAAAATGCTTAAATATATAGGTCATCAAAATGATCCTAGGATTCATAATACAAAAATAATGCAAGGTTTGCTAAAATAATAATGACAGATTATTGACATATCACATTTTCCAAATACACATAAATTTTTAGGCAGTACACCAATGGATTCTTTTTAGTTGCAGAAATATTCATACACATACACATAAATATGGGAAGTTGAATAAGTATAAATATAATATAAAACTCATAATTTCTATAAATAATGTTTCCTAGAAAATTCTGAGTCCCTTTAAAGAGAAATATTAAGTAAATGCTATAGTAAAAAATTAAAGGAAGTACACAAAAGGATGAAATTCTTTGAAATATTGTTCTTTTTTTGCTTATTTCAAATTTATATGACTGATTATATTAACCACTATCTTCTATAGCACCACAATACACAGAAATCTAAAAAACTTTACATAGTAAATCTTGCAGGTGAATATTCACATATTCACCTATAGTCTGGTCATTTAAAAAACGTTATTATGGAAGGTTCAAAACATGACTCTTACTACATTCTTGTTCATGAAATAAATTACTTTTTCTATAGTTCTCTTGGAACTATAAATGTTTTCCTGGGAATAGAATATGTTACAAATCTAAAGTAAAATGTTACTTGGTTTCTATGACACAAATGCATAGTCGCTGCTAGAAATAACATAATATTGAAAGGGATGAAAAGGTCTGACCAAAAATGTCCTACAATTATATATTCATATGGTTTCCCCCACATGAGTGATATGTTTCTGGATAAGAATAGAACTGTGGCTTAAAGTTTTCTCACATTTGTTATATTCACATAATTTCTCCCGAGTATGGATTTTCCTGTGTTGATTAAGATGTGCACTTTGGCTAAAGGCTTTCTCACATTCATTACATTTATATGGTTTCTCTCCTGTGTGAGTTCTCTCATGCTGATTAAGATGAGTTCTTTGACTAAAGGCCTTCCCACAGTAACCACATTCATAAGGTTTCTCTCCAGTATGAAGTCTATGATGTTCAGTAAGTGAAGTGATACGGCTAAAGGCTTTACCACATTGATTGCATTTATAAGGCTTCTCTCCAGTATGAATTCTCAGATGTTGAGTAAAAGAAGAATGTTGACGGAAGGCTTTCCCACATTCATTGCATATAAAAGGTTTTTCTCCTGTGTGAATCCTCTGATGTTGAATAAGATGTATTCTCTGACTGAATCTTTTCCCACATTCATCACATTTATAAGGTTTCTCTCCTGTTAGGGCTATTTGAGGTTGATTATGGGATGACTTGTGACTGAAAATCTTCCTACTTCCACTAGGTTTACCTTCAGTATGAATATTATTACTAAGAAAAATATGTTGATTAAATATTTTTCCACACTCATCATATTCATGGGGATTCTCTTTTACATAGTTCCCCTGACAATTAATGAATTCTGAACCATGTTTGATGCTATTTCCTTTTGTGTCAGAATTAAGGGGTATTTTAATTGAAGGGGTTTTCTGATGCATGATAAGATTTGAGTTCAGACTATAGCTTTTCCAAATTCTATTACATTCAAGACTTCTCTCTTGTGTAATATTTTTGTGGGCAGAAGATATTTGTCCTAAATTTCTCTGCTGGGTCTCTTGGTTAAATTCAAACTGGTAATCAAAGTCCCAGAATCCTCCTAAAATGGAATACCAGAAACTATCTCTTGTTGGTTTCCTTACAATTGTGTCACAACGTTGATTTTCATCAGAAATATTCTGGTTTGAAGATGAATTTCTGATTTCATGTCTGTTCTTCCCATCTGAAAGAAAGTAAGAACATACAAGTTCTTTCTGGTATATTTTACATTAAAAAATCATATGATGACTTATTAAGTGAAATGAGCTGACTGACAGAAATGCAGACAAGGCATTTATGTGATTGAAAGTTAGAAATAAGACCATATGGCAAGGTGAAAAACTACAAAAATACAGCAAAATGCAGCAAGTACAGAGAGAACTTTATTTATTTTTTTAAAATATTTTTTTATTGCCACTAGGGTTTTTCTTTTTCTTTCTTTTTTTTTGTATTTTATTTACTTTATTTTTGAGAGAGATGCAGACAGAGAAAGACACAGAGGCAAATATCAGAGTACTGCACAGCTCTGGCTTATTGTGGTGTGGGGGATTGAACCTGGGACTTTGGAGTCTCAGGCATGAGAGTCTCTTTGCTATAACCACTATGCTATCTACCCCCACCCCAGAGAGAATTTTAAAACATGTATGAACCATAAAAAAGAGACTATACAACCATTATTTAGGTTGTATAGTCTTAGGTCTGCATCCTGATGTGGAAGATATTAGAAGAACGACTACAACTAAAGAGATAGGTTTTATTTTTTTTTTTTTTTTTATTTTTTTTTTTTTTATTTTATTTTATTTTTTATTTTAGGAGGGGTACAACTCCACACAATTCCCACCGCCCAATCTCCATATCCCACCCCCTCCCCCGATAGCTTTCCCATTCTCTATCCCTCTGGGAGCATGGACCCAGGGTCATTGAGGGTTGCAGAAGGTAGAAGGTCTGGCTTCTGTAATTGCTTCCTCGCTGAACATGGGCGTTGACTGGTCGGTCCATACTCCCAGTCTGCCAAAGAGATAGGTTTTAGTTCATGACCTTATGAATCTCAGCAACAGGTCATTCTGTTGCAGTGCTAGCTATTTATGTACTTAAATGGGGTTTCTTCCTATTTTTAATCTCTTTAAAAAAAGGTAAAACTAACACAGTTGATCTTTGAAAAACATGTTTTTGAATAGTTCACAGCCATGTACATATCTATTTTCAAAAATAATATTTATTTATTCTCTTTTGTTGCCCTTGTTTTATTGTTGTAGTTATTATTGTTGTTGTTACTGATGTTGTTGTTGTTGGATAGGGTAGAGAGAAATGGAGAGAGGAGGGGGAGACAGAGAGGGGGGAGAAAGACACTTGCACACCTGCTTCACTGCCTGTGAAGCAACTCCCTTGCAGGTGGGGAGCTGGGGGCTTAAACTGGGATCCTTATGCTGGTCCTTATGCTTCACGCCACATGTGCTTAACTTGCTGTGCTACCGCCCAATTCCCTATTTTTATTTATTTTATGAGAGATACCAGGGCAATGATCAGTCACATGCAGTACTGAGGATTAAACCCTGAGGCTCACCTATGTCAAGAATGTGCTTTGACATTGAGCAAATATTAACAATATTATGAACTACTATACCTGTAAATAAGTAGAAACTTCAAATTATTTTTTGATGTGTGGTATTAGTAATATGTATCACATCTACAATGTTTTGCATCATACAAGGTAATATTGATGAAAAAGAAGACCCAAGGGTTTTTTTTTCCTTTTTTCCTCCAGTGTTATTGCTGGGTCTCTGTGCCTGCATTATGAATCCACTGCTCCTGGAAGCTATTTTTTCCCTTTTTGCTGTCCTTGTTGTTTATCATTGTTGTTGTTACTGCTGTTGTTGATAGATAGGACAAAGAGAAATTGAGAGTCGAGGGGAAGACAGAGAGGAGGAGAGAAAGACACCTGCTGACCTGCTTCACTGCTTGTAAAGTGACCCTTCTGCAGGTGGTGCACCGGAGGCTTGAACCACGATTTCTATACTGTTCCTTGCACTTTGCGCCAGGTGTGTTTAACCTGCTGCACTACCACCTGCCCCCCCCCCCCCCGCAAATGTAAGAGTAGCATAAAGACTAATTAGAACTATAGAAAGCAAGTCAAAAATGAAATATGGAGGAGTGGGTTAAGAGCACGGGGCGCAAAGCACAAGGACCTGCTTAAGGATCCCTGTTCGAGCCCCTGGCTCCCCACCTGCAGGGGAGTCGCTTCACAGGGGGTGAAGCAGGTCTGCAAGTGTCTATCTTTCTCTCCCCCTCTTTGTCTTCCCCTCCTCTCTCCATTTTTCTCTGTCTTATCCAACAATGATGACATCAACAACAACAATAATAACTATAACAATAAAACAACAAGGACAACAAAAGGGAATAAATAAATATTTAAAAAAAATGAAATATGGGGCTGGGGAGACAGCATAATGGTTATGCAAAAGACTTTCAACCCTGAGTCTCTGAGATCCCAGGTTCAACCCTTTGTACCACCATAAGTGGAGCTGAGCAGTACTCTGGTGTCAGAGAAAAAAGTAAAGAGAAAACAATGGGGCAGGGGTAGATAGCATAATGGTTATGCATAGAGACTCTCAAGCCTGAAGCTCTAAAGTTCCAGGTTCAATCCCCCACAGTATCATAGGCCAGAACTGAGCAGTGCTCTGGTAAGTAAATAAATAGAATAAAATAACATTGATGTAGGTACTGATAATTCATCTTATCAAACATAATCATTACTACATACAAATGTAGTACAGTATTATAAATGTATTTTCTCTTATCATTTTCTTAATAACTTCTTTTATATAATTTGTATTATAGTAATAGTAATAATATAGCATATAATAAAATACATGCTAATAGGATTTTTTTTCATTATTGGGGAGAGTAATGGTTTACAGTTAACAGTAAAATACAACAGTTTATACAAGTGTAATATTTCCCAGTTTTCCACATAACAATTCAACCCCCTCTAGGTCCTCTTCTGCCATCATGTTCCAGGACCTGAACCATCCCCCACCCCATAATCTTACTTTGGTGCTATACGCCAAATAATTGGCTGTTTTTATTGATATAGACTCCATTTACTAGCAGACTATTAGTAGTTAAGTTTTTTGGTCAAAAAAAAAAAAAAAGAAAAAACTACTAGCAACAATCACTAAATTCAGTATATAAAATCAGTATCTTCAGGGGCAGAGAGCATAATGGTTATGCAAACAGAATTTCATGCCTGAGGCTCCTAAGTCCCAGGTTCAATCTTCCCTGCACCAGCATAAGCCAGAGTTGAGCAGTGCTCTGGTTTAAAAAAAAAAAAAAATCAGTATCCACAAATCTGTGGCATGTCAGAGAAAAAGGAAATCAAGGAATGAATAAAATTAAATGAGTTCCACTTTCTAGAAAGGGCCAATATTACACAAGTTAACAATGTGCAAGGACCCAGATTTGACTGCCTGGTCCCCAACTGCAGGGGGAAGATCTGCAAGTGGTGAAGCAGGGCTGCAGGTGTCTCTCCCTCACTTTCCCTGTCTATCTCCCCCTTCTCTCTCAATTTCTGACGGTCTCTATCCAATAAATAAAGATAATAAAAGCAAAGAGATTTTAAACAAGAAATTTAAAATGGGCTCTGTATCCCCTAAATCTACAGGGTAATGTTTGATTCTTTCCCTTAACTCAGCCCCCAGTCTTGCCTCTCACCTGGATGACTGTCCACGGGGCTGTTTCTTTTCAATGTCCACTGCTCCTCTTGTTCCAACTGAGTGATCACCTCTGGCTTGTACAGCTGTTGCCCTATTTGTGAGAAAAAAAAAATATGTTGAAGGGTTTTACAGAGGAAATACACAGCTCTCAGAACTCATTCCCAACCTGGTAGGTCTTTAAGAGCCTCTGTGTAGTGAGGCAAGGAGACCCAGGAGTCTTCCCCACAGTGTCTGGTTCACTACAGGGTGTTCCACACACACCTGGGGAGGCCATGGTCTCTGGCACTTTAAACTTTATTCAGGAAAATGAAAACATGCCTGCAGACATATGAGCCATTCAAACATCAGGAACAATTGTTGGGGAAGCTGGGCCCCTTTTATTCTGACCTGTCTACCTGGAGTGAAATTTTATTTATTTGTTTTTATTTTTTTACCTGAGCACTGCTCAGTTCTGGTTTATGGTGGCGATACGAGAATCCGGCATGAAGCCCAGCCAGTCTATCTTGGCGTTACTCTCGATCGCACCCTGTCATTTCACAAACATCTCATAAAAACTGCAGCAAAAGTGGGCGCGAGGAATAACATCATTGCAAGTCTGGCCAGCTCCTCATGGGGCGCGAGCGCTTCCACACTACGATCATCATCTCTGGCATTATGCTATTCCACTGCAGAATACTGTGCCCCAGTATGGTTCCGTAGCCCCCATGTCCACTTGGTCGATTCCAAATTATATTCCTCCATGAGGATAATTTCTGGAACCATCCGTTCCACCCCGGTTCCATGGCTGCCAGTTCTTAGCAACATCGCCCCGCCAGATATTCGTCGGGATGCGGCATCATCTAAGTTCATTTCCCACGTCTACGCTCGACCGGACCTGCCAATATACGCGGATATCTTCACCCACCCTGTCCAACGCTTGACGTCTCGTCACCCAATCTGGTCCCCTACGCCTACACTGAACTTCTCTGTTCCAGTCTCTTGGAAACAGAGTTGGCAGTCAGCTGAGGTCAAGAAGAAACACCTCATCACAGACCCCTGCAAGCGTCAACCCGGCTTTGATCTAGCCCGTTATGATTGGGCCCTCCTCAATCGCTATCGAACAGGCCATGGCCGGTGCGCCGCTATGTTCCATCGCTGGGGAGCCAGAGACGACCCGAACTGCCCCTGCGGCTCCAGACAGACTATGACCCACATAGTCAACGACTACCACCTCTCCAGATTCAAAGGAGGTCTCGAAACTTTACATCAGGCTCAACCTGACGCTGTTGACTGGCTACGGAAGAAGGGCAAACGCTAGAAGAAGAAGTGGTGACTGAACCTGGGACTTTGGAGCCTCAGGCATGAGAGTCCGTTTGTATAAACATTGTGCTATCTACTCCCGCCCCCTGGAGTGAACTTCTCACTGGTCTGTTTAAACGACCTGACTCTTCTATTGGTCCTTCCCTCCAGGTGAGAGTTTCTCAGGGCTGTCTTCTTCTTTTCTAAGCCACATCTGACATCCCCTTTGGGTGTTCTCTTAAAACACTCCTCACTCTTTCCTGGTCACCAAAGTCCTGGGCTTTAAGGCCCTCAGAGTCCTAATCTTTCCTAATATTTGGGTTTGGAAAGGAAAGGTGCCAGAGGCAGTCAAGCCAAGCTGCCCATCTCCAATTCAACAAAGACCTTTTACCTGTGAAAGAACAGGAAACAAAGGTCTCTGTTTCTTCTTTGTTTTTTAAATATTTATTTATTCCCTTTTGGTGCCCTTGTTGTAGTTATTATTGTTGTTATTGATGTCATTTTTGTTGATGTCGTTGTTGTTGGATAGGACAGACAGAAATGGAGAGAGGAGAGGAAGACAGAGAGAGAGAAAGATAGACACCTGCAGACCTGCTTCACTGCCTGTAAAGTGACTCCCCTGCAGGTGGGGAGCTGGGGGCTCGAACCGGGATCTTTATGCCAGTCCTTGCGCTTTGCGCCAAGTGCGCTTAACCCACTGTGCTACCACCCAACTCCCAGGTTTCTGTTTCTAAAAACAGATGGGGATTCTTTGAAGTGATAGAAATCCACTTACTTTGGAGGTTTGGAGGTTTTCACTACTTGAGGAAATGAATTTACTAGAATGGCTCTTGGCTTCACAGGGATGCCTTATCCTTACCCAGCGCGACCAGATTCCTATAGTTCTCCAGCATCACATCCCGGTAGAGACTCTTCTGAGCAGGGTACAGCTGCTCCCACTCTTCCCTGGTGAAATCCACAGCCACATCCTGAAATGTCAGGGATTCCTGAAACATCAAGCATACTTTTTTTTCTTTTGCCAGAAATCAGTTTTTTTTTTTTTTGGGGGGGGGGAAGGGAGCGGGTAGGCAGGGGATGGCCAAGGATTTGTAGTAACAAAGGGCAGCCTGCTGAAGGAATTGTGGTGAGATCTGTCAGAGAAGTGAGGCCAGATTTCATATAGATCAAAAGGCAGGCAGTCAGTAGTTGCTTTCAAGTCTTCCAACTTGTCCTAGAGGAAATACTTAACATCATCATCGAAGTAATTAAAAAAAAAAAAAATCTCTATGGAAAAAAAATCCATGCTGTAAGATTTCAGGAATGAAAGAAGTCAAGACAGGCTGAAATAGCTGAAGATGGTTGGTTGGTGGATAATATGTTGATCTTTAAAAATATTTTTTTTGCCTTTTTTTTTTTGCCTCCAGGGTTATCACTGGGGCTCAGTGCCCGCACTACAAATCCACAGCTCCTGTGGCCATTTTTTTCTAATTTTTGAGAGAGGAGGGAAAGACAGAGAGAAAGACACCTGCAGACCTGCTTCACGGCTTGTGAAGTGACCCCCCTGCAGGTGGAGAGCTGGGGGCTCAAACTGGGATCCTGAGCGGGTTGTTGCGCTTCAAATAGTGTGTGCTTAACCCAGTGCGCAACCCCCTCTACCATGCCCTAACTGCAATGGGTTAAAAAAAAAAAAAAAAAAAAGCAACAAGGGTAAATAGCATGAGAGTAGAAAGTTCACAATGGATGCATGTTGGTATCAGTAAAAAAAAAAAAAAAAAAGAAAAAAAAAGAAAAAAGCCTTATTATAGGGAAGAATTTTTTTTAAATAGTATAGTTTATTTTGGATAGAGACTGAGAGAAGTTGAGAGGGAAGAGGGATATAGGCAGTGAGAGACAGAGACACCTACAGCACTATTTCACTGCTTGTGAAGCTTCTCCCCTGCAGATGGAGACCTGGGACTTGAACCCGGGTTCCTGAGCATGGTAATGTGTGCACTCAGCTAGGTGCTGCACTACCCGGCCCAGGAACTTCTTTTAAAAAAATTTTTAATGGGCCACCGGGGACTAAACCCAGGGCCTCATTCATACATCTGTCATGCCACTGAGCAGCCACCCCAGAAACCAAGTTTTCAGTTTCTTGAGAGAGAACAGAGAGACAGAGACTGAGAGAGACAGAGAAAGGAGACGCCAAAACACCTCTCCACTATCCCTGGATTCCCTTGGTATGATGTCACTGATCATGCTCCCAGTGGTGTGTGGGCTAGAACCCAGAACCTCAGGCACAGTAAGACATGTCTCTACGAGGTGAGTGATCTACTGGCCACACTAGTAATGAAACTGCAAACAAAAAGACACGTGAGCTTTAAATCTCTGACTTTGTCAACATGTCTGAAATTATCTTTCTGCTCTAAGAGACACAGTTCAGGCTCAGACACATATGCACATGATTCATTTACACAACCCTTCCCTTCATTCCTTAACACCCCTCCCCACCCCCAAATACCTCTCATTTTAAGTAAGTCATTATTGTTTATTAAACCAGTTTAATAGGTCAACCTTGTCAGACAAAGTAAGGATTATAAAAGCTGAATGAGGGCAAAGACTGGTATACTTTGATGACTCTGTAGTCACTACCAGGCCACCCCATCACCTGGGGCCCTAGTCAGGGAGTCCTGGGATTCCCACACAGACATGATGGACCTAGACCTCTAATAGATCCCTCTTGCTACTGTCACTGGTCATCTCCATCAGGAACAACATAATGGATCCCTTTGTGGGCCCCTATAGGACTTTGCTCTCAATGTAGATCGACGATGGTAGGGACTGTTCCTTTCTCCAAAGGGAGGTTGGACAACATACTCTACCTATCACCCGAGGAAGATGGGTCCTGAAATGAGTGCAGCCTGGAATGTTCCTAGTCGTGACCACGAATGCGAGCTCAGACCTACAGTGATGCGGAGGTTACATAGGCTCCTGTGCTGAATATGGGCCCCAGATCAAATCGATGGAGTTTAGAGTTAACAATATTTATACACTTTTCCCATAATTGGGAGCTACTCTCTTCCCTGATCCAGCTTTGTAGTCCTTTTTCCAACTATGACACCATCTCCCCAGACAATAACTTGGATCCACCTGCATATTAGACGTCAGGCGAAGGCAAAAACTAGTAAAGTCATGGGCCCCTTGGAATATACCTAAGACAGACCTACTAGCTTTTTCCAAAATAGAGACCTCAAATCTTCATCTGCAATATTCTTGCCTTTAGGTTCATGGTTAGTCAACAGTTTGTTCTGCTTTATATCTTTTTTTTTTTTCTGCTTTATATGTTAACTCTTTTTTCAGTGATCAGGTTCCAGATGCTACCATGATGCCAACCTGACTCCCCTGGGCAGGTGACCTCACCATGTGTCCTGGAGTCCCACTTCCCTAGAGCCCTGTCCCACTAGGGAAGGGAGAAACAGGCTGGGAGTATGGATTGACCTGCCAATGTCCATGTTCAGTGGGAAAGCAATTACAGAAGCCAGACCTCCCACTTTCTGCACCCTATAATGATTCTGGGTCCATGCTCCCAGAGGGATAAAGAATAGGAAAGATTTCATGGGACAGGCTGGGATAGGGAGTCCTGGTGGTATGAACTGTATGGAATTGTACCCCTCTTAGCCTATGGTCTTGTTGACAGTTTCATTTTATAAATAAAATTTTTAAAAAATACGAGAAGATAACATATTTCCTTTTGATCAAATTCACTTACATCATTAAATGTAGACGAACTTTGCCGCTTTAAAAAAATATCAGTTTTTTGTTTATTTTGGGAGAAATAAAGTGATTATTTATGACAAAACAACAACAACAACAACAAAACATTAGAACAGTCTGCTAAGTCCTAGCTATACTGGGTTAAAAATTAAATAACTCGTCAGTTCTTAAGAGTAAATAGTAGCGGGGCCAGGTGGTGGCACACCTGGTTGAGAGCACATGTTACAATGCAGAAGGACCCACGTTCAAGCCCCTGGTTCCCACCTGTAGGGGAGAAGTTTCATGAGCAGTTCTTCTTCTTCTAGCGTTTGCCCTTCTTCCGTAGCCAGTCATGAGCAGTGAAGCAGGGCTGCAGGCCTCTTTCTCTTTCCTCTCTGTTATTCTTCCCTCTCAATTTCTCTCTGTCTCTATCCCATAAATAATAAATTTTTAAAAAAAGAATAATAGGTGGTATTTCATCTAAGTGTTTTGTTTTGTTTTTGTCCTACATTAGGATTCAGTAATTTAATGACCATATTGGGGTTTTATTATCTTATCTTGATAACATATTTTCCTAAAATCCACTTAAATTCGGTGATGGAGGTAATTCAGAGGCGAGTTACCGGGCAGCATTCCCTGTTGATAAGAGGAATCACAAGTGTTTAGATTCTGGTGAGCTGTCTAAATGGATGGTTAGGAAACGATAGTTCCTTTAGTCTCCTTTATGGTATCTTAGATAGTTGTGAATCCACAATCTGGCAAAAATGCTGGAAGCAAAAGTAGAAAGGGGTATGTATGGTGAGCAGGAAAAGTCAGGAGTCACAAGAGTCTTCTGGGCTCTGGATTGTAAAACTGAAAGTTGTTTTTACAGTCTAAAAGAGCGTAATAGCATGTCAGAGGAGAGTAAACACGCACTTACCTGGGACCTGGCTCTCTGTGATCCAGCACGGGTTTTCCTCTCCTCTATCCTTCCCTTCTGGGGAAGCCTAGCACCCTGGGCAGGCATGACTTGGCTAAAGAAAAGCAGCAGATTGTCAATACGAGACGCGAGGGTTGACTCAGATCTTAGAACTTTTTCTTCCTGTGGACAACTTAGAGAACTCCTGTCCAAAGGGGTAGATGACTGAACCACAAGATTTTTACTCTTCTATTACACTGATAATTTATTTTTACTTCTGTGGAGCCAGGGCCTTATACATGTGTCATTTCACTGTCCAGGACCACTTTTTCATTCAGAGGGAGAGAGAGAAAAAAAAACAAAACCGAGGGAAGGTGAGACACAACAGCATAGGAGTTTCCTCAGGCGAATCTCCCAAGTGGTTCCAGGGTTTGAATAGGGGCCACACCTGTGGCAAAGACACAAGTCCTACGCAACAAGCTACTTCCCTGGCCCTTCATTGAGAAACGTAATACAGAACTTCCCCAGGATAAAAGGACTTACTATGGCATATGGGAAACTCAAGACTCCAAATGATCCTACTGGTGAGTGGGGCGGGGGGGGGGGGGGGGAGCAGAGGGTACAGATTACTCAGGTGAGTTGATACCAACAACATATGCTGAGGGCTTAATTTTGCCCCTATGAGGATAAATTCACTTCTATACTTAAACTCCAGATATTTCTCAAAAAATAATCCTTCCAGCATAAAATGAAAAATTCACTCCCCCCTTTTTCAAATAATTTTATCTGGGGGATAAATTTTCCCACCTCCCTATCACAGGAATCTGCGCAACATTCTCACCCCTAATTCAGGTCCACTACCATGCATGGGGACCCCAACATCCTCTCTACTCTCCCCCCCCACCCCCACCCCCCAGAATCCTCTGCTTTGGTGCAGTACATTACCCTGAAGTTCAAGTCTCACCCTGTGTTTTCTTTTTCTTTTCTTCTTTTTTTAAAAATTTCTTTATTGGGGGATTAATGTTTTCCATTCGACAGTAAATACAATAGTTTGTACATGCATCACACTTCCCAGTTTTCCATATAACACTACAACCCTCATGGTTTCCTTTTCTGTCTCTGTTCCTTTTCTTTCTTTTTTTAAATTGGACAGAGACAGAGAGAAATTGAGAGGGGAAGGGGAGGTAGAGAGGGAGAGAGCCAGAGAGATACTTGCAGCCCTGCTTCACCACTAGTAAAGCTTTTCCCCTGCAGGTAGGGACCAGGGGCTTGAACCTGGGTCCTTAAGCACTATAGTGTGTGCACTTAACCAGCTGTACCACTGCCTAGTCTCTGTCCCTGTTCCTTAAGTGAGATCATGCAGTATTCATTGTTCTCTCTCTCTTTTAAATTTTTTTAGCACTTTTCTTCTTGAATATCCAGATTTAGCCTGCCATCAAGAATGGCTATACCTCTTTGTTGTTCTTTTTTGAAAAAATTTTAAAATATTTATTTATTTATTTTCCCTTTTGTTGCCCTTGTTGTTGAGTTATTATTGTTGTTATTGATGTCATCGTTGTTGGATAGGACAGAGAATTGGAGAGAGGAGGGGAAGAGAGGGGGAGAGAAAGACAGACACCTGCAGACCTGCTTCACCGCCTGTGAATGGACTCCCCTGCAGGTGGGGAGCCGGGGGCTCGAACTGGGCTTGAACCAGGATCCTTACGCCGGTCCTTGTGTTTCTAGCCATGTGCACTTAACCTGCTACGCTACTGGGTGACTCCCACCTCTTTGCTGTTCTTAAGTAACAGTGCTTTTGTTTTGTTTGTTGGTTTGTTTTGTTTTCTACCAGAACACTGCTCAGCTCTGGCTTATAATGGTGCAGGGGATTGAACGTGGAAGTTCCGAGCCTCAGGCATGAGTCTCTTTGCATAACCATTAGGCCATCTACCCCTGCTCCAAATCACCAGTTCTTAACACTGTCAAACCTTTGTTCTATTCTAGCCTGATAGCAGCTGTCAGTCCCTCAAACCTAGTCACTATGAGGTATGAAAGATACCTCATCTCAGGTGGGAGTTGGAGTATGTGGACACCTACATAAAAGTATTACTTTTAAGCGCACATGGTACAAAGGGCAAGGATCCTGGTTTGAGCCCCCCTGGCTCCCCACCTGAAGGGGGGAGTCACTTCACAAGTAGTGAAGCAGGTCTGCAGGTGTCTATCTTTCTCTCCCCCTCTCTGTCTTCCCCTCCTCTCTCCATTTCTCTCTGTCCTATCCAGCAACGACACCAATAACAACAACAACAATAATAACCACAACAATGATAAAACAACAAGGACAACAAAAAGGAAAATAAATAAGTAAATAAAGAAAATATTAAGAAAAAAGCATCACTTCCAAAGTAATGCCTTTTCCTGCAAGACTGAGAGCCAGAGGCTTCTGAAAGTAGCTCTTATTTTTTGCCCCCTCCAGATTCACAATCCTGGGCTCTTTCTAGTACAAGCCAAAGTCCTTCTTGGTACTTTCCTCATCCCTTTCTCTAAATCTCATCCCCCTACTTCTCATAATGTTTATTTTAATTCCTATGTTATGAAGAAAAGCAAAAAAAAATTTATTTTTCTACTTGCAAGCTATGAATAATTTTTATTTCATTTTATTGGATATAGACAGAGAAACTGAGATGGAAAGGGGAGACTGAGAAGAAGACAGAGAGAGAGAGAGATACCTACAGCCCTGCTCCAACCACTTGTGAAGCTTTCCTCCTGCAGATGAGGACCAGGCACTTAAACCTGGGTCTTTATGCACGGCAACATGTGCTCCAGAGAGTACATCATTGCCTAGTTTCTGTATAAGTCTTCATACAAAACGCAAAGGTATGTGGACTTTTCAGACAAGTCTTTTTCCAATAAGTACTCGTGAGAGCCTGGAAAATAACAAATCCTTTAACTGTTTAGGAAGTCCATAGTTAACAGTCACTTCAGAATAAGGATGACACTGAGATGAACGGTTTTCCCTTTCACTCTAGCTGTTCGGAAAGTCTAACTTACTGCTAAACACACACACACACACAAACACACACACACAGACACACACACACACACACACACACACACGGGCTAGGTAGTGGAACACCAGAGAGCACACATTACTGTGCAATAACAACAACTTGGGTTCAAGCTGGGTGGTGGTGTACTGGGTTGACAGCACACATCATCCATTTGCAAGGACCTGGGTTCAAGCCCCCGGGCTCTCACTTGCAGAGGGGAAGCTTCTTGAGTGGTGAAGCAGTGCTTACAGGTCTCTCTCTCTTCCTTTCTAAATCTCCTCTTCTCTCAATTTCTCTCTGTCTTGTCAAATGAAAGTAATAAGAGAAATTTATTTTGAGGGTAGACAGCATAATAGTTATGCAAACAGACTCTCATGCCTGAGGCTTCAAAGTCCCAGGTTCAATCCCCCACACCACCATAAGCCAGAGCTGAGCAGTGCTCTGGTAGAAAAAGAAAGAAAGAAAGAAAGAAAGAAAGAAAGAAAGAAAGAAAGAAAGAAAGAGAAGTTTATTTTAAAAATACAATATTGTAAAATTTGGGACAAAATGGACCAAACTGTAGGTTGCTACACTAACTGAGTAATCAAAGAGATGAAAGACACAACTACTGAGTGGTTTCACTTGTTTGTGGAATACAGATAACTAAAGTAAATGAACTTACGGAAAATAAAAATAGGGAGCTGGGTGGTAGTGCAGCGGGTTAAGCACACATGGCACAAATCGCAAGGGCTGGCGTGAGGATCCCGGTTGGAGCCCCAGCTCCCCACCTACAGAGGGGTTGCTTCATGGGTGGTGAAGCAGGTCTGCAGGTGTCTATCTTTCTCTCCTCCTTTCTGTCCTCCCCTCCTCTCTCGATTTCTCTCTGTCCTATCCCTCAACAACAACAGCTATGACAACAATAACAACTACAACAAGTGCAACAACAAGGGTAATAAAAATGGCCTCCAGGAGCAGTGGATTCATAGTGCAGGCACTGAGCCCAGCGATAACCCTGGAAGCAAAAAAGGAAAAGAAAAGAAAAGAAAAGAAAAGAAAGATAAACTGTGTCTTGGACTTTGGAAAAACCACAGTGGTCATCAAAAAGGAAGTGTGGGGAGTCGGGCTGTAGCGCAGCGGGTTAAGCGCAGGTGGCGCAAAGCACAAGGACCGGCATAAGGATCCCGGTTCGAACCCCGGCTCCCCACCTGCAGGGGCGTCGCTTCACAGGCGTCTATCTTTCTTTCCTCCTCTCTGTCTTCCCCTCCTCTCTCCATTTCTCTCTGTCCTATCCAACAACGACAACAACAATAATAACTACAACAATAAAACAACAAGGGCAACAAAAGGGAATAAATAAATAAATAAATAAAAAAGGAAGTGTGAGGTACACAGAACTGCGCTGGTAGGCATGGTGAGTTGCACATACATACACGAGTATAAAGCTATACCCTTGAAATCCTGTACTGTTGTGAGCTACTGTAAAATCAGTAACAATGAAAAACTAAAAATATAAAAGCATGAAACAAAGCTGGTAATCACCAGGAGTTACAAAGGAGCTCCTGGGGAGGGGGATTAGGTCATGGTGCACTTGGTTGAATGCACAAGATCTCGGGTTAGGGGCCAGGTGGTGGCATACCTGGTTGAGCACACATGTTACAATGCACAAGGACCCAGGATCAAGTCCTCAGTCCCCACCAGCAGGGGAATAAGCTTCACAAGTGGTGAAGCAGGGCTGCAGGCATCTCTCTCTCCCTCTCTAGCTCCCCCTTCCTCTCAATTTCTGGCTGTCTCTATCCAATAAATAAGTAAATAAATAAATAAATATAACAAACACTAAATAGAGAGCCCCTGCTCCCTACCTGCAGGGAAGAAGCTTCACAAGTGGTGAAGCAATGCTGTGGGTGTCTTTTTTCCCTCTTTCTTTGTCTCTCTTCCACTCCCCTCTCAATTTCTCTCTGTCCTATCTAAAAAATAAATAAAGAAGGAGAAGGAGGAGGAGGAGAAGGGGAAGGAGAAGAGGAAAAAGAAGGAGGAGGAGGGAGTCGGGTGGTAGTGCAGCGGGTTAAGCGCAGGTCGCAGGTCGTGTGACCCGCAAGGACTCACATAAGGATCCCAGTTGGAGCCCCCGGCTCCCCACCTGCGGGGGGGGGGGGGGTCCCTTCACAGGCCGTAGAAGCAGGTCTGCAGGTGTCTGTCTTTCTCTCCCTCTCTCTGTCTTCCCCTTCTCTCCCCTCCTCTCTCCATTTCTCTCTGTCCTAACAACGATGACATCAATAACTACAACAACAATAAAAAAACAAGGGCAACAAAAGGGAAAATAAACAAAAAAAAAAAAAAAAAAAGGAGGAGGAGAAGGAAGAGAAGAGTGGGAGGAGCTTCCTAGAGTGTTCAGAGCAAACATGACCCCATGACATTTGGCTTTCAGGCTTCTTGCCTCTAGAACTGTGGGAGCAAATATCTGTTGCTAACACAAAAAGTCTTTCTCAGTTGTGTAATTGGTGCCTTTCCCCCAACACAATTTGTAAAATTAGTACAAAAGTCTTATCTTGTTAGGCTAATTAAAAAATATCTTTGCCTTGCTTTTCTTTCTTTCTTTCTCTCTTTCTTTCTTTTTTTTTTTTTTTTGCCTCCAGGGTTATCACTGGGGCTCAGTGCCTGCACCATGAATCCACTGCTCCTGGAGGCCATTTTTTCCCCCTTTTGTTGCCCTTGTTGTTGTAGCTTTGTTGTGGTTATTATTGTTATTGTTGATGTCGTTCGTTGTTGGATAGGACAGAGAGAAATGGAGAGGGGAGGGGAAGACAGAGAGGGGGAGAGAAAGACAGACACCTGCAGACCTGCTTCACTGCCTGTGAAGCGACTCCCCTGCAGGTGGGGAGCCGGGGGCTCAAACCGGGATCCTTTCGCTGGTCCTTGCGCCTTGCGCCATGTGCGCTTAACCCGCTTCGCTACCGCCTGACCCCCAATTTTAAGTTTAAAAAAAATTTTTTAAAATATTTATTTATTTTCCCTTTTGTTACCCTTGTTGTTTTTCATTGTTGTTGTAGTTATTATTATTGTTGTTATTGATGTCATCCTTGTTGGATAGGACAGAGAGAAATGGAGAGAGGAGGGGAGACAGAGAAGAGGAGAGAAAGACAGACACCTGCAGACCTGCTTCACCGCCTGTGAAGCGACTCCCCTGCAGGTGGGGAGCCGGAGCCTCGAACCGGGGTCCTTATGCCGGTCCCTGTGCTTCGTGCCATGTGCTTAACCCACTGCGCCGCCGCCCGACTCCCCAATTTTAAGTTTTTTAAAAGGATTATATGTCAGGGCTGGTAGTGGTGAACCCAGTTGAGCACACACATTACCAAGTGCAAGGACTTGTGTGCAAACCCCTGGGCTCCCTAGGAAGCTTCGTGGGTGGTGAAGCAGTGCTGCAGGCACCTCTCTCCCTCCCTATCTTCTCTTCCCCTCTCAATTTCTCCCTTTCCTATAAAAAATAATAAAGAAAGAAAGAAAGAAAGAAAGAAAGAAAGAAAGGGAGGGAGGGAGAAAGAATAAAAGGGCGGCTGGGAGTGGTGAATTTGTAATGTAGACACTGAGCCCCAGTTATAACACTGGTGGCAGTTAAAAAAGGGAGGGGATCATATGTCAAATGACATAATTAGGAGAATTTGCTCTGCCATATATTTTAAAAACATTGTTTAAATTGAGACCAAATGGTCTCTGTACAAACTGAGCAGTAAGATCCAGAAGCAGACATGGGTGTATACATACCTGCATGGTGTAATCAAAGCGTCATTGCAATTTGATAGGAACATAATTCAGCCAGTGGACATATAGCAGAGAGACATATCCCTACACCTCTCAAACACTTTATCACAAAGCAATACCCAACAAAAATGGTCATAAATGTAAAAAAAAGGTTTTCTGTAACCTAAAAATGGAGAGAGAGAGAGAGAGAGAGAGAGAGAGAGGCAGAAACACACAATGAAAGAGACCACAGCACTGAAGCTTTCTTCAACCCGTTGGAGATCAGGTTTGAACCCGAGTCTCTCAATGACAAAGCAGCATACTAAGCACACTATTTTGGCATATATTATTTAAAAAAAAAAAAAGTTTTCCCTAGAACTCTGGCTCAGAGCTCTGGCTTACGGTGGTGCAGAGGACAGAAACTGAGAATGAATTCAGAGTCTCAGGCATGCAAGTCTTTTAAATAGGCATATATTTTAAAGATTATATTTAATAATTTTTAAAGTATAAGAAAATAAAGATGTCTTTTAAAATGTTGAGCCGTAAATTGACACACCCATGTCTAGATGTAAAAAAAAAAAAAGAGAGAGAGAGAGAAAGAAAGAAACTACTTTATGGGAATTGGGCGGTAGTGCAGTGGGTTAAGTGCAGGTGGCGCAAAGCGCAAGGACTGGCGTAAGGATCCTGGTTCGAGCCCCCAGCTCCCCACCTGCAGGGGTGGTGAAGCAGGTCTGCAGGTGTCTGTCTTTCTCTCCCCCTCTCTGTCTTCCTTTCCTCTCTCCATTTCTCTGTGTCCTATCCAACAACGACAACAACAATAATAACTACAATCAAACAAGGGCAACAAAAGGAAAAATAAACAAAAAAATTAAAAATAATAATAAATGAAGAAATAAAAAAGAAACGACTTTATTCTTCTAGTCTCAAAGCGGTCAGATGCTGTTGGGGACCCGGGATCACAATGCCGGTCGGGCTGCCCGCCACGCCCTCCGCGCACTCACCGTCTGCACCTGGGGCGCCGGGGCGGCCCCGCCCCCTGACGCCGCTGCGGCCCGAGGCGGGAAAGCGCGAGGCCCAGGTGCCTGAGCCAGTGACACCGAGACCGCGCGCCGGGAGCTGGGAGAACCGCTGGGCCCGCGGGGCTCGGGATAAAGCGGCTCGGCAATGGCGGCGCCTCGGCGCTGACTTCGGGTCCCAGATGCGCATGCGCCGCGGCGCCCTGGGTCCCGCTTCCCAGAGGCCGGCCCGCGTCTCCCTCAGCTCCAGCCCCGGGTGGGTTCATGTTCAGAGAAGGCAGAGGAGGGCGGGCAAGGTCCCTTCCAAAGCCCCTGTCAATCAGAAATGTTGGATGGTCTCTATAGAACAGTCTCTGTGGCTCCACTCCCGCCCCCGCCAAGTTTTTACTGGACCTTTTATATTGTCAATACACAGGAAAAGAGCATAAGCGCTCCAATACAGGTAAGGCCACATTCAATTGAGAGAACCTGAAGAAATGAAGTACTATCTGGGGCTTGTTTCCTAGGAGGCGATTAAATGGTTTCAAAGAGGCCACAAATGAAAAGCACATCTTTTCCTCTTATTTTCTGTAACTAGAGAAAAGGCCAATTCAGGAATATTAATTCCATTTCAGGAATATTTGTCCTAACACTTATTTAACACTGTTCTTTTGTCTATTTATTTTGTATTTTTATTTATTTTAGAGAGACAGAAATTGAAAGGGAAAGGTAAAGAGAGAGAGAATGGATCGGAGCATTATCACGCACATGCAATGTCTTTTGAGAAACAATGCACTCAATCGGATACCCATCACCCAGCCTTTTAAGTTGGTTAGCTTTTCAAAGAATATTTATACTCAGACTCCTCAACAAAGTCCCCCACCATCTACTTAGATAAGCAAATAAATCACAATTGTGAGTTGAGGCCACACATAGGAGATATGGCAAAAAGAATTCCCCCAGCTGATGAAAACATTTTACACATTGTTGCATATTCTGATTTTTTTTTTTCTTCATTCTGGCAAATATTTATTGAGTGACAGTCTTTATTCCAGCGGCTGGGATTGCAGCATCTCATAAGATTACCTACTGCCAAGGAGTTAGTTACATTCTCCCTGGGGAAGACAGACAAAGAGCACACACACACACACACACACAATTTAATTTGCCTAAAGTTCAACCAGTGAATCGCTGTGAAGACAATCTCACAGGAGCATAGTGTCTCGAATGTTTGGGCTCTACTGTCCAGAGGACGGTGAGGGCTACTTTCTGCGATCCTTGTCCTTTCTTAGGTTAGTGCACACTGGAGGCTGCAGTGTTTCTGAGGAAGCCTTCATTTTATAAAACTCTATTATTTCTTCTTCCAGTTGTCTTCGTTCTTCCTCAAGTTTCATGATCTTCTCTTGCTGGACTCTTTTTAGATGCTCAAACTTGTCCTGGAGCTGTAAAAACAATAACAAAGTTGTGACTGACATTTTTGTGAAGTATCTGCCAGGGGACATGCTGGCTGTCAAACATGTAAAAATACATGCAGATTTCAATGCCTGTCTCAAAAAATCCATGTTTAAAGAAAATTTAAAAAATAAGCTTCATTGTCACTTTAAATGTGTCCCCATTGACTCCTCTGCCACAATTTTAAAATCAGACTTTTCTTAACAAGGTCTAATTCCTCTCTCTGAATTTCTTCTACAAATAAATAACGTCAAATAAAATTTGATAAGAGCTCAGTAGAAAAAGTGTGCATTACAATATTAGTGTACGGGAGTCAGGCGGTCGTGTGGTGGGTTAAGCGCAGGTGGCGCGGGGCGCAAGGATCCCGGTTGGAGCCCCCGGCTCCCCACCTGCAGGGGAGTCGCTTCACAGGCGGTGAAGCAGGTCTGTAGGTGTCGCTCTTTCTCTCCCCCTCTGTCTTCCCCTTCTCTCTCGATTTCTCTCTGTCCTATCCAACGACAGACAACAACAACAACAATAATAACCATAACGATGATGGAACAACAAGGGCAACAAAAGGGGGAAAAATGGTCTCCAGGAGCCGTGGATTCATGGTGCAGGCATCGAGTCCTGGCAATAACCCTGGGGGCAAAACAAAACAAAACAAACAAACAAACAAAAAACTGAATGTACTTTACAGAAAGATATCCCTGATTTCAATTAAGTGTGTGTGCTTTTGGATATTCCTTTGCCAAAAAATTATTGATGGCAAATCATCAAAGCTACATTCTCAGCTCATTTTTTCCCTTCCTCTTTCTTTCTTTCTTTCTTCCTTCCTTCCTTCCTTCCTTCCTTTCTTTCTTTCTTCCTTCCTTCCTTCCTCCCTTTCTTTCCTTCTCCCTTCGTCTCTTTTCTTTTCTTTTCCCTTCCTTCCTTCCTTCCTTCCTTCCTTCCTTCCTTCCTTCCTTCCTTCCTTCTTTTTCCTTTTTTTCTTTCTTTCTCTCCTCCAGGGTTTATTGCTACGGCTTGGTGCCTGCACTATGAATCTACTGCTCCTAGTGACCATTTGTTCCATTTTATTGGATACGACAGAGAGAAATTGAGAGAGATGGGGAAGATAGAGAAGGGGAGAGAAAGAGAGACACCTGCAGACCTGCTTCACCATTTGTGAAGCAACCCCCCTGCAGGTGGGGGGATGGGGGCTCAAACTGGGATCTCTCAGCAGGTCCTTCCACTTAGTACTATGTGCACTTAACCCTGTGCACCACTGCCTGACACCCCCCCCCCCGGTCATTTTTCATTTACTAAAACAGATTTGAATGGAATACACAAGAGATTCACCTGCGATTAGTCAAGGCTCGTCTTAATCAACCATTTACCTACTTATTTGTAAAAGAAAGACTTCGAATGCAGTAGTGGCAGTACTATTTCTGTGACTTTTTTTTTTTCTTTATGGGGGATTCATGATTTAAAGTTGACAGTAAAATACAGTAGTTTGGTACATGTGTAATATTTCTCAAATTTCCACATAATAATCAAGCACCCCCCACACAAACACACGGAAATCCTCCTCTGCCGCCATATTTCAGAACCTGAACACTCTTCTCAGCCCCAGAGTCTTTTACTTTGGTGCAATACACCATTTGTGACTTTTCATAGAAGTCAATGCCTTGAATTCATTATACATTAATAAATGGAGTTTCTAGTACACTTTTTTTTTCATTTTCATGCCTAAACATCTAAGTTATTAATAAAGGGTTTTTGTAAGACACCTTTTTTTGGGGGGGGGAAAGCAATGTATAGATTACTTAAAAGCAAATTTCTCAAATGTTGCAGAGAAAATAAAATGACAGACTACAATTCTGGAGCTTGTATTTAAAATCCAGGTGGAGAGAGCAGCTTTTGGGGGAGACTATCATACACCCTCCCCAAAGCATCAACGACACTCTTGAAACTTAGGGCTGTAATTTAACGGAATGCCTAAAAAATAAATCACAGTGAACTCAGACTAGCAGCACTTGCCTCTTTTTCAGCTTCTTTGAATGCTGCTTCTTTCTCATTTACTCGCTGCATAAACCTGTGTTTTAACTCTTCTTCTTCTCTCAGACATCGATCATAGAACTCCTGCTTTTTGGCTTCATATGTCTCTTGAAAACTAAAACATACATATATTACTCTTATTAAAAATCACAAATTATAAAAACAACAAGGGCAACAAAAGGGAATTAATAAATAAATGTTTTAAAATTATAAATTATACAAGCATGTTAAATCACATATATTGACACATAAATATCTTCTAGTCTATTCCCCCTGCCCCCCAATAAAGTAATAAATGAGGAAGGAGAAGGAGAAAATGAAGGAAAGTGCAAGCCTCTGGTAAAAAAAAAAATCTGGGACCAGGTGGTGGCACATTTGGTATTACAGATATGTTACAGTGTACAAAGACCCAGGTTCAAGCCCCTACCTGCCACCTGCAAGGGGAAAGCTTCATGAGTGATGAAGGGGCTGCAGGTATCTCTTTATCGCTCCTTTTTAAAAATTTTATTTGTTTATTTATTTATTTATTTATTTCTGCTTCCAGAGTTTATCGCTGGGGCTTGGTGCCTGCACTATGAATCTACTGCTTCTGTGGCTATTTTTTTCCAATTTATTGGGTAGGACAGAGAGAAATGAGAAGGGGGAGGGGAGACAGAGTAGGGCAGAGGAAGATAGACACCTGCAGACCTGCTTCACCACTTGTGAAGTGAACCCCCTGCAGGTGGGGAGCTGGAGGCTGGAGCCGGCTTCTTGCACTGGTCTTTGTGCTTTGTACTATGTACAGATCACCCCGTGCACCACCACCCGGCCCCCTCTCTTTGTCTATCTTCCTTTCCCCTCTCAAGTTTTCTCTGTCTCTATCCAATAAATACATATGACTTGTAACTGACATCTCTGCAAATCTGCAGTAAGGTAAATTTTTATCCCCACATTCATAAAATTGGTTAATTTTACTTAAATTTGTCCTATCAAATAACTAAACAATTAAGTAAAATCTGGAGATATTTTAGAAACCAAGGATTCAATATCTCCCAGGATTTGAGAACTACAGTTATTCTCATTCTTAGCGACTGTGTATAAAGGTCGCAGGGCGCTGCGCAGTCACCACTTTGTGGCTTAGGAAGGCACAGAAGAGCCGCTAACCTGCGTTGTCTCCGCTCACCTGATTGGCTGGTTGTCGGGACCCACGTCGGTAAAGCCCATTTTCAGCAGCTTGTAGCATCTGTAGCGCTCATAGTGCTGCCGGTGAGTCTGTTCCTTCAGGTCCTCCATGTTGGTACAGAGAAGCATATCCCGGAGCTTGACAAAGTCGCAGTGATTCTCATTTTCCACTAGGCGAGAAAGAATAAGCAGCGCGCGTTTGTTATAAATCCCTGGCACTCAACAAGCGTTGCCAAATGAAGACAGGGTTAAATAACAGCTAGGTTTTCATTCTGCCTAACAGCTATACTTAAAACATACTTATTGACTTATTTTTGGAGGGAGACAGAGAGAAATTGAGAGGGAAGGGAGATACAGAGGGGGAGAGGGAGAGAGACCTGCAGCACTGCTTCATTGCTTGTGAAGTTTCTCCTCTGCAGATGGGGACTGGGGGCTTGAACCCGGGTCCTTGCATATTGTAACATGTGTCCTCCACAGGGTGTGCCACCACCCAGCCCCCTGAACAGCTATACTTTTAACCATGAAAATACAGAACAAGACATACTAGCTTTCAGCAGAACATTTATAGACTAGAAACTTTGTCTCAAATTTAAAAAATCAAAGGATAAATGGGAAGCAGTGAAGACATAACATTATATTAGCATTTGGCATAAGTTTTTGTGAATACTCATGTTATTTCCAGAGTTCCCTCAAGGTATTTCATGGAGCTCTAGTAAAAACATGTAAGGTGATTTCACAAAAGTAACTAGTTTTATTAAAATAAATGCTACTGGGTCTGCTTTACAACATGGCACTAGGAGAAGCTTTGGTGCTGTGTTTCTCTTTCTCTCTGTCTCATTCTGTCTCTCTATCTCTGTCTCAATCTGAAAGAGTCAACCTGAAGCAGTAAAATCCTGGTGAGGCCCAAAATACATACATAAATAAAAAAGTTCTGCTAACATAAACTAATTAACAATCGTGCCTACTTTAGTTATCAAAATGTATTTACACATTGTCTTTATGAAACTGAACTAGTCAATACTCAAAATCAATTTAAAGAAACTCACTGACTCTCACCTAATATTGGTCAGCTCCAGATCACTGAGCTCACACTATTGAATATGCTATGTTATACTGCCATCAAATTTAACATTTATTAAAAGATGTTAATTTAAATTAGGTCTGGTAAATTTAAATGTTTCTGATATATGGAGTTTTTTTAAAGCAGTATTCGGAAATTAAAGATTATTTAATTTCTAATAATTAATCTCACAAGTAGATGAACCAGACAATTAATGATTGTATTTTACAATATTCTGACTCATCATGGTGAAAACTACTTAGGATAAATATCCTGGTAGAAGTTATCTAAAAGTGAATTACATCTACTTTAAAAAGTTGATATCTTTTCTCCTAGTGATAACTCAAATTATTATTATTTTAAAAGCTTTACTATTTATTTATTAGAGATAGGAAGAGGGAGAAAGAACCAGAGCATCACTCCAGTACATGTGATACCTGGGATTGAACTCAGGACCTCATGAGTGATAGTCTGAGGCTTTATCCATTGCAGACCCTGCCACACCACCATTTTAAATTGTTTATAAGCTATTACATGGCACACTTTAAACACTAATATTTATGCTTAAATGCTGCCTAAAGTTCTGTTCAGAACACCCCAATACTCTAAATGTTGTAGTTTATACATTGAAAAACAATATTCATATGACAGACTGGGCTACATTAAAAAAAATTATAGCCTCTGTAGATTTTGCTTGAAGAACCACTCATCAAACTCTTATCAGAATGAGTTACAGTCAAAATAAGCACTAGCTCAAATGAAAGAGTGTGTGTTTTTGTTACTAACTGATAATTAGCTGGTTAATATGTTACTAGTGGGCTGGAGAGAGAGCATAATGGTTATGCAAAAAAGACTTTCATGCCCTAGATGTCAAAGGTCCCAGGTTCAGTCTCCAGCACCACTAGTATCAGTGAAAGCCAGAACATTGTGTGCGCACACACACACACACACACACACACACACACACACACACACACTCTCACTCTTTCTCTCCAAAGCACCTTGCTTACTTTAATCACATTTACCTTGTAAAACTCCCCAGGGGTACTGACGGCCTCTGACCATCCTCTTCCCAACTTTCACCTCCTCCATGCTTCCCACTACAGCAAAAGGTAAGTGTTCCTAGAACGAATCGATGGTATAAATCACATTCCCTTATACAGTGTCTCCTTCCTTCCTTCCTCCCTCCCTCCCTCCCTCCCTTCCTTCCTTCCTTCCTTCCTTCCTTCCTTCCTTTCTTTCTCCAGGGTTATCGCTGGGGCTTGGTGCCTGCACTATGAATCCACTGTTCCTTTGGCTATTTTCTCAATGTTTTGAATAGGATAGAGAGAAATGGAGAGAGGAGGGGAAGACAGAGGGAGAGAGAAAGCAGACCTGCTTCACTGCTTCGGCCTGGGGGCTCGAATTGGGATCTTTACACCAATCCTTGCACTTTGTGCCATGTGCACTTAACCCACTGTGCTAACCCCGGCCTCCCACCCTTATTTCTTTTACCAACATAGAAAATTCAGGGTATCAGAATACCAGCCCTGTAGGGTCCCCCATTCCTGTATTCACAATATCAAATGGTCCTGGCTCCCAGGACCTGCTAAACCTGCAGTCCTGCAGTTGTACAGAACTCTCTATAGCTAAGGTCCTAATGTCCTGAAAAGGTCATGGCTTCAGTTGTTTGAAGAATCCTCTAAGCCTGTTGTCCTAACCCTGGGCAGTCCCAGCTTCTAGCAAGGCATGCTGTTCTCATAGCCTCAGCTTTAGATTTCTAAAGGGCAGAGTTTTGCCACTGACCCCCTTCCCCAAACACAGACCAATTGCCCCAGTCCTATAAGTCCATACTTACAGTGCTAGAAGGGAAGGAAAAAAAAACAAAAAAAAACTATAGGGCATACATCAGGGCAGAATCACTGGCAGCTGCCTTTCTTTCTTTCTTTCTTTCTTTCTTTCTTTCTTTCTTCCTCCCTCCCTCCCTCACTCACTCCCTCCTTTCTTTCTTTCTTTCTTTCTTCCTTTCTTTCCCAGAGCTTTGTTCAGCTCTGGATTGTGGTGGTTCTAGAGACTGAACCTGGGACCTCAGGCATGAAAAGCTTTTTGCATAACCATTATTAATATTTGTTTGGAACCACAAAAGTTTCTAAACTATTAAAACAAGGGGGGGAGTAAGAATGGAGGAATTATATTACCCAATTTCAAAATATATTACAAAACTACATTAACAAAATAGTACAGTATTAGAAGGAAACCAGATACACAAATAGAATAGAACTGAAAACACAGAGAAAAAACCACATATATATGAATCATTAATCTAAATGTGGTATATATACACCGTACAGGAAGTGGAGGGACAGGAGAGTGTTTCTTTGGTCACAGAAAAGATGGAGCTTGTGGTGACCATAATAAGAGAAATAAGTCAGAATGAAAAGCTCATCAAAAGATTTACAGATGATATCGAGAACTATTTGAAAATCATATATCATCAAGAGCTTTTTACCCAAAATATATAAAGAAGGTTATAACTCAATAATAAAAGATACATTTTTTTCAGTTAAAAATAGGAAAAGGATTCAAAAAAACGTTGGCCCTGGGATGCTACACTAACAGCCAGTAAGTAAATGAATAGACCAAATATAATTCCACTCATCTGTGTCCAGAACAGAAATTCTTTTGGTGTATTGCCCAAAGTAAAAGACTCTGGGGTGGGAGGGTTCATGTCCTGGAACATGATGGTAGGGGAGAACCCATCGGGAATTGAATGGAAATGTGGAAACTGAGAGGAATGTTACACATGTGCAAACTGCTGTATTTCCTGTTGACTGTAAATCACTAATCCCCCGATAAAGAAATACAAAAAAGTGGTCTGGGAGGTGGCATAATGGACAAAGCATTGGACTTTCAAGCATGAGGTCCTGAGTTCAGTCCCTGGCAGCACATGCACCAGAGTGATGTCTGGTTCTTTCTCAACCTATCTTTCTCGTTCATAAATAAATATTAAAAAAGAAAATTTTACAGAGAAATGAAACTGTGGTCCAGTGGATACAACAGTGGACTCTCACTCATGAGGTCTTGAGTTCAGCTTCTCTCACTGCGTGTGCCAGAGTGATGCTTTGGTTTCCTCCTCTTCCTTCTCCTCCTCTTAAATTTTTTTTTTGATTATTTTATTGGGGTTGGAGGGTTAATAGTTTACAATATAGTTGTTGACACATGGGTGCAATTTCTCACCTCACCATGATAGGCTTCTGCAAAGCATTCCCATCCTTGACTTAGGTCCCCCTCCACCATCATGCACCAGGACCCCAAAGACTGACCCCACACCAAATCCTTCCTACCCTCCCTACCCAGAATCCTTTGCTTTGGTGCAATACACCAAAAACAGTCCAAGTTTTAACTTTGTGTTTTTTCCTTTCTGTTTTTGTTTCTTCAGTTCTGCCTATGAGATCATCTGGTATTTGTTCTTCTCTTTCAAGCTCTCTATCTCATAAATAAATAAACAGACAAATAAATATTTTAAAATTGTTCACTGTGTGGGTGCTTAGAGTTGAAGGACAGAATAGTTGACAATTAGTAGGATAGAAGAATTACAGGGCTTAAGGTTTATTTCAGCTGATAGAGATGATCTATAATTGACTATGGTGATGGTGACACACCATACATGACTTTAGTAGGTGAATAATACATTCTACAAATAATAAAACTGTTCAAAAATAACTGACTTTCGGTAGTCGGGTGGTGGCACAGCAGGTTAAGCACACGTGGTGCGAAGCCCAAGGACCGACAAAAGGATCCCAGTTCAAGCCCCTGGCTCCCCACCTGCAGGGGAGTCGCTTCACAAGTGGTGAAGCAGGTCTGCAGGTGTCTGTCTTTCTCTCCCCCTCTCTGTCTTCCCCTCCTCTCTCCATTTCTCTCTGTCCTATTTAACAACAACATCATCATCATCAACAACAATAACTACAACAACAATGAAAAACAAGGGCAACAAAAGGGAAAATAAATTTAAAAAATTTAAAAAAAACTTAAAAAAAATAAATAACAACTGACTTTCAACCAACATGTTTCAAAAAATAAAACATTCTCCCATAGTAGTTGTAGAGGAAGATACAATTTTTTTGGGGGGGAAACAATAATTTATTAAATTGCTATTCATATGCTATTCATATTACCCTTCCCACATCTAAAATGTAATTGATACTCAGTAGAGACTTACATTCATTGAGGAGTTCACATGAGCAGTAGTTTCATCATCTGCCGGGAACTGGTAGATCTGGATACCATTATGAGCCAATTCACTCATGATCTTACACTTAAAAATCTGCAGGTCACTCTTAGAAATCGTGTCTGCTTTGGCAATCAGTGGTATGATATTCACCTGTTAAAAAAGGAAGGCTCTAGATCTCACCATGGAGAACTTGTTGCTGACCTTAGAAGTTTTACAGTCTCTCACAATCTCTGGTGTGTGTGTGTGTGTGTGTGTGTGTGTGTGTGTGTGTGTGTAAAACTGCAACTAGAGAGTCACAGTTTATCATGGTTTCTTTTACAATTTTTCCAAAATCTTACAGCACATCAGGGCCCAGAAACTTTTTGGCATTAGCTGAATTCTGGGTCTAGTGTGCCCGAAATAAAGATTGCTTTCCTATAACCCCTGGGTGTCGTGACTTGGTTTACCAATTCCCAGTTTTACACTCAGTGCTAGTGAAACAGTGAGGAACAAGCAACAGAAACTTTCCTTGTCAGTGATGCTACCAGGTGCTCAGATTTGAGGAGCAATAGTCACTGAGAGAAAGGGAGAGGAGTCAGGCGCTGGTGCACTGGG
Organism: Erinaceus europaeus; assembly: GCF_950295315.1. Lineage (NCBI taxonomy): Eukaryota > Metazoa > Chordata > Mammalia > Eulipotyphla > Erinaceidae > Erinaceus > Erinaceus europaeus. The sequence continues at coordinate 20,104,593 of NC_080176.1, read as the reverse complement.
TTAACTGCACATAGTACAAAGCTCAAGGATCCCGGTTTGAGCTCCTGGCTCCCCACCTGCAGGAGGGTCACTTCACAAGCTGTGAAGCAGGTCTTCAGGTGTCTGTCTCTATCTCCCCCTTCTCTATTTCCCCCCTTTCTGTCTCCCCCCTATCTTCCCCCTCCTCTCTGAATTTCTTTCTGTCCTTTCCAACAACAAATGGAAAAAAACGGCCTCCAGGACCAGTGGATTCGTAGTACAGGCACCAAGCCCTAGCAATAACAATGGAGACAAAAAAAAAAAAAGGGAGGGAGACTTGGAGGAGGAGGAGAAAGGAGAAACACACACAGCCTTGTTCAACTAATGGACGCACTATTCCTTGTAAAATACGCATTTCCTGTGCCTGCCAAGTGGCTGGACAGTTCTTCTTCTTCTAGCGTTTGCCCTTCTTCCGTAGCCAGTCAACAGCGTCAGGTTGAGCCTGATGTCAAGTTTCGAGACCTCCTTTGAATCTGGAGAGGTGGCACTCGTTGACTATGTGGGTCATAGTCTGTCTGGAGCCGCAGGGGCAGTAATAGTTATTCATAAAATGAACAATGAAAGCATCTCCATGACTACTGAATATACTACCTAGCAAGAAACTGAAGCAGATCTTATTTTTACCTAGAAATCTAATTTATTTTTAGACCAGCAAACTAGCTCCCTTGGATAGCGTGCAAATTTGCCATGTGCAAGACCCAGGTTTGAGCTCGGCTCCCTGAGGGGAGCCTCTTTGTCTCTAAAAGAAAGGAAGATAGAAAGGAAGGAAGGAAGGAAGGAAGGAAGGAAGGAAGGAAGGAGGGAGGGAGGGAAGGAAGGAAGGAAGGAAGGAAGGAAGGAAGGAAGGAAGGAAGGGAGAAAGAGTGAAAGAAAAGGAAGGGAGAGAAAAAAGGAAGAGGCTGGGTGCTAGCATAGTGGGTTAAGCGCATGTGCGCAAAGTGCAGGGACTGGGTAAGGATCCCGGTTTGAGCCACCAGCTCCCTGCCTTCAGGGGGTCGCTTCACAGGCGGTGTAGCAGGCTTGCAGGTGTCTTTCTCTCTTCCTTTCTGCCTTCCGCAGCTCCCTCGATTTCTCTCTGTCCTATCCAACAACAACAACAGCTATAACACAATAACAACTACTACAAGGGCAACAACAAGGGCAACAAAATGGGAAAAAATGGCCTCCAGGAGCAGTGAATTCGTGGTATAGGCACCGAGCCCCAGCCCTGGAGGCAATAAGTAAATAAATAGAAAAAATGAAAGGTAAGAAAGGCATGCCACAGCATATAAATGCTTTAAGAGGCATAACAGAACACACATGTATACACTCTGTTAAGTCATTGATTAAAAATAAAAGTCAAAAAAACAAGTTCTTGTGTGCAGACCATGTATGAGTGCAATGTAGGCATCAAATCTTAAAAGGCTGATGGATTCTCCAAACACACCTTACTGTCAATGGTCTTCATAGTTAGCAGATCAAGGGACTTCAGAGAATGTCCTGTTGGGGAAATGAAGTAAAGACACACATGGATTCGAGAATCGTGGTACTCCAGGAACGAACGTCTGATTTTCAGTTCTTCTTGAAGATAGGCCTCAAACTGAGCATCTATGTAGTCCACTATTGGTTGGTAGCTGAAAAAAAAAATTTTTTTTTTTTACACATTTGGCATTACAAAGTGATGACATCTGAAGCTTGCACTAAATAATTTGACATAGTGACAAAAATCCACAACATTCTAACAATCACAAGCAAAACAAAATCAAAGAAACAAAAAACCCCAAGTTTTGTTTTATTTATAGAAACAACAAAATGACCCATAAATTTAATGCAATTACAATAAAAAATCAGATGTATATATACATGTGTATGTTGTCTTAGAAAGTACCAAGAATGTAAGAAACACAGAAGAAAACTAAGGGATTCAATATCCCTTGGGAAAGCTGGGGAGACAGCACAGTGGTTATGCAGAAGACTTTCATGCCTGAGGCTCTGAGGTCCCAGGTTCAACCCCCAGCACCATCATAAGCCAGAGCCTCTGAACAGTGCTTTGGTCTATCTATCTATCTATCTATCATCTATCTATCTATCTATCCATCCATCTTTCTCATTGAAATAAAATAAAATAATTCCTAATAAAGAAAAATAAAATATCTAATCTTCTTAAGAAGCTAAATTATTACATTGTGGTATCAGAACAATATAAGGCTAGGTAGTCAAAAAGACCATGATGTATTTTTCTGTTTTTTTTTTTTTTGCCTCCAGGGTTATCACTAGGGCTCGGTGCCTGCACCATGAATCACCGCTCCTGGAGACCATTTTTTCTCCTTTTGTTGCCCTTGTTGTTTATCTTCGTTGTTATTGTTGTCATATAAACAAAGAGAAATCGAGAGAGGGTGGGAAGATAGAGAGGGAAGAGAAAGATAGACACCTGCAGACCTGCTTCACTGCCTGTGAAGCGACCCCCCTGCAGATGAGGAGCGGGGGGCTCGAACCAGGATCCTTATGTGACCTGACTTTTCTAACAACCTGATGGAACAATGTCACAACTGAGATGCTCACTGGACAGCTCTACACACTTTTTTTTTAAACCAGAGAATTGGGGGACAGGTGGTGGCACACCTGGTAGAGTGCACACATTATAGTGCACAAGGACACGGTTTCAAACCCCTGGTCCCTACCTGCAGGTAGAAAGCTTCACGAGTGGCACAGCAGGGCTGCAGGTGTCTCTCTGTCTCTCTCCTTTTCTATCTCCCTCTTCCCTCTCAGTTTCTCTCTGTCTATCCAATAATAAGTAAATAAAAATATATATTTTAAAAAGAACAAAAAACCAGAGAACTGCTCAGCTTTGATCTACAGTGATCTACAGTGAGCCTGGGAATTTTGGTGCTTCTGGCCTGAAAATCTGTTGCATAAATTTCTGCGCTACTTCTCCTAGCCCTAACTCTATATACAGAAATATATACCACAAAATAAGCACTATTATATGTACATTACAATTTATTTATTTATTCCCTTTTGTTGCCCTTGTTGTTTTATTGTTGTAGTTATTATTGTTGTCATCGTTGAATAGGACAGAAAGAAACGGAGAGAGGAGGGGAAGACAGAGAGGGGGAGAGAAAGATAGACACCTGCAGACCTGCTTCACCTGCTTCACCACCTGTGAAGCGACTCCCCTGCAGGTGGGGAGCCAGGGGCTCGAACCAGGATCCTTATGCCGGTCCTTGCGCTTCGCGCCAGGTGTGCTTGACCCGCTGCACTACTGCTCAACTCCCTATATGTACATTTTTAAAAATTTTATTTCTTTATTGGGGAATTAATGTTTTACATTCAACAGTAAATACAATAGTTTTATATGTACATTTTTTTTAAAGAAAAGTGATGTCAGTATCATGGCAATGTTTCTCTTCTTTTTGTTCCCCCATAAAAACTGATAGTGCTGGGGGTCGGGAGGTAGAGCACGGGATTAAGCACACACGGCGTGAAGCGCAAGGACCAGCTAGCTCAAGGATCCTGGTTTCAGCCCGGGGCTCCGCAACTGCAGGGGAGGAGGTCGCTTCACAAGCGGTGAAGCAGGTCTGCAGGTATCTATCTCCCCCTCCTCCCCCCCTTCACCTCTTCTTTCGAAGTCTCTCTGTTCTATCTAATGACAACAGTAACAATAACAACAACAAGGGCAACAAAAAATGAGGAAAATGGCCTCCAGGAGCAGTGGATTCATAGTGCAGGCATTGAGCCCCAGCGATAACCCTGGAGGAAAAAAAAATTCACAGTGTTATCCATCCATGAACAAAAGTACCTTTTCAGAAGTTGATGGACCCAGCACCATATTCCAGGGAGCCAGTAGGAATCTTATCCTAATGTGTGCATACGATAGTAGGAAAACCACGTCCACACAGGCTGTAGGTCCGCAAACCTGCTCCAGCCTCCCCACCCCCACCTCTACCGTCTCTCTCCTTTATGGGGTTAATGGTTTACAGTATAGTCTTTAACACATAGGCACAATCTCTCATCTTCCCTTGAGTGGTGTCTAGAAGACAAAAAAGGATCCCAATGTCCCTTCATCCTGTTCCTTTCTCTCTTTCCCCAGAGTCCTTTGCTTTGGATACGCAACACTCAGTCCAAAATTCACTTTATATTTTCCCTTACTGTTCTTTGTTCTTAAGTTCCACCTATCGGTGAGATGATTTGGTGTTTTTCTTTCTGGCTTGTCTCACTCAACATGATGCCTTTGAATTCTTTGATTTTATTGGATAGGACATAGAGAAATTAAGAGGGGTAGGGGTGATAGAGAGGGAGAGAGGAAGATAGACACCTACAGACAGGTTTTACTGCTAGTGAAGCGTCCTCCTTTGCAAATAGGGAGCCTGGGACTTGAACCAGGATCTTTGTTTGGGTCCTTGCAGTTCATACTATGTGCGCTTAACCCGGTGCATCACTGCCCAGGTTCTGACACAATATTGTAAAGGAGATGACCTCATGATTTTGAACAGCTGCACTGCACTCCATTGTGTATTTGAATGTACCACAGTTTCTTTAGCCATTGGCCTGTCGTTGGACATCTGGGTTGCTTCCAAGTTTGGGCTGTTACAAACTGTGCTCCTACGAACATAGGTGTGCACAGGTCCTTTCAAAGGTGTTTTTGGCTTCCCTGGGTAAATCTCTAGGAGAGGGATTGCTGAGTCAGAAGATAGGTCCATTTCCAGACTGTTTTCTGTAGGTCAATCTCTCTCTTGTATAGTTGGGGAAAATCTTGAAAGTGCTGACTTGGGCAGACAGCCACAGATGAGAGATATTTGGAGAAAAATTCAGCAAGGGAGAGCTTCTAGGCATTCACGTGAGAAAAAAAGAAATATGTGTTCTTTTAACTTAGCAAATTGATATGCAGTTGTAACAGTGTTCTACACACACACACACACACACACACACACACACACACACACCTGACTCTATTAAAATGTATGTTGGAACTTAAGAAACAAGGACAGGAAGGGAAAACACAAAGTCAAACTTGAACAAAGTTTGGTGTATTGCACCAAAGCAAAGGATTGTGGGGAAGGAGGCAAGAGAAGGTGTGTGAAGTCCTGGAGCATGATTGTGGAAAAAAGACCCAAGTTGGGGGTGAGAATATTTTGCAGATACCTGTCATGGGAACATAAGAAATTGTACCCATGTGTCAGCAACTGTACTGTAAATCATTAACTCCTCCCCACAATTAAATGATAAAGAAGAAAATAACAGTAATTGGTACATGATCGTGGAAAAGGACTTACATTATGGATGAGAGTGTTTTGCAGATGCATATCATGGAGAGATGAGAAAGCATACCTGTTTCTTATCAACTGTATTGTAAACCATTAATGCCTCCCCCCGATAAAATGATAAAAATGAAAATAAAAGTAATACATTTAGTTTTATGTCTTAAGATTTGTGTAGATTCGTAGATAATAAATATTTAATATCTATGTGTGTATGTGAATTATCTCCAAAAGGACTAGTAGCTCAAGTCATGAGACCTTCGTGTTTACAAAAAAGTGAATAAATTAATTACAAACAAACCCATTCTATAGAGAAGGTGTAGTGGATTTTAGATGGTGATCCACACATCTGTGTAGCACACATCTGTGTCCTGGGGACTTGGTTCATCTCCACTTTCCCTGTCCTAAGACAAGTGTGAGCAGTGCTTTTATAAGGACATTAGACAACTGGATAGAAACATCATTTAAATAATGATAACAGCAGAATATTATGGGGCTGAGTAGTGGCATACCTAATAGAACACATGTTACAACATGCAAGGAGCCAGGTTCAAGTCCCCGGTTCCCACCTGCAAGGGGAAAGCTTCACAAGTCGTGAAGCAAAGCTGCAGGTGTCTCTCTCTCTCTCTCTCTCTCTCTCCCCCTTCCCTCTCAATTTCTCTCTGCTCCTTCTCTAATCACCACCACCACAACAGAATACAACTTACCTGGGAAAGAATTTAAATCTGGGAAGTCAGTCAGTGACCTTAGTAGAATTTTACAATTTAGTCCATGGGGAAAAAATCATCCCTTGAAATGAGAGAAGACTAACCTGGCTTCTTTGTTTATTTGATCACCATATCCCACTGTTTTCACCACAGTCAATTTCAGTTGAACGTTGCTTTCCTGGAGTTCATAGGTTTGGATTTTAAGTCCAACATTTGAGTAGAAATGTGATGATTTTTTGTCTTTCAAATTAGTATTAAATAATGTGTCAATCAGTGTTGACTTCCCAATTCCAGTTTCTCCTATAACAAGCAAAGACACATCATCCAAAGGCCTACAATGGCCAAAAAGCAGAAGGAGTAAATTCTTTTTTTTTCCCCTCAGGAATTTTAAACTTTATTCACAAAAACAGAACTCCCCACATGTTGGAATACATGTGAGGGCTGAGAGAGAGAGATTGAGAGAGAGCCTGAGAACCCTTTACTTATATGATGCCAGGCACACCTCCATAGGGAGAGACTTCTTTCCTCCCTCCCTTCCTTCCTTCCTTTCTTCCTCCCTCCTTTCTTTCCTTCCTTCCTTCCTTCCTGAGCACTGCTCATCTCTGGCTAATAGTGGTTCAGGGAAGGAGTCGGGCGGTAGCGCAGTGGGTTAAGCACAGGTGGCGCAAAGCGCAAGGACTGGCGTAAGGAGCCCAGTTTGAGCCCCCGGCTCCCCACCTGCAGGGAAGTCGCTTCACAGGCGGTGAAACAAGTCTGCAGGTGTCTGTCTTTCTCTCCCCCTCTCTGTCTTCCCCATCTCTTTCCATTTCTCTCTGTCCTATCCAACAACAATGACAATAACTACAATAATAAAACAACAAGGGCAACGAAAGGGAATAAATAAATAAACAAATAAATAAAATAGTGGTTCAGGGATTGAACCTGGAACTTTGGAGTCTCAGGCATGAGAATCTCTTTGCATAATCATTATGCTATCTACCCCCGCCCCTGAATTCTAAGAGGAGTTTGAAATACCCTAGACACTTCAAATATTGGACTGTCACTGAAAGTATACATCTGACTCCTGACTCCCTTGGTCACTAGAATAACACAGCAAATACAGAAAATTAAACCAAATTTTAAAGAACACCAAAACCACTAAAAATATCTAAGCAATTTGGTTAAGGAAATGGAAACCAGTACAGACATGAAAGTATATGTAATTGCCAAAACCTGGAAGCAACCCAGGTGTCCAACAACAGATGAGTGGCTGAGTTAAGTTGTGGTCTATATACACAGTGGAATATGACTCAGCTATTAAAAATGGTGAATTCACTTTCTTGACCTCATCTTGAATGGAACTTGAAGGAATCATATTAAGTGAGATAAGTCAGAAAGAGAAGGATGAATATGGGATGACCCCACTCATAAAAGTTGAAAAATAAGAACAGAAGGGAAAACACAAAGCAGAACTTGGACTGGAGTTGGTGTATTGCACCAAAGTAAAAGACTCTGGGGTGGGGAGGAGGGTTCAAGTTCTGGAACATGATGGAAGAGGAGGACCTAGTTGGTGTGTGTGTGTTGGGGGGTAGAATTGTTATGTGGAAAACTTGGAAATTGTATTGTATTTTACTGTTAACTGTAAACCATTCATTTCCCAATAAAGAAAAAAAAAAGTATGGTCTTGTGTAAATTGTGCCACTGTTATACTAATGAAGATAAACAGAAGTGAGTGCTTGGGAAAATTAAGTACTAATTGGCAAGTGATAAGAGTAATGATTTGTACTTACCCACACAGAGAATATTAAAAGAGAATCCTTGTTGAATGGACCTGTTCACCAGCTGGTGAGGCAAACATTCAAAACCAAAATGACCAAACAGAGTTAAGCAGCGTAAATCATCTTCTCTTGGCTTAAAGAAAAGAAGTGGTTAAAATCAGAAATGACATCATTTGAAAACTGAATGATATGCTAAGACTTATAATGGATTTCATACTTCACACAAGATGTGGAAGAGGTAAATTAAAAACAAAGATTTTGCAGCTAGCAGTATCACTGTGAATCTACTGCAGGTCACACTCAATAATCAAACAAAATATAAATACTCAAAATAAATATATTCAAAAATAAATCAGAAGGATATATGTACCTCTGTGTTGATAATAGTACTATGTACAATAGCCAACATTAAAATTTTAAATTATTATTTATTTACTTATTAGACAGAGACAGAGGAACTGAGGAGGGAGGGGAGATAGAGAAAGACATACAGACACCTGCAGCCCTACTGCATCACTAATGAGGCTTGGTCCCTGAGGGCGGGGAGCGGGGGCTCGACCAGGGTCCTGCAATAGCTAAAATATAGGACCAACTTAAATACCCATGAATGAATGGCTAGATAAAGCCGTTGTAGCATATATACTCAGCGGAGTACTACTTAGACATTAAAAAAAGATGACAATGCCACTTTCAGGACAAAATAGATGGGACTTGAGATAACTGCGCTAAGTGAAATAAGTAAGGGGGCTAGGAGATAGCTCACCTGGTAGAGCACATACCTTATCATGCGCAAGGGCCCAAGTTTGAACCCTCTACCATACAGAAGTACCACTCAGAGGGAAACTTCATGAATAGTAGAAAGGTGATGTGATGTCTCTCCTCCCTATATCTCCATCTCTCACTCTCGTCCCACATGGTAAAAAGAGAGAAAGACCACTGGGAGTAGTGGGATCATTCAGGCATGAAGCCCCAGAGAAAAGCTTCGGTGGCAAAAAGAAAGAGAAGAAAGGAGAGGGAGGAAGGAAAAGGAAAAGGAGACAAAAAAGGGAAAGAAGTAAGTCGTGGAAGACAACTAGCTGCTAAACAATCTCATTCATACGCAGACTACAGATAATTAAAAGAAACTGGCAAAAATAACAAGACTAAGTCAGACTCTGTGAAAACTGTGGTGGCTATGGGGGCCCGGTGATGGTGCATCTGGTTAAGCGCACGTAGGATAAAGCTCAGGGATCTGGATTTGAGCCCCCGGCTCAGCTCCCCACCTGCAGGGGTCTGCTTTCTCTCTCCCTATCTCCCCCTCCTCGCTCAATTTCTCTCTGTCCTATCCAACAACAAATGGGAAAAAAATGGCTGCCAGGAGCAATGGATTTGTAGTGCCGGCGCCCAGCCCCAGTGGTAACCCTGGAGGAAAAAAAAATGTGTGTGTGTGTGTGTGTTTATGAGAAGAAGGGGCAGGTAGAACGAGAATAATTTGAGGGGTTTCTTGGGTGTAATGGCACAGAAACTTTGGTGGGGAAGCACGTGTGTGCGTGCGTGCGTGTGTGTGTGTGTGTGTGTGTGTGTGTGTGTGTCTCTCTGTGTGTGTGTATGTGTGTACATGAGACTATACTCGCAAAATTTTAAAAGATTGTAAACCAATATCAAATTAATACCATAAACAACTGAGTGTGGCACATTTAGCTCCCTAATACACTGACAGATTGGTGGTTTCCTTGGGGCAGGAGAGAGGAGGAATGCAAACTTCAAGCTGTGAAGTAGTGAAGGCAGTGCAAGTACTTCTTACCTCTGGGCATCTGTGTCTATCTGATGATGTTGTCTTGCATATTTGAATGTGACCAGGAGACTAAATCCTAAGGAGTTCTTTTCATCACAAGAACAAATTGTGACTGTGTGGTGATGGATATATATATATATATATATATATATATATATATATATATATATATATATTCCTTTCTTTTTAACCAAACCATTGCTCAGCTCTGGCTTATGATGGTGCAGGGGGTTGAACCTGGGACCTTGGAGCCTCAGGCATGAGAGACTTTACATAACCATTATGCTGTCTCCACCGCCCAATGTTAACTTAATGAATTGTGTGGTAATCATTTTTCAACATAAATACATATTGTTTGTTGCACACCTAAGACAAATATAATACTATAGTTCAATTAAATAATAAAATAATTTAAAAAGAATATAGGGGTCAGTATCTGTGGTAAATAAGAGCTCAACTTATGAAAATAACATTCTAGGGGCTGAGTGGTGTTGCGTCTGGTTAAGCTCACATGTTACAGTGTATGAGGACCCAGCTTCAAGCCCTTGGTCCTCACCCGCGGGTCACCCGTGGGGTCAAGCTTCATGAGTGGTGAAGCAGTACTTCAGGTATGTCTCTTTCTCTCTACCTCTCTGTCTCTCCCTTCCTCTCAATTTATCTGTCTTTATCAACAACAACAACAACAAAATATGGCTGCTGGTAGCAATATATATATATATTTTTTACTAGAGCACTGCTCAGCTCAGCTCTGGCTTATGGTGGTGCGGGGGATTGAACCTGGGCCACTGGAGCCTCATGCGTGAGAGTCTGTTGCATAACTCTTATGCTGTCTCCCCCACACAATACTTTTTTTTTTTTAAATGAACATTCTGGCCCATGTAATCTGAAGATTACTTTAATGTAGCGATAACAGATTGGATATTCCATTGTTTTCTCTGACCTGGATTTCCTTGTTTCAGGCTTAGGGGAGTACCAGATTAAAGTATTTATGAGTCCGTGGAACAAAATGTAGGCCTTTGCCTCAGCAAAAAGGACTAGAAACTTTGACCTCATTAGCACTTAGTTCTCGCTCCAGGAGAAAATCAAGCTAGCAGGGATTTCCAGAGCGTTATCACTGTTACTTGGCAAATACCTTCTGATGAAACAAAAGTTTTACCTACAGTATTGATTTTATAAGATTTAGTTATTTATGGAAGGAACGAGAACAGAGGACATCACTCTGGTAGATTCAATGCCAGGGGTTGATTTCAGGCTTCCAAATCCAACTCCATTGCGCCATCTTCTGGGCCAATATAGTATTTACTTATATATTATATTTTAAAGACTCATTTATTTGTTAATGAGAGACACACAGAAAGAGCATCAAGTATCAGTCTGGGACATGCGATGCCAAGAATTGAACAGAGGACATCATCCTTGAAAGTTCAACACTTTATCCACTGTGCCATCTCCCAGACTACTATAGTACTTATTTTCATAAAATGTCAGTATCTATGTAGACAGCAAAGATCTCAGATTGTACTAATTTGGAATTATTCAGATCTTGTATTTGAATTTTATCCTCTGTACCACCAACAAACATGCAAATTAAGAAGTAAAAGGTTGGGCTAGGCAGTGGCACACCTGGTTAAGCGCTCACATTACAGTGCTCAAGGACCCAGGTTCAAGCCCCTGGTCCCCACCCGAAGGGGGAAAGTTTCACAAGTGGTGGAGCAGGGCTGTAGGCATCTCTCTGTGTTTCTCCCTCTCTATTTCCCCATCCCCTCTCAGTTTGTCCCTGTCTCTATCCAATAATAAATAGATAAAACTATTTTAAAAAGAGAAAAAGTAAGAATAGAATATGTTAAATCCACAAGACCTGCTGACACTGACACTGTCTTGCAAGACTTTCATGCCTGGGAGTCAGGTTGGTAGCACAGTGGGTTAAGCGCAGGTGGCGCAAAGCTCAAGGACCTGTGTAAGGTTCCAGGTTTGAGCCCCCGGCTACCCACCTGCAGAAGGTCCCTCCACAAGCAGTGAAGCAGGTCTGCAGGTGTCTATCTTTTTCTTCCCCCTCTGTCTTCCTCTCTTCTCTCCATTCTCTCCAACAACAACGACATCAATAATAACTATAACAATACAACAACAGGGGCGACAAAAGGGAATAAATAAATAAATATTTTTTAAAAAGACTTTCATGCCTGAGGTTTAGAAGTCCCAAGTTCACTTCCCACCACCATCTTAAGCTAGAACTGACCGGTATCTATGGCCGTGCCCCCCTAAAACGTCCAATCTCCTCTGAGCCGAACAGTGCTATAGTAAATAATTAATAATAAATAATAATAATAATAATAACCCTCATGAGGATGGGCATAAGGATCCCGGCTCAAGCCCTCAGCTTCCCACCTGTAGGGGAGTCGCTTCACAAGCGGTAAAGCAGGTCTACAAGTGTTTGTCTTTCTCTCCCCCCTCTGTCTTCCCCTCCTCTCTCCATTTCTCTCTGTCCTATCTAACAACGATGACATCAATAACAACAATAATAACCACAACAATAAAACAACAAGGGCAACAAAAGGGAATAAATAAATGAGTAAAAGAAAAAAATTAAAATAATAATAATAACCCTCGTGACAGTAAGAAGACAGACAACATCTAACAAGTGGATAACTTGCAGAAGACTGAAGTCTGAGAATAGAGGAGACAGTGGGAGTCGGGCTGTAGCGCAGCGGGTTAAGCGCAGGTGGCGCAAAGCACAAGGACCGGCATAAGGATCCCGGTTCGAACCCCGGCTCCCCACCTGCAGGGAAGTCGCTTCACAGGCGGTGAAGCAGGTCTGCAGGTGTCTGTCTTTCTCTCCCCCTCTCTGTCTTCCCCTCCTCTCTCCATTTCTCTCTGTCCTATCCAACAACGACTACAACAATAAAACAACAAGGGCAACAAAAGGGAATAAATAAATAAAATAAAATAAATAGAGGAGACAGCATAATGGTTTTACAAAAGATTTTCAGCCTGAGTCTCTCAGGTTACAGTTCTATCTCCTGCACCACACACTATGTACCACAGGTGAGCAGTGTTCTAGATGGTGCTTCTCTCTCTCTCATAAAGCAAAGCTCATTTTATGTTAAAACATCAGAACAAACAACTTTGTTATCTAGGTCTATATCACTGTACATAATCAATATTTCAAAGGGGAAAACTTTTTATGAACAGTCTCAGTTTTATTTTATTTTTTAAGGATTTTAAAAAATTTTTTATTGGTGACCTAATAATGATTTACAAGACCAGAAGATCGCAGAGGAACTGTTCGGCGGTGGCAGACATTACAACTCTTAACAGCCAGACATTGGCATGCCTGGTTGAATGCACGTTACCACTACACACAAGCACCTGGATTCGAGCCCCTGCTCCCCATCTGCAGGGGGGAAGCTTCACAAATAATGAAGCAGTGCTGCAGAGATCTCTCTTTCAATCTTCTTTCCTCCCCTCCCCTATTATTCTCCGCCCTATCAAATAAATTAATTACTTTTAAAAAAACTGTGGGGAGTCGGCCGGTAGGGCAGCGGGTTAAGTGCACGTGGCGCAAAATGCAAGGACCCGCCTAAGGATAACGGTTGGAGCTCCCGGCTCCCCACCTGCAGGAGAGTCGCTTCACAGGCGGTGAAGCAGGTCTGCAGGTGTCTGTCTTTCTCTCCCCCTCTCTGTCTTCCCCTCCTGTCTCCATTTCTCTCTGTCCTTAGATAGGATACAATGATACAATGACATCATCAACAACAACAATAATAGTTACACAATAAGGGCAGCAAAAGGGAAAATAAATAAAAATTAAATAAAAAGCAACAAGGGCAACAAAAGGGAAAATAAATAAACAAATTAAAAAAAAACTGCAGAAGAAAAGTTCTGTGAGTGTTGGAGCAGTGCTGCAGGTCTCTCTCCTCCCCCCTTGGTTTCTCTCTCTCTATCCCCTCTCTCTTGGTTTCTCTCTGTCTCTATCCAATAAATAAAATTAAAAAAAATTTTTTTAAAGATTTAAAAAAACTAGGTCATAAGATTACAGGAATATAGCTCCATCCTGTACTCACTACCACAGCTCTACGCTCTGGCCGCCTCCCACTCCCCCCATGACAATTGCTACAGTCTTCACAAAGTCTTAGCAACAGTTTGACATTTTTTTTAAAGCAAGTTCATGTGTTTTAGTTCTTAATATGGCACATATGAGTGAAACAACTCAGAGTTGTTTTTCAGAGAAATGCAGGCCAGTTGGTAACAGATATAAACTATAGCAACAAGAGGCTTAAACGGAAAAGACAAATTAAAGAGACAAGAGGGGGTGATCTGGTGGAAGAGATACTCAACTGTGTCTTCACCATCAGGTATCTGCACGGACGGACACACTAACTTCTCTGCCATGACAAACTGGAAGATCTGCAAACAAAGAAACACAAGAAGAAAAAGTTTTGAAAATCATTTTTTAAATTTGCTTGTTTATTTTATTATTATTATTTATTTTAGTTTAGTTTTCACCAGAGCACTGCTCAGTTCTTATGTGGTGCAGGGGATTGAACCTGGGACTATGGTGGTGCAGGGGATTGTACCTTGGACTTTGAAACCTCTTTGCATAATCATTATGCTATCTCCCCTGCCCCCAAATCATTTTTTCCCCCTTTTGTTGCCCTTGTTGTTATAGCCTTGTTGTGGTTATTATTGTTGTTGTTGATGTCATTCATTGCTGGATAGGACAGAGAGAAATGGAGAGAGGAGGGGAAGACAGAGAAGGGAGAGAAAGATGCAGACCTGCAGACCTGCTTCTACCGCCTGTGAGGTGACTCCCTTGCAGGTAGGGAGCCGGGGGCTCGAACCGGGATCCTTATGCCGGTCCTTGTACTTCTCGCCATGTGCGCTTAACCTGCTTCGCTACTGCCTGACCCCCCCCCCCAATCATTTTAAAAGGCTACATCCCTACAAGATAATTGAGACCAACAAGAGATTCTATCATAGAAATCATCCCATGTTTTGGCTCTCGGTTTATACTATTAACCTAGTTTTAACTGTAAACAAAGCTAGGCATATGTCTATATAATAAATAACACATAGTTTCTGACTTTTGACAAAAGCAATACATTGAACCATCAATATGCAAGTGGTTTCAAAACAAAGACTAATTTCCTTTTAAATTCAAGAGGACAAAGAGCCTTCTTTCAGTCTTCTTCTTTAAAGAACTCTCTGGACATGAAAACAGAGAAGTAGAGACTTTTTTCTTTTCTTTTTTTGAAAAGGCAGTAAAAGAATAAGGAAGATGCTTACAATTACTTCATCTCCCAGAGCAGCTAAGCAGGTGAGACTGGGGCATTAGAATGCACTTACTGAAGGATAATATGCAGAGCAGAGACTGTAAACTAGCAACAAAGCCAAAGACCCTGGAGAATAAGGTGGAGGGAGGGGGCTGGAGGGAGGTTTGGGGGTCTTGGTACATGATGGTGGAAAAGGACTTAAGTTGGGTGTTTTGCAGACCCCTGTCATGGAGAGATGAGGAATCACGCCCACATCTCACCAAATACACTATCAACCATTAATCCCCCCCAAAAAATGATTTTAAAAATCAATTAGTCCCTTAGATACCGAACTTAATGACAGTTGACATTTCATGAAGCACCAAGTACTGTGCCAAGTGCTTATGCGATTTACCTACTCCAGACCCCAGAAGAGATACAAGATAGATTTTTTTACTGCCATACGATAGAAGAGAAAATTAAAGATTTAGAAAAACCCTGAGACTTACTTGCCCAAGTCGTCAGCTATGCAGCAGACCTAAGTCTGAACTGCATCCAGAGAGGGTGATCTCAGCTGGGGACCAAATGGTCACTGAGTTTGCAACAGTTTGGAACAAGGGAGGGAAGGTACGGAGCACACTGTGCTGGTTTCTAAGTAGGACTGCCCTGAGAAGGCCATGTTCCCCTACTTCCCAGCACAGCACAGATACTGAGATTCTGAGATGTGCTGTAGAAGGAAATATTCTGCTGGTGTGGATCAAAGAGCACAGCAAACAGATTTAAAGAGTGAGGACTAGTCTACCAGTCTATCATTGGCCTTATGGTTTCCCTGACAGTACTGTTCTCTCATATATAACCATATATATATATCATATGGTTCTAGATGATTTACAAAAACATTAATGGTGGAGGGTTGGCAAAATAGCTCCCTTGGATAGTGCGCTGCTTTGCTATGTGTGTGACCCAGGTTCAAGCCTGGCCGCCACCACCTTGAAGGAGGCTTTGGTGCTGTGATCTTTCAAATACTCGTCGTCGAATCTTGGAAGCCACCCAGATGTCCAACAACAGATGAGTAGCAAAGAAAGTTGTGATACACACACACACACACACACACACACACACACACACACACACACTAGAATACTAGTCATCTATCAGAAATGATGAAATAGCATCCTTTTCTGTCTGAATGGAATACGAAGGTATTATGTTACATGAGATAAGTGGGGAAAAAATACCAGATGATCTCACTTATAAGTGGAACTTAAGAAACAAATATGGGAGCCCGGTGGTGGTGCACCTGGTTGAGCGACATGTTACAATGCGAAAGGACTAGGGTTCGAGTCCCTGGCCCCCACCTGTAGGGGGAAAGCTTTGCGAGTGGTGAGACAGGGCTGCAGGTATCTCTCCATCTATCTCCTCCTTCCCTCTCGATTTCTGGCTGTTTCTATCCAATAAATAAAGACAATTTTTAAAAAATGCTTTAAAAAAAAGAAACAAGTATGATGGAGCCGGGTGGTGGCACACCTGGTTGAGCGCACACATTACAATGTGCAAGGACCCAGGTTCAAGCCCCCAGTCCCTACCTGCAGGGGGGAAGCTTTGCAAGTGGTGAAGCAGTGTTGTAGGTATCTCTCTGTCTCTCTCCTTCTCTGTCCCCTCTCCCTTCTTGATTTTTGGCTGTCCCTATCCAATAAATAAAGATAATAAAAAAATTTAAAAAGAAACAAATATGATTTTGTAAATCAATATTAAATCACTAATAAAAAGAACAAAAAAGAAACAAACATGAAAAGGAAAACACAAAGCAAACCTTAGACTGGTCAGGGTGTACTGCAAAGGACTGTGGGAAGGAGTGAAAAGGATCATGGGGTACTGATGGGCCCATATGCTAACATCCATACTGTAAACCATCCAATAAAATGAAAAAATAAAATCAAATATTTAGAACAAAAAATTAGTGGTGGGCACTGCAGTGACTTCCAGCTTTGTATGGTTAGCTATGTGTGCCTTCTCCATTTTAATGAACAGTTTTGTTTTTGAGGTAGCCTTGGTTTCAGAAGTACAATTGCCCACCTCTTCAAATTACCCACTTTGTCCCTTGTCAGAGCACCAACATTCCTCCACCTAAGTTTTGCTTTCTGAGGGGCTGGCTTTGCTCTTGTATGGTGAATCCATTTAGGATTTCCTGGGTGTAGAAAAGAATAGTCTCATTAAAAAATTTTTGTTTTAAAATATTTATTTATTTTCCCTTTTTTTTAATTGTTGTTATTGATGTCATTGTTAGATAGGACAGAGAGAAATGGAGAGAGGAGGGGAAGACAGAAAGGGGGAGAGAAAGACAAACACCTGCAGACCTGCTTCATCGTCTGTGAAGTGACTCCCCTGCAGGTGGGGAGCCGGGGCTCCAACCCGGATCCTTACCGCCGGTCCTTGTGCTTGGCGCCACGTGTGCTGGACCCGCTGCGCTACCGCCTGACTTCCAGTCTCATTTATTAATGAATGCAAGTCAAAAGATGGGAGGGAAACCAGATAACATTGGTTTAGAAGGTCACGGTCAGATATTAGAAAGATTGATTAATCCATTCCAATCCACTAGTAGAAGAAAAAAGAATTGTTTAGTTACTTACTTTATTTCAATTTATTTTCCCAGAGCACTGCACAGCTCTGGTTTGTGGTGATGCCAGCGATTGAACCTGGGATCTTGGAGCCTCAAACACGAAAATCTTTTGCAGAATCACTATGTTACTTCTCCAGCCCACCCCCCCAAAAAAAAAACCTTTCCAAAAAGATCAAGATAAATTAAAACATATTTTTTCTCTCCTCTAGATGACCATTGAGATCTCTGTTACAAACTGGTTCTTCACTGCTGGTTTTTGAAATTGTACACTGGCAAATTTGTTTTATGCTGTGTAGTTTGTATGTCTTGATTATTTAGAGGTGATGGAGGGGGCCTGGAGGGATAGTATCATGGTTCTGCAAAAAGTCTTTCAAACCTGAGGCTCTGAGGTCCCAGGTTCAATCCTCCACATCACAATAAGCCAGAGTTGAGCAGTACTCTGAGAAAATACTACTACTACTACTGAGGACATTCTCCTCTTATGTCTCTTTCTCTTGCATAATGCACATTGGTTGGACCCAGTCTCTATAGTTTTCTGTCCCTATTTAAGGAAGATAAAAGAAGAGAGGGTCTGTTTAGGGTCTTGTCTCCATGATTCCTTTGGGCATCTCCTTCTGGAACAGCTTGTACACTTAGCCCCTACTCAGAGGATTCTCTTTAGCCTTGAATTCTTTGTTTGTTTATTGGCTAGAGAGAAATTGAGAAGGAAAAGAAGGGGGAAGGGGGTGGTAGAGAGGTAAAGAGACAGAGAGACACCTGAAGCCCCTACTTCACCACTCGTGAAGCTTTCTCCCTGCAGGTGGGGACTGGGGGCTTGAACCTGGGTCCTTGTGTACTGTAATGTGCATGCTTAACCAGATGTGTCACCGCCTGGCCTCACCTTGAAGTCTTTATCTGCTTCTTCCCTAGCTTTATTTAATAATGTGGATTTTTGTTTTTCTTCCCTATCTAGTGGGTGTCTTAAAGACTCTAGATGTATGCCCAGATGGGGTGGTGATACAAATGCTTCTTACTGAGAGTCGGGCGGTATCACAGTGGGTTAAATACACATGGTACAAAGTGCAAGGACTGGCATAAGGATCCCAGTTCAAGCCCCCGGCTCCCCACCTGCAGGGGTGTTGCTTCACAAGCAGTGAAACAGGTGTGCAGGTGTCTTTCTTTCCCGCTCTCTGTCTTCCCCTCCTCTCTCCATTTCTCTCTGTCCTATCCAACAACAATAACTACAATAATAAAACAACAAGGGCAACAAAAGGGAATAAACAAATAAATATTTTTAAAAAAATGCTTCTTACTATGTGTAGAAATTCACTGGGGTTGTCCCTTTATCCCCTAGTGTTGACCTGCCAGCTGTATAGGCCTTATGCAGCAAATGAAACATAAACTAAAGTTGGTGTCCTTCCTCACAGGACGTGTGTCCTACTGGGAGTAACTTGAACTCAGTGGTTTCTAGAGAGTGCTTAATCCCCAGCATTGGCCTGGGTGGAAGGTGTTAGCAGCTGTGATGTCCATGAACGGTCTCATCCATTATGTACTGCTGGGTCTCAGTAAAACGCCATCAGAAGCCTCATTCCATTTCTGTGTCTATAGCATAATAGATCTACTTGGAGAATGGAGGTATAATTTAGGGAGCTAGGTCTCTCCCTCTCTTTATCTTCCCAGGGGCTTGTACTGGGGTCCTTGACTTCCTGATTAAGAGCCACTGTAGTCCCTCTCCTCTCCCGGATCAACTAGGAATACCAAAGGAGACCACCCAGACCGAAACAAGACAGGACTAGAATGATCACAGAAACCCAGTAAATCACCCGTGAGTACAAACACGCGTGGCTGGTGACAGAGAGGAGAGAGGGGCCTAAGGAGAGATTAAGTGACTGCTAACAGTTCGACAGTTTGTCAGTGGAGACACCACCTCCAGTCTGCTCCACTAACAAGGGGACAGCTGAAGGGAGGAAAGGACTCCCCAGAGACTCACCAAGTACAACTCTGAGTCTCCATTGCTACTACCCTCAGAATCTGAAGCAGCAACAGGGAGGGACACCAGGGCACAGAGATCTAACCGGGAAACTCAGGAGAAGACCTATACCTCGGTGGCATAACTGAAGGGCTGTGAAAGTCTCTTTGCATAACCACTGGATTATCTCTGCCACACCCTGCTTTATCTCTTGGTCAGGAGTCATTGATTAAGCCAAGAAGCCTATTGATAGTTTAAAAGTCCTCAGGCTACCATAGCCTACAGGGGAAAAAAAAAAAAAGGCTTTTACACCACTGAACTCCAACTCAGGGATTGAAAAAACTGTTAACTTATATAAAATGGTTAAAACAACAAGAAAAAATATTGGAGACTCGAACCAGGACAAGAGTCCAGCTAAAAGTCCTCCAGAGGGTGAAGCACAAAACAACGAGTTCAACATCCAAACATTAGCTAAGGAAATAATAACAGGAGTGAGTAAAGAATTTGAAAAAATTGTAATCAGAACTGCAGGAACAACAAATGAGAATATGGAAGAAAATTCTAATTATCTCATGGTTATTAGAGAGCTGAAAGCTGAAATCGCTGAGCTAAGAAGGCAACTAGCTGAACAAGCTAAAACAATATCAGAGCAGGGCAACAAAATAGATGAACTCCAGAAAGCAGTAGAGGGCAGAGAGAATAGAATCAATGAGGCTGAAGACAGAATTAGCAAGATTGAGGATGAACTAGAGACAACTAAAAAAGAAGTAAGAGATCTCAAAAAGAGATTAAGAGATGCTGAAAACAACAACAGAGTCCTATGGGATGACTTCAAAAGAAACAATATACGCATTATTGGCTTACCAGAGGAAGAAAGAGAAGGGGAGGAAGAAAGCGTTCTCCAGGCCATAATAGCTGAAAATTTCTCTAGTCTAGACAACACCAAAGACATAAAGATTCAAGAAGCCCAGAGGGTCCCAAACAGAATTAACCCAGACCTAAAGACACCAAGACATGTCATACTTAGATTGGAAAGGAATAAGGATAAAGAAAGGATCCTCAAGGCTGCAAGAGAAAAACAAAGAGTCACCTACAAAGGAAAACCCATAAGATTAGCAGCAGACTTCTCCATACAAACACTACAGGCCAGAAGAGAATGGCAAGATATCTATCGAGTGCTCAATGAGAAAGGCTTTCAGCCAAGAATACTATATCCTGCTAGATTGTCATTCAGACTAGATGGAAGCATCAAAACCTTCTCAGACAAGCAACAGTTGAAGGAAGCAACCATCACCAAGCCTGCCTTGAAAGAAGTTCTGAAAGGTTTCCTATAAACAACCAGACCACCACAAATAGAACATATATCAAAACACTCTAAAACTCTACAAGAATGGCGTTAAAATATCTTCAATCTTTGATATCAATAAATGTGAATGGCCTGAATTCACCTATTAAAAGACACAGAGTAGGAAGATGGATCAGAAAACACAACCCAACAATATGTTGTCTACAGGAAACTCACCTAACGCAACAAGACAAACACAGACTTAAAGTGAAAGGATGGAAAACTATCATTCAAGCCAATGGCCCACAAAAAAGGGCAGGAACAGCTATTCTCATATCTGACATGATAGACTTTAAAATAGATAAGATTAAAAAAGATAGGAATGGACACTACTTAATGCTCAGAGGATCAGTCAATCAAGAGGACTTAATAATTATTAATATCTATGCACCCAATGAGAAACCATCTAAATACATCAAACTTCTACTGAAAGAGCTACAGCAATATATTAACAGTAACACAATCATAGTAGGGGACTTCAACACCCCACTCTCTCAACTTGACAGATCATCCAGGAAGAAAATCAGTAAAGACATAAGGGAGCTAAATGAAGAGATAGATAAACTAGAACTATTGGACATTTTCAGAGTCATTCATCCCAAGAAACTGGAATACACATTTTACTCAAATCCACATGGATCATTCTCAAGGATAGACCATATGTTAGGCCACAAAGACAGCATCAGCCTATTCAAGAGCACTGAAATCATCCCAAGCATCTTCTCAGACCACAGTGGAATTAAACTAACACTTAACAATCAACAAAAGATTAGTAACAGTGCCAAAATGTGGAAGCTCAACAGTACACTTCTTAACAACTTCTGGGTCAAAGAGGAAATCAAGGAAGAAATCAAAATGTTTCGAGAGTTCAATGAAAATGAAGACACAAGCTATCAAAATATTTGGGACACAGCTAAAGCAGTCCTAAGAGGGAAGTTCATAGCTATACAAGCACACATTAGGAAACAAGAAAAGGCACAAATAAACAGCCTGATTGCACATCTTAAAGACCTAGAAGAAGAACAACAAAAGAACCCTAAAGCAACCAGAAGGACAGAAATTACTAAAGTTAGGGCAGAAATAAATAACATTGAGAATAGGAAAGCCATACAAAAGATCAATGAAAGTAAATGTTGGTTCTTCGAAAGAGTAAACAAAATCGATAAACCTTTAGCCAGACTCACAAAACAAAAAAGGGAGAAGACCCAAATAAATCGGATAGTAAATGAAAGAGGAGATATCACAACAGACACTGCAGAAATTCAACATATCATGCGAGGCTTCTATGAACAACTATATGCCACCAAGTTAGAGAACCTGGAAGAAATGAATGATTTCCTAGATACCTACCAACTTCCAAAACTAAGTCAAGAGGAAGTGGATAACATGAACAGGCCCATCACAGCTAATGAAATTGAAACAGTTATCAAAAATCTTCCCAAAAATAAAAGTCCTGGACCAGATGGTTTTACAAATGAATTCTATAAAACTTTCAAAGAAGAACTAATACCTCTACTTTTAAAAGTCTTCCAGAAGATTGAAGACACTGGAATACTCCCTGCCAGCTTCTATGAAGCCAACATCACCCTGATACCAAAAGCAGACAGGGACACAACCAAAAAAGAAAACTACAGACCAATATCTCTGATGAACATAGATGCGAAAATATTGAACAAAATTCTAGCCAACCGGATACAGCAGTATATCAAAAAGATTGTTCATCATGACCAAGTGGGGTTTATCCCAGGCATGCAAGGTTGGTTTAATATACGTAAATCAATCAATGTGATCCACCACATCAACAAAAGCAAGACCAAAAACCACATGGTCATATCAATAGATGCAGAGAAAGCCTTTGACAAAATACAACATCCCTTTATGATCAAAACACTACAAAAAATAGGAATAGATGGAAAATTCCTGAAGATAGTGGAGTCTATATATAGCAAACCTACAGCCAACATCATACTCAATGGTGAAAAACTGGAAGCATTTCCTCTCAGATCAGGTACTAGACAGGGCTGCCCACTATCACCATTACTATTCAACATAGTGTTGGAAGTTCTTGCCATAGCCATCAGGCAGGAGCAAGGAATTAAAGGAATACAGATTGGAAGAGAAGAAGTCAAACTCTCCTTATTTGCAGATGACATGATAGTATACATGGAAAAACCTAAGGAATCCAGCAAGAAGCTTTTGGAAATCATCAGGCAATACAGTAATGTGTCAGGCTATAAAATTAACATTCAAAAGTCAGTGGCATTCCTCTATGCAAACACTAAGTTACAAGAAATTGAAATCCAGAAATCAGTTCCTTTTTCTATAGCAACAAAAACAATAAAATATCTAGGAATAAACCTAACCAAAGAAGTGAAGGACTTGTATACTGAAAATTATGAGTCGCTACTCAAAGAAATTGAAAAAGACACAAAGAAGTGGAAAGATATTCCATGCTCATGGGTTGGAAGAATTAACATCATCAAAATGAATATATTACCCAGAGCCATCTACAAATTTAATGCTATCCCCATCAAGATCCCAAGCACATTTTTTAGGAGAATAGAACAAATGCTACAAATGTTTATCTGGAACCAGAAAAGACCTAGAATTGCCAAAACAATCTTGAGAAAAAAGAACAGAACCGGAGGCATCACACTGCCAGATCTCAAACTATATTATAGGGCCATTGTCATCAAAACTGCTTGGTACTGGAACATGAACAGACACACTGACCAGTGGAATAGAATTGAGAGCCCAGAAATGAGGCCCCACACCTATGGACATCTAATCTTTGACAAAGGGGCCCAGACTATTACATGGGGAAAGCAGAGTCTCTTCAACAAATGGTGTTGGAAACAATGGGTTGAAACATGCAGAAGAATGAAGCTGAATCACTGTATTTCACCAAATACAAAAGTAAATTCCAAGTGGATCAAGGACTTGGATGTTAGACCAGAAACTATCAGATACTTAGAGGAAAATATTGGAAGAACTTTTTTCCGCATAAATTTTAAAGACATTTTCAATGAAACAAATCCAATTACAAGGAAGACTAAGGCAAGTATAAACCTATGGGACTACATCAAATTAAAAAGCTTCTTCACAGCAAAAGAAACCACTACCCAAATCAAGAGACCCCTCACAGAATGGGAGAAGACCTTTACATGCCATACATCAGATAAGAGTTTAATAACCAACATATATAAAGAGCTTACCAGACTCAACAACAAGACAACAAATAACCCCATCCAAAAATGGGGGGAGGAATTGGACAGAATATTCACCACAGAAGAGATCCAAAAGGCCGAGAAACACATGAAAAAATGCTCCTGGTCTCTGATTGTCAGAGAAATGCAAATCAAGACAACAATGAGATATCACTTCACTCCTGTGAGAATGTCACACATCAGAAAAGGTAACAGCAGCAAATGCTGGAGAGGGTGTGGGGTCAAAGGAACCCTCCTGCACTGCTGGTGGGAATGTCAATTGGTCCAACCTCTGTGGAGAACAGTCTGGAGAACTCTCAGAAGGCTAGAAATGGACCTACCCTATGACCCTGCAATTCCCCTCCTGGGGATATATCCTAAGGAACCCAACACATCCATCCAAAAAGATCTGTGTACACATATGTTCTTGGCAGCACAATTTGTAATAGCCAAAACCTGGAAGCAACCCAGGTGTCCAACAACAGATGAGTGGCTGAGCAAGTTGTGGTCTATATACACAATGGAATACTACTCAGCTGTAAAAAATGGTGACTTCACCGTTTTCAGCCGATCTTGGATGGACCTTGAAAAAATCATGTTGAGTGAAATAAGTCAGAAACAGAAGGATGAATATGGGATGACCTCACTCTCAGGCCGAAGTTGAAAAACAAGATGAGAAAAGAAAACACAAGTCGAACCTGAAATGGAATTGGAGTATTACACCAAAGTAAAAGACTCTGGGGTGGGTGGGTGGGTGGGGAGAATACAGGTCCATGAAAAATGATGAATGAAATAGTGGGGGTTGTATTGCTAAATGGGAATCTGGGGAATGTTATGCATGTAAAAAAAAAAAAAAAAAAGAAGTAGAAACGCAAAGCAGAAATTGACTGAGTTTGGAGTACGGCACCAAAGTAAGAAAGCAGATGTATACTAGAGTTTGCAGTGAGTACCTCCCTAATACTTCCTCTCCACTTTTCCAAGCTTTGGGTCCATGATTGCTCAACAATTTGTTTGGCTTTGTATGTTAACTCTCTTTTCAGTCACCAGGTTCCAGGTGTCATCAGGATGCCGGCCAGACTTCCCTGGATTGAAGACACCACCAATGTGTCCTGGAGCTCAGCTTCCCCAGAGACCCATCCTACTAGGGAAAGAGAGAGGCAGACTGGGAGTATGGACCGACCAGTCAACGCCCATGTTCAGCGAGGAAGCAATTACAGAAGCCAGACCTTCTACCTTCTGCAACCCTCAATGACCCTGGGTCCATGCTCCCAGAGGGATAGAGTGGGAAAGCTATCGGGGGAGGGGGTGGGATATGGAGATTGGGTGGTGGGAATTGTGTGGAATTGTACCCCTCCTACCCTATGGTTTTGTTAATTAATCCTTTCTTAAATAAAAAATAAATAAATAAATAAATAAATAAAAAAGAGCCACTGTAGTGACTGGCCCCAGTATCTTTTGGAGGATAATGAAACACAGAAATGGAATGAGGCTTCTGGTGGCGTTTTACTGAGACCCAGCAGTACAACAGAGCAGGTGGGGACCAGGGGCTTGTACCTGGGTCCTTGAATTCCTGATTAAGAGCCACTGTAGTGACTGGCCCCTGGTCCCCACCTGTAAGGAGGAAGCTTCACAAGCGGTGAAGCAGTGCTGCATGTCTCTCTCTCTCTTTCTCTGTCTCTCACCTCCAGTCTCTGGGTCTCAGGGCCTGCACTATGAATCCACCATTCCTGGTGTCCATTTTTTTCTTTTTTTCCCCTTCCATTTTATTATATAGGACAGAGAGAAATTGAGAGACAATGGGGAGATAAAGAGAGGGAGAGAAAGTTAGATACCTGCACAGCTGCTTCACTGCTCGTGAAGCAGACCCCCTGCAGGTGAGGAGTGGGGACTCGAACTCAAGTAATATGTGTGTTTAACCAGGTGTGCCACTGCCTGGCCCCTCTCTCTTTCTCTCTATCTCTCTCTCCTTTCTCAATTTCTCTCTGTGTCTATCAAAAATAATAAATAAATGAAAATAGAAAAAAAAATCAAGAAGTCTTTCATAGGTAAAGGTGTTCCAGCTGTCCAATAGACAACCGCAATGTCTCTTCCCCAGGATTAATGTTTAAGTCCCCAAACTTTTGAGTTAGGAATCACACACTGCTTCTCAGATAACTTCCCAGATGAGACAACCACTGCAGACTTCAGGCTGGGGAGGAGATAGCATAATGGTTCTGCAAAAGACTTTCATGTCTGAGGCTCTGAGATCCCAGGTTCACTCCCCAGCACCACCATAATCCAGTGCTTTGGTATTTCTCTATATTTCACTAAAAATAAATAATAAAATAAAACTAAAAAAAAGAAAAAGAAAGGGCAGATGGGAAAACACAAAGTAAAACTTGGACTAGGTTTCGTGTATTGCACCAAAACAAAGGAATATGGGAGAGGAAATGGGATAAAACAAGCTAAATGAATGCTCCAGAGACAACTCATTTAAGAGGTGACAGGTGGAAGGAATGAGAAAAGCAACAGGGAGACAAGGTTCTATGAGTCTACAGGAGTTCTCCCATGCGACACACAACTACCTACAATAGACTGTTAAAACAACCTGACCAAGCCATAGCTCCAGGCATCTTTGGACATCTTTCTTTATCTTTTTAAAAAAAACTTATTTATTTATTGGAGGGAGACCATCAGAAATCAAGAGGGAAGGGGGAGAGAGAGAGGAAGAGAGACAGAAGATACCTGAAGCCCTGCTTCACCACTTGTGAAGCTTTGTAGGTGGGGACCGGGGACTTGAACCTTGTGCATTGTAACATGTGCACTCAACCAGGTGTACCACCACCCAGCCCCATAGACATCTTTTTTTTCTTCCATTTTTTTATTTGTGGTTAATGTGGGGTTCAGAGAGGCCCCAAATATTGAGAACAGCTGTTGGCCCAAGGCCAATTGTTCCTTGTTTCGTGTGGATATTTCCACCTGTGCCCATCCTGTGATAACTATAAAAAGGTGGGACGAGAAGGGATCGAGGTCGCAGACTCTCCCTTTGCTTGGAAGGGTGTCGGCGGCCCAAGCTTAAGCTTGCTAATAAAGGCTCTTGCTATGTGATTCTGGTCTTCTTTGCATGAGATCGGGACTCGAACTTCTGGGCATAACAGTTAATAGTTGGTTATAAGATTGTAAGATTACAGTATATAGTTCCACACCACATCCACCACCCTCCCACCTCCCAAAGATAAGCACTAGAGTTCTCACAAGTCTTAGAAACAGTTTGCTGGTTTCTGCATTGTTGTTATTGTGGTTCCAAGTTCATGTGTGTCAGTTCTCTAGATTTAACATATAAATGAAACCATCCAGTATTTATCTTTCATCCCATTACTTATTTTGCTAGGCATAATCACTTCAAGTTCCACCCATTTTGTCCCAAAGGACACAATGTCATCTTTTTGATTGCAGAGTGGTATTCCATGGAATATATACCTCATAAGCTCTTTAGCGGTCATCTGTTGATGGGCATTTAGGTTGCTTCCACTCTTTAGCTCTTATGAATAATGCAGCTATGAACATAAGGTTGCATGTGTCCCTTTGAATTAGTGTTTGAGTGTCCTTTGGATAAAAGCCTAAGAGTAGTGTTGCTGGTCATAAGATAATCCCATTTTTATTTGTTTAAGGACTCTCCATGTAGTTTTCCAAAGGAACTGCACCAGTTCACATTCCCACCAACAGTGAATCAGATTTCTTGGGGCTACAAAGCCCCAGGTTCAATTCTCAGTGCCACCATAAGTCAGGGCTAAGCAGTGCTCTGGTAAAAATAATTAATTAATTAATTAATTTAAAAGAAATGAATGCAAGATGATTTATAGTTTGTTTTTCTTCTTTTTCAAAGCTATGCCTACTTTTTGGAAGCCCCACAGATGGATTGAGATAGAAGTGATCATGGATCTTTTCTCCTACAGAAGATAGAAGATGGTCCATTCACCACAGCTATTCTTTTTTTAAAAAAAAAATTTTATTTATAAAAAAGAAACATTGACAAAACCAAAGGATAAGAGGGGTACAGCTTCGCACAGTTCTCACCACCATAACTCTGTATTCCCTCTCCTCCCCTGATAGCTTTCCCGTTCTTTAACCCTCTGGAAGTATGGACCCAAGGTCATTGTGGGTTGCAGAAGGTGGAAGGTCTGGCTTCTGTAATTGCTTCCCCGCAGAACATGGGCATTGACAGGTTGATCCATATTCCCAGCCTGTCTCTCTCTTTCCCTAGTGAGTAAGGGCTCTAGGGAATCTGAGCTCCAGGACACATTGGTGGGGTTGTCTGTCCAGGGAAGTCTGGTTGGCATCATGCTAACATCTGGAACCTGGTGGTTGACAAGAGAGTTAACATATAAAGCCAAACAAATTGTTGACCAATCATGGACCTAAGGGCTGGAATAGTGCAGATGAAGTGTTGGGGGTCCTCCATTTTGTAGATAGCTAGTAGGCATATTTTAGTTAAATTCCAAAAGGGCCTGTGACTATACTAGGTTTTTTTTTTTTTTTTTCCCTTTTTCTTTTTGCCCGAGCCTGAAATCTGATATGCCGGTAGATCTAAGTTATTGTCTGGGGAAATGATGTCATGGCTGGGAAAAGGACCAGAAAGGTGGATCAGGGAAGAGAGTTGCTCCCTAATATGGGAAAGGGGTATAAATATTGTTGACTGTAAACCCCATCAATTTGATGTGATCTGGGGCCCATAATTAGCTTAGGAACCTATGTGACCTCTGCATCCCTGTAGATCTGAGCTCATATTCTGTGGTCATGAGTAGGAACATTCCAAGCTGCCTCAATATCGACTGTCTTCCTCAGGTATAGCGTAGAGTATGTTGTCCATCCTCCCTTTGGAGGATGGAACATTCTCTACCATTGTTGATCCAGGTTGAGGGCAAGGTCCTATGGGGGCCCACAAAGGGGTCACTACAGCTATTCTTTCCCCCTCTATTATCTCTGAATTTTCCAACCGTCCAATAAATGTCTATCTTATCTCCAAGATAGTCTGGTTACTTCTCAGTAGTCTCACTCCTTTTTAAAAAATATTTTATGTATTTATTTTAATGAGAGATACAGAGAGATAGAGAGACCACAGCACTGCTCAGCTCTGGTTTATGGGATGCTGGGGATTGAACTTGGGACATTGGAGTCTCAAGCATGGAAGACTCTTTGCATAACCATTATGCTGTCTCTCCAGCCACAAGTGGTCTCACTGTTATAATGACCAAGAACTCGGTCACAGTTTTCTATGTCTTGGCAGCACCTCTGGGTGCTGGAGAGACCAGAAGTGAGGGCATTGTGGCCTATGTCCTGATAACAGGTACAATTCCGTGCAATTCTCACCACCAGAGTTCCGTGTCTGATCCCCTCCATTGTAAACTTCCCTATTCTTTATTCTTCTGGGAGTATAAACCAAAATTATTTATGGGGTGCAGAAAGTGAAAGGTCTGGCTTCTGTAACTGCTCTGCTGGACATGGACATTGGCAGGTCGATCCACACTCTCAGCCTGTTTCTATCTTTCCCTAATGGGGAAGGGCTCTGCAGAAGTGAGACTTTGGGACATGTTGGATAGTATCTGCAACTTGGCAGTGCTCAGCTCTCCTTTGTCTTTTTCAGCACCCTTTTGCCAGTTCATAGATGACTTACAATATTCCACCACGGTTTCTCTGTCCCCTCCTCTATAGGTCTAGAAATCCTGCTTCCACTTAGAACTGTCAGGATTTGAAGATTATTTATTTATTTATTTATTTACATATGTTAGGAGAGTCACCCTAGGTGCTGTCTTCAGGCCATCTTGACTTCATGCCATCTTGACTCTGTCCCCAGAGTCTCACTTTCTCTAGTTCTTGCCCCGTGGGCTGGAGACTGGGGTCTCCTCTGTCCTCTCCACACTCCAAGCTTGTCTGCTCTGGAAGCTCCTGCCTTTCTCAATTTTCACAGGACACCATCTGTCCTTCACTGGGGGTCCTGACTTTTGTAGGTTTCCAGTCAAGAGTGAGTGGGCTTCGTCCCCTCGTGTGACGCAGATTCAAGTGAGTTCCAGGAGAAGCGAGACTTGCCAGCATCTTGAAAAGTTGAGTGGCTGGGGGACCATTTGGTAGCTCAAGTGGTAGAGTACAAATACTACCATGCAGAGGACCTGGGTTTGGTAAGGAGATGAAGGCATAGTGATAAGCTTGGTGTCAAAAGGAGGTGGGGGAGAGGGAGAGGAAAAGGGAGAGGGAGAGAGAGAGGGAGAGGGAGAGAGAGAGGGAGAGGGAGAGAGAGAGAGAGAGAGAGAGGAGAGAGGAGAGAGAGAAAGGAGCAAAGTAGTGGTTGTGGAACAACATACTTTCCTTTTCCTCTAGGGGGCACTACTCTTTGTCTGTCTGCCTGTCTTTCTGTCTTCCCCAGAGCAGCTGCAGCCCTGGCATCCTGCTTCCTCCCTTGAGGAACTCCACATGCAGCAGCTGTTACCTGTCTTTGGGTCAGAACTTTAATGTTAATTCTGTCTGAGTCCTTTCTTTCATCCCAAAAGTGAGTCTAAACCTCTCAAATTACTTGACAGGGGAAGACTAACGGAGATTGTTGCTTGTAGTTGATCTACGACTCAGTAATGAGGAAATAAGATCTTGCTGTGTGGGGCCAGGCAGTGGCGCACCTGATTAAGCACACATATTACAGTGAGTGAGGATCCAGGTTCAAGCCCCTGGTCCCCACCTGCAGGGGAAAACTTCCCAAGTGAAACAGGGCTGCAGGTGTTCTTCTCTCTCCCTCTCTATCCGCCTGTCTCTCTCTCTCTCTCTCTTTCTCCTTTATCTCCCCAATCTTTGTCTATATCCAATAATAAATAAATAATGTTTAAAAATCTTGCTGTATTACTAGAAAGTGAAATTTCACACATAGCTTTGCTAGCACCCCCCACCCCAAGATGGTCTGGTGTTGGAATTTACTAATTTACTCTTTATCTCTTGGAGTTTCCCCAGAGACAGGCAACATTTTATGCAATGGTTTCTGAGTGCTTCTTCATCTCATTAGTGCAAAAATGGGTACATTCTTTCCATGGCCTTGGTAGCCACTTCCGTGGTGATTGGAATAAATACAAATAAATTGATTTTTAGGTGAGGAGAGAGTGAGGGGTCAGTGTGTGACACCATCCCCCTCTGGCTGGGGGGTTGGATCCCTCACTCAGAACCTCTTGGAGCTCGACGGGCAGCCCCCCTGCTCCATCCTGAGCATGTTCGCGGGAAGAAACACCCTCACGTTAACCCGGCAGGAGCTCTCAAGGCTGGATGTCCCATCTGTATGGAAAGTTCACCTGCAGTAGCTGAGCCAGAGAAGCTTCAGTTACCCTGTTACCCTTCATACAGGAATAGACTGAATTTAATGCCATTCTCTCTTCCCCCCCTCTCTCTCACTGGAACACTGCTCAGCTCTGGTGGTACTAGGGATTGAACTTGGAACCTTTGGGATCTTAGGCATAAAAGTCTTTTGTTGGGAGTTGGGCGGTAGCGCAGTGGGTTAAGCACACATGGCGCAAAGCACAGGACCAGTGAAAGGATCCCGGTTCGAGCCCCCGTCTCCCCACCTGCAGGGGAGTCGCTTCACAAGTGGTGAAGCAGATCTGCAGGTGTCTATCTTTCTCTCCCCTTTTCTGTCTCCCCTCCTCTCTCCATTTCTCTCTCTCCTATCCAACAATGACGACATCAATAACAACAACAACAACAACAAAACAAGGGCAACAAAAGGGAATATTTTTTTAAAATTAAAAAAAAAAGTCTTTTGTTTAAGCATTACGTTGTCTCCCCAGCCCATAATGCTCTTCTCATGTGGTTCCTATCTGGGTCTCGTTTTTCACAAAGACCTGTTTGAGGCTGTTGCCCCCTGAGCAGACCCTGGAACCCCATTATGAACTGAGAACACTTGAGGGGTGCTGTGGGAAGGCCCAGGCCTCTGCCATGGCCACTGATTGCTTCTCAGAGGAGCCTGCTGGTTGCCTGGGAGGCCACCACTCTTTTCTCTCCTGTGGGTTCTGGGGTGTCCTCCTCACAAACCAACATTGGAAGGCTAACTGGGGTGGGGGAGGGGTGCGGTGCCTGTTGCCTTTGGGCCTTAAGCCAGGGTACAAAGGTCAGAGGTGGGCCACATAGATCCAGAATGAAGACCTTTCTGTAGCTTATGGTGAGAAAAATAATAAATAGATAATAAATAAATAACTAACATACTCTCAACCCCAAGCCTTTCCTGAGGCAGAGAGAGAATACAGATAAAGATGAGCAGAGCCGCAACTGCCTCCTCAGCCTGCCCCTCCTGCCCTCTGTCTCCGCCCTGAAGCTGACGTAGAGATAGCGTGGCCTCTGTCCCAGCTCTTCCATGTGATGTATTTTTTTAATTCTTTTTAATTTTTTAAAAATATATTTGTTATTGGACAGAGAGAAACTGAGAGAGAAGGGGGAGATAGCAAGGAAGAGAGACAGAGAGACGCCTGCAGACCTGCTCCACTGCCTGTGAAGCGACTCCTCTGCATGTGGGCTCGAACTGGGATCCTAATCGGTCCTTGTGCTTTTGTGCCACGTGCGCTCAACCCGCTGTGCTACCACCTGACTCCCCATTTTTATGTATTACAAGTTTAAGAGGCCTGGCAAAAATAGCTCATTTGGATAGTGTACAGGACTCGGGTTCAAGCCGGGGCCCCACAGCGTTGAAGGAAACTTTAGTGCTGTGGTCTGTTTCTTTCTGTCTCTCTAGCCCGGCCTCTGTCTTTCTATCTGGAAACATGGACTGTACACACACACACACACACACACACACACACACACACACACACACACACCTCATGAGCCTGGCCTAGACTGGTTTTACCTCTGAGCCCTAAACAAGGCACAGAGTCAAGAGGTCAGAGGAAAATGAGCCTACTCCAGGGAGTGATGGAAGTGGAGGGCATCAGGGAAGGTGGGCCAGAGTCTCTGTTTCTCTGTTCTGGGGTGAGGGCCCAGAGAAGATAGAGCCAGGAGTTTTGCCACCTAAAAAGTAGGGGCTGTGTTGAATGGTTCCCCAAAAATCCCTTCCAATGCTAAACAAGAGGGCACAGGCTAGGAAGACAGCATAATAGTTATTAAAATGACTTTCATGCCAGAGGCTTTGAGAGCCCAGGTTCGATCCCCTGTACCACTGTAAGCGAGAGTTGTGCAGTGCTGGTATTGGAAAAAATACATAAATAAACTAGAGGGATACTCTGGAGAGGTAGGCTGGGGCAGGCTCAAGACTCAGAAGATCTTAGAACTTTGCTCAAGCTAGGGCAAAGGGCAGGAGTTGAGAACCAGCAGCAGGGGAAATGTTGATTCTGCCCAGCCAGGGTGGCCAAGCTTGGGAGTGTCTCAACTGCTCTCTTCTAAATAAGCATGTCAGAAGACTACCATTTCTGGAAAGCTTCAAAATCCCTCTTTCTTCTATAGTTCCCCCACCCACATACCCCACCCTAACCTACCCTTCACAGCATTTTCTCTCTCTCTTTCTTTTTTCTTTCTTTTAATTTTTTCCACCAGGGCTATCATTGAGGCTTGGGACCTGCCCAACTCCACAGCTTCCGGTAGTCATTTTTGTTTTCCTTTTTGATAAAGAGTTAGACAGAGACAGACAGACAGACAGAAAGGGACTGCAGCATTGCTTCACTATCTGTGAAGCTTCCTGCCTACAGGCACTCCCAGGTAGGGATGGGGTGGGGGAGCTCAAACCTGGGTCCTTGGAAACCTGTGTGCTCTAGCAGTTGAGACACCCTCTGGTCTAAGAAGAGAAGTCCCCAGGGTCAAGGTAGAGTTCAACATTTGAAGAAGCCAAGAGCCAGGAGATCCAGTGTTGGTCTTTATTGAGGTGTCAAGGCATCAAGGCAGAGTAACACCATGGAACAGAGCCCATGGAATCAAAGAGCACAGAGACGTGCCTTAAGTGTCTCTAGCTTCGAGGGAGCAGTGGGTGGGGAGGATGCTCACGAGGACTTGATGTGTTCCCTGTATTTGTCGAGGAAAGGTTCTGACAGAGCTAACATCCCTTCCCGCAGTTCCTGAAGAGCCATGTCCTTCTCTTGACACTCCCCCGTCAGTTGGTTTGTGTAATAGTTGGTATACAAGTCCATCCAGTCCTTCACTATGACCACCATGTCTTCCTCACTGACGAAAGGATGTGAGAAGACCTGAGAGGATGGGAGAGATTTGACAAGGAAACGGGGGTCAGCGATGTGATTCAGAAGCAGCTCCCCAACACACACTCCTTAGCACCCCAAGAACTCCCACCTTCTTCTCTGATTGGTATCCCCTGTCCTAGTGGTTTCCATCAATATGCCCACGACTCTCCCTGCTCCGAATGAGTTTCCCTGTTCTCCCCACGCCCACCTGCCAGCACTCTCAGGCCTGTCCTTCAAAACAAGGCACCTGAGGGCCAGTGGTGATGCGCCCAGTAGAGCACACTTATTACCAAGGCCCCAGTCCCCACTTGCAGGGGGGAAGTTTCACAGGTGGTGGACAGTGCTGTGTCTCCCTGTTTCTCTGTCTCTCTCCTACCCACCCCTCATTGTTTTTACTTCTCTTTGTCTCACAATCTCTCTCTAAAAAAAAAAGTGCCTGTATATCCAAAAACCCTGAAAGCACTAATTTAAAAGACTATGTGAATGATGCTCAAAGCTGCAGCATTCACAACAGCCAAAATAAAATGTGGATGTAATCTCAGTGTCCATCAACAGATGACTGGATAAAGATGATATGGAGCATACAGTCAGGAGAATATGATTCTGAAGGGCTGGGGAGACAGCAAAAATATTTTCATGCCAGATTCACCAAAGGTCCCAAGCTCAATTTCCAGCACCACCATAAGTCAAAGGAGATCATTGATGTGTGTATGTGAAATTAAAATAAAGTTAAATATATTTTAAAAAAATATTATTATGCAAGCAATAAGATAATGCTCATACCATTGGGAACAAAATGGGTGAATCTGGAGGTGACTGTGCTAAGTGAAAAGAAGCAGAGAGGTAACAGACAACTCCCAGAGAGTTGCACTGACATGTGAAATATGAATGACTGAAATGGGGCTGGGGAAACAGCATAATGGTTCTGTAAACAAACAAATAAAAACCAAAAACCATTTCCTGTCTGAGATTCTGAGGTCCCAGTTTCAATCCCCAGCACCACCATAAACCAGAGCTGAGAAGGAGCCAAGTGGTGGCATAGATGGTTAAGCCCTCACATTATAGTGTGCAAGGACCCAAGTTCAAACCCCTGGCCCCCACCTGCAGGGGGAAAACATCATGAGTGGTGAAGCAGGACTACAGGTGTCTCTCTCCCTCCATATCTCCTCCTCACCTCTCAATTTCTCTCTGTCTCTATCCAATAATAAATAAATATTAAAAAAATAAACCAGAGATGAGCAGTGCTCTGGTCTTTTTTTCTCTGTGTCTCTCTCATATAAGTCAAATAAAGGTAACCAAACTCTCTCTTGGACTCTTGGACTTTGTGAAAACTATGTTTTTTTTTGGGGGGGGCAGAGGTGGGCACACAGAACTCTGGTGGAGGGTGTAGTGACTCATGCATACCACGTATGGATGTGAAGTCTTATGAGTTTGTTATAACATAAACAAACCGGGAGTTGGGTGGTAGCAGAGCGGGGTTAAGCACAGGTGGCACAAAGCGCAACGACCAGCATACAGATCCCAGTTCAAGCCCCTGGCTTCCCACCTGTAGAGGAAGTCACTTCACAGGTGGTGCACAAGCAGGTCTGCAGGTGTCTCTCTTTCTCTCCCCCTCTCTGTCTTCCCCTCCTCCTCTCCATTTCTCTCTGTCCTATCCAACAATGATGACATCAATAATAACTACAACAATAAAACAACAGGGCAACAAAAGGGAATAAATAAATAAATATTAAAAAAACATAAAGAAACATAAATAAATGTGCCTGGGCTCACCTGCTGGTCCAGCAGAGCAGTAAACTCCTTGATTCCTTTGGCAATGAGGTCCTTGTTGGTCTGAAGATGAGCCATTTGTCTAGAGAGAGAGAGAGAGAGAGAGAGAGGAGAGAGACATAGAAGGAGAGGTATTGAGAGAGTTTAAGAATATGAAGTAGCCTCTTTCCAAGTCTCCAGCTGTCTTCTGCAATCTACCCTCCCTCCTCTTGAAGGTCCTGGGATACCCTACAAGGACGAGCTGCCCTCCAATCCTTTTCAAACCTTGTTCCTGCTCTAAGAACACCCCCTGCCCCAGCCCCCATCAGCTCACCTGGAGGTCCGACAGTCCCAAGTATGTGTCACCTAGACTTTTCAGGATCTGTGCGCACCTCCGCATTAAGCCAGATATAGACAAGCTGGCAGGTGCCAGCGTAAGGGGGCGGGGGGAACGCCCTGTGCTTGGGCCTTGAGGGAGAGGCTGATAGGTCAATTTGGGGAGGGAAAGGAGGGAGAGGTGGCCCTGTTGCTAGAGAGATAGCTGGGCCTAGAGAAAGAGATAAGCAAGAGACCCAAGAAAAGCAAGCCGGGGCCAGGCTGCTGCTCTCTTGCCGTAACATCCCTGTGTCCAGGCTCCAGACAGAAACACAAACACCAGGGCTCAAGTCTCGGTCACAGGCATGACAAGGTGTGTGCCTTATTCTCGTCACTCATTCAATAAGACAATCCGATTCTTTTTCAATTCTTTTGTTTGTTTGTTTTCCTTTTAAGATCATTGCTGGGGCTTCACTGCCTCAGGCCAATTTATTCAGAGAGAGACAGAAAGCGAAAGCCAACACAACACAATGCTCCCTCTAATAGTGGTGTGTGTGTGTGTGGGGGGCGGTGACCTGGACTCAAACCTGGGTCCTGAGCATAGCAAAGTAGTTGCACTAGCCATGTGAGCTATTTTGTCAGTTCACAATTTTTTTTTTTTTTTTTTTATCAGAGTACTGCTCAGCTCTGGCTTATGATGGTGCTAGGGATTGAACCTGAGGCCTTGGGGCCTTGGGCATAAGAATCTTTTGCAGAATCATGCTGTCTCTCCCACCCACAACACACTTTTTGAAAAAAAAAAGATCAAAGCATTGAAATAGGCATGTGCGGATCTTCACAACGATTGACACAGAGCCAATAAGGCACGTGAAAAGATGTTCTACATTATGACCCATCAGAGAAGTGCAAATTAAAGCTCTGAGATGCCGTCAGCACATCCACTGTAAAATGAAAAGCCTGGTTAAAGTGTCAGTGAGGACAAGGGACAAGTAGAGTCCTCAGACATTGCCAGTGGGTGGGGAAAATGGCACAACGTACAGGGTTTATTTATTTATTTTTGAATACAGTTCAACACGTACTTACCACATGATCCCACAGTCCCAGCACTAGTTGGGAATGATCAAGACTGAACTTGCAGCTTCCGGTGGGAGGATCTGAGGAAGAGGGTGGCAGGAGCCATGTCTGGCTGTGAAGGTGGCAAGAAACCGCCCAAGAAGCAGGTCAAGGTTCAGTCCCCAGCAGTATCATAAGCCAAACCTGAAAATAAAAATTACAAAGCCTAGAATAGGAAAAAAGAAACTGTAGCCACAGAAAGTAGCACAGTAGTCAACTGGGCTTAGAGTAGCAAAGCGGAGACTAAAATGCTAAGGTAAGGGCTGGTAAAGTGTCTTCAACTCAGGTTCAAGCCTGGTCCCTCCCACAGTAAAGACAGCTTTGGTGCTGTGGTCTCTGTCACTCTCTTTCTCTCTCTGCTTCTTTATGTTTTAAAAAAATATCAATGTGCTCAAGGGAATGTTTATGACTATGGTAAATAAATATCTTGAGTATAAGGAGCATTTTAAATATTTCAATGATATATTTATTGGGTAGGGACAGAGAGAGGTCAAACAGGAAGACGACAGAGAGGGAAAGAAAAAGAGAGACACCTGCAGCACTGCTTGTTAAGTTTCGCCCTGCTGGTGGGGAATGGGGGTTTGATCCTGGCTCCTTGAGCATGGTAACATATATGCTTTATTCAGGTACACCACCACCTGGCCCCGAAGTACGTTTGAATACTGCCAGTAGGAACGCTCATTGGTCAATGTTCTTAGAAAAGTTTTGGCAAAATACAGCTACCTTCCAACCCAACAATTCTGCTTTGAACTCTGTTTCAAAGCAGTATTCATAGTCGGGGGTTCAGGCGGTAGCCCAGCGGGTTAAGCGCATGTGGCGCAAAGCCCAAGGACCCGTGCAAGGTTCCCTGTTCAAGCCCTTGGCTCCCTACCTGCAGGGGGGTCGCTTTACAGGTAGTGAAGCAGGTCTGCAGGTGTCTATTTTTCTCTCCCCTTCTCTGTCTTCCCCTCCTTCTCTCCATTTCTCTCTCTTCTATCCAACAATGATATCAATAACAACAATAAAAATATAAAATAATAAAAAGGGCAACAAAAGGGAAAAAATAAAATATTTAAAAAACTTTGCTTTCTTAAAAAAAAAAAAAGAAATATTCATAGTCAATGCATAGATAGGCCTGAACAAGGAGATGACCAAATCCCTGTCATAATGGAAAGGCAGTAATAACTGAAATGTCTATTCATGGGGAATTCTTTAAAGAAATGATGGCACACTCCCACCACAGCATGGCATATGGCTATTAGAATAGATGAAGCAGAGACATGTGCTGAGATGAAAAGGCCTCTAAGGCAGTGTTAAGTGACAGTGTTAAGTTAGAGCAGATTACCCCAGGCCAGGAGGCTGGGAGCATAGGAGCAAACATTAAACATTAAACTAGGGGTCGGGTGGTAGCACAGCGGGTTAAGCACACATGGCGCAAAGCACAAGGGTCGGCGTAAGGATCCGGGTTCGAGCCCCCAGCTCCCCCCCACCTGCAGGAGGGTCGCTTCATGGGCAGTGAAGCAGGTCTGCAGGTGTCTATCTTTCTCTCCTCCTGTCTTCCCCTCCTCTCTCAATTTCTCTCTGTCCTATCCAACAATAATAACAACAATGATAACAAGGGCAACAAAAGGGAAAAGGTGTCCTCCAGGAGCAGTGGAATTGTAGTGCAGGCACTGAACCCCAGAAATAACCCTGGAGGCAAAAAAAAATATTAAACTACATTTATTTTCCTTTCCTCCTCCTCCTTCTCTTCTTCTGCTCCTCTTCCTCTTTCTCCTATTTCTCCTCCTCCTTCTCCTCTTCCTCCTCCTCCTTCTCTTTTGCTCTCTGGCATATACAGGACCTCTTTCAAATCCTGTAAACAATGTTTACTTCTGGGGATTAATTGACACTTGGGGAATGGGAAGAGGGTCAAGTAGCAAGAGGCTCTGGCCTTATCTATATGTCACTGTGTGAAATATTTTACAGCAATAATCTTGTACTTTTGTTATAACTCTTTAAAAGATTGCAAAAACAGGGCTGGGGATATAGCATCATGGTGATAC
Source organism: Erinaceus europaeus (assembly GCF_950295315.1). Taxonomy (NCBI): domain Eukaryota; kingdom Metazoa; phylum Chordata; class Mammalia; order Eulipotyphla; family Erinaceidae; genus Erinaceus; species Erinaceus europaeus. Next base: position 20,065,368 of record NC_080176.1, on the reverse strand, counting down.
AAAAAGACGCTAATGCCTGAGACTCCAAAGTCCCAGGTTCAATGCCTTGCACCACTATAAGCCAGAGTTGAGCAGTGCTCTGGTAAAAGGAATGGAAAAAAAAAGATGGCACAGTTCTGAAACCATTAGCTTCCAGTTTGAGTCTTGCTCCAAAGCCACATTGAGTTTCAGCTACTCACTAAATAAGTCATCAATTAAATGAATGTTTTTGTTACCTTTCAGCTCTGGACAGTTGTGAGGTCAATATATATGTAGTACCCAGTTTCCCTGGCCTAAAGGAAGAATGAAATAATACCTATGTCTCAAAGAAAATAAACTAATAAACTCATTGACTCCACAAATAGATATTGGGTGCCCACCCACTTTGTGCCAGGCACTGTGCAAGGTAGTGGGCATGTTATCAGTCTCAAATACAATGCTCCTATCCTCCAGGAGTTTATGGAGGGAGTAAGAGGGCAAGTAATGAGAGCACAGACTGAGAGACAAGGCAGGACCCAATCTACAAGGATTTGTGGGCCATGGTAAGAGGCTTGTTTTGTTTTCAAACGTGAAGAAAAATCCACGGAAAAATCTGGAGGAGCATGTTGTTCTTCTTCCATAATGGTCATAGGAAGCCTCTGACATTTATTTATTTATTTACTTATTTATTTCACTTTTTTGCTGCCCAGGTTATCTTGGGCTCAGTGTCTCCCCTATTCCTGATGGCCATTATTTTTTTATAGCGGGTGAGAAACACAAAGAGATAGGGACACAGAGAGAGGAGAGACACCTGCAGCACTGCTCCACCCCTAGTGAAGCTTTCTCCCACTTGCATGTATCTGGTGCTTTTAGCCACTCCTTGCTGTAGGAGTCAGCACTCGGCATCAGATGGAAAGGAGTGACTTGCTGCGGGGGAGAGAAACCATCTCCCTCAAATTCTAGGAACCCCCTCTCTCATCTATGAACACACAAGAACTTCTTGCCAGTTTCCCTCTCCGGTTTATGGTGGTGCTGGGGATTGAATCTGGGATTTAATCCCAGGGATTAAAGTCTTTTGCAGAAACCACCATGCTGTCTCCCAGCCCTCTTGGTTTTCTCATTCTTCAGGGAGATGTTCTTAGAATTCTTTCAGAAATAATACTTTCTCGATCTTGTGGGAGGCTGAGGAGCAGACGATTTTTGAGTAGAGGGCGGAGATACCCAGAAGAAAAACCAAAGGACAGCTTTTTTAAGGTCTCGGGGGTCTCATGGGATCCAAATATGCACGCAACCCTAAATGCCTCTTAGGCGCCCACTATGGGCTAGACACCAGACAGTAAAGACATAGCCCCTGATCTCACAACAAAGATGGCACCAAGGCCCAAAGAGCGAGTCGCTGACTCGCTGACTCGCTCGAGATCACACAGCGAAAAATTCTGCACGGGTTCGTTTAGCGACACCTTTTTTCCTTCGCTGAACTCCGGAGTTGAGCGCGGAGGGCGTCATTCGCGAAGGAGGTTTGTCCCTCCGCAGCCGCCGTGGTCAGACCGGAAGTGGAGTCAGGACCGGAAGTGGAGTCAGGACCGGAGGCGGGGCCCCGGCATGGCCGACGACGTGGCCCTGGGCGCCCGGCTCTGCTGGGAGCAGTTCGGCTCCGGGGCCGCCCGTGGCTGCCGCGCCGCCGCCGACGGGAGCCTGCAGTGGGAGCCCGAGGGGCAGCGCTGGTGCGGGGCGTCCCGGGGCTCCGCAGGGAGGCCCGCAGGCGGGCGGCGGGGCGGCGGAGCGGGGCGTCCCGGGGTCGCGCAGGCGCTGCTCCGCGGGCTCCTGGCCGTGTTCCTGCCGCGGGGCTTCCCCGAGAGCGTGAGCGCCGACTACCTGCGCTACCAGCTGTGGGACTCGGTGCAGGTGAGCGCGGCCGGCGGGCGGGCCGACACCCGCTAGGGCCCCGCCTCGCCCCGCCCCGCCTCACCCCGCGGGTCCCTCCTCCAGGCTTTTGCTTCCAGCCTGTCGGGCTCCCTGGCGACCCACGCCGTCCTGCTGGGCTTGGGGGTCGGCGACGCCCAGGCCTCCGCGTCCGCCGCCACGGCCACCTGGCTCGTGAAAGGTGAGCGGGCCGCCTCCTGCTCCCACCCCGGGGTGCCGGCCGGGACGGGTACTTGGCGACCAGGTCTCCCCAGGGCCCTGCAGCCTGCTGGAGAGAACAGAAAAGAGAAAAGAACGAGCCAACCGAGTAGAGTTTGAAGATCTTATTGACAACATTCTGGCCAAGGCAGCAGGCAGGAGAGAGCAGGACACGGAAGTTGTAAAACACAAACACATCGGGGGTCGGGCGGTAGCGCAGCGGGTTAAGCGCACGTGGCACAAAGCGCAACGACGGGGCAAGGATCCCGGTTCGAGCCCCCGGCTCCCCACCTGCAGGGGAGCCGCTTCACAGGCGGTGAAGCAGGTCTGCAGGTGTCTGTCTTTCTCTCCCCCTCTCTGTCTTCCCCTCCTCTCTCCATTTCTCTCTGTCCTGTCCAACATCGACATCAACAACAATAACTACAACAAGGGCAACAAAAGGGAATAAATAAATAAATATTCAAAGAAACACACACACGCTGCCTATTGCAGGATGACTGCTCTAGTGGGCGATAGGATTCAATTCAGACTTGGCTCGGGCCTGTGGTGCGGGGCTTAGCATAAAATACCCCCACCCCCGCGCATGTTCAAAGCCTGGACCTTATCGCTCTCTGCCAGAATGCCTCGTCCTGAGCCATGTGGGGCCCCTCAAATAACTGTTACTTGTCCCTAATCATCTGGAACCCAGGCCCCTAAATGGATCGTTCTCTCCTCTTTGCCCCTAATCTCTTTGTGGATAGCTGCTTAAAAGTGTAGATACTGATTAAAACTGCCAGCTGGCTTGGGTGGGGGAAATTGATTCATTCTAGGAGGAAGGAATATGTATATATCCAGGGCTGGGAGAGGTATCTCGTTAGAAGGCCTCAGTGCCCACGGATGGGGTTTGTGGCTTGGGGTGAATGCATACAGCACAATCTGCTTCTCCCCTAAAACGCCTAGAGTTAACCTAGTCTTCAGGTATGGCAAAAGTACTTGTAAAAAGAAAAAGGGCAAGAAATTCAAGTTCTTGTGGATGCTCTTGCTGGAAGGGGTTTGTACCTAGGATGGAAGTAAATGAAAAGGATTTGAAATGCAGGTTGTGACAGACTGTATGTGTGTGTGTTTGTGTGTGTGTGTGTGTGTGTGTGTAGGTGGCAGAGGGAATGGTCTCTTCAGGATAGGGACAATCACACCCTCCCTGCAAAACAAATGTTCACTGCCCATCATCTCTGTGCCAGGGTGCTAGGGAGGCCGGTGAAAACAAACAAACAACAACAACAAAATAAACAAGAGTTAAACCAGTAAGTCTAGCAGGGAGATCACAAAGGACTCTTTGGGAGCAAGCAAACTGTTTCTAAGATTTTTGAGAACTCCGGTATTTATATTTGGGAGGTGGGAGTGTGAGGACAGAGGACTTTAGTGTTGGGTGTGGAAATATACACTGTAATCTTACAATCTGTAACCCACTATTAATCAAAAATAAAAACTGGACAATTTTTAATTAATTTAAAAAAGGGTTGTTTGAGAACCAAACAGTGGGGGAGGCCTCATACAGTGAGTACCAGGAAGGACAGGGACAGTGGACAGAGGACTTGCTAGAGTTTGAAGACTTGGGCCCTTTATGTGGGGGGGGGCACAGAGAGAAGGAAGCTGTGAGGTGACATGGGCCAGACTTACCTTCTCCACTGGAAACATCTTTTTTTTCTTTCTTTTTTTTTTTAATATTTTATTTCATTTATTGTAATGAGAAAGAGTAGATACAGAGAGAAAGAGACAGAGACACCAGAACACTGCTCAGTTCTGGCTTATGGTGGGGCTGGGGATTGAACCTGGGACTTCAGAGCCTCAGGCTTGAAAGGCTTTTGCACAAGCATTATGCTGTCTCCCCAGCCCACATTTTTTTTTCATGGAAGAATATGATACTAGGATTTATCCGTCTGATATCATTCGTTCAGTTCCATTGGACTTTTCTCAACAAGAGCTCTGCTCAGCTCTGGCTTCTGGTGGTGCAGGGGATTGAATCTGGGACTTCAGAGCCTCAGTCGTGGAAATCTTTTGCAGAACCATGATACTGTCTCCCCTGCTCTATTTCACTGAATGTTCACATTCAGTGTAGTATGACTAACTGTACCAGGCCTTTTCCTCCTCTTCTCCTCCTCCTCCTCCTCCTCCTCCTCCTCCTCCTCCTTTTTTAGTCATTTTATTTGGAGGTTAATGGTTTGCATTACAGTTGTTGACACATGGGTACAATTTCTCATCTTCCCTCGAAAGGTGTCTGCAGAACACTGTCACCCCTGACTGAAGCCCTTTTCCACCATCAGCACCAGGACCCCAGTGTCCTCTCCGCTCACTCCCTTACTCTCTCTTCCCAGAGTTTTACTTTGGTGCAAACCAGAATTGATGCTTTCTCCTACTTGTTTTTTTTTTTTTTTTGGGGGGTGGCGGGGACTTGTGGTTGTGAAAAGTGCCACTCTGATCTGTGGTTGCTTGATGCCTTTGGATGCCTTTTGGGTGCATTCCAAGGAACTGCGGCCCTTCTACCTCAGAGTTGTGTCTGTCCAGAGAGCACATTACCAGGCTGAGCTCCCGAGGGTAGGGACCAGAGGTGAATCTGCCATTTCAGCAACGGGGTCGACAGAGTCCCACAGCTCCCAAGATCCTCCTTGTTCCTCACCAGTGCCTCTCTCCTCCAGATTCGACGGGCATGCTGGGCCGCATCGTCTTTGCTTGGTGGAAGGGGTGAGTTCATCTTCCTGTCAGCAGGCTTCTGGTCAGTCTCTCAAGTCACAGGTGTCTCGCTTCACACTGTGTTTTCAGCTCCCCACTCCTGGTTTCCAGGGCAGAGAAGATTTAGCAGTTTTATTGTCGGAGCTCAGAAATATATGTATTTTTAAATTTATTATCTTTATTTATTTATTGGGTAGAAACAGTCAAAAATCAAGAGGAAAGGGGGAGGGAGAGAGGGAGAGGGACAGAGAGACACCTGCAGCCCTGCTTCACCACTGCAGATGTGAAGCAAACCTGAAGTCACCAGGTTGCACAGTGTCTGGCTCATAAGAGGATTTGCAGCTGCAGCCTGTCCTCTTCGTCCGTGTGATGCAAACTCAGGGCTAAGCTAGAGGCTGCAGTACACCTGCTGCTGGAGCCTTAGAGACTCGGCCCCAAGGTGTGTGTTTGTGCCTATGGAAGCCACAGTGACGAGGCGGCCGTCCAGAGGTTGTGTGCTAGGAATATCTCGCGTCTGGATGTCTGAGCCCACCTGTCTCTCGGCCTTTCTCGGCCACTGTCCAGGTCTGTTCCTTCTCAGAGCTAGTCGTCCACACCATGTGGAGGTGGTACGTGGCCTTCACTAGTCCAGAATATAGACTGGTGGGGGGGGGGGGTACAGGGGCAGCAGGAAGAGGAGGGGAGATGGCAGAGGAGCCTGGAGACAGCTTCTCCCAGAAGAGGACCAAAGGGTAACAAGGAGCTATCGGATAATCAGGTGTTCGGTTCTTGGTGTGTCAGGTTAGCAGGGGAAATGGTGACCACTGATTATAATGCCTTCGAGCTAAGGGCAGCATCTCAGGTGACAGTAGCCGTGTTGGGACAGCTGCCTGCTGGACTCTGGGCTTTCTTGGGTGCTTTGAGCCTAGTCACGTCCTAAGACTGGCTTGCACTGCCCACAGGACATGCTTTGTCCTGCAGCCCAAATCACAAACCAGCTTCTCTGCCCAACAGGAGCAAACTGGACTGTAATGCCAAGCAGTGGAGGTAAGGGGCCCCCTGGGATAGAGGTGGGAGGACCCTCTGTCATAAAGGTCTCTTGCCTCAGACTTCTTACCTCTGACTCTTCCCCTGTAGGCTGTTTGCTGACATCCTCAACGACGTGGCCATGCTCCTGGAGATTCTGGCTCCCTTGTACCCCGCCTGTTTCACCGTGATTGTCTGCGTCAGCAACCTGGCCAAGGTACACCCCTCAGTGGTACCCAGGCCCAAGGCACACAGCTGGGCCCTGTGTGCTCTTACTGGAGCTGGGAAGGCCCTCAGGTGTCTGTTCAGACCCAGTCACGTTTCCTTCAGCCAGACAGCCTGTGGCACCTCAGCTAGACGCTTGTAAGGCAGCATCTAGAGCCACCCGACCAGCGAGCAAGCTCTGAGCAGAGAGAGAGAAGGGATCAGCTCACCACAGCGCCCTGCCTACCACTCATTCTTCTGGGAAAATAACTGAGTTACCTGCTAATGTTTGGCATAGAAATAGGCCCTCTTACCTTTCACACAACTGAACAGATATTTTTTTCCCTTATTGGGTGGGGGTGGGGGGATTACTGGTTTACAGTCAAAAGTAAAATACAGTAATTGGTATGTAACATATGTAACATTTCTCAGTTTTCCATATGACAGTTCAACCCCCCTCCCCACCTGTGTCCTCCTCCATCATATTCCAGTACCTGAGCTCCCCCGTGCCTGAGCCCCTTTACTTTGGTGCACTACACCAACTCCAGTCCAAGTTCTGCTTTGTGTTTTCCCTTCCGTTCTTATTTTTCGACTTCTGTCTGTGAGTAGGATCATCCCATATTCATCCTTCTCTTTCTGGCTGATCTCACTTAACACAATTCCTTCAAGTTCCATCCAAAATGAGGTGGAAAAGGTGACTTCACTATTTTTAATAGCTGAGTAGTATTCCATTGTGTATATAGACCACAACTTAACTCAGCCACTCATCTGTTGTTGGACACCTGGGTTGCTTCCAGGTTTTGGCTATTACAAATTGTGCTGCTATGAACATAGGTGTACACAGATCTTTTTAGATGGGTGTGTTTGACTCCTTAGGTTATAGCCCCAGGAGAGGGATTGCAGGGCCATAGGCTATGTCCACTTCTGGCTTTCTAATTGGCCCAATTTACATTCCCACCAGCAGTGCAGGAAGGTTCCTTTGCCCCACAACCTCTCCAGCATTTGTTGTTGCTATCATTACTGACACAGGACATCCTCACAGGAGTGAAGAAATATCTCTACACTCATTATCTAGGTGAGAAGCATAGGGACTTTCAAAAGGATGAAGCTCCCAGAATGTTCAGGGGATATGGAAAACCCTCCCTTGGTCGTAAAGAATGAGTTTAATGTGCAGAGTGAGTGTTCTAGTGTTCTGGGCAGAGAGGAGAGTGAGGTTGAAGGTCTAGGAGCCAGAAAGCACAGGCCACACAGGCCGGAGGGGCAAGTGTGATGGATGCAGGTTTTTCCCCGACAGGAAGGCCAGCAGCCCACCACCCCCACAGCTACCTCCACTTAGAATGTCCTAACACTCAGGTGAGGAAACTGCAGCCTCACAAGCTTAGCCTATGGGTCTAACACAGTAAAGACTCTTCATGGAATGGAGAGATAACATAGTGGTTCTGCAGAAAGATTTGCATGCCTGAGGCACCAAAGGTTGCAGGTTCAATCCTCAGCACCACCAGAAGCAAAGTGAACTGGTACTCTGGGGAGGGAAAACAGAAACAAACAAGCTCGGACCATAAAATCACTTTTTTTCTTTCTTTTTTTCTTTTTTTTTTTTTTTTCTTACCAGAGCACTACTCAGCTCTGGCTTATGGTGGTGCAGGGGATTGAACCTGGAACTTCAGAGCCTCAGGCATGAGAGTCTCTTTGCATGACCATTGTGCTATCAGCCCCCACCCCAAAATCACTCAGAAGGATATGGGCCATCCATCTCAAAAGCCCATGTGTCTGTTGCAAAGGTCACTCTAAAACTGTTTCTTCACCAGGTCTGACTTAGTCTGAACGAGCCACTGTTTGAGATGAAGGACATTTGTAACTTCCTTGACCCGGTGTTAAATGCCATGAGTATCCCTTCTATCCTGCCCCTCAGGGAAGGGAACTCCAGAGAAAGCCACTGCTCTGACAGGGAACCAAGTGTTGTGACCTCTGCCATCTGTTTCATTTTATTAACAATTGGTTGATTAATTAATTAATGAGAGAGAGAAAGACCAGATCATTCCCTGGCACATGTGATGCTAAGGATCGAACTCGTGACCTTATACTTGAGCACCCAGTGCTTTATCCACAGCACCACCTCCTGCTTCAGATCCTGCAACTAAACTCCACCCTCAGGGCTTCAGTGTCTTTGTCTGTTAAATACGGAACTAAAGGCCATGGAGTGTGTACACACACACACAAAAAAAACCACACACACACCTCTACCTACCTACCTACCCCAAGTTCTAGTCTCAAGTGAGGAATGCCTCTGTCCCTGAAGTCCACCACCCGGAAGCCTGGCTGTCACCTGCTTCTCCGTCCCTTTACTTATCACCCTCAGCCAGACCTCTGTCTGGTTCTGGTATCTGCTGGCTAAACCTCTCCCTTCGTTCCGCCACCACGTCACCTGGAGGCTTCTCCTTACTGAGAAAGCACAGTCACTTTCCATGACAGTCTTCCTGCTTCCATTCTCATTCCTCTGGGCCTCAGAGCAGCCCAATAACTTTAGGTTTTACAGTTATTTATTAACAAGTGGGGGGGAAATCAGAGCATCACTCTTGACAGATGGGATGTCAGGGATCAAACTCGAGCTTATACACACAAGCTCTACCCACTGTGCCACCACCCACACCATCCAACAATCCTTTTTTAAACAAAATTATTTATTTATTATTGAATAGAGACAGAAATTGAGAGGGTAGAGGGCGATAGGAAGAGAGGCAGAGAGACATCTGCAACTCTGCTTCACCACTTGTGAAGTTTTCCTCCCTCACAGGTGGGAACCAGGGGCTTGAACCTGGGTCCTTGCGCACTGTAATGTATGCGCTTAACCAGGTGCACCACCACCCAGCCCCCCAACAATCCTTTTAAGAGTAGAAATTTGGTGGGGGAGACAGCATAATGGTTCTGCAAAAGACTCTCATACCTGAGTCTCCAAGGGTCCAAGTTCAGCCTACAGCAGAACTGAGCTCTGGCTTAAAAAAAAAAAAAAAGTCAAAGTAAGTCAGGCCACCTCTCTGCTCCTATTACCACAAGAACAAAGACCTTAATGAGGTTTGCGGGGTTCCACACAGCTAAGTCTTTATCAGTCCCTCCAGCCTCATTCTGTACCACTCTGTCCTCTTACTTTGAGCAAACTATTTCCTCTGCCTACACAATTATTTGTTTACTGTCTCTTCACGTAGGAGTTTCAGGAGGGCAAGGGTTGTGTCTGAATGACATCACGGCACTTAGACCTGTCCTAGCATCGAAAATGTGAGGTGAATGTGAGTTGGGTGAAGTTGACTAGTGACCGTTCTCTGTGAGCTTTACAGCCTGGTTCTCAGGTACCGTGGGAGGCCTGGGCCACCAGAACGGGCCTGGAAGGCAGAACAGGCCTTGGCTGGGGCAAGCAGAAGAGAGTTAGTTGTGGGTGGATGGAATTGGAAGGCAGACTGCATCTGGCAGTTTGGCAAGGTGGAGGGTGCAGTAAAAGTAGAAATTGGAAAGAGGGAAGTTTTGGACTGAGCATAGTCTTTTTTTTTTTTTTTTAAAGTCTGCCCATAGTGTATAGCTATTATAACAGACTTTTAAAAATATATATATATTTATGTATTCCCTTTTGTTGCCCTTGTTGCTTTTATTGTTGTAGTTATTATTATTGTTGTTATTGATGTCATTGTTATTGGATAGGACAGAGAGAAACGGAGAGAGGAGGGGAAGATAGAGAAGGGGAGAGAAAGACACCTGCAGACCTGCTTCACCGCCTGTGAAGCGACTCCCCTGCAGGTGGGGAGCCAGGGGCTCGAATCGGGGTCCTTAGGCTGGTCCTTGCATTTTGCGCCACGTGCGTTTAACCCACTGTGCTACCGCCCGACTCCTGAGCATAGTCTTTAAGCTTCCTCTACCTTGAGGACAGAAAGTCTCTGGGGCCAGGTCTGGGGGGTGGGGTGAGACAGCAGGTAGGACTTTGGTTTCCTCCCAAAACAAGGGGTGGTGAGCCCAGTGGAAGTGTGGGTAAGGATGAGACCCCAGGCATGGCACTCAGGGTTGGTCACAGGGCTGTGTGGAGCTTCACAAGCTGGGTTGGGTCAGCCCTCCCACAGGAGCACCTGTGACTCTTCTGACCGTCACCTTTCCCTCCCCTGCCCAGTGCCTCGTGAGCGTGGCCGGCGGGGCCACTCGGGCCGCCCTGACCATGCACCAGGCCCGAAGAAACAACATGGCCGACGTGTCAGCCAAAGATGGCAGCCAGGTGAGCCTGCGGGGGGGAGCAGACGGGTGGCCAAGCCAGACTGTGGGTATCTGGAGAACCTCCTGTCTGATCCTGGGGTTTGGGGTGAGGCAGATGCTGGAAGACTCGTATGTGCCCCCCCTGCTCTGACAATCAAAGCAGGTGGCCAGATAGGAGGGCACTTGCTTCAGCCCCTGCCCATTGCCCCCGTGTGGTGGAGAGCAGGCCTTTGCCCTCACTGGGCCACAGCGGCACCTCACCCTGGGAGGCAGGTGTTCTGCCCACACCCCAGGAGGTGGGTGTCTTACCCAGAGCACTTGGCAAGTCAAAAAGTGCTCAGTGCGTAAGGTGGTTGGGATCACTGACCAGAGGCTTCTACTCAGCAGTTTAGCAAACCCTCCTCAGCCTGCCCCTTACCCAGCCAAGGGAGCCTGGAGGAAAGGTGGGGCTGCGGCAGAATCCCCTCCCCCACCACATGCGCGCACGGCCCGCGCACACGCACGCGCGCGCGCCTGCACACACACACACCCCTGCTCAGATTCCAGCCTCAGATCCTCTCTCTGCTAGGATCAGCTCTTCCTAGGATCCCCATAGTCCGGCTGCTAGTCTAGACACCGACCCATGAGGAGTCGGGGCTAGGCAGCCTGGGGTCTTCTCCCCTGAGGTGAGCCCAGTCACACTATCCTGAACCTTTTGAGCATTGGCATTGATTCTTCAGGGAAGAGCTTGTTTTTTTTTTTTTTTTTTTTCAAAGTTTTGTTTATTATCAGAGAGAAAATGAGAGAGTGAGAGAGATCAAAAGACTGTTCAGCTCTGGTATATATAGTGGTTCTGGGAATTGAGCCTGGGACTCTGGGCCTTCAGACATGCAAGTCTGACCCTCAATTGCTGAATTATCCTCCGACCCCCTCAGTGGCTTGAACCTGAGCCTCGCACAGCAAGGTGCTCACCCTGCCCGGTGAAGTGACTCCTCCCCTGCCCAATCTGAACTCACTAAAGAAAAGAAAAATCTCTGTGGTCCCCAAGGTCAGCGCAGGGAGCCCCGGAGGGTTCTGGGACAGGGAGGAAGGTGCAGACAGGCACTGCAGGCTGTTCAGTCGGTTCAGTCCAGGTCCGCAAACCACACCCCCATTTCCAGGAGACATTGGTGAACCTGGCTGGGCTCCTGGTCAGCCTCCTGATGCTCCCGCTCGTGTCAGAGAACCCCAGGTAAGCCAGGGCCAAGGCGTGGTGGAGGCACGGCTGGGTGGCTGCCCCAGGACCAGCTCGCTCTCTCGCCCCAGCTTCAGCCTGGGCTGCTTCTGTCTCCTCACTGCGCTGCACATCTATGCCAACTACCGCGCAGTGCGCGCCCTGGTCATGGAGACGCTGAACGAGGGCCGCCTCCGCATGGTCCTCACACACTTTCTTCAGCGGGGAGAGGTGCTTGACCCCACATCTGCCAATCAGATGGAGCCACTGTGGACAGGTGAGGTCCCCCCCTCATTCTCTCAAGTCCTTGTCCTTGTCCTCCTGGTCACCACCCCCTCCCCCCACCCCTACGCTAATTCAGCTTCCCACAGGTTTCCTGCCGTCTCTGTCTCTCTCCCTGGGGGTCCCTCTACACCGCGTGGTCTCCAGGTGAGTGGTCCAGTGTCTCCCACCCCTCACGACAGCCACCTCCACCCCTGACAGAACCCGCACACACAACCTATACACGGGCCTCCCCACACCATCCTTCCTCGGTTCTGGGAACCCCAAGGGGACCTTGAGGGCAGCAGGGTTTATACAGCAAGGTGGGTCATGGCTAAGGGAATGGCTGATGGCCTGGGAGGTGACGCAGTGGCTATAGCACTGGACTCTGAAGCCTGAATCCTGAGTTCACTCCCCGGCACTGCATGTGCCAGAGTGATACTCTGAGTCTATCTCTCTCATGAACTAAAAAAAAATCTTTTATTGAAAGAAAATAGGCGGCTGGATGCAGGGAGAAGGATGGGTTGTGGGGTGCTGATGGGTGATGGCTAAGGGCTGGGTAGGGATGGGGGCGGCACAGACGGTTATGCCTCACAGTGACCAGCTGTGTCCCTTCCTCCACGCTCCCTTCCTTCCTTCAGTGCCTTTGAACTACAACAGCTGGTTAGGGGACATCAAGAACCCTACCTCCTTCGCTGGGACCCGGCACAGAGTAAGTGTGCGGCATCCTGCTCACCTGAGCACGCCCACAGCCCCCTCAGGGGCTCAGCTTCTCACTCCTCTGGCTCCAGGGCCCAAGTCTAGATCAACCCTGAACTCCCAGGGTCTTGAAGAGATCGTAGGCTGAGAGCTATACCCCACTGAAATTCAGTACCCCTCTGTAAAAATAGAGCTAACAGTACTCACCTGCAGGATCCAAAAAAAAAATTTTTTTTTTTTTGTGGTCTAGGAGGTGGCTCAGTGGATAAAGCATTGGACTCTCAAGCATGAGGTCCTAAGCTCAGTCCCTGGCAGCACATGTGCCAGAGTGATGTCTGGTTCTTTCTCTCGCTCCTCTTGTCCCTCTCATTAATAAATAAATAAAATATTTTTAATTGTTTTTTCTAGAAAATATTAAAAAACAAGAGTCAGGCAGAGAAATTGTTTCTGTTTAACTAATCTGTTCAGTGTGTTACCAGCTTTATCATTTTTGCTTACTTGAATGCACACAGCCTTTCAGAACTCTATACCAGAGTGAAACATTTTATTATTATTTTTATTTATTTATTCTCTTTAATTGCCCTTGTTGTTTTATTGTTGTGGTTATTGTTGTTAGTGATGTCGTCGTTGTTGGATAGGACAGACAGAAGTGGAGAGAGGATGGGAGGACAGTGGGAGAGAAAGATAGACACCTGCAGACCTGCTTTACCACCTGTGAAGCAACTTCCCAGCAGGTAGGGAGCCAGGGGCTTGAACCAGGATACTTAAGCCGGTCCTTGCACTTTGCGCCACATGCGCTTAACCCTCTGCACTGCCACCCGACTCCCCAAGTGGAACATATTTTTTAAGAATTTTTAATAGGTCCTTTTTACTTAAAAGGAAAGGAAGAAGACATCGTTGTTTATTAGTGAGAGGGGAGAGGAGAGAGAGGGTAGCTAGAACATCACTCTGCCACTTCTAGTGCTGGGAGTCAAACTCCAGACCTTGTGCCTGAAATTCCAGCGCCTTATCCCTGCTCACCTCCCAGGCTGGCCTTAATAGACAGATGGTGATATACCAGTTGGGGGAGAAACGAAAGAACATGTGGGCCAGTAGGGCACATGTTTTTGCCATGACTAGGCCTGGGCGTGAGCCCCAGAACCACTTAGGGGCACCACAGCCACAGGGGAAACACCAGCGTAGTGTGGTGTCTCTCTGTTTCTGTATCTGTCTACTGGAAATGAAAAAATATCTGCCTGGTAATAGTAAAGTTACACATATACAAGGCTTCAGGGCCCAGGGTTAACACACACACACACACACAAGATTCTGACATGGGGGCTGGGTGGTGCACCTGGTAGAAGGCATATATTACAATGCACAAGGACCCAAGTTCAAACCTTCAGTCCCCACCTGCAGGGGAGAGAGTTTCACAAGCAGTGGAGTAGTGCTGCGACTGTCTCCCTATCTCCCCCTTCGCTCTCCCTCAATTTCTGTCTCTATCTTTTTTTTTAAATATTTATTTATTCCCTTTTGTTGCGCTTGTTGTTTTATTGTTGTTATTGATGTCGTTGTTGGCTAGGACAGAGAGAAATGGAGAGAGGAGGGGAAGACAGAGGGGAAAGAAATATAGACACCTGCAGAGCTGCTTCACCGCTTGTGAAGCGACTCTCCTGTAGGTGGAGAGCCGGGGGCTCGAACCAGGATCCTCATGCCAGTCCTTGCGCTTTGTACCACCTGCGTTTAACCCACTGTGCTACCGTCTGACTTGCTTCTGTCTCTATCTTAAATACATAAATAAGATACATTTTATCAAGCTCCTGGCCCCCACCTATAGGGGGAAGCTTCATGAGCAGTGAAACAGTACTGTAGCTGTCTGTCTCTTGTCTGAATTCCTCTCTGTCTATCCCAAATAAGTAAAGTATATGTTTAAAAAAAGACTTAAACATACGGGACTACATGGTGGCGCACCTGGTTGAGTGCACATGTTACAGTGCTCAAGGACCTGGGTTTGAGCCCCCGTGTCCCACCTGCAGGGGGAAAGCTTTGTGAGTGGTGAAGCAGGGCTACAGGTGTCTCTCTGTCTCTGTGCCTCTCTTATCTCCCCCATACCTCTCATTTTCTGTCTCCAATAACTAAAGATAATAAAAAAATTAGCAGGGGTAGATAGCATAATGGTTCTGCAAAGAGACTGTCATGCCTCATGCCTGAGGCTCCCAAGTCCCAGGTTCAGTCACCTGCACCACCAGAAACCAGAGCTGCTCAGTGCTCTGGGGGGGAAAAAGAAAAAAAGAGGGCCACAGTGTGCAAGGACCCAGATTCAAGCTCCCGGTCCCCACCTGCAGGGGGAAAACTTCACAAGTGGTGAAGCAGTGCTGCAGGTGTCTCTCTGCCTGTCTCCCTCTCTCCCTCGCCCTCCCCTCTGTTTCTGGCTATCTCTATCCAATAAATAAACATTAAAAAAGTTTAAGAAAAATCTTTTTAAAAACTTAAATATATAGTTAAATAAGGAGGGGCTGGGCAGTAGCACAGCAGGATAAGTGCACATGGTGCAAAACGCAAGGACCGGCGTAAGGACCCTGGTTCAAGTCCCCGGCTCCCCACCTGCTGGGGAGTCACAGGTCAGCAGGTATCTTTCTCTCCCCTTCTGTATTCCTTACCTCTTGATTTCTTTCTGTCCTATCCAACAACAACAGGAATAACAATAATAACAACAAGGGCAACAAAAAAAAATGGGAAAATAAGACTTCCAGGAGTGGTGGATTCATATAGAGCCCTGTGATAACCCTGGAGGCAAAAAAAAAACCCAAAAAATGACCTTGGAGGCCACTTCTCTTTGTCCAGGGTCATCTCTTGAGGAATAAGTACTAGGCTTTATTAGTCATTAAAGACAGCTGGGAAGCTGTACTTGAAAGTGGGACATTTCCTTTTAACTCTAGAGATTACCAGGAAGTGAAGCCAGAGAGGAAAAGTGAAATGAGGTGGCCTTTCATGCCAGGCCAAGACTCTGAGGGTGGACGGGTGAAGGAGGGTGTTTGGGGAGGTGGCTCCTGATTGACACCAGTCTCTTTCCTGCATCTCCCTCAGACCAGGTCCAGGTAGTTCTGGGCCAGACGGCAGGCCCCAAGACTGTACTGAGGGCTGCCACCCACGGGCTGCTGCTCCGAGCCCTGCAGAGAGACGGTCTCCTGCCGGGAGAGCTGGAGGAGCTGAGGAGCCGAATGCAGGCAGGTGAGAGTCTCACCATGTACAGTCTGCATGGTGGGTGGGGCTGGGGGTGCTGTGGTGGTGTCAGGAGCCTGAGAGCTGGGTGTGTACCCCATTCCCTCCAGGTCAAGAGAAAGACAGCTGGGCCATAGTCAGGGAGACACACCAAGTGCTGGACAAGCTGTTCCCAAAGTTCTTGAAAGGTACATCTTTGTGGACATCTGGGCCTCAGTTTCCCTTTCTGTAGGGGGTGGGGGGTGGCTAGGATGTTCTGAGGCTGGGCCATGTACTGTCTGTTCAGGCCATGTATAGTAAGTGGTGGTGATGGCCTTTGATTTAGCTCCTGCTCCATCCCAGCCCTTCTCTGTGGCTCTCTCTCCATAACCAAGTGTGGGCCTCAGTTTGGGGAGCCAAGATGGTGCACAATGCCTGCACCCACTCCTCCTTCCCAGGAGGTCCTGGTAACAACCCCCCCCCCACACACACACACCCCATGCCCTCTCTCCCCAGGACTGAGGGATGCCGGCTGGAACACTGAGAAGCACCAGCTAGAAGTGGATGAGTGGCGGGCCACCTGGCTCCTGGCTCTGGGGAAGAAGGGCTTGTGAGCAGCCCAGAGACCCAGGTCTCAGGACAGGAGCCCCAGCAAAGACAGCAGCCACAGGAGGACGGGCAAGGCAGCTTTATTTGTGCCTGACAGAGCTGCTGTGACTGATTGACCAAAGCCGCTCGGAGAGGCTGAACTCCTCTCTGGGACAAATCGGGAGGCAGGCCTCCACTCCTGTCTCTCACTGCCCCCCAACTCCTTGGAGCTAAGCCCTGCCCTGGCAGCGGTTCCTGGCATCCACAAAACTGCTGCCTCCCCCCCTCAGGCATAAAAGCCCCAGAAGAAGGTGGCTACGGCCATCATGAGCAGAGCGTTGATGTTGACTACGCGGGCCCACCTAGGGTCCTCGCTGATGTCCTCCAGCCGCCTGGCCGCCTCAGCTGCCTCCTCTGGGGTCAGGGTCGGGGGGCCACCTGCCCCACCCCTGCTCATCCCGCAGAACCAGAGCAGGCAGCGGCGGAAGGGGCCGGGCGCTGCGGGCGGAGGCTCTGGGAAGCAGAGAGGTGCCCAGTTAGTTGCAGGGTCTTCTGCCTGCCCCACCCCAAGTCCCGGGCAGACCTCACCCTCGATCTCCACCGCCTGCTCCAGGTGCCCATTCTGAACCGGGGTTGAGGGGGCGCCGCTCTGCTCGTCTGCGTCCAGGTCCTCCCGTTCCTCCTTGCTGTGCCGGAGACTGAAAACCAGGCGGTGGAGCTGGGGAGGGCAGGAGCAGAGGCCAGGTGGGGGCGCTGGTTCCCCTTCCCCACCCCAGACCTGCGCTTCTTAACTTCCGGTCCAGTCTAGCCCAGGCTCAGCTCAAGGTCCAGCCTCCCTGTCTCTTCAAGCCAAGCCAAACTCAGCTGGACACTTAAAACTGTGGAGGCCCTGCAGCTGGGAGGATGGCATAATTTTCACGCCTGAACCTCAGGTCCCAGGTTTAATCCCGAACACTACCATATGCCAGAGCTGAATAGTGCTCTGTTCAAGAAGAAAAGATCTAAAAAATAAGAATAGGGGCCTGGTGGTAGCATACCCAGTTGAGCTAACGTTACCACGGATGCGAGGTCCCGGGTACAAGCCCCTGGTCCCCACCTGCAGGGGAGAAGTTTCCTACGTGGTGAAGCAGTGCTGCAGGTGTCTCTCCCACTCCTCTATCTCCTTCCTTCTCCGTTTCTGTCTTGATTCAATACATAAAGGGCTAAATAATAATACGCGATCGTCCCTGTGTTGCAGATGCAAACTGGCTGGACTGCCCGCTGCCCACCTCCCCGGTGTAGGAGACCAGGCCTGTGCATGGGCTTTGCAGGAACTGTGGACCCCCTAGGAAGAGGGGGGCGCTCACGTGCTTGCGGGGGATGGGCGGGGTGCACAGTGAGATGACTAGGGTGAGCAGGCCCGAGCAGACGAAGAGCACGATGGCGAAGTAGAGGTAGTGCACGCCGCAGAGCAGCGCGGGGCAGGCTGAGGGGCGCACGCAGCTCCCGGAGCCAAAGGAGAACTCGGGGATGAGCCGCGCCAGGCCCATCAGCAGGCCCCCGATAAGCCCCCAGAAGGCGCCCTGCGGGGCCGGGAGGGTCAGCAGGGCTGCCCCCAGTCCCGGGGTCCCGCAGGCGCCCCCAGGCCCCGAATCCCCGCACTCGCCTGCTCGTTGACGCGGGGCACGAAGAGCGCCAGCACGAAGAGTGCAGACACGGGCGGCGCCAGGTAGCTGGACACGGCCTGGATATAGTCGAAGAGCTGCCCACCCTGCGCCGCCTGCACCACGGGCAGCCAGGCCACCGACACCGCCACTATGAACACCACCCACAGCCTGCGGGGGGCGGGGGGCGGGGAGCGTCACCCGGGGAAGCCGGGAGAGCCCAAGGGGCGCAGGAGAGCAGCAGGGAGCACATGGAGGCCTTGGGGGCCCAGAGGGGTGCAGGGCAGTGCAACCAGGCGCTGAGGAGCCCAGGGGAGCTCAAAGGAGTCCTGCGGAGCTCACGGGGGGAGGGGACTTAGCGGGTGCAGGGCAGCGCAGTGGGGCGCAGGAGAGTGTGTGGGGGAGGCACAGGGGGCGTAGGGGGGCGCGGGGAGCACAGCAGAGGCGTTGCGGGCATCAGGGGAGCCCAGGTGCTTGCAGGGGTCACATGAGATGCAGAGGGCCCCGGGAAAGGGGTTCCAGGGAAGCCCAAGGGATGCAGGGTGCTGGGGAGCCCAGGGGTCGTGGGAGGGAAGGTGTGCGGGGGCGCCGGGCCGCACCGGCCCACCAGCAGCAGCTCGCGGTCGCCGGCGCGGGGCCGCAGGCGCGTATAGATGTCCATGGTGAAGAGCGTGCTGCTGCTGTTGAAGATGGAGGCGAGCGAGGACATGAGCGCCGCCAGCATCACTGCCAGCATGAGCCCGCGCAGACCTGCGAGGGACGGGGCGGGGCGTGAGGCGGGGTGCGGCGGCGGTGGGGGGGGGAATTCACTGTGGGGCGGGGCGGGACGGGCTGCGCGCTCACCGTTGGGCATGAGCTTCACCACCAGCCGCGGGTAGGCGATGTTGGAGCAGCCCACCTCCGTCCCGCACACGCGCTGGCACACCTCGGGCGCCACGCACGCCACCTCGTCTGCGGGGAAGGGCCCTGGGCTGGGAACTCAGGGGCCCAAGTCAGGACGGAAAGCCTATGGGGCTGGGGGCTGCTGGCAGGTGGGACTCCCACACCCAGGACTCTTGACGGCTCCTTCTGGCACGGGGTGGGGTTGGCGGGGGGTGGGCACAGGGCGGGCCGTACCTGGGTAGAGGACGCGGCTGATCATGCCCGGCATCACCATGAGGAACATGGGCATGAGCTTCAGGTAGCCGCACAGGATGCAGCCCGCCTTGATGTGCGTCAGGTTCTTCCCCGCCAGGCAGCGCTGCACGATGACCTGCCAGCACACAGGGCTTGCGCTTGGGCCCCCGCCTCCAGGGCCCTCTACCCCGCACCCCATCCTGAGAGCTTAAATTCACCCAGCCCCGGTGGTGGCGCACCCTGCAGAGCGCCATGAGCAAAAGGACCCGGGTTCAAGTCCCCGGGTCCCCACCTGCAGGGGTGGAGTGGTGGTGAAGCAGACTACAGGTTTCTCTCCCCGTCATATATATACACACATATATATGTATATGTATGTTTGTGCATGTGTTAAAAAAAAAGGCAGGCCAGGTGGTGGTATACCTGGTTGAGTGCACATATTACAATGCGCAAGGACCCTGGTTTGAGCTCCCAGTTTCCACCTGTGGGGGAAAGCTTTGCCAGTGGTGAAGCAGTGCTGCCGGTGTCTCTCTCTTTTTAAATTTTTAAAATTATCTTTATTTATTGGATAGAGACAGCCAGAAATTGAGAGGGTAGGGAGAGGTAGAAAGGGAGAGAGACAGGGAGACACTTGCAACCCTGCTTCACCAATGATGAAGCTTGCCCTCTGCAGGTGGGGACCGAGGGCTTGAACCTGGGTCATTGTGCTTTGTAACACATGCACTCAACCTGGTGCGCCACCACCAGACCCATCTCTCTCCCTCTCTATCTCTCACTACCGTCTTGGATTCTGGCTGTCTCTATCCAATGAATAAAGATAAAAAAAAAAAAAGCCATCAGAAGCAGTGGAAATATATATATATATATATATATATTCTTTTTCCTCACCCAGCTTAGGGCTTAGAGCCAATGAGCTAGCTCTCCTGGGTAGTGCGCTGCTTTGTGCACCAACTGGAGTGGAGCTCAGCCCTCACTGACGCTGTGCCCGTTGTCTCTGCCACCCAGCTCGGGGTACCCCACCCCCAAGTGCAGGCTGCACCTGCCCCGCTCGCACACCTGGTCGCTGCACCAGTACCAGCCCGAGACGATGGTGAGCCCCAGGAGCAGCGCGGGCCAGGGCAGGTCCCCTGACACCGGGTCCCGCAGCAGGTGGAAGGAGTCGGGCCGCGGTCGGTAGCAGGAGCTGGAGATGTTGCCCACGCCGGGGTCCTCCGACACCGTCAGCGACGTCACGGCCCCCAAGTACTTGTCGAAAAGTCCTGAGTACCCGCCCACCTCATGGAAGGCTGTGCGGGGAAGGCGGACAGGGGTCCAGACACCTTGCAAAGCCGCACCCCCGCCCGCCCCTTCGCACCCACAGGCCCTAGGCGCCCCGCCCCCCTCAGCGCCCCCTACCGTAACCCATGAGGATGAAAGCACCCGCCAGGATGACGAAGGTCTGCACAGTGTCCGTGTACATCAGCGCCGCCAACCCCCCTGCAACAAGCTGTGTCAGGAGGGGGAACTTCCTGGAGGAGGCGGTGCCCCTTCCAGAACAGACTTCAGAGGCACAGTCTATGCTCTGGGCTCATGCTAACATGGGGCCACGGGGAGGAAGGGTGTCACCTATTGATATTTTTAGGTGCCAAGCAGGACACCCCCCCACTCCATTTTCTGACCCTAATTGAAGAGGGTGCTTCTCCAGGGTCTAGTCCTCAGTTCCAGCCCCCCCCCCCAAAGCTGACCAGGCTCCGCCTAGCCAGCTCCCCACCCACCAGCAGGCCTTGGGCTCCACCTGCGAACTGCCAAACTGGGCAGAGGAAGCTGGAGGTTGGCTGAGTCCACTTACCCCTCCCGGGCACTCAAGAAGATGAAGAGTGGCCTGGAAGGTTGCATAGTGGCTAAGGTGTTGGACCCTCAACAAGAGGTCCTGAGTTTGATCTCAGGCAACGTGTGTTGCCAGGGTGACACTCTGGTTCTCCACCTCTCTATCTCATTAATAAGTAAATGATTCTGCTGGGGCCCTAATCTGGGAGTCCTGAGATTCCCAAACAGACTTGATGGGCCTAGAACTCGAATAAATCCCTCTCTCCATTGTTACTGGTCATTTCTATCAGGAACAACACAATAGATCCCTTTGTGGGCCCCCATAGGACCTTGCTCTCAACCTGGATCAACAGTGGTAGAGAATGTTCCATCCTCCGAAGGGAGGATGGACAACATACTCTATGCTACACCTGAGGAAGATGGGTCGATATTGGGTCAGCATGGAACGTTCCTACTCATGACCACAGAATGTGAGCTCAGATCTACAGGGATGCAGAGGTCCAACAGGCTCCTAAGCTAATTATGGGCCCCAGACCAAATCAGATCAATGGGGTTTACAGTCAACAATATTTATACCCCTTTCCCATATTAGGGAGCTACTCTCTTCCCTGATCCACCTTTCTGGTCCTTTTCCCAGCCATGACATCATCTCCCCAGACAATAACTTGGATCCACCTGCATATCAGATTTCAGGCTCAGGCAAACAAAAACAAAAACACCAGTATAGCTACAGGCCCTTTGAAATATAACTAAAACAAGCTTACTAGCTATCTACAAAATGGAGGAACCCCCCCCCCCAACACTTTATTTTCACTATTCTAGCCTTTAGGTCCATGATTGTTCAACAATTTTGTTTGGCTTTGTATGTTAACTCTCTTGTCAACCACCAGGTTCCAGATGCTAGCAGGATGTGACCAGAATTTCCTGGACAGACAACCCCACCAATGTGCCTTGGACCTCTGTTTCCCCAGAGCCCTTCCCCTACTAGGGAAAGAGAGAAACAGGCTGGGAGTATGGATCGACCTGTCAACGCCCATGTTCAGTGGGGAAGCAATTCCAGAAGCCAGACCTTCCACCTTCTGCATCCCACAATGACCCTGGGTCCATGCTCCCAGAGGGTTAAAGAACAGGAAAGCTGTCAGGGGAGGGGGTGGGATATGGAGTTCTGGTGGTGGGAACTGTGCAAAGTTGTACCCCTCTTATCCTATGGTTTTGTCAGGGTTTCCTTTTTATAAATAAATTTTTAAAAAAAATAAGTAAATGATTCTAAGAAAGAAGGAGGAGGAAGAAAGATGAAATGAGAGAAGAATGAAGAGGAGGTGGTGGTGGAAGAGGAGAAGGAGAGAAAGAGAAGAAGAGAAAGGAGGAGGAGGGAGAAGAGGAGGAGTCGTCATCTTACCTGGGCTCAGTACTCCAAACTATTGATAGTTCCAGTCAGTGGGGGTTTTGGATTTCTCACACTAATGAACCTTCCACCCCTCTTTCCTATGGTGACTCCCCCAAACTCCTAGGCTGTCTCCCCAGTCCACTGCTTTCCCTCAGCCCTGCCTCGCCACCTGTCACGGTGTAGATCATAGTGACGCCCAGGAGTGCGATGACGGAGGCGTAGATGTTCCAGCCCAGGGCCTGCTGAATGAACACAGCGCCAGAGAACATATCCACCTTGGGGACAGGAGCAAGAGTGCAGATCAGGACCCAGGGCACAGGACGGGGACCCAGGTCCACCTCCTAGGTGGCCAGCCCCGGCCTTCCCAGGCCCCACTTACGCCAGCTTTCACCTCCAGCACAATTCTTCGAGGTCCTCCTAAGTCCCACCCCACCCACCCCTGGGACCTTTCTAGAGACTTCCACTGGGGTTCCTACTGGGGTCCCGCTGGGCAATCGCACCGAAATCTTGGTGAAGATGTAGAGGAACAGCGAGAGCACAGACAGGTAGAGGCGGATCCGGTGGCCGCCAAAGCGCTTGCGCAGGTACTGGGGCATGGTGATGACGCCCGCCGTCAGGTACACTGGTACGAAGAGCCAGCCGAGGAGCAGCACCACGAACAAGGCCTGAGGATAGAGGAGTCCCCTGTGGGAGACCCTGACCCCACAGTTGCAACCACAGAGGGTGTCCCTGGGCATCAAGTGACTTGATACCATATATATATACATATATATATATTTTTATTTTTTATTTATTTATTTATTTTTGTGGTGTGATGTATTTATTTATCAGCATGATAGAGAACCAGAGCATCAGTCTAACACACAGGATGCTGAGGACTGAACTCGGAACCTCATGCTTCTGAGTCCAATTCTCTAGCCACTGCACCAGCTCCCGGGCCACTCTCTTGATGTGTCTTGAGCCCTTAAGAAAAGGGGCCTTCTCAGTCCATGACCCCCTGACCTAACTCTGCCAGGTTTCCTGCCCTTTGTGGCTCAGCTCACAGGTTTCCTTCAAAAAGCCCTGACAGTGTCACCCTCACCTCCCAACCCTCTGAGGTGAACCTCAGCCCCAAAGCTTTGTTTGGTTTTGACTTCTGGAAGGGATTCCAGTTTGACCCAGAGGTCCTCACAGGCCACAACTCCAGAGAGCATCAGAACTGTAAACACTTCACTCTCTTTGGGGCTGCTCACTCCACTTCAGGGAAGGGTGAAACATGGTCACAGAGGGCAGTGGCAGATCTAGGTGACCTGAAAGGGGCCATCTACAGCCCCTTGCCTTCAGGCTGTGTTTGTGGCCCTTATCAGAAGCCTGTCTCCTCAGATGGGGAATCTCACGTCACCCCCACTGCCTGGCGTGTCCCCAGATGTGACCCTTTCAAGGGTTCCCACTGAAGATGGGGGCTGTCATAAAAAAGGGGAAGGCCTCACATTCCACTCAAATCCAGCCACAGCCAAGCCACTTGCTGCTCCAGTTCCAGCCAGGCCCACAAAATGGCCGCTGCCGATGTTGCTGGCAAAGAGAGAGGCCCCCACCTGGACAGCCAGAGATGAGGGTGAGGGGGGGCATCTCTAGCCCCCGCCCCACTGCACAGGCCAGCCCCTCTCACCGGCCACCACACCATGCTTCGTCCAGCCAGGAAGTAGCCTCCAACGGTAGCTCTGTTGGTTCTGCACATGGACTGGAAAGACCCAGATTAGGGCACATGTTTGGATTTCATTAGCTTCCTAAACACATTCCTCAGCCTTGTTCCAGGCTGAAGATTAACCAGGGTTTGGCTCTCTCCGTGGTTCACACCCCACCCCCCCATAATCTCCCAGGCCCCAGTAAGACCCAGGCCCCAACCAACTACCCAGCTACCCACGCCTGAGTGTGGCTGGGCTTGCCCTCACTGTCCTGGGGACCTCGGAAAGAGGGACAGAAACTTCATTTTGAATGCTGCTCCTGGGGCATAATGAGACAGCATAATGGTTCTCCAAAAGACTTTCATGCCTGAGGCTCCAAGATCCTAGGTTCAATCCTGAGTACTACCATAAGCCAGAGCTGAGCAGTGATCTGGTAAAAATAAAAATAAAATAACCACCAAGAGAAGGAAGGAAGGGAGGGAGGGAGGGAGTTGGGGAAGGAAGGCTCTTTCAGCTGAAAATCCACCAGATCCCCAGAGAGAGGGAAGGAGTATGTGCTGGCAGGGCCTTCCTGAGAAGATCAAAATGTTGTGACCCACAGGAACTGGGTGGTGGCTCACCCAATAGAGCACATGCTTGAGGAACCAGGTTCAAGCCCCCAGTCTCCACCTGCAGCAGGAAGTTTCACAAGTGGTGGAGCAGTGCTTCTGGTCTCTCTCTCTCTCTCTCTCTCTCTCTCTCTCTCTATCAAAATGAAAGAAAAAGGAAGAGAAATGGCTGCCAGGAAAGGTGGTATCTCCTCAGTACCAAGTCCCAGTGATGACCTTGGAGACAAAATAAATAAATAAATAATACCTCTCTAGCTCTTTTAAAAAATATTTATTTATTCCTTTTTGTTGCCCTTGTTTTGTTTTTTATTATTGTAGTTATTATTGTTGTTGTCGTTGTTGGATAGGACAGAGAAATGGAGAGAGGAGGGGAAGACAGAGAGGGGGAGAGAAAGACAGACACCTGCAGACCGGCTTCACTGCTTGTGAAGCGATTCCCTTGCAGGTGGGGGCCTGGGGCTCGAAACGGGATCCATACACTGGTCTTTGCGCTTTGTGCCACCTGCGCTTAACCTACTGTGTTACCGCCTGACTCCCCTCTCTAACTCTTAAACCCAGGTTTCTCCCTCAAAATCCAAGCATCCTGCCTGGCCTTCTGGGACCTCCTGGAATTTACCCCTCATACTCTAGAAACTTGACCCCAAGACAACTCTCCTTGAATTCTGAATTTAATTAAATTATTATTTATTTTATCAGAATTCTGTTCAATTCTGCGTTTGGTGGTACTGGGGTTTGAAGCTGAAACCTTTGGTACCACAGGCCTTTCTACATAACCACTGTGCTATCTCCCTCCCCCATCCTCCTTGACTTTTAAAATATATATTTTATTTCAATCAGAGAGAGAGAGAGAGAGAGAGAGAGGAGAGATGCTCAGCTCTGGCTTATGGTGGTGCTGAGGATTTAACCTGGGACACTGGAGCCTCAGGCATAAGCCCTTTGCAGAACTATAATGCTTTCCCATAATGCTTTCTCTCCTGCTTCCCCTTGACTTCTTACCCACAGGCCGACACCAATGACCAGCAGGAAATACCCGGCGATGACCAAGATGTCTGCAGGGTTGTCAATGAGGGCCCTCTGGTCACCTGGTCCCAGTGTAGAGCCCACCTCCAGGTGTCCCTCCATTCTGTCCATGATCTGCCCCTCCAGGAACCAGCTGCTAGTTTTTCCCAGGCAGGGGTTAATGGTTACCCTGGGGGCAGTGAGCCGGCAAGGCCCCCAGGCCTGGCGCCCCTCCACCCGACTCTGTTTAGCTGAATCAGATCACATTGAGGCCGAAGGCTGAGCCTTAGTGGTTGGACCCTTCCAAGTCCATTAGCGCCTGGTCCTGGGCCTTAGCACCTACCACTTTTCTGGCACCCTGGACCCAAAACACTTCCTTCACCTGACAGTCCTTACTCTTCAGGCTTGATCTGGGGAACATGGCTGAGCCAGCCCCCTGCTTCTGACTAATCTAGAAGGCCTTGTATTTTTCCTACCAGAATTATCTTTGGGACTCAGTACCCACATGAATCTCCTACTCTTGGTGGCCATCATATATATATATTTATGGTTTTAAAAAAATATTTATTCCCACTCCCTGCCAGCTTCTATGAAGCCAACATCACCCTGATACCAAAAGCAGACAGGGACACAACCAAAAAAGAAAACTACAGACAAATATCTCTGATGAACATAGATGCAAAAATATTGAACAAAATTCTAGCCAACCGGATACAGCAGTATATCAAAAAGATTGTTCATCATGACCAAGTGGGGTTTATCCCAGGCATGCAAGGTTGGTTTAATATACGTAAATCAATCAATGTGATCCACCACATCAACAAAAGCAAGACCAAAAACCACGTGGTCATATCAACAGATGCAGAGAAAGCCTTTGACAAAATACAACATCCCTTTATGATCAAAACACTACAAAAAATGGGAATAGATGGAAAATTCCTGAAGATAGTGGAGTCTATATATAGTAAACCTACAGCCAACATCATACTCAATGGTGAAAAACTGGAAGCATTTCCCCTCAGATCAGGTACTAGACAGGGATGCCCACTATCACCATTACTATTCAACATAGTGTTGGAAGTTCTTGCCATAGCAATCAGGCAGGAGCAAGGAATTAAAGGGATACAGATTGGAAGAGAAGAAGTCAAACTCTCCTTATTTGCAGATGACATGATAGTATACATGGAAAAACCTAAGGAATCCAGCAAGAAGCTTTTGGAAATCATCAGGCAATACAGTAATGTGTCAGGCTATAAAATTAACATTCAAAAGTCAGTGGCATTCCTCTATGCAAACACTAAGTTAGAAGAAATTGAAATCCAGAAATCAGTTCCTTTTTCTATAGCAACAAAAACAATAAAATATCTAGGAGTAAACCTAACCAAAGAAGTGAAAGACTTGTATACTGAGAATTATGAGTCACTACTCAAAGAAATTGAAAAAGACACAAAGAAGTGGAAAGATATTCCATGCTCATGGGTTGGAAGAATTAACATCATCAAAATGAATATATTACCCAGAGCCATCTACAAATTTAATGCTATCCCCATCAAGATCCCAAGCACATTTTTTAGGAGAATAGAACAAATGCTACAAATGTTTATCTGGAACCAGAAAAGACCTAGAATTGCCAAAACAATCTTGAGAAAAAAGAACAGAAGCAGAGGCATCACACTCCCAGATCTCAAACTGTATTATAGGGCCATTGTCATCAAAACTGCTTGGTACTGGAACATGAACAGACACACTGACGAGTGGAATAGAATTGAGAGCCCAGAAATGAGGCCCCACACATATGGACATCTTATCTTTGACAAAGGGGCCCAGACTATTACATGGGGAAAGCAGAGTCTCTTCAACAAATGGTGTTGGAAACAATGGGTTGAAACATGCAGAAGAATGAAGCTGAATCACTGTATTTCACCAAATACAAGAGTAAATTCCAAGTGGATCAAGGACTTGGATGTTAGACCACAAACTATCAGATACTTAGAGGAAAATATTGGCAGAACTTTCTTCCACATAAATTTTAAAGACATCTTCAATGAAACGAATCCAATTACAAAGAAGACTAAGGCAAGTATAAACCTATGGGACTACATCAAATTAAAAAGCTTCTGCACAGCAAAAGAAACCAATACCCAAATCAAGAGACCCCTCACAGAATGGGATAAGATCTTTACATGCCATACATCAGATAAGAGTTTAATAACCAACATATATAAAGAGCTTGCAAATCTCAACAACAAGACAACAAATAACCCCATCCAAAAATGGGGGGAGGACATGGACAGAATATTCACCACAGAAGAGATCCAAAAGGCTGAGAAACACATGAAAAAATGCTCCAGGTCTCTGATTGTCAGAGAAATGCAAATAAAGACAACAATGAAATATCACTTCACTCCTGTGAGAATGTCATACATCAGTAAAGGTAACAGCAGCAAATGCTGGAGAGGGTGTGGGGTCAAAGGAACCCTCCTACACTGCTGGTGGGAATGTCAATTGGTCCAACCTCTGTGGAGAACAGTCTGGAGAACTCTCAGAAGGCTAGAAATGGACCTACCCTATGACCCTGCAATTCCCCTCCTGGGGATATATCCTAAGGAACCCAACACATCCATCCAAAAAGATCTGTGTACACATATGTTCTTGGCAGCACAATTTGTAATAGCCAAAACCTGGAAGCAACCCAGGTGTCCAACAGCAGATGAGTGGCTGAGCAAGTTGTGGTATATATACACAATGGAATACTACTCAGCTATAAAAAATGGTGACTTCACCGTTTTCAGCCGATCTTGGATGGACCTTGAAAAAATCATGTTGAGTGAAATAAGTCAGAAACAGAAGGATGAATATGGGATGATCTCACTCTCAGGCCGAAGTTGAAAAACAAGATGAGAAAAGAAAACACAAGTAGAACCTGAAATGGAATTGGAGTATTACACCAAAGTAAAAGACTCTGGGGTGGGTGGGTGGGTGGGGAGAATACAGGTCCATGAAAGATGATGAATGAAATAGTGGGGGTTGTATTGTTAAATGGGAATCTGGGGAATGTTATGCAGGTACAAACTATTGTATTTACTGTTGAATGTAAAACATTAATTCCCCAATAAAGAAATAAATTATTTTAAAAAATTTATTCCCTTTTGTTGCCCTTGTTTTATTGTTGTAGTTATTATTGTTGTTGTTGATGTCGTCATTGTTGGATAGGACAGAGAAATGGAGAGAGGAGGGGAAGACAGAGAGGGGGAGAGAAAGATAGACACCTACAGACCTGCTTCACTGCCTGTGAAGCGACTCCCCTGCAGGTGGGGAGCCGGGGGCTCGAACTGGGATCCTAACACCAGTCCTTGTGTTTCACACCACATGCGCTTAACCCGCTGAGCTACCTCCCGACTCCCATGGCCATCTTTTTTTTTTTTTTTAAATACAGAGGGTGGGGGGGAGGAGAGACTCGGGCAGCACTACTGTACCACTTGTGAGGCTTCTCTATTGCAGGTGAAGACCAAGGACTTGAACCCAGGTCCTCAAGCATGGTGACACATGTGGGCTACCAGAGGAACCATCACGAGAGGGAATATTTTCTTATTTATGGGCTGGGGTGTAGAATGGTTATGTAAACTTGTACTTGAGACTCTGAAGTCACAGGTTCAGTCCCCTGCACCACCATAAGTCAAAACTGTGCTCTGATAAAGGGGAAAAAAATAACAACAATAACAGGGTTTTTCTTCAAAGGGTGACATTATTGTCGGATTCTCAGGCAGAGAGACAGGACACACTTTGGCTTTAATGCAGGAAGTAATGGTTATTTAATGCCTACATTTTGACTCAGCAGGCTCTACCACTCCTACCCCACCTCACCCCGCCAAAAAAAAAAAAAAAAAAAAAAAGCTCCGAGTGCAGTGCAGGCACTGGCCCTTTAATACAATGATCAACTTTTCCATAGTGACTCATAGCAACAAGCTTAAAAGGTTAAATTTTCCCCTTTACATAAAGAGAGCACAGCTTGTTTTGCTTATAAGCGGGGTTTATTAACAGAGCCTTCTAGTAGGTGGGATAGCAGATTCATGGGTGGCTAGGTGGACTGCTTTTAGCAGAGTTCCAGCTATGTTCAGGGGGAGGCGGAGGTCGTTTCTCACTGAGTTCTTTTTTTTTTTAATGGGATTTTTTTTTCCATTTTAAAAAATACATTTTTTAAAAGAATTTATTTATTCATGAGAAAGGAGAGATAGAAAGAACCAGACATCACTTTGGTACATGTGCTGCCAGGAACTGAACTCAGGACCTCATGGTTGAGAATCCAATGCTTCATCTATTGCGCCACTTCCTGGACCACAACTGAGTTCTTATTCAGCATGAGAAGTTAACCCTTGCTAGCCTCAACAGTCTGGGTACTGAGAGCTGCGTAGGAGTTTAGCAGTTTGGGATTTGAGCAGGCATGGCTTATGCAGGCTGGGGGCAGGGAAATGTGAGGGTGGGTGGGGTGTATTGGTAAGAGATCAGGACTTGGAAGGCTTTGAACACCACACTGAGTGATACACTGAGATTTGGGTTTGAAAAATGATCCTTCTGAAGGCTGGAAAACACTGGGTAGTGTGGTGCTTTGCCAGGGTGGAGCCCAGCCCCAGCACAGCGGAAGGAAGCTTCATGCTAATGTCAATGCCTGCCCCCCTCCCCCCCCTGCCACTGCCTCTCTGTCTCTATTTAAAACAAACAAATAAATAAATAAATAGGGCTGGCAAGAGAGCGTAATGGTTCTGCAAAAGTCTTTCATACCTGAGGCTTTGAGGTTTCAGGGCTTTGCTCTCTTTCTCTGTATCTTTCTGTTTTTATGGAAGACAAATGAATACATACATACATACATAAGAATAAAGAACAGGTTATGGGAGCAGGGCGGTAGCACAGTGGGTTAAGTGCAGATGGCCCAAAGTGCAAGGACTCCCAAAGCGTAAGGATCCCGGTTTGACCCTCCCCACCCCCCCTAGAGGGGAGTTGCTACCTAGTGAGCTCAACTCAGGAAGGAGGGGGAAGGGGCTGCTTTAACCAGAGAAGGGCTCTGGGAAAATGCAAGGACTAGGGTCTAGGTGGTAAAAATGCCAGGTAGAGTGTACATGTCACCAGGTGCAAAGACCTGAGTTCAAGCCCCCAATCCCCACCTGCTGGGGGGGGGGGTGGGGAAGCTTCACAAATAGTGGAGCAGTGCTACAGGTCTCTATCCGTCTCCCTCTTCTTGCTCAATTTCTCTCTGTCTCTATCCAAAATGACTTTTAAAATTTTATTTATTTATTTATTTCCTTTTGTTGCCCTTGTTGCTTTATTGTTGTTATTGATGTCATCGTTGTTAGATAGGACAGAGAGAAATGGAGAGACGAGGGAAAGACAGATAGACACCTGCAGCCCTGCTTGAGCTTTTTTTTTCTAAGAGGAGGAAATAAGGGAGCTGGGTGGTAGCGCAATGGGTTAAGTGCACATGGCGTGAACCAGTGAACCAGCGTAAGGATCCTGGTTTGAGCCCCCGGCTCCCCACCTGCAGGGGAGTCGCTTCACAGGCGGTGAAGCAGGTCTGCAGGTGTCTATCTTTCTCTCCCCCTCTCTGTCCATTTCTCCCTCTCTCCATTTCTCTCTGTCCTATCTAATAACGACAACAGTAACTACAACAGCAATAAAAACAACAAGGACAACAAAAGGGAAAATCAATAAATATCAAAAATATTTTTTTAAAAAAGAAGGGGAAATAAGCACACACATAGAGGCACCAAATCTCCCTTCATTGTAATGTGCGCTCAAGCAGGTGCGCCACCAGCTGGCCTGCTCCCCACTTCCTTGAGCAAATATGTACAGCGCACCTGCCAGACGTCAGACGCCAGAGAGACGGCGGCGAGCAAAAGGAACACGTCGCCTCATCAGTGAGCTCTCAGAAGCTGATGGTCCCATTACAGAAGCAGATACAAACTAGTGACAGGTGAACCCCCATCTGTAACAGTAACAGGTATGTGTGAAGGAACTGGGAGAAACTGGGGATGGAGATGAAGGGAAGGCACTGCCTTTCCAAGCAGTTTGTGTGTGTGTGTGTGTGTGTGTGGGTCCCCACTCGCTGCTTGTGTTCTTGCTGGCCACCTGTGTCCTCTAATAGATTAATTTACTTACTGAGTTTTTTTTCCACCAAGGTTATTGTGGGGGCTTAGTGTCCATAGGACTCCACTGCTCTTGGTGGCTATGTATTTTTTAAAAAAACAGTTTTATTTGTGATCCAGGAGGTAGCTCAGTGGATAATGCATCAGACTTTCAAGCATGGGGTCCTGAGTTCAATCCCCGGCAGCACATGTACCAGAGTGATGTCTGATCCTCTCTCTCTTCCTCCCTCCCTCCCTCCCTCTCTCTTCTCCTATATTTCTCATTAATAAATAAAATCTTTAAAAATGTTTTATTTCTGAATGTACTTATTGGATAGAGAAAAATGGAGAGGGAAGAGGAAGCTAGAGAGGGAGAGAGACACCCACGGCCCTACTTCATCACCTGTGAAGCCTCCCCCTCCGCCCCTGCAGGTGGGGGCCAGGGGCTTGAAGCCGCATCCTTGAGCATGGCCATGTGTGTGCTCCACCAGGTGTGCCACTACCGCCATGTGTGTGCTCCACCAGGTGTGCCACTACCGCCATGTGTGTGCTCAACCAGGTGTGCCACTACCTGGTTCCAATTTTTTTTTTTCATTTCCTATTCTTTTCTTAAAAGGTGAGAAACAGAAAGGGACAGGGGAGAGAGACAGAAAGAAAAGACACCACTCTGCCACTCAAGAAGCTCCCCCGCTGCAGGCCCTCCCGTGAGGTGGCCTGGGGCTTGAACCAGGGTCCTTGCACATGTGTGCACTCTGGCAGGTGAGCCACCCACTGGCCACGGCACCACTAGATTTTAACACTGCTTGGCGTCCTGTGGTGCTCGGGAAACGTTTGGTGAACTACTGGGCTGTGACTGGGGTGTCCATCTGGGGCACCTTCAGACAGGGGTGAGGGCGTAAACCAGGAGACAGTGAGCACTGTCTGGGGGAGCATTTAACAGTGAAAGAGCAGAAGACCTGGGAGGACCCAAGGAGAGGAGCCCCCCCGGGGGGTTAGGATGAGAGACTCCTGGAGGCAAAGGCACAGGGCAGCCCCTGCCTCTACCCACACATACTCTGCCCAGCTGCAAGTCTCTTCTTCAGCCAGAAAGACCTCTGAGGACCCCTCAAAGTTTCCTTCTATACTCTGGACCCATAAATCTAAATCTGGGGCTCAGAAAGGTCCTTATAACTTGGGGGCTCAGCTTCCATTTTCTCAGCTGGGGCTTAGCTCACAAATCACCTCCTCCAGGAAGCCTTCCCTCCTTGACTCCTGAGAAGCTTCCAGCTGGCTCCTACAGCCCTGAGTGCTTTCCTGGGTCACAGCAGGTGTCACTCTCTGCCAGGGGGGTGGGGGGGGACAGCAGTCAGACAGAAACTACTATGCCTTAGTCCCTAAACCCAAAGGGTGGGGAAAGGGCATAAACTGGGACCATGAAAGAAGCCCCAGGTGGGAGTGGGGGTGTGTAGGGGGGAAGGAATCTGGAAACCAGGGAAAGTGGTGCCTGAAGGGAGAGAAGAGTGAGGCAGATCAAGGGCTTACTTTAAGGACATAGGAGTGTGGTGGGGTGGCTTGATGGGGCCCCGCTTTGCTCTGCTACACTCTATCACGCACCCTTTCCAAAGCCAGGCTCCTCGGGCAGCCACAGTGCAAGGACCCCGCCAGGGACAAAGCCAGCACCAGGGTGGGCGTCCTACACAAAGAGAACCACCAGCGGGCAGGTAAGTGTTTATGTAGGTAGAAAAAAAAAAAGTGCACAGAACAGGGAGGTCTCACAGGATAGGCTGGCCTGCCTGCTGAGCAGTCAACCGGGAACTGCCTGGAAGAGGTGCCCTAAGGACAAGCGAGTCTAAGCTTGACTGCGGGGAGCCTACAGTACCTTAGCGGCTAGCCTCCCTCAGTAGGTTGGGGCCTCCCCGGGTGAGGCGGGGTTCGGGAGACACTGGGTGGGGACTTGGGGTGGCAGTTGGGCGGGGCCCCGGGGGGTCAGCCGAAGAGCTTGAGGAAGCAGGGCTGGCAGTAGGGCTTGGCGGCGCGCTCCTGGAAGGAGCCCTTGGTGAGCGGGCGCAGGCAGAAGGTGCAGGTGAAGTGGTCGGGGTGGAAGCGGCGGCCCAGCGCAGAAACGCAGCGCCCGGTCACCGGGAGCCCGCAGGTGGCGCACAGGGACCCGCGCCGCGCGTGGAAGTGGTTCTCGCACAGCGGGCGGCCCTCGTGCTCGAAGAAGCTGCCTCCTGAGAAGGGCGCGAAGCACTCCTGGGGGTAGGGGGTGTCAGGGGTCACCCCGACCATCCGCCCGCTGGGCTGGCCAACTCACCCAGGGGTCCGCAGCCCCACCGCTGGCGCCCCAACAAAGGTCCTGTCGTTGGGAGGGGGGCAGCCAGCCCATCTCCTGAGGACCAAGTGCTGCCGGGGGACCCAAGGGAACCCAGCCAGCACCGGGGGACCTGGCCCAGTACCAGGGGACTCAACTCAGTACTGGGGGACCCAGCCCAGCATCATGGGACCTAGCATGCTGCAGGAGGACCCAGCCCAGTAACGGGACTTAGCTCAGTACTGGAGGTGTCAATCCAGCACCATGGAACCTAGCATGCTGCAGGAGGACCCAGCCCAGTAACAGGGGACTCAGCTCAGTACTGGGGGACCCAGTCCAGCATCATGGGACCTAGCATGCTGCAGGAGGACCCAGCCCAGTAACAGGGGACTCAGCTCAGTACTGGGGGACCCAGTCCAGCACCATGGGACCCAGCATGCTGCAGGAGGACCCAGCCCAGTTCCAGGGTACTTAGCTCAGTACTGGAGGACTCAGTCCAGCACCATGGGACCTAGCAAAACACCGGGGGACTAACCCCCCCCCTATTCCCGCGCACCCTACAGACGAAGCAGTCCGGGTGCCAGAGTGCGCTGAGCGCCGAGATGTAGTTGTCCAGGATGGGACCCTGGCAGCCCTGGCAGCGCGGGGCGAATAGTTGCAGGAAGTCCCGGCGGCAGTAGGGGCGGCCCTCGCGCTCGTGGAAACCTGGAGGGGGGGACACCCTGTGAACCCAAAGAAAGGGGTGCGGGGTGGAGGTGGGGACTGGGCGCTCCGAGCAGGAGGGAAGGAAGGTGGGAGGCGGAGGCAGCCCAAAAGGTGGCGCCAGAAGAGAACATTCTGCCTCCCGAGGACCTGGGGTGCCGCAGCTGGGCGGGGTCGGCGGCACAAGCAAACTCACCCTCATCTCCGAAGGGCTCCCCGCAACTGACGCAGCAGAAGTGCTCCGGGTGCCAGTGGGTGCCCAAGGCGGTGACCATCTTCTGCAGGGGCGAAAGGGGACACTGGTGACCACCCTCCCTCGCCCTCCCCCTCCCTGCAGCTGGGCGCGGGGGTGGGGGGAGCTGGGGGGCTGGAGGGGATCCCCCGCCCCCCGCAGGCCAGGCTCACGTGTCGGATGGGCTGGTTGCAGAGGCCGCAGCGCGGGGAGAAGCGCTCGAAGTAGCACTCGGGGCAGAAGGGGCCTCCGTCCTTTTCGAAGAAGCTGCTGCCGCCCAGCTCCGCGGAGCAGCCGCCGCACAGGAAGTGCTCGGGGTGCCAGGCCCGGCCCAGCGCGGTCACCACCTGCCAGGTGGGGTGAGGCGGGGGTGGGGGTGGGGGTGGCAGGTCAGGGGGCGCTGCGGCCACCCCAGCCCGGAGCTGAGGGTCACGGGGCTCCTCAGCCGGCAGGGGGCGCACTGGATAAAGCCTTGGCCTCTCAGGCGTCTAGTGTGTCAGTGATGCTCTAGTGTTCTCCCTCCTTCTCTCTCTCTCACTGCTCAGCTCTGGCTTATAATGGTGCTGGAGTCTCAACTTGGAAAGTCATTTTGCAGAACCATTATACCGGCTTGCCAACAAACAAATATATCTTTAAAAAAGAAAAGGAAAGAAAAGGGCCAGGGAGGATTTCTCAAATCTAATCTTTGAAGAGGTGGGTGGTGGCGCACCTGCTTGAGCTCATTTGTTACAATGCACGAGGACCCGGGTTCAAGCCCCATGGTCCCCACCTGCAGGGGGAATGGTTTACAAGTGGTGAAGCAGGGCTGCTGGTGTCTCTCTGTCTCACTCTCTCTCTTTATCACCCCTTCCCTCGTAATTACTTCTCTATCCAATAAATTAATAAAATATTTTTAATTTGTATTTATTATTAGAGACAGAGAAAATGAGAGGGGGAGGAAGAGATAGAGAAGGAAAGAGACAGATATCTGTAGCCCTGCTTCACCACTTGTGAAGCTTCTCCCTTGCATGTGGGGACCAGGGGCTTGTACCCGGGTCCTTGTGCACTGTAATGTGTATGCTTAACCAGGTGCACCACTGCTTGACCCCCCCCAAAATTTTTTAAGTTTTATTTTTGAGAGACCTAGATGAAGATTCTAATTCCAAGTCAGTCTCTACATTTTTAGGAGTTCAAGATAATGGTGCCTTTCCTGTCAAAATCTGTAGGAATGGGACGGGCAGACATCATAATGGTTGTGCAAAAAAGACTTTCATGCCTGAGGCACCTAAAATCCCTGCTTCAGTCCCCAGCACCACCAAAGTCAGAGCTGAGCAGTGCTCTGGTAAAAATAAATAATAAAATCAGAAGGAAAAAGCTAGAAGAAAATAGTTTAATAAATTAATATGTAATACTGATACATTCATCTTTACACCAGCACAATCATAAACTATAACAGACATCTATATCAGATTTGTTTTTATATTATTTATCTTTTTAAATCTTTTTTCTTTATTAGTGATTTAATAGTGGTTTACAAAATTATAAGAAAACAGGGGAACAATTTCACACCACTCCCACCACCAGAGTTCTGTGACCCCATTTTCTCCACTGGAAACTGCAGAGTTTCTCCCAAGGTCACAGATATGGGCTGATTATTATTTCTATAATGATCTATTTATCTATTTTTTTTGCCCATTTTTTTCTATGGCCCTGCCTTCTCTTCTAAGTCACACCTATACCTATTACTACTTCTGAAGTCTTTCTTTTCCCCCTCTTCTCTTTCTGGGTCTTTTAACCAGAGCGCTGCTCAGCTCTGGCTTATGTGGGTGCTGGGGATTGAACCTGGGACCTTCCTTGGAGCCTCACAAATGAGAGTCTTTTTGTAGAACCACTATGCTGTATCCCCCCCCACCCTCTTTTCTATGTTTTTAGTGGAGAAAGGGGCTCATGAAGGCAAAAGTGCCCTGCCCTCAGGAAAATCACTCAGCTTTGCTAAATGGGACATTCTGGGATGGGAGCAGGGAGATTTAGGTCAGCCACTGGGGCCAGCTGTTGCCATAGCATCCGCTTAGTCAGTTACTCAAGAATCAGAGCTTCCAAACCACACTGTGGAGGAGACAGTCTTTGTGAGTTTTGGAGGCAGTGGGTGGAGCACAGAGGCTTCGTGAAGATTAAAGCGGGGGGTGGAGGGAGTGGGAATAAAGGAGCTGTCACAGTGTCTGCACACAGTAGGACCACAGGAAATGGTAAGTATTCCCTCCTGCCACTTACTTGCAGTGTGCATGTGACTTGGGGCCTCAGTTTCCTGCTTCAAAAAATATGAACAGCAAAGTTTCTTTTTGTTTGTTAGTTTTATTGCACCAGGAGGTCTCGAAACTTTACATCAGGCTCAACCTGACGCTGTTGACTGGCTAAGGAAGAAGGGCAAATGCTAGAAGAAGAAGAATTGCCACCAGGGTACTACTTGGGCTTGGTGTAGGCACTATGAATCTACTGCTCCCAGCAGCCAGTTTCTTTCTTTCTTTTCTAATTTGTATTAGATAGGACAGAGAGAAATTAAGAGGGAGAGAAAGATAGACACCTGTAGACCTGCTTCACTGCTCATGAAACAGACCCCCGGCAGGTGGGAAGTGGGGGCTTGAGCCTGGGTGCTTGAACTTGGTGATGTGTGTGCTTTAACCCAGTGCGTCACCACCCAGCCCTAACAGCTGAGTTTCTTTAATTTACTTTCATTTATTAAAGTGTGTATGTCTCAGAGAGAGAGAGAGAATGTGTGTGTGTGTGTGTGTGTGTGTGTGTATGTATGCGTAACACATACCACCAAGGTTATTACAAGGGCTCTTTGCCTTCACTGTTCCCAGTGACATTTTTTTTAAACAAAAGGAGAGAGACACAGAGGAGAGACTCCTGCAGCACTACTCCACTGCTCATGAAGCTTTCCCTCTGTAGGTGGGGACCTGGGGCTTGAACCTGGGTCCTTGAGCACTGCACTGTGCGCACACTAATGACTGTGCCACCACCTCACTCCTAAAGAGTTATCTACTAAAACAACACAAGGGTCAGTGAGCTCGCTCACCTGGGAGGATCTCTGTTTTGCTATGTGTCCGACCCAGTTTCAAGTCCCTGGTATACCACATGAGAGCACTACTGCACTGGGGGGGTGATTTGGTGCTGTGGCTGGTCTCTCTGCCTCTGTCTCTCTTTTCTCTGAAAAGAGCTCAGCTGCAGCAGTGAGGCCCCGGTGATGACAAAGCAAAGAATACAAAGTTGACTCTCAGTCAAAACGGATCTGTGGCCTCCCTACTCACAGGGCTCCACTCACCTGCCCAGCAATGGGTTTATTGCAGGAGCCACAGAGGCCCTTGGCCTGGGTGGGCACACCCCGGCGGCTGAGGTCGGACTGCAGCAGCCCCAACATGGTGTCCAGGCTGCCCTCGTCAGCTGGGCCTGGTGGGGATGGGGAGCCCTCATTTGCTGAGCTCGGCACTGGTGACTGGGCTGGCCCAGAGGCAGGCAGCTATAGCAGAGAGGACATAAGAGCTGAGTCAGGGAAGCAACAGGTGTGGAAGGTTCTAGAATGGATGGATTTGGAGAGCTAATAAATAAGCATTGGCCTGTCCTGCTCCCATGACTCACATGATTCTGGACACGGAAGTCAGAGAGTGAGGCCATCAGTCTATCCAGCTCCTGGGTGGCAGAGGTGGCTGAAGGCTTTGGGTGGGCAGGGGATGGGCTGGGGGGTCTGCAGAGAGCACACTTGGTCAGCACAGACCCTCCCAGGTGGACACTCCCTCCAGCAACTCAGGCAGTTGGGGCTGAGCAGTGGCCCTGCCAGGTTTGTCAAACTCACGGGCTGGGCTTTTTCTTGTCTTCTGAAGGCTCCTCCTTAGGCTCCCCTGCAGCTTCCTTGCTCAATGGGAACTGAGACATGATTTCATCTGCAGAGAGGAGAGCACTGGACATGAGACCCTGTCCACCATCCCACTCGAGGTCCGTATCCCTACGGCTTCCCCAGTTAGTCTCTGCCCTTCCCTTCCCCGCCCCGTCCCCACTCCATCAAGGCCTCTTCCGGTCACCCAGGTACCTGTGATGTTGAACTGAGTAGCATTCAGTTCCTGAAGCAGTCGATCGAGCTCGCAGAGCCCGGTGCCCAGG
The DNA here is from genome assembly GCF_950295315.1 of Erinaceus europaeus. Lineage (NCBI taxonomy): Eukaryota > Metazoa > Chordata > Mammalia > Eulipotyphla > Erinaceidae > Erinaceus > Erinaceus europaeus. The sequence goes on along the minus strand of NC_080176.1, from coordinate 20,026,530 downwards.
ACCCCGCTGGAGGAGGAGAAGGGAGGTGCCGCAGGGGCCACAGGCTTTGGGGAGCGAGGCTTGCACACCGTACTGGGGAGACAGTGTGGGAGCCTGAGTACAAGCTTGGGGACCCCAGCCTCTGCCCCTGAGTCACAGGTCACTTCCCCCTGCCCTCACCTGTACAAGTGGTCCTTGTCCCCAGTGCTTCCTGGAGCGTCCCCGGATCCAGTCTACAGCGAGAAGGATACTTGTGGGACCACAGGCTGCACCTTGTCCCACTCCGGCCTGGATTCCACTGCCCTGGCCAAACCTAGCCCGACAGGCCACCCCAGTCCACAGCTTCTGATCTCACCTGTGGCTGGTGGCCATAGGACAGGGGAGACATGAGGGGCTCTTTTGGAGCCCCCGACCTCGGCATGTGCGAAGTGGTGGTCTCCAGGTCAGAAAGCAGGGCGTCTGCGGGGAGAAGCCAACGGGGTGAGCGGTGGAGTGGTCAAGGTTAGGGAAGAGACAGGACCTAGTGAGGATAAGGACTCCCAGAGGGCAGTATTTGAGGACCAAAAGCCAGGTGAAGCAGAGGGCAAGAATCAGAAGGAAGCGGCCAGGAGGGGGCGCAGTGGAGAAAGCTTCTCAAGCGTGAAGTCTTGAATTCCATCCTTGGCATCCCATGTGTCAGAGTGATGCTCTGGTTTTTTCTAATAAGCACACTGATTAAAGAAAAAAGGAAACACAAGTCCAGACCAGGGTAGGGAAGCGAAAAGAGCAGCAGGGAGTATAGTATAAGTAGCACATCCCAAAGGGCACCTCCAGGGAGTCACACTCACTCGCCTGGCCACCTCTTTCTTTTCTTCTCCGCATGTTCCCCAGCGGTCAAAATTGGCTCTCCAGCCCTGCCAAAGTTGGCTCCACCCCAAATTGCTCAATTGGCTGCGTGCCTGGCGCCCAGATTTCTGATTGGATGTTACCCGTGACCACGCCCACCAACTCCTCTCCGGCTCCCCCTTCCCACCTCACAGGTCCCACCCAGCAAGCCTGGCGAGCCTCAGCCCGGGGCCCAGTACCCCAGCTGAACAGCGCCCCCTGCTGCTGGGGGCCCGAACCCTCTGTCCCTCGGCGGGCACAGCCTGCCAGCCCCTATTCCCACAGACCGAGAAGAGGGGTCTGGGGCCTTTTCTTAGCCTAAAACACCTTTCTACTCATCCACCCTCCACCCCAACCCCTCCGCTTCATCCTTTGGACTCTGCCCCTCGCAGAACCGCGAGGCTGATTCTGGATTCTTCGTCTCGAGCACCGCGGGGGCACCCTGCATCTTGGCAATTCCGCACCTATTATTCCTTTGCTGCCCCCCCCCCAGACTGGCCCCTACTATAACCGGGGGCCCTGAACTCCGTCTTTCCCAGCATCCTGGTGCAGCCACCGCCCCCTTCTTGTCCAGAACTTGCTGTCACGGGCCCCCGTCGCGCCCACTGTCCGGGTTCCCAGACCCAGAGCCCCTTTAACCGGGAGCCCAGCCCCCATGGGCAGGCGCCCGCAGCCGGGGAGACCGTACGGCGAGAGAAGGAGGGAAGGAGGGAGGGAGAGGCAGGCCCGGGAAAGACAGGAAGGGAGAGGCAGGAAGGGGGACGTGGAGTCTGCAAGGAGGCGCGGGGCAGACTCGGGAGAAGCGAGAAGCCGGGAGGCAGGGCTGGGGCGCGGGAAGCCGCGGGATGGAGCTGCGCCCCGGGCTGGGGGCCGGGACCCCACTCACCCAGGTCCTCCATGGCGCGGAGCGGCGCGGCGGGACAGCGCGGGGCGAGCAGGGCGAGGGCCGTGTCCGGTGGGGGCGGGGGGCGGGGGGACGTCCGGGAGCCGGAGCCCCAGCCGTGACCATGTAAGGAAGCCGGGACCCGCTGGGATGGGGCTGGGGTGGGGTGGGGGTTGATGCACGGGAGAGCGGGACCCGGGGTGGGGGCGTGGAAGGGCCCACCCAGCCCAGCCTAGCCCGCCCGCCCGCGCGAGGTGGCCACACCCCGGCTTTGGCGGCGGCTGCGGGCGGCCGCGGCGGCTGAGCGTGACTCTTCAGACCCGGCCCGGGATTCTGCGCCTGAGGCCCCAAGCAGGCAGCTCCCAAAGCTAGCGATCCAGCAGGGCCCCCTCCACCCAGGCCGCTCCTGAGAGACTTGTTTCAGACTTTGGGTCGGGGCTGGGAGTAACGCTCTAAGGATCAGTCAGACTTCTTAGTTGAGACAGTCACAGAGAAGAGATCCCAGAAGGGACAGAGACAGACAGACAGGATGACATGCCCTCCTGCAGACTTAGAGCCAAGACTTTTCTTTTATTATAAACAAGAATCCTGTTCAGTTCTGACTTATGGTGTGGTACAGGGGATTGAACCTGGGATCTCAGAGCCTTAGGCATCCAGGTCTTTTTGCAGAACCATTATATAGTCTCCTCAGCCCAAGCCGGCAACTTCTGTCCAAGACTTGGGAACAGACATGCAGAGACGCTGAAACCCAGGCCCAGACACCACATACACAGAACTAACACTCCCAGCAGGCCTGACCCCAGCCAGCCTTCAATACTTAAGTCTTTCCCCAAAATGAAGTGACCCAGATGGGTTCCCACAGAGCCCTAGGCAGGCTCGGGTCACAAGACCCAGCCATGTCTGACCTGGACAGAGGCCTTGAGAAAGCCAGGTGGAGGGGAGACAGACACAAGGATGGACTGAGCAAGGCTGCAGCCACCTGTCTGTGCCCTCCCAGACTTGGGAGGGTGTGAGCAGTAGACCCACAGACCTCAACCCAGCAGCCACTCAAGACAATTTGTGGAACTTTGAAAAATGCTTCTGTGGGGGGCTGGGCGGTGGTGCACTGGGTTAAGCGCACATAGTATGAAGCTCAAGGACCTGCATGAGGGTCCAGTTCCAGCCCCCCACTCCCTACCTGTAGAGGGGTCACTTCACAAGTGGTGAAGCAGGTCTGCAGGTGTCTGTCTTTCTCTCTCCCTCTCTAACTTCCCCTCCCCTCTCAATTTCTTTCTGTCCTATAAAAAAAAAAAGTGGCCACAGGAGCAGTGGATTTGTAGGGCAGGCACCGAGCTGCTGCAATCAACAACCTGGAGGCAAAAAAAAAAAAAAAAAAAAGGAAGGAAGGAAGAAAAATGCTTATTTGCAGACAGGAGGTGGTGCAGTGGGTAAAACAACTGATTCTCAGGCATAAGGTCCTGAGTTTGATCCTTGACATCACATGTGCCAGAGTGATGCTCTGGTTCTCTCTCTCTCCTATCGCAAATAAATGCATTTCCCTCTTTTCTTTTTTCTCCTGTTGTTTTTGCTAGAGACAGAGCAACACATAGAGATTTAAAAAAAAAGAAGAAGAAAGAAAAAAGACCACGTTATCAGAGCTCCCTTCAATGTGGTAGGGGCTGGGTTCTAACCTGGGTGGTGCCTATGGCAAAGCAGCGCACTGTCCAAGTGAGCTGTCACTCTTTTACTGGCCGGCCGGCTGGCTTTCTTTGAGAGCAGTGCTCAGCCTTGGTTTATAGTAGTCCTGGGGATTGAAGCCGGTGCCTCCAGCCTCAGGTATGAATGTTGCTTTGCATAAGCATTGTGCTATCTTAAAAAGTACTTATTTCTCAACCAGAAGTAAGTACTTTTTTTTTAAATCTGTATTTATTTATTCATGAAGAGAAGTGGAGAGTCGCTCTGGCGCTTATAGTATCAGTGACTGATCTCAAGACTTCATGCTTGAGATTCCAGTGCTTGATCCACTGTACCACCTCTCAGGTCAAATAAACACATCTTAATCTTCTTTAATATTTATTTGTTTATTCCCTTTTGTTGCCCTTGTTTTATTGTTGTAGTTATTATTGTTATTGTTGTTGATGTCGTCATTGTTGAATAGGGCAGAGAGAAATGGAGAGAGGAGGGGAAGACAGAGAGGAGGAGAGAAAGATAGACACCTGCAGACCTGCTTCACCGCCTGTGAAGCAACTCCCCTGCAGGTGGGAAGCCTGGGGCTCGAACCGGGATCCTTATTAAGCTTTGCACCAACCGTGCTTAACCTGCTGCACTACCTCCCAACTCCCAGAAATAACATATCTTAAAACTGGGAGGCTGCCCCCACACCTATGGACATCTAATCTTTGATAAAGGGGCCCAAACTATTAAATGGGGAAAGCAGAGTCTCTTCAACAAATGGTGTTGGAAAAAAATGGGTTGAAACACGCAGAAGATTGAAACTGAACCACTTTATTTCACCAAATACAAAAGTAAATTCCAAGTGGATCAAGGACTTGGATGTTAGACCACAAACTATCAGATACTTAGAGGAAAATACTGGCAAAACTATTTTCCGCATAAATTTTAAAGACATCTTCAATGAAATGAATCCAATTACAAAGAAGACTAAGGCAAGCATAAACCTATGGGACTACATAAAATTAAAAGCTTCTGCACAGCTAAAGAAATTACTACCCAAACCAAGAGACCCCTCACAGAACGGGAGAAGATCTTTACATACATCAGACAAGAGACTAATAACCAGAATATATAAAGAACTTGCAAATCTCAACAACAAGACAACAAATAACCCCATCCAAAAATGGGGGGAGGAATTGGACAGAATATTCACCACAGAAGAGATCCAAAAGGCTGAGAAACACATGAAAAAATGCTCCAAGTCTCTGATTGTCAGAGAAATGCAAATAAAGACAACGATGAGATACCACTTCACTCCTGTGAGAATGTCATACATCAGTAAAGGTAACAGCAGCAAATGCTGGAGAGGGTGTGTCAAAGGAACCCTCCTACACTGCTGGTGGGAATGTCAATTGGTCCAACCTCTGTGGAGAACAGTCTGGAGAACTCTCAGAAGGCTAGAAATGGACTTACCCTATGATCCTGCAATTCCTTTCCTGGGGATATAGCCTAAGGTACCCAACATACCCATCCAAAAAGGTCTGTGTACACATGTGTTCTTGGCAGCACAATTTGTAATAGCCAAAACCTGGAAGCAACCCAGGTGTCCAACAACAGATGAGTGGCTGAACAAGTTGTGGTATATATACACAATGGAATACTACTCAGCTGTAAAAAATGGTGACATCACCGTTTTCAGCCGATCTTGGACGGACCTTGAAATTTCATGTTAAGTGAAATAAGTCAGAAACAGAAGGATGAATATGGAATGATCTCACTCTCAGGAAGAAGTTGAAAAACAAGATCAGAAAAGAAAACACAAGTAGAACCTGATCTGGAATTGGTGTATTGCACCAAAGTAAAAGACTCGGGTGGGTGGGTGGGGGAGAATACAGGTCCAAGAAGGATGACAGAGGACCTAGTGGGGGCTGTATTGTTATATGGAAAACTGGGAAATGTTGTGCATGTACAAACTATTATATTTACTATTGAATGTAAAACATTAATTCCCCAATAAAGAAATTTAAAAAACTGGGAGGCCAAAGGGTGGCACAGTGGATAAAGCACTGGACCCTCAAGTCCAATCACTACATGTGCCAGAATGATGTTCTGGTTTCTCTCCTCTTTCTCCCACCTGATGTTAATAGGTCTTATAAAAAAAGAAAGTAAAGGAAAACAACTAGGTTGGGATGGGTACATATCATCTTATGTGAAGACGAGTTCAAAACCCCAGTCCCCATCCATAGGAAGCAGAGCAGCAGTGCTGCTTCTCTCTCACCCTCTTATCACAAACGGCCATCAGAAACAGTGGAGTGGTGCAGGCCCCAAGTCCCAGAGCTAAGCCTGGTGGTAAAAACAAAAAAACTTTCAGTTGAATACCATCAACTTTCTGTTGAATACCATCAGAAAGTATATATGCAGGGCACCAGGCGGTAGTAACCAGTTTAAGCGCACATGGCCCAAAGCACAAGGACCTGCACAAGGATCCCAATTCGAGCCTCCGGCTCCCCACCTGCAGGGGGGTTGTTTCACAGGAGGTGAAGCAGGTCTACAGGTGTCTATCTCCCCCTCCCCTATTTCTCTCTGTCCTATCCAGCAACAACAATAGCAATGGTAACAACAAGGGCAACAAAATAGGAAAAAATGGCCTCCAGGAGCAGTGGATTCATAGTGTAAACACTGAGCCCTAGCAATAACCCTGGAGGCAAAAAAGAAACTAGACATTGCATTTTTAAAAAGTTCTCTGGGTACCATTTTTCTTTTTAAAAAGACTTAACAAGAGTAACAGAAGGACCAGGCAATCAAACTCAGAGCCTCATGCTTGAGTATTACTATTTATTTATTGTTGGATAGAGACAGAAATTGAAAGGGGAGGGGGAAATCAAGGGAAACAAAGAGACACCAGCAGCCCTGCTTCACAACTTGTGAAGCTTTTCCCCTACAGGTGGGGACCAGGGGCTTGAACCTGGGTCCTTGCACACTATATAATATGTGCACTTAACCAGCTATGCCATCTCCTGGCCCTGACCTCATGCTCTTAAGGTCCCACACTTGAGCCACTGCACCACCTCCTGGGCTGCTCTCTTGGAGTTTGGGAAGAGACCCAAACACTCAGAGGGACATCAAGCACCAACCTTAGCTCCCCAGAGGCTGTCAGGCTCAGTCCAGGCAACTGCCATCACCCTGCCCCAGAGCCCAGAGCACCTGGAGCCATCCTGCCCTGAGTACCAACCCAGGGCTCTGATTTTCTTCAGACTTACTGAAGTAGGCAGTGCCTGGGACTCCAGGAACAGGGCAGACCTTCCCCAAGGCCACTAGCAGAAGCACCCTAGATCGCCGACATGCAGAGATCCAGAGGGAAGGCTGGATATGGGGTGGGAATCCTGGGGAACAGTAATGCCAAAGCCTTGTGTGCACTCCAACACCCAGCCTCCCCTCAGCCCTGACCAAGGTCGGTGTGTCCAGCCGAATGGCTCTCTAAAGCAAGGAAGTCAGAAGAGCAGGAAAAAGACCTCCCCAGGGGCCCCAAACCACACAGCCCAAGGGAGGCCTGGGAATTCCACCATATCCGGGGCTCCAGGAAGTACTGTGGGCACAATTACTTATTAAACCGGACATGACACGGGTGGACTGGATTGAGACAAGAGACGGGGGTAGGGGAGATGCCTAAGGCTCTGAAGTCCCAGGTTCAATTCCCTGCACCACTGTAAATCAGAGCTAAGCGTCTCAGGTAAAGAGAGGAGGAAGAGGAGAGAGCAGGGAGATGTGAAGAAGCTGGGGGCTGGGGTGGGAGAGGGGTAAGTAAACACACCAGACAGTATTTATTAGGGTTTAGCTCCACAGTTTTAATTTCAGCTCCAGACACTGGGGTGGGCCGGGCCAGGTGCCCAGTGTGCTGAGTGCTCCCCCCGCCCGCCGCCACCTCAGAGGTCCTGTGTCCATCCCCCGTGCCCACTCTCTGGCCTTGGCTTCTCTTACTCTGAGCTTGTGGACCACCACCCCGGCTCCAGCTCTACCTTCTCTCGGGTCCCTGCTCGGCCTTCGGTCCTCGTGCCCTCTGACACACTCGCTCCTCCCTTCTAGCCAGCTCACCCCTGGGTCCCCCCAGGCTAACAGCAATCTAGGCTGGGGCCGCCTCATTCAGCTCCCATCACCACAGCCAGCAAAGCTTCCACCAGGGCTCCTGCCTCCTGGCCAGCCGTCTCCACCAGCCCCACGAGGGCCAGTGCCCGCTTCCGGGGGCACTGCCCGGGCCCCAGAGTCCAGCGGGCACAGTGGATGGTTAGTCGGGGCCGGCCCAGGCGGAAGACTTCCCCCACTGACTCCGGGTCGCTCTGGGGTCCCAGGTGAATGCGGCCCACGGCGTCCTCCAGCTCCTCCTCTAGGCTGGGCAGCAGGAAACGGCTGGCGGCCTCCAGCGCCTCCTCAGCTTCGGAGCCCAGCAGGGGCTGGCCTACCGGGGGGACAGGCTGCAGTGTGGCCCCACAGCCCCGGCAGCCATGCAGGTGGTGCAGGACTGGCCTGGCAGCACCAGGGGACAGGCCTCGAAGTGGCACCAGGTCCATCTGGGCTTCCACGAAGCTGCCAGCCAGCAGGGCTCGGAAGAAGGGGGATGCCTCTGCCGAGGCAGCACGCTGGGCTGGGAGGCGCAGGCCTGAGTCCAGGAGGAAGTGAAGGTCGGGGGCTGGGCTGGGGGAGGGGCCTAGCAGAGGTTCATAGAGGCAGCGGGAAGAGGGGCCTGGGTCCTCCGGGGTGGTGGGTGAGAGGACGGGGGTCACAGCAGCCACAGTGGGTGACAGCAGGGCTTGGAGGCAGGCCAGGGAATCCGCAGCGAAGAAGTGGAAGAGAGGGTGCGGTGCTGGGCGAGTCAGAGCCCCCAGCAAGAGCCGGAGGCCCCCCTGGTCCAGCAGCAGCCGGCGCCACAGAGACGGCTTCCTGTGGAGAGAAGGGGTCTTAGCAGGCGGGCAGGGAAGAGCCAGGGACAGGCCTGACCCTACTCCCCGCTCCCCACTCACCGGCAGATGAAGGGCAGGGTCAGCGCGCAGGCCACGCGGTCCTCGGGGCTGCCTGAGAGCAGCAGGTGCGTGAGGGCGCCCACTCCGAATGGGGACTCGGCCTGCACCGTCAGGTTCTGAAGCAGCATCTCACCTGCGGGGCAGGGCAGGAGGGTCGGGTGGGTGTCAGGGCCTGGGAGTAGCGAGCAGGGCACTGAACTTGGGAGCCTGAGGTTGTCAATTTGATCCTGGCATCCCATCTGTCCCATCTGTAGGAGTGATACTCTGATCTCTCCCTCTCTACCTTGTGCGGATAGAGGCAAAGAAGAGAGCAAGGTTCAGGAGGTAGAGGGGAGTTAATGCAGGCCCAGAGGGATGGGGCCTGGCGGCCAGGAATCAGTGCTCAAGGGCCAGAACAGAAGAGGGAGTCAGGACCCTGAGGGCTGACACAGTGTGTGGACAGGACATGAGGGCCCGGCAGCCCCAGGCAGTGCCAGAAGTGGTGGAGCCTGGGTTCAGAAGACACTGTGCCCACTGGAGACTTAATCAGGACAATCAATAGAACCACATGTAGAAGGAGTGGAGACATGCAGACAAGCACAGTGTGTCTTTATTTATTTGTGTAAATAAATAAATATTAAAAAAAAAAAAAAAACAGGCAGCTGAGAAGGTGAGCTATCTCGCACAACCCCCACCGCCCCAATGCTAAAGCATTAGAATCAAGACTGGGGTGGCAGGATCTGGATTCCAAGGGCTAAGCATGGGGCAGACCTTTGGGGGCCTTGCCAATGGAGAGAAGGGTGTCCCTCCTCTTCAACCCAGTGGCTGGATGTTTGGGTAGTTGCTCCTGGACAGCCCAGAAGTGTCTGGGGGGTTGGGTAAGCTCAGACTCAGGGGTCACGGGGGCAGAGGCGAGGGTTGGGGTGCCAGGAGGCCTGGGACATACATACCCAGCTCCCGGTGCTGGCTGCGGCGAGGGGGCCTGGCACGGGGCACCGGCCAGTCGTCGGGGGCCACCCCCAGCACCAGCCAGGCCCGCAGCAGGGCGGCTCCGTAGCTCAGCACGAAGGCCTCCAGGCAGGCAGGGTTGCAAGTGAGTCGTGCTAGGATTCGCAGTGCCCGCGGGCTGGGGGGCCCCGGGGCGCCGGTCACATAGGCCAGCAGCCCACATAGTGCCGGGCCTGTGACCAGCGCACTGCTGGGGTCCGGGGCTTGAGAGAAGCGTGACAGCAGCAGCAGCGCCGGCCCCTCGCGGCCCCAGGGCTCTTCCGAGGCAGCGGCGCCGCGTTCTGGAGTGCGCAGGGGGCGCGGGGGCTGAGGCACGGGGGTGCCGGGAGCCAGGCTGCAGGGCTCGGGGGGCTCGGGCGTGGGGCAGTGCTCCGGGGACCAGTCCGGGGAGATGTCCCCTGGGCCTGCCGCATAGCCTTCGGAGATGAGCCACGACCTGAGAGGGGGGAGAAGCGGGAGGTGGAATTAGAACGGAGGAGAGCAGGAGGGAAACGGAGCTGGGGTGCCCTGCTCTGTAGCAATCGCTGTGTCAAGCTCTGTTTGGGGTGTTGGGGGAGGAGGCATGAACCCAGGCCCCCGTTCATGTGGAGTTTGCCTTCTAGGGAGAAGGAACAGAAAGAAAGGACAGCAGGTAGCTTGCTGGCCTGGGGCTGATGTGGTATGAGGTAAAGCCACAAAGGCGCTAGCATTTGGTAGGATGGTGCTGCGGCTTTATCTATGATGGTGAGGACCCACCCAGGCAGACAGCAAGAGGGCTCTTGGCGGAGGGAACCAAGAACCTGGATGCCCTGCTGTGAAAACCCTCCTGCTCCCCCTCTGCCTTGTTCCGAAGCCATCTAGAATAGTCAGAGGGGCAAATGGACAGAACTGGAGGTGATTACATTTAGCGAAATATGTAAGGAGGTGAAAGACGACTTCGGGATGGTTTGACTCGTGGAATCTAGAGAAATGAAGCATACGTGTTGGTCTGCTTCTAAAACCCTTCTGTTTCATTGGTTTAATCCCCCCTGCTTAACACTGTGTTCTATTTACATAGCCACTGTTACCTAAGCATCACCCTGCTTGCAGGGCATTGGTTTAATCCCCACTGGTTCATGACGTCTTTTTTCTCCGCCCCCTCTCGTAGTACACTCTGATTTGCACCAGTCACTTTTCGCTCCACCCTCTCTACGTCACATCCTGTTTACACCCTACTTGGCGTGCGTGCGCGTGTGTGCGTATTTAAGGACAGGATTGTGATTATAGTTAATTTAGTTTAGATAGATGGCTTAGATTGTGCTGCGTTCCACATGAATGAAGAGATACTGCGTACAGCTCAGTCATGAGTCTCTGGTCGTCTGTCGCCCAGCACATATGAACTTGCAAAAAAACCACAAAAAACAAAAAAGTAACTGCGCACAAACTATGGCGAACACTCACTGTTGGGAGGGCGTGGACGCAGAGCTTTGGTGGTGGGTGCAGTGTGGAATCATCCCTGTAATCTTACAGTCTTGTTCACCACTACTAATCACAAATAAAAGAAATGGCTCAAGAGAAAAAAAAAAAAGATTGGGCCACCAGATGGTCGCACACTTGTTGAGTGCATGTTACCTCGCACAAGGTTCAAGCCCGATTCCCACTTGTAGAAGGAAGCTTCACAAGTGATGAAGCAAGTGCCAGGTATCTCTCTATCTCCCTTCCATCTTAATTTCTCTCTGTCTCTATCCGATAAATAAACAAGTGAATAAATTATAAAGAGAAAAGAAAAAACTCAAGCCAAACGTGTTGGATGAGGGGGCTCACTGGGAGACCCAGGCTTGAGCCCCTGGCCCCCACCTGCAGGGGGCAGTTTCCCAAGTGGTGCCGCAGTTCTGCAGGTGTCTCTCTTTATCTCTGTCTCTTTTTTCTCTTACCCTTTATGAAAAAGAAAGACAAATGGGAAAGAGAAAGGATGCTCGTAAAGGTGGACTTATAGTGCAGGCAATGAGCCTCAGCCCCAGTGATAACCGTGGTGGCAAAAATGAATAAATGAATGAATCCCAGGGTCAGTGGTGGAGAGCAAGTCAGAGAGTTCACAAGGGGGTAAAAATGTTTTTTTTCCAGGAGGTCAGGTGGTAGCACAGTGGGTTAAGCGCAGGTGGTGCCAAGCACAAAGACCGGTGTAAGGATCCCGGTTCGAGCCCCTGGCTCCCCACCTGCAGGGGAGTTGCCTCACAAGCGGTGAAGCAGGTCTGCAGGTGTCTGTCTTTCTCTCCCTCTCATCTTCCCCTCCTCTCTCCACTTCTCTCTGTCCTACCCAACAACAACATCAATAACAACAATAACTACAACAATAACTGCAACAAAAGAGAATAAGTAAATAAATAAATATGAAAATATTTTTTAAAAATGTTTCTTCCCCGTCTTCACGGCTCTATACCTGGATGATAGCACCTGTCCTGGCGGGCAATGGCAGAGAGAAACAGGGAGAGAGGAGGAGAACCACCACAGCACAACTCCGGTGCCTGCGAAGCTTTTCCTCACGCATGGTGCTCCCGTGTGGGGCCAGAGGCGGGGGGAACCCTGGTTCTCTCTGTCATAAATGAATCTTTCTAAGAACTCAGGCTTCAGAGCATGCCATCACAACCAGGGCACATAGTACCTTCCAGTGACTCTGGCTGGGCCTTAAGATTCAGGGATGCTGGGGTGAAGCCAGGATCCAAGAGGGACCCAGGGGGGAGGAGGTGTTTAATGGGGCCTGGAAAGTGCTCCTATCTGGGGGATAACAAGGAATCAGGAGTCAGACTCAATAAAGACCTTACTGAGTTTTGCTATGTGTGTGTCCCAGGTTCGAGCCAGGCCCCCACTGCAACAAAAGAAGCTGTACTGTGGTCTCTTTCACTCTCTCTCTGCCGGTCTATATCAAAAGAGGGGGCAGGGAGGGGGCACACACCCAGTAAAGTACACATCCTCCCCCCACCATCTCTCCCTTTCCTTTCAATTTCTGTCTCGCTTCAGAATAAATAAGTAGTTAATTCATTAAAAAGGCTGCCAGGAGCACGGGATTTGTGGAGTAGGTACCAAAATCCAGTGCTAACATTGGTGGCAAGAAAAAAAATAAATGAAGATGAAGAAGTTAAAAAATACCTAAGGATGAAAAAATGTAATCTGTAAACCTATATCGTAGTGGATACAAATTAACTAAAAGTACAACATAGAGTGACAACATGCAGAGAAATTTCAGGGTGCTAGGAAATGGCTGTAAATTATTTTTAGGTTTGCTAATTCTGGCAGGCAATTTATGCTTGGTTTAAGACTCCTTCTTATCTTTTCAAATTACAAAATGGGATGCTTATAAATGAAATAATCTATTTGCGACATATGTCTCAAAATAGTTTGAGTGGGCATGAGGAGGTGTCGTAAGTGAAGCAAAAAAGGTGTGAGTTTCTAACTGTTCAGAGCAGGGCATTATTGTACTATTCTACTTATTTGTGTGTTAAGACATTTTCAATAAAAAGACTTTTAGAGGGACTAGGTATTGGTGCACCCGGTTAAGCGCACGTTACAATTTGCAAGGACTTGGATTCAAGAACCCCAGTCCCCATCTGCAGGGAAAAAGCTTCATAAGCAGTGAAGCAGGTCTGCAGGCGTCTTTCTCCGTTCTCCCTCTCTATCTCACCATTCTCTTTATTTCTCGGTTTCTTCTCCTTTTCCTTTGCCTCCTGTCGCTGGCACTCCACTACTCCTGGTAACCATTCCCCCTCCCTCCAGCTTATTGGATAGGACAGAGAGAAATTGGGAGGAGGGGGAGACAGAGAGGGAGAGAGACCTGCTTCTCCACTTGTGAAGTGTCTCCCCCCTGCAGGTGAGGAGCGGGGGCTCGAACCCCGGTCCTTGTGCTTAGTACTATGTGCGCTTAACCGGGTGCTCCACCATCAATTTCTCTATCCAATAAGTAATAAAATAAATAAAATAATTACACCCCCCCAAAAAAAAAGACTTTTAGAAGCAAAAGAAAATTCTTGCTGAGCCAGAAGGGGAGGGGGCTGCTGAGGGTGGTAGGAGCGCCAGGGCAGCCTCCCACCCCCGACCCAACAGCGACTCACCGGAGGCTTCGGAAGCTGCCGGCCTCGGCGCGCTCGGGGGTCCGCTCCTCGGGGAAGTCCCAGGAGGCGGCCTCGCGGCCTTCCTCCTCCTCCTCGCCCGCCTCCCCGCACAGCTGCGCGGCCAGCAGCGGCACCAGCCCCAGCGCCTGCAGGCGGCTCAGGGCCCCCGCGTCGTACAGGAAGCCCACGAGGGCGGCCACCACGCGGGGGTGCCAGGGGCTGGCCCGCGGGTCCCGCAGCAGCGCCATCAGCAGCTCCAGGCCGCCGGCCTCGCGGAGCCGCGCGCGGTTGATGGCCTCGCGGCACAGGAGGCACACGGCGCGCACCAGGGGCTGCTGCGGGGCCGGCCCGGTGCCCCCCGGCCCCCGGCGCCGCCGCAGCTCGCCCAGCAGCACCTCCACGCCGCCCGCGTTGCCGAGCGCCGGCCGCACCAGGCCCTGGGCGCACAGGTTGGCGAGGGTGAGGATGGCCGCCTCGCGGACCGCCCTCTTGGGATGCGCGGCCAGGCCGACCAGGGGGCCCAGGCCGCCGCCCAGGCTCAGTTGCTCCGCACAGGCGCGAGAGCAGCCGCGGCTCAGCTCCTGCAGGGCGCGCACGAGCGCCAGCGTGAGCGCGGGGTCGGGGGCGGCGGCCAGCAGCTCCGCCAGGGGGCGCACCGCGCCCTTCTGCGCCAGCGCCAGGCGGTGCTGCGGCGAGTCGGCCAGGTTGCGCAGCGCGCGGACCACGCTCTGTCGGCACTGCGAGTCCTGGCAGGCGCTCAGGCTCTCCACCAGCAGGGGCACCGCACCTGCAGAGGGAGGGGGACAGGGTGAGCGCGGCGGGCACGCAGGGCTCTCCCCGCCCCGGGGCCCGGCCCCCGCACAGCCTTCTCACCCGCAGAGTGGATGTCCCCGCAGCTCTCCGGCTCCATGGCCAAGTTCCCCAGGGCGCGGGCGGTGCGGTTCTGGATACTGTCTGTCTTCACGCACTGCAGAATGGTCACTGCAAGAGAGTTTGGCTTCTTGTCTCATTCATCACTTTGGGAAGGTGGGAGGGCCAGGGAAGCCTCCAGAAAAAAAACAAAACATGGGGGGATGTGCTAGAAAGATGGCGAATGAAGGTGCAAGGGGCCTTCCTTCATTTCTTTTAATAATCTTAACCTGAGCACTGCTCAGCTCTGGCTTATGGCGATGCTGGGACCTTGGAGCCTCAGGTGTGAAAGCCTTGTACACTATCTCCCCAGTCCGCTAAGGGTATTTCAAACTTGAGGGCAGTCTGAGAGCTCCCAGAGGTGAGACCTGTACAGTGACTTCATGGAAGGCCAGGCCAAGGGGTCAAGGCTTTAATAGGAGCGCACTGCGGGCCACACATGTAGTGCTTGCTCTTTCTTAATTTATTTACTACTGAGAGACGGAGAGAGAAAAACAGAACATCCATCAAAGATCAAACTCAAGGAGCCAGGCAGTGGTGCACCAGGTTAAGTGCACACAGTACGAATTACAACGACCTACCCAAGGATCCCAGTTCAAGCCCCCAGCTCCCCATCTGAGGGCAGTCGCTTCACAAGGGGGTCCCTTCACAAGGGGTGAAGCAGGCCTGCAGGTGTCTGTCTTTTTCTGCCCTTCTGTCTTCCCCATCTCTCTCAGTTTCTCTCTGTCCTTTCCAATTAAAAAAAAAAAGGGAAAAAATGGCCCCCAGGAGCAGTGGATTTGTAGTGTCAGCATCAAACCCCAGCAATAACCCTGGAGGGAAAAAAAAAACAAAACAGAGATCAAATTCAGGACCTCATCCTTGAGAGTCCAACACCTTAACCACTGTGCTACCTCCGAAGTGTTTCAGAATGGGAGGGACAGGATACAATCTGGTAGCTATGGGGAGAATAGATTACAGAAAAGAAATCACAAAGTGGTGGTAGCAAGGAAGGCTGTGTCAACAATCCTGCGGAGAAAGGACAACAGCTTGAACCGAGCTACCAGCAGAGGGCACCAGAGGGGTAACAGTCTCAGCACACACTGTAAGAAGAGGAACAAGTGCATGGATTCAGAAGTAATTAAAATGCAGAAGAGGGTGAGGGAGACAGCAAATGCAAATAGATTCGTGTCTGAGGCTTCAAGTTCCCAGTTCAATCCCCAGAACTACCAAAAGGCAGTTTTTATGAGCAGTGCTCTCATAAAATAATAATAATAATAATAGTAATAATGAAATGCAGGAGAATGACTAAAAGATAGAGGTTGGACAGTGATAACAAACCCTATAATTGATTAAGGGCTGACTAATAGGCCAGAGTCCCTTACAAACATATGTTTCTAGGCTAAGATGCAGAGCAATGAAATGGCACAAGTGCTTAAAAAAAATTATATGTGGTCTAGGTGGTGGTTCAGTGGAGAAAGCATTAGACTCTCAAGCCAGAAGTCCTGATTTTGATCCCCAGCAGCACATATACCACATGTCTGGTTCCCTTTCTCTTTCTTCTCTTATTATTGAATAAATAAAATCTTAAAAGAAAAAAAATCACATTATGGCTCACGTGCATTTTATGCAAACAAAAACACACCAATGCATATATTATATATAACAGGGGCCAGGCAGTGACTCACCAGGGTGCACGGACACATTACAGTTCACAAGGAACCAGATTCACCACAAGTGGTAAAGCAGTGCTGTAGGTGTCTATTTCTTTTTTTTTCTTTTTAAAATTTTTTTAAAAAAAATTTCTATTTACTTATTTATTTTCCCTTTTGTTGCTCTTGCTGTTTTTTTATTGTTGTTGTTACTGATGTTGTGGTTATTGGATAGTACAGAGAGAAATGGAGAGAGGAGGGAAAGACAGAGGAAGAGAGAAAGACAGACACCTGCAGACCTGCTGTTCGACATCCTCGAGGAAACACGAAAGACATGTCTCTGATATCTGATTACTGTAAAAAATGGCGACTAATTCCTAGCACTGCAAAAACGGTATCATCTGTTTTCCATCTACACCATGCCTCGGCCTCGCGTGAGCTTAATGTGCAGCTTGGCGATACGAGAATCCGGCATGAAGCCCAGCCAGTCTATCTTGGCGTTACTCTCGATCGCACCCTGTCATTTTACGAACATCTCATAAAAACTGCAGCAAAGGTGGGCGCGAGGAATAACATCATTGCAAGACTGGCCAGCTCCTCATGGGGCGCGAGGGCTTCCACACTACGATCATCATCTCTGGCATTATGCTATTCCACTGCAGAATACTGTGCCCCAGTATGGTTCCGTAGCCCCCATGTCCACTTGGTCGATTCCAAATTATATTCCTCCATGAGGATCATTTCTGGAACCATCCGTTCCACCCCGGTTCCATGGCTGCCAGTCCTTAGCAACATCGCCCCATCAGATATTCGTCGGGAAGCGGCATCATCTAAGCTCATTTCCCACGTCTACGCTCGACCGGACCTGCCAATATACGCGGATATCTTCGCCCACCCTGTTCAACGCTTGACGTCTCGTCACCCAATCTGGTCCCCTACGCCTACACTGAACTTCTCTGTTCCAGTCTCTTGGAAACAGAGTTGGCAGTTAGCTGAGGTAAAGAACAAACACCTCATCACAGATCCCTGCAAGCGTCAACCCGGCTTTGACCTAGCACGTTATGACTGGGCCCTCCTCCATCGCTATCGAACAGGCCATGGCCGGTGCGCCGCTATGTTCCATCGCTGGGGAGCCAGAGACGACCCGAACTGCCCCTGCGGCTACAGACAGACTATGACCCACATAGTCAACGACTGCCACCTCTCCAGATTCAAAGGAGGTCTCGAAACTTGACATCAGGCTCAACCTGACGCTGTTGACTGGCTACGGAAGAAGGGCAAACGCTAGAAGAAGAAGCCTGTGAAGCGACCCCCCCTGCAGGTGGGGAGCTGGAGGCTGGAACTGGGATCCTTGAGCTGGTCCGTGCACTTCGCACCACGTGCGCTTAACCCGCTGGGCTACCGCCAGACTCCCAGGTGTCTATTTCTATCCTTCCCTATCTCCCCTTCCCCCCTCAATTTCTCTCTACCTCTTTCCTAAATAAACAAATACAACATTTAATTTTTTAAAAGACTTTTTAAAAGATTGTTATTTATTCATGAAGATAAGAGAGAGAAAGAACCAGACATCACTCTGGTACATGTGCTGTCAGGAAATTGAACTCAGGACCTTATGCTTGAGAATCTAACGCTTCATCCACTGCATCAGCTCCCCGACCACTAGTTTTTTTTAAAGATTTCATCAAAGCAGGCATATAATTTCAGAGCAGGTAGGCCAGGATTGCAAACTGTTCCTAGTGTTGCCACCAGGAGGCGCCAATTTAAAATAGGAATTTATAACAGGAAGGCTTGCATCTGAAGCTGGCATTCGTTCTACTGTGCTATTTTTTTTTTAATAACTCGAAGTAGCCAGCTTCTGCTTGATGCATATGCACTTTTAATTTTGATTTCATGGCCTCCCTACTGTGAGTCTATGAGCTTGCTCTCTATTCCATTGTACAAGGAATCCAGACTGAGGGAGCTGACCCGGAGAACCCACTTTCTTAAGTGATTACACCTTCCGACTTCCGGTTCATCAAACGGAGCGTTGCATGGGGCTGGGACCTTAGGCACGTTGTGTCTGTCTGTCAGGACATCATAATCGGAGGGTAAGAAACAACAAACAGCCACCAGGGCCTGGGAGGTAGCACAATGAGTATGGCGCTGTACTTGGAAACATGAGGTCTTGCGTTCGATCTCCAGCACCTCATGTGCCAGAGTGATGCTCTGGTTCTCTCTCCTTTTCTATCTTGTATTAATAAAAAAAAAATTTTTTTTAGGGGTCAAAGGAACCCTCCTGCACTGCTGGTGGGAATGTCAATTGGTCCAACCTCTGTGGAGAACAGTCTGGAGAACTCTCAGAAGGCTAGAAATGGACCTACCCTATGACCCTGCAATTCCCCTCCTGGGGATATATCCTAAGGAACCCAACACATCCATCCAAAAAGATCTGTGTACACATATGTTCTTGGCAGCACAATTTGTAATAGCCAAAACCTGGAAACAACCCAGGTGTCCAACAACAGATGAGTGGCTGAGCAAGTTGTGGTATATATACACAATGGAATACTACTCAGCTGTAAAAAATGGTGACTTCACCGTTTTCAGCCGATCTTGGATGGACCTTGAAAAAATCATGTTGAGTGAAATAAGTCAGAAACAGAAGGATGAATATGGGATGATCTCACTCTCAGGCCGAAGTTGAAAAACAAGATTAGAAAAGAAAACACAAGTCGAACCTGAAATGGAATTGGAGTATTACACCAAAGTAAAAGACTCTGGGGTGGGTGGGTGGGTGGGGAGAATACAGGTCCATGAAAAATGATGAATGAAATAGTGGGGGTTGTATTGCTAAATGGGAATCTGGGGAATGTTATGCATGTAAAAAAAAAAAAGAAGAAGTAGAAACGCAAAGCAGAAATTGACTGAGTTTGGAGTACGGCACCAAAGTAAGAAAGCAGAAGTATACTAGAGTTTGCAGTGAGTACCTCCCTAATACTTCCTCTCCACTTTTCCAAGCTTTGGGTCCATGATTGCTCAACAATTTGTTTGGCTTTGTATGTTAACTCTCTTTTCAGTCACCAGGTTCCAGGTGTCATCAGGATGCCGGCCAGACTTCCCTGGATTGAAGACACCACCAATGTGTCCTGGAGCTCAGCTTCCCCAGAGACCCATCCTACTAGGGAAAGAGAGAGGCAGACTGGGAGTATGGACCGACCAGTCAACGCCCATGTTCAGCGGGGAAGCAATTACAGAAGCCAGACCTTCTACCTTCTGCAACCCTCAATGACCCTGGGTCCATGCTCCCAGAGGGATAGAGAATGGGAAAGCTATCAGGGGAGGGGGTGGGTTATGGAGATTGGGTGGCGGGAATTCTGTGGAGTTGTACCCCTCCTACCCTATGGTTTTGTTAATTAATCCTTTCTTTAATAAAAAAAAAATGTCAAAAAAATTTTTTTAAAATAAAGTCATCAAATAACACGTTGAGGTCCAGGGAGATAGCATAATGAATATAATGAAATTACTTTTATGCCCATGGCTCCAAGGTCCCAGATTCAATCCCCAGCCAGAGTTGAGCAGTGCTGTTTATAAACAAGTAAATAAAGACACTTTGGCCTCCATCCAGCCAGATGTGAGGGAGGTGCCAAACAACCCATACTCAGACCATGGCTTTGACTATTCAGTCTGGGAGGGCTACGACCACCTACAATAATCAAGAAAGAGAGCGGGGGCCGGCTCGTGGCGCACTTGGTTGAGCCCCCGGCCCCACCTGCAGGAGGGCAGCTTAACAGGTGTCTCTCTTTCTCCCTATCTTCCCTTCCCCTCTCAATTTCTCTGTTCTGTCAAAAAAAGAAAAAAAGAACATCGGTAAGACCACCGGGGGTGACAGCGTGAGACTCGGGGTTCTCTGTTACACACCAAAGTCACAAAGCTAGTTTTCCCAGGCTGTAACACAAAGAACTCAAGACTCCGCCCAGGCTGACTGCCCGCAGCTGGAGGTGGACTCCTTCTAGGAAAAGCGGGCGGGGCACTTACCCAAGGCGAAAATGCCTCCGAGTCTGCGCACTTCGGCCCGACACGCCCCCTCGGTACAGCAGTTGGCTAAAATGCTCAGAGCCAGATCCAGCGTCTTGCGCAGGCGCGCTGGCGGCGAAGACGCAGCCGCAGAAGGAACCGGGGCGGGGGCAGGGCCCACCACCGCCCCCTCCTCAGGCGAAGGGGCGGAGCCAGCGCCGGCCTGGAGTGGGGCGGGGCCCGTCGCCGCCGCTCGCCGCAGCAGCGCGAGAAGGGGGCGGAGTCCGCCCCGTGCCCGGAAGCGCTCGATTCCCCCTGTTGCCTTGACGTGGCGCGTGCGGAGAGCTAAGAGCGCACGGCCCAAGGGTGTCTCGCTAGCAGCCGGGTCCTTGCCCCCACCCAGACCCTCCCCGGCCGCCTCCGTCAGCTGCGCGAGGCAGAACGAGAGCGAGTCCGTGGGGGTCGGTTTCGCAGCCGCCATCTTGGTTCAGGCCTCCGGCTCCGCCCCTCTCCGCACCACCCGTCCGGGGGAGCGGAACTGGGAGGAGGCGAGGTGGGGCCCCGCCTCGCGGACGCTCCTTAAATACCGCGGGCCTAAGGGGCAGGGCGGGAGTTGTAGTTCTTGAGCCCAGTAGGCGGCTCTTGCACGGTCGTGGAGGGCGGTGGAGGATAATGGTTAGCTAAGAAGTGTGCGAGTCCCCGGGGCGCGTGCGGTGCATTCTGGGACTTGTAGTCCGCGCCAGACTCCGCGGGTCCTGGGCAGCCCCTCCCGGGACTCTGAGCGGCCGGCGCCTTCGATCGCCCGGTGCTGCAGGCCCTCCTCGCCGCCCGCCAGCGGGCCCCGCTCCCCATCGCGGCAGCGACTAGATCCATTGTTGTCGCGAGTGACCGAAGCTCCCGACGCGCCCAGGTCGGGCTTGGCCAGTGGCTGCAGCCTCAGCTCCAACCTCCTCCCACACCATTGCTCCCACTCGGGGTGCTGAACCCCCGCCCCAAGGACCCGGGGTGCCTCCTGCTGCGGCGACTGCTTGGGACGCAGCTCTCAGCTTCGGAAGCACCACCGGCGCCCCTGCACCGGGGAGCAGCCGGGCTGTCCTGTCAATCACTAAGTGGCTGTCCTGTCTTGTCTCTTCTCTTTTTCCTCCCTCTCTCCTCTTGTGGGAGAAAAATGACTTCCATTTATTTTTGTTTAATGTATATCCATAGTTGAATCTTACTTATTTTAGTGAGAGAATACACACACACACACACACACACACACACACACACACACACACACACGCCAGAACACTGCTCAGTTCTGGTTTATGGTGGAGCTGGGAATTGAACCTGGGACCTTAAAGTCTCTGCATAAGCATTATGCTATCTCCCCTGCCCCGAGTTGAATTTGAACATACAACAATTATTATTTTATTTGGGAAGACAGAGAGAAGTTGAGGGGAGACCTAAGGAGGAGGACAGAAGGAGAGACCCCTTATAGCCTGTTCTTCTTCAAGTGGAGACCGGGGGGCTTGAACCCAGGTCTTTGCTCATGGTAATGTGTGCACTCTACTGGCTGCGCCACCGCAGCCCCCCCCCCCAATTTTTTAGAACCTGACAAATATTTACAAACAAGACACCGTAAAGTAGATTTTACTCATTGTACTCTGATGCAGAGTAAAGAACAAGTAGTGGTGTTACACTCAAGGCAACAGAGTCTGTAGTCCAGGGTGAATGAATCCAGCCTTGGTTTTGTTTATTTGTTTGTCTGTTAGAGGCAGAGTGAAAAACATCACAGCATCCAAGCTTTCTTCAGTGCAGTGGGGATTGGGCTCAAAGGGAGTCGAATACATGCAAAGCATAATGAGCCAAACCTAACTGGCCTAATTATGCAAGCTTGATTTTCACCTCCCGAGAACAGTGAATTCAGTGTTGATTCCCAGATGTGTGTGTGTGCCTGTGTGTATGGCAGCTCCTTCATAGGAAGAAATCGTGGGCTGGAGACAGCATAATGGTTCTGCAGAAGACTTGTCTGAGGCTTTAAGATTCCAGGGCCAATCCCCAGCTCCACCATAAGCCAGAACTGAGCAGTGCTCTGGTTAAAAAATAAGATAAAATGGGGGGGGGGAGTGAGGCAGGCGATTGTGCACCCAGGTTAACACACTAGTTACCATGTGCAAGGACCTGGGTTCACCCAGGTTAACACACTAGTTACCATGTGCAAGGACCTGGGTTCAAGGCCCAGCTTCCAACTTACAGGAGGGTAATCTTCACAACTGTGAATCAGGTCTGTAAGTCTCTTCTCTTCTCCTCAATTTCCCTCTGTTCTATCAGATAAAAACAGGGTGAAGGGAGGGTGGGAAGAATGGCCGCTGGGAGCAGGATTCATTGTGCAGGCATTCTTCTTCTTCTAGCGTTTGCCCTTCTTCCGTAGCCAGTCAACAGCATCAGGTTGAGCCTGATGTAAAGTTTCGAGACCTCCTTTGAATCTGGAGAGGTGGCAGTTGTTGACTATGTGGGTCATAGTCTGTCTAGAGCCGCAGGGGCAGTTCGGGTCGTCTCTGGCTCCCCAGCGGTGGAACATAGCGGCGCACCGGCCATGGCCTGTTCGATAGCGATGGAGGAGGGCCCAGTCATAACGTGCTAGGTCAAAGCTGGGTTGACGCTTGCAGGGGTCTGTGATGAGGTGTTTGTTCTTGACCTCAGCTGACTGCCAACTCTGTTTCCAAGAGACTGGAACAGAGAAGTTCAGTGTAGGCATAGGGGACCAGATTGGGTGACGAGACGTCAAGCGTTGAACAGGGTGGGCGAAGATATCCGCGTATATTGGCAGGTCCGGTCGAGCGTAGACGTGGGAAATGAACTTAGATGATGCCGCATCCCAACGAATATCTGATGGGGCGATGTTGCTAAGAACTGGCAGCCATGGAACTGGGGTGGAACGGATGGTTCCAGAAATTATCCTCATGGAGGAATATAATTTGGAATCGACCAAGTGGACATGGGGGCTACGGAACCATACTGGGACACAGTATTCTGCAGTGGAATAGCATAATGCCAGAGATGATGATCGCAGTGTGGAAGCACTCGCGCCCCATGAGGAGCTGGCCAGTCTTGCAATGATGTTATTCCTCGCGCCCACCTTTGCTGCAGTTTTTATGAGATGTTTGTGAAATGACAGAGTGCGATCAAGAGTAACGCCAAGATAGACTGGCTGGGCATTGAAGCCCAGCGATAACCATGGTGGCGATAAAACATAAATAAAATCAGATAGGGGAGTCTGGCGGTGGCGCAGCGGGTTAAGCACACGTGGCGCAAAGCGCAAGGACCAGTGTAAGGATCCCGGTTCAAGCCCCCCAGTCCCCACCTGCAGGGGAGTTGCTTCACAGGCGGTGAAGCAGGTCTGCAGGTGTCTATCTTTCTCTCCCCCTCTCTGTCTTCCCCTCCTCTCTCCATTTCTCTCTGTCCTATCCAATAACAATGACAGCGATAACAACAACAATAACCACAACAATAAAACAAGGGCAACAAAAGGGAATAAATAAATATTTTAAAAATAAATTAAAAAAATCAGATAGATCTAGAAGTTGTCTTGTATTTTTGCCTACAGGAATCGGGGTAAGATACAGAATCAATTACACATAACTAGGACTGGAGTTTATAAGAAAAAATAATTAGCTGATAAATTGGGCAGTAATAAAAAAGCTTTATTTATTATTTATTTATTCATTGATAGAGACAGAGAGAAATTGAGAGTGAAGGGTAAGGTAGTGAGGGAGAGAGAAAGAGAAATACCAGTAGCTTGTGAAGCTTCCTCCCTGCAGGTGGGGACCAGGGGCTTGAACCTGGGTCCTTGTGTGTGGTAATGTGTAGGTTCAACTGGATGTGCCCCCACCCAGTCCTTTTTAAATTTAATTTTTAAGATATTTTTTATATTTATTTATTTCCTTTTTGTTGTTATTGTTGTTTCATTGTTGTAGTTATTGTTGTTATTGATGTCATTGTTGTTGGATAGGACAGAGAGAAATGGAGAGAGGAGGGAAGGACAGAGAGGAGGAAAGACAGACATCTGCAGACCTGCTTCACCACTTGTGAAGCTTCCTTTCTCACAGGTGGGGACTGAGGGCTTGAACCTGGGTTCTTACACACTGTAATATATGTGCTCAACTAGATGCACCACTATCTGGAGTTTGTTTGTTTGTTTTTGTTTTGTTACCAGCAGGCTTATCTCTGGGGCTCAGTGCTTGCATGACCTTACTGCTCCCAGCAGCCATTTTCCCTTCCCTCTAGACAGAATGAGAGTCATAAATATAACACCCCATGGACAGAACAGTACTTGTATGTACAAGAACAGAAACTTGTATGTACATTTTAGCTTTTTAGATTTCATTTAGGTGTTAATGAGAGGTAGGAGGAGAGAAAGAAAACCAGACATCACTGTAGCACATGTGCTGCCAGGGACTGAACCAGAGATCTCGTGTGCAATGCTGTGTCCCCAGGGACTGAACCAGAGATCTCGTGTGCAATGCTGTGTCCCCAGGGACTGAACCAGAGATCTCATGCATAATGCTGTGTCCCCAGGGACTAAACCAGAGATCTCGTGCACAATGCTGTGTCCCCAGCATTTATTTATTTATTTCCACAGTGCATTAAATTGCTATCTTGACCCCTAAGTGTTTTGCATCCCCTTAGGTGGTTGTTCTTCTCCTTTTCCTCCTTCTTCTCCTTTTTCTTGCATGGGAGTCTTTATGCTATCTCCCCTAGGACCCCCTTCAATTTTGTGGCAGAGATGATGCCTCACTCCACTCTAATCCCAGATCCTCTTCAATCTCCCATCCTCCACCCGCTCCGGTTCCCAGCCCATGCTCCTCCAGCTGCCCTTTGCGGCCAGAGGGCTCAGCCTGCCCGCCCTGCTGTCCTGAAGGCACGTCTGGGGCCCCACCCAGCACCTGCTCAAAGCCGCGATTCCTGGCGATGCAGGCATCAAGCAGCAGACTTTTTCTGTCCTATCCAATAAACTGGGGAAAAATTACTGTCTGGAGGAGATGATGTCATGGCTGGAGAAAGAACCAGAAAGTTGTATCAGGGAAGAGAGTAGCTCCCAAATATGGGGAAGGTGTATAAATACTGTTGACTGTAAACCCCACCAATCTGATCTGATCTGGGGCCCATATTCAACTTAGGAGCCTATGTGACCTCTGCATCCCTGTAGATCTGAGCTCACTTTCTGTGGTCATGAGTAGGAATGTTCCAAGCTGCCCCCAACTTCAGGACCCATCTTCCTCAGGTGGAGGATAGAGTATGTTGTCCAGCCTCCTATCGGAGGAGGGAACATTCTCTACCATTGTTGATGCAAGCTGAGGGCAAGGTCCTATGGGGGCCCACAAAGGGGTCTATTGTGTTGTTCCTGATAGAGATGACCAGTAACAATGGAGAGATGTCAGGCTCAGAAAAACAAACAAACTAGTATAGTCATGGGCCCTTTGGAATATACCTAAAATAGGCCTACTAGCTATCTACAAAACGGAGATCCCCAAATCTTCATCTGCAAAATTCTAGCCCTTAGGTTCATGATTAGTGCTGGAAATACTGTGAGAACAAGGTTGAGCATGGTGAGGTTTTTCCCATTGAAAAATGGGAAACTGAGGAGACTCAAACTCTCTCTTCCTGAGGTCAAGCTTGGGAGAGGTACGGACCTCAGTTTTCTGTCTCCCTGTTAGCTTATGCCCTGTCTCCAGAGACCCTGCATTTTTCTGCCCCCAAGGGCTTGGCATTCCTTCAAACATTAAGCCAGCTCCCCTGCTTCACCCTGATACAATGGCCCACTTTATTATCTACATACCAATGTTCTGCTTTGTCTCACAAATGACTTATGGCCTCCTCCCTATTTCCCCACCCATTCTGCTCATTTGATATATTCTTTTTCTACCCTCAAGACCCTCCCTGCCTGCAGGGTATTATTAATCCTACCAGTTAAGCCCCTCGGAACAGTTGCTAAGGAAGTTCCTACCTTTCCCAGTCCCCTTTTACCTTTCTCTGCCCCTTTCCTAACCATGTATGATATTGTCAATACACTTCCATTTTCTGGCCTCGAAGAGCTGGGGCACTCAGACTGGGATTTTTATGCCGACTCTTGTGCTTTGCGCCATGTGTGCTTAACCCCCTGTGCTACCACCCGACTCTGGGGTGTTCAGATGAATAAAGATTTGAACCACCTTGCCACCACCAGCTCAGTTCCTGGGTCATCTCTCTCACATCACTAGCCTGGCAGATTAGTCAACAACTTGTTTGGCTTTATATGTTAACTCTTCTTTCAGCCACCAGGTTCTAGATGCTACCATGATGCCAACTGGACATCCCTGGGCAGACGACCCCACCAATGTGTCCTGGAGCCCCACTTCCCCAGAGCCCTGCCCCACTAGGGAAAAAGAGAGACAGGCTGGGAGTATGGATTGACCTGTCAACGCCCATGTTCAGTGGGGACGCAATTACAGAAGCCAAACCTTTCACCTTCTGCACCCCATAATGACCCTGGGTCCATACTCCCAGAGGGTTAAAGAATAGGAAAGCTATCAGAGGAGGGGGTGAGATACGGAGTTCCAGTGGTGGGAACTGTGTGGAGTTGTACCCTTCTTATCCTATGGTTTTTGTCTGTGTTTCCTTTTTATAAATAAAAATTAAGAAATAAAAGCCTCCAGGGACCTGCTTTACTGCTCTTGAGGCTTCCCTCCTGCAAGTGGGGGTTCCAGGCGCTCCATGAAAGGGGCTCCCCCAGGTGTGTTCAGAAACAACTCCCTCCCCTCTGCAGGGAGCAAGCAGCAGGCCTAGCTAGGCTCTGAGGTCTCAGGGTCAATATTTAGTACCACCATAAGCCAGCTGAGCAGTGCGTTTGTCTTTTTGTATCTTCCACTATAGTAGTCTCTCTCTGATTAAAAATAAAAAAAGTATTTTTAAAAGAGAGAATTTTGAATCCAGTGAGGACTTGGATTCAACTGGCATGACTAGGTGACATCTGCTTGCTCAATCAGGTTCCAAAAAAGAAAAAGAAAAAAAAAATCTTAAGACTCAAGTATTGCTCAGTTTAGAACCAAGAGGAAGGACAGGTATGGAGCCTTATTAAAAATGAACCTTTAGGTAGTCAGGCAGTAGCGCAGGTTAAGCGCACGTGGCGCAAAGCACAAGGACTGGTGTAAGGATCCCGGTTCGAGCCCCTGGTTCCCCACCTGCAAGGGAGTCACTTCACAGGCAGTGAAGCAGGTCTGCAGGTGTCTGTCTTTCTCTCCCCCTCTCTGTCTTCCTCTCCTCTCTCCATTTCTCTCTGTCCTATCCAACAATGATGACAACAATAATAACTACAACAAGAAAACAACTAGGGCGAGACTGGGAGTGCAGGAACCAGGGGGCCAAGGGGGCGCAGACATACTGGTGCGAGGTGGGCGGAGGGTGGGCAATTGGGCGCAGTAGGCTGGGTACCCGGCGGCAGGAAGGGGCTTGAGGGGACACCTGTCTAGCCACTTCCTGTGCCTTCAGGCATCGGGAGCTTCAAGGCCGCGAGCACTCAGATCCGGACGCCTCGAAGCAGCACCCCACCGAACGGGATCCTTCCTTTCCCTCCCAACAGCATTCACTCTCCAGTAGGACCCCACAGAGCAGCCCCGACCAGGACTCCTCAGGGTTGTACCCGTCAGCAGGGCACCCCTACACAGCACCAGCCCGCAGCCCGGTATGCAGAACTCAGGCAAGTGCAGACTTTCGGTCTTGGGGCTGATTAATATTTTCAGTTGAAGACCGGTAGTTTGGTTGCATTTCTTAGAGCATTTCAAGGAATTACGGCATTTTGGCAAATGAATTGCCCCACAGTAAAGCGATCTTACGCTACTCTATTTATTTTATTGTTCTTATTGTTACTTATGTATTCATTGTGGTACAGTGGAATGAACTCAGAGACTGCTGTGTGTCCTTCTGGGCCTAACTTTCATTTTTTCATTCAGAGGGAGAGAGGTAAGACATACCTCTATTCATACCATCTTTTGGATCTCCCCAGTAGTGCCAGGGCTAGAACCCAGGGCCATATGCATGGAGAGGTGTGTGCTCTACAGGGTGAGCAATCTCCAGATCCCTATGACTAAATTCCTTTTAAATTTTATTTATTTATTTATTTATGAGAGAAAGGAGGAAGAGGAGAGAGAACCTGAGCATCACTCTGGCACATTGTGACCCTGGGCATCAAACTCAAGACCCCCCCCCACCAGAGTCCAGTGCTTCATCCACCACACAGCCTCCTGGGCCTGTGACAGAAGTCTTAACTACCCGGTCCTATGAAATTTGAAGGTGTCAGACTTGGCTCTGTTTTCTTCAGTATTACTACACTATAGGGTATAGCAGGCCTGGGTTTTCCCTTTCTCAAGACTTTTTATTTACTTTTTACAATAGTTCTGATTAGCTCAGGCTTACGGTGGTGGTGGGAGGATTGAACCTGCGATGTCAGAACCTTACATGTGAAAGTCTCTTTGCATAGCCACTGTACTATCTTCAACCTCCCCCCGCCCCCAGGACTTCTAAGCTGGGGAACCTTGAAGAGGTTCCACCCTGAATGGGAGAAGTTATCTGGGCTGGGAAACTTAATAGCACCTGCACTGATGGCTCATTGTATCCATCAGACTTGTGTGTGCGATGTCCTAAGTTTGATCCCTGGCACCACATGTGCCGGAGTAGTGCTCTGGTATCTGTCTGTCTCCCTTTTTTTCTCTCTGGTTTCCACATTTTATTCAAGAACTCATGCACAGTAGTCCATATACAAAAGAGTTTTAACCTTTATATTCCTCCTTTTCATTTTAACTAACCTGGCAGTAACACAATTCATAATTCTCTTCCCTGTTACCAATATACATAACCAACCACATAGATTATTCTTCATATATATATATTTTTTTAATTTACTTATTCCCTTTTGTTGCCCTTGTTTTTTTTTTGTGTGTGTGTAGTTATTATTGATGTCATCATTGTTGGATAGGACAGAGAGAGATGGAGAGAGGAGAGGAAGACAGAGGGGGAGAGAAAGATAGACACCTGCTGACCTGCTTCGTCTGTGAAGCGACTCCCCTGCAGGTGGGGAGCTGGGGGCTCAAAGAAAAAAAAAAAGAAAACAACTAGGGCAACAAAAGGGAATAAATAAATCAATACTTTAAAAAAATGAACCTTTAGGGACCAGGCAGTGGTGCACCTGGCAGAGCACACAGGGCATCATGCACAGGACCTGAGTTCAAGCCCCCTGACCCCACCTACAGGAGGAAGCTTCATGCATGGTGAAGCAGTGCTAAAGGCATCTCCTCTAGCTCTCTCTATCCTCTCAATTTCTCTCTGTCCAATCAAATTAAAGGCGGGGGGTGGGGGGCGGAGAATGGCCACCAGGAGTACTGGACTCCTTATGCAGGCACCGAGCCCCAGAGATAACTTCGGAGGCAATAGAAACAAAATAAAACATAAATGAATAATCAAGCCTTCGGGGCTGATGCAATAACTCACTGGGATAGTGCTCTCACTCACTACTTTGCCATATGCACAGCTCAGGTTTGAACTTGGTTCCCTGCACTGGAGGAAGCTTCAGTGCTGTGGTCTCTTTAAACACACACACACAGACACACACACACGCGCACGCGCACGCGCACGCGCACGCGCACACACGGCAACCCGGGTTAAGCGCACACAATACAAAGCGCTAGGATCCCCCACCCCCTGCAGGGAGGTTGCTTCACAAATGGTGAAGCAGGTCTGCAGGTGTCTCTCCCTCTCTGTCTCCTCTCCCCTCTCAATTTCTCTCTGTCCTATCCAATAAAATGAAAGGGAAAAAGGGGGGGGGGCTCTGGGAGCAGTGGATTTGTAGTGCTGGCACCAAGCCCCAGCGATAACCCTGGAGGGGAAAAAAAAAAAGAGAAGAAAACACATGCACTACACTTTCTCTCCTGCTCACTCTCTCTTCGTCTGTTTCTATTTTCCCTTTCTCCTTCCTCTCTTCTTTCCTTCTCCCGGAGCACTGCTTAGCAGTGGTTTATGACAGTGCCAGGAATTGAGACTAGGACCTCAGAACTGTAGGCTTCAAAGCATTTTGCAGAACCACTGTGCTCTCTCCCCACCCTGCTTATCCTCTCCGAATCAGCAAGAGTGGATTCTGTTCTCTGCAAAGAATCTGGAGGTATCTATAAGTAACACTACTGTGAGTGCCAGACTCAAGAGTTGACTTCTTCTTGTTATTTAATGAAACTTTGTAAATACTATTTATGATACAAGTCACTATATATCTTACAGGTTAAAAAAACAACTGTGATTCAACAGAACACAGAATTACCCTGCAAGTATTTATTAACTATTTAAAGCACAGGGACAGAGTATGTAGCCAAAGAGTTTCCTGCAACTATAAAAAGAATGACCGATTGTAGTCTGTGTCCTTAACCAAAATAAGAGACAGGTGCAGCAGCCCTGGGGGTGGGAGTTACCTCAGGCCAGTCAGGCCTAGTTTTAAATATAGAAGCCTCTAAAAATACCCTCCCCTCTGGAAGACTCAACAGGCGACTAACCCAGAGAGCAGGGAGGGTGGCCAGGCCCAGTGAAGGAGAGAGAGGACAGAGCTGTCCCCAGCATGATGGCGCTGCCGCTGAGGTCGCTGAGCCGGGGCTTCGCCAGCGCAGCCAAAGGGGAGCATGGCGGGGCTGGAGGTGAGTGAGCCGGGCCCAGGGGCTTCCTGACCTTCCCACCTGGCCCCTCACCTTGCCCACCTGTCCTGCTTGGCCCTCCAGCTCCCCCACCTGGTCTCCCCCCTCGCCAGCCTGTGCCCTCCACCTGTCCTGCTTTGCCCCCCAACATCCCCATCCTGCCCCCCAGCTCGCCCACAGCCTTCCCTTCCACCTGTCCGCTTGGCCTCCCAACTTTCCCACCTGGTCCCCCACCTCGCCTACTTGTGCCCCCCACCCGCTTTCCCCCACCTGTCCTGCTTTGCCCCCCAACACTCCCCTGCCTCCCCCACCTCGCCCCCCTCGCCAACTTGCTCCCCATCTGTCCTGCCCCCCAACTTCCCCGGCTCCCGTCACCCGCAGCCCGCACCTGGCGCCTCCTGACCTTCATGCTGGCGCTCCCCAGCGTGGCTGTCTGCACCCTCAACTCTTGGCTCCACGCTGGCCAACACCAGCGCCCCGAGTTCGTCCCCTACCGCCATCTCCGCATCCGCACCAAGGTTCGAGGGGTTCCGGGAGCAGGGATGGGGGTGGGCGGGGGGAGAAGCGGGGCAGGGCCCCAGACCTGGAGTAGTAGAGATATCGGGACCCGGGAGGGTGCAGGGTGCGGGGACCCGCAGGCCCGGAGGTGAGCGCGCTGACAGCTGTCTCTGTCTCTCTTCCTCTCTCACAGCCCTACTCATGGGGAGACGGTAATCACACCCTTTTCCACAACCCTCACGTCAACCCGCTGCCCACAGGCTACGAACACTGAGACCCAGGCCGAAGCCTTCAGATGCAATAAACGCTGAGAGGCCACAGTCCATTGTCTGGCTTCCTGGGGACCCGGGCTTGCTCCTTTTTTATTTTTTCATTTTTTTTACTAGTAATTTGATAATGATTTACAAGATTGTAAGATAACGGGGCACAACCAGAGTTCTGCATCCCACCCCCTCCACTGGATACTTCCTTTTTTTTTTTTAAACCAGAGCACTGCTCAGCTCTGGCTTATGATTGTGTGGGGGATTGAACCTGGGGCTTTGGAACCTTAGGCGTAAGAGTCTCTTTGCATAACCATTATGCTATCTACGAAACTTCTCTATTCTTTATCCCTTTGGGAAATTCTTTTTGGGGTGAAGAATGTGGGAGTTCTGGCTTCTGCAATTGCTTCTCTGTTGGACACTGGCAAGTCGATCCATACCCCCCAGCCTGTTACTATCTTTCCCTAGTCGGGTAGGGCTCTGGAGAGGTGAGACTTCTGGAAACATTGGTGAGGTCATCTGCCCAGGGAAGTCTGGTTAGCATCATAGTAGTGTCTGCAACTTGATGGCTGAAAGGTGGTAAGATAGAAAGCAGGACAAATTGTTTAATAAACAGGAGCCCAAAAGTAGGAATAGAGCAGATGAAATTAGGACTCTTCGTGTGGGAAGAAGCTAGGAAGTCTATTTTAGGTATGTTCCAAGGGGCTCATGACTTTGACTTTAGTAATTTTTGCCTGAGCTTGATAGCTAACATGCAGGTAGACTAAAAATACTGCTTGGGAAATGGTTTCAGAGTTTAGAAAAGTACTAGCAAGTTGGATTAGGGCAGAGAGTAGCTCCCAAACATGAGGAAAGTCGATAAATACCATTAACTATTTACCCTACTGATCTGATCTAGAGCCCATGTCTGTTCATATTTAGCACAGGAGCCTGTGTAACCTCTGAGTTCCTGTCTGAGCTCACAGTCCATGATCACAGCTAGGAACATTCTAGGCTGCTCTCATTTCAGGACTACTCTTCCTCGAGTGGCAGAGTAGGCTGACCCAGCCTCCCTTCAGAGAGTGGGACAGCCTCTACCATTGCTGCTCTACAGTGAGGGCCAGGTTTTGGAGAGGCCCACAAGAAGACTTATGATGATATTTCTGTTGGATGTGACCAGTGATGGTGGAAAGAGGTATTTATTAGAGGTCTTATCCCATCATATCTTTGTGGGAATCTAAGGAGTCCCTGATTAGTGCCTCAGATGATGGAGTGGCCTGATATTGACCAAAAAGGCCGTCATTGAAGTGTGTCAATCTCCTGCCTTATCCAGGTTTTGCAGTTCTTTCTTTATTTGATGAGCTTAGACTTTCTCCCAGTTCTTAAGGCTCATTTGTTGTATCCAAACTGGTGTTGTGTTTATGGCATCTGACCTCAAGTTTCCCAACACCTGATATAAGATACTCCAGGGAACAGATTTCTAAAAAATATTTTATTTATTATTGGATAGAGACAGGAATAAATTGAGAGGGAAAGATAGAGAGGGAAAGAGACAGAGACACCTGCAGCCCTATTTCATCACTCGTGAAACTTTCTTCCTGCAAGTGGGGACCAGGGGCTTGAACCTGAGTCCTTGCATACTGTGGTGTGTGTGTGTGTTTAACCAGGTGGCCACAGCATGGCCCTGGGAACCCCTTTAATGGGCATATAGGTGATTCCCCACTTCTCCCCACCTATCAATATTCACAGGTCTAGCTGGAAAGGGTATTCACATACATAGACTTCTCTCAGTGATTCTTGGGTGGACAATTTTGCCCACCCCCAGAAGGCAGCAGGTGAAATTCTCAAGGATGAAATGGTTGAATTCCTGGTGAGTGACGTCCTGTCAAGTCAGAGCTACAAACCTGGAAGTACTTCTGTTCACCTAGGCCATCAGTGACACCTGTGGCCACAAATTTCACAGACAGGATCAAGCACCCTATGAATGAGGTACCCCTGACCTAGCTCTGGGTCTGGAACATTCTGATTGCTTTTCCAAGACCACCATTAGCAGGCTTTCTGCAACCGTTTGCAAAGTCAGATGGTCCTTTCTGAAAGCTTTTTATTTTATTGTATTATAGCTTTGAGGGACCCTGTTAAAGAGTAGCATAATATCAACCAAGGTCTGGGCATTTTGTTCATTCCCCAGATGCCACTGTCAATTCTAGGAGCAACACACACACACACACACACACACACACACCTTCTCAGACCTGCCCCAGACACCGAGTAAAGATGATTTCAGGACCCAGTCACCTGAGACAGTCAGTCATGCTTTCTAAACTCACAAGCAGTTCTCCACACCCCCACCCCGACATCTTCCCAGAATGACCATCATCAGTTCCCTGGAAGGAAGCCCTTTCGTACAAGGAAACTCTACCATCAATATTCTCTTTTAATGTTGCCACTCTTATACGTATGAAAATCCCTGCTGGCAACATGCCTCAAAAAAAGTAGGTCCTCACTGAAGAAGTCAGAGAGTGCAGTAAAAGCACAAAAATCTGGCAGCACCTTGGAAAGGTGCCTTAGTGCGCTCAGGCTGCTCCAGGTCTGCAGAGAGGTGATTCCCAGGGAAGGAGCTTTGCAGGCCAGGCACAACCAGCCATGGGGATAGAGAGAAACAGGAGAGTGGGTTAGGAGGACAGAGGCAGGTCTGGGGCCTCACAACTGGAGTTCTTCTCACTGAGGGGGCCAGTGTCTTCTGCAGGATGGTCCACAAGCATTTCTTTGTACTGACGTTTGAAGAAGCCAACCTATAGGGGGAAGAAAGTCAGAAGTGCTGAGTCAGAGGACAGGGGAGAGTGTTGAGAGGCTGAGGAAAAAGAAGGGGACTATGCTGATGGATCTCTCTCCCTCTCTCTCTCTCTCTCTCTCTCTCTCTCTCTGCCTGGAAAAAGTAGCCCAGCTGTGGCTTATGGTGGTGCCAGGGAATGAACCTGGGACCTGAGACCTTGAGGCATGAAAGTCCTTTTGCAGAACCACTATGCAATCTCCTCATGGGGCAACAGCTTTTGTGCAGAGCAACGTAATGCATATTCAGCACACACTATAAAATAACAGAGTAGATTCTGTAGTCAGATAGGTTTGTGCATATACCTTGGTGTTATGTTTGTTGTATTTCTGGCACTCTGTGATGTAGACATTCTTGTTATTATTATGACTTTTTAAAAAATTGCCACCAGGGTTATTGTGGGAATTCAGTGCCTGCCCCAGGAACCCAATAGCTCCCAGTGGCCATTTTTTCCATTTTTTTTTTTTTAATACAGAGTGAAATTGAGAAGGGAGAGAGAGAGAGGAAGAGACAAAGAGACACCTGCGGCACTGCTTCACCACTCGTGAAGCTTCCTCACTGCAGGTAGGGGCTGAGGGGCTTGCACCTGGGTTCTGGTGAATGGTAACGTGTGCTCTATTGGGTGTGCCACCATCTGATTTTTTTAAATTTTAAAATATTTATTTCCTTTTGTTGCTTTTTTTTTTATTGTTACTGATGTCATCATTGTTGGATAAGACAGAGAGAAATGGAGAAAGATGGGGAAGACAGAGAGGGAGAGAAAGTTAGACACCTGCAGACCTGCTTCACCACCTGTGAAGTGACGCTCCTGCAGGTGGGGTGCCAGAGGCTCGAACCAGGATCCTTAAGCTGGTCCTTGTGCTTGGTGCCACCTGAGCTTAACCTGCTGCGCTACCTTCTTACTCCCTCCACCTGACTTTTATAATCATCATCAACAACCAGAGTTCTGCTCTGGCTTATAATAGAGCTGGGGATTGAACTTGGAACCTGGGAACCTCAGGTGGGAAAGCCTTTGACATAACCACTACATAGCTCCCCGGCCCTATGATTATTCTTTTTCTTTAATTTTCAAAATATTTATTTAATTTAGGTCCTTTTGTTGCCCTTGTTTTATTGCTGTAGTTATTATTGTCGTCGTTGTTGTTGTTGGATAGGTCAGAGAGAAATGGAGAGAGGAGGGGAAGACGGAGAGAGAAAGATAGACACCTGCAGACCTCTTCACCCCCTGTGAAGCGACTCCCCTGTAGGTGGGGATCCTTAGGCTGGTCCTTGTGCTTCGCACCACCTGTGCTTCGCACCACCTGTGCTTAACTCGCTGAGCTACAGCCCGACTCCCCCAATGATTATTTTTAAAGTGAAGAAACAAGACTCAGAAAGTGTGGTCCTGGAGTTGGCGCAGTGGATAAAGCATCAGACTCTCAAGCACGAGGTCTGGAGTTCAATCCCCAGCAGCACATGTACTAGAGTGATGTCTGGCGCTTTTTCCCTCCTCCTATGTTTCTCATTAATAAATAAATAAAATCTTAACACACACACACACACACACACACACACACACACACACACACACACACACTCAAAGTGTGAGCAAGCAGCCTGCAGCCAAGCACTATAACACGTGGCCAGGGTGTCTGACAACATGGCTGTTTTTTCCCATAATGCATTGCTGGAGCCAGAAGGTGTGATAGGATGTCGGTGACGTCAGCGTGGGGCGGGGCTTACCCTGCGCAGAGCGGCAGTGATGAGCCCCAGCAGCAGCAGTCCCCCCACGGAGCTTCCCACCACCAGGGGGACCGGGTCGTGGACCTCCAGCTCTTCCAGCACCGTCTCCACCTGGCGAGGGAGGACGACCAGGCTGAGGCCTCGGCCCCCAGCCTTTGCCTGGCCTGTTCCCGGGTCCTCCCCGGGGCCTGTCCCCCCGCTGTCCCAGCCACCCTTGGGCTCCCTCCGGGGGCCCCTGGAACCCCCCACCGGCGCCACCTGGGTGCGCAGAAAGGCCTCCTGCCCCGGGAGCTGGGAGTACACGGAGGTGTCGAGCAGGATCTCAGCGGCACTCAGCACCGCCACCTTCTTCTGCTGCGTCTGCAGGGACAGGGGACCGGGGACAGCTTGGGGGCCAGGCTGGCGGGAGGGCTGAGCCCCAGGGTGACCCGCCCTGGCTGAGGGGCTGCATACCTGGCGGGTCCAGCTGAAGCTGAGGTTGCCCTTCAGGGTGAAGTCCAGCTCCTCCTGGAGGCCGAAGGAGGGGACGGCACAGCGGAAGCGCTGGCAGTGGGCCAGCGTGCAGTCCTGGGGACAGAGAGGGAGGTTCACAGCAGAAGGATGAAGCATAAGAGAAAATAAAGTCTGTCCTGTTGAGAATGGGGGAATTCTTGAACAATAATTACAGGATTGTTATTATAATGGCACTGCGGAGATAGCATAGTGGTTCTGCAAAAAGACTCATGCCTGATGCTCTTCAGGTCCCAGGTTCAATCTCAGAACCACTGTAAATCCTAGTCTCTGGTCCTTCTCTCTTTCTCTGTATATCACTCTCATTAAAATAAATCAAACATTTAAAAAAATGCAATAAAATGATGATGAAGTTGGGAACAATTTTAATGGTTTTAGCTTTTTTAAATATTTATTCCCTTATTGTTGCCCTTGTGTTATTGTTGTAGTTGTTGTTATTGATGTCACTGTTGTTGGATAGGACAGAGAGAAATGGGGAGAGGAAGGGAAGATAGAGAGGGGGAGAGAAAGACAGACACCTGCAGACCTGCTTCACCACTTGTGAAGCAACTCCCCTGTAGGTGGGGAGCCGGGGGCTTGAACTGGGATCCTTACACCGGGCCTTGCACTTTACATCACCTGCCCTTAACCCACTGCGCTACCACCCGATTCCTGGGAACAATTTAAAAATAACAATAATTACAGGATGTCTGCACAGTTCTATGTCACAGCAGAGCTGTTCCTCGGTGTTCCCCAAATAAGTCCTGAGTTTTTCTCACCAGTAAGGGGCTCCCTGGAATCTGGTTCTGGAAGTCAGCATGCTGTGGGGGGTGCTTTTCTGACACACAGGGGAGACTCTGGTGAAGGAAAGAATCACAGAATGATGGATTCTCCCCAGAGAGAGAGAGTGGGGGACACAGCAAGTTGGGGGAAGAGACTGAAGACAGGGGAAGAAGGCAGGTACCTGTGAGGGGGCCACCAGAATCACATCCCACACAGCCACACCATCGAGGAGGATGGGCGCCCAGAAAACTATGCTGATGGGCAGATCACGCTGACTCAGGTTATTCACCTGCAGAAAATTGACAAGGAACGTGACTGCTGTCCCAGGAATGCCCCAAGCCCCACCTGCTTCCTGCCTCTTGCCCTCTGTGTCCTCTCCATCTGTCAACACCAACTTCCAATGTTGGCAGCACTGAGGGGGTGGGCATGGCCATCCCATGCCTCTCACTCTATATCGATGTTCGATTTCTCTCTGGCTTGTTGCATCAGAAGTTGAAAAGTTGAGGTACTTGGTGGATTCTTCCTGCCTGGGGGGGGGGAAGGGGGAAAGCCTTTATGTGGAGACATAGTCCCGTGGACCCTAGATAACAGCCAGCTGCCAAACACCCCACTGGACTCAGCAGATGGCCCAGGAAAACAATGAGGGTCCCTACACACCTCTGCAGCCTCAGCACCTGTCCCTCCCATGACCTTTGCCCTGTCACCTAGAACAGCTGGCTCACTTATCTCCTGATGTCCTTTCATAACCTCATAAGCTCTTCTATTTGCTGTGTCCTTATCCCTCCACTTTAACATCACCTCCCATGGCATTAACATCAGGGTTACTATTTTCCCAGAGCACTGCTCAGCTCTGGTTAATAGTGGTGCTGG
The DNA here is from genome assembly GCF_950295315.1 of Erinaceus europaeus. Taxonomy (NCBI): domain Eukaryota; kingdom Metazoa; phylum Chordata; class Mammalia; order Eulipotyphla; family Erinaceidae; genus Erinaceus; species Erinaceus europaeus. Next base: position 19,988,433 of record NC_080176.1, on the reverse strand, counting down.
GGATTGATCCTGGGACCTTGGAGCTTCCTTCAGGTATGGAAGTCTGTTGGAGAAGTATTATACCATCTCCTTGGCTCTCTCATAATAACATTTAAACACTGTTACATAGGACAAAGGCACCCACACATTTATTCTAGAAGGCAAGTGTTGACGTAACTTCTACCAGAATAATCCTCAAGGGGCTCAGGGGAGTATGAGTGGGCGGCTCAGGAAACAGGGAGGGTGAGCCCTGCACAATGGGAAGGAGGAGACTAGACTTAGGTGAGTAGAGGTTAGTCAGACGGGATCAGTGTGGAGGCACCTTATGGACATAAATGCTCCAGGATAGCCCACCCACCCATCCATCCACACCATCCATTTTCTCATCTGTCTGTCCATCCATCCATCCATCCATCCATCCATCCACCACCACCCATATAATTTCTTATTTGCCCATTATCCATACATATACACATATACTTATCCATTCATCTACCCACTCATCTACCTATCCACCCACCCAGCCATCCATCTATAAACTTATCCATCTACCCATCCATCCAGCTGTCTACCATTCATTCATCAACCCATTCATTTAACTATCCATCCATCCATCCATCCATCCATCATCCACCTATCCATCTACTCATTTAGCTATCCACCATCTATTCATCATCCACTCATTATCTATTTAACCATTCATCAACCTATCCATTCATCCATCCCTCATCCATTTACCACGTGTCAAGAAGTGTGCTTGGCTCTGAAGATTCACCAGTCAAGAAAGCCATAACCCCTCCCTCCCCAGATCAAAACAGGTCTCAGAGGGATCTTCATGCTCTCCAGGGCTTAGAACACAGAATCAGGCCAACTATGCAGACCCAGGGGTCCCAACAGTCTGCCACAGACTTGATTCCCAGCTTGACGATAAAGATCACAGACCGGGGAGCTGCATTCACAGGTCAGGTCCACTACTTTCTGCCTAAATAACTTACAGTCGTCTACTTAAGCTTTTTGGGAGCCCTTGTAGTGGAGGCTGGGGGGGAGAGAGATAACAAGAGAGAGAGAGAGAGAGAGAGAGGTACCCCATAGCATTGAAGTTTCCTTCAATGCAGTGGGGGCCAGGCTTGAACCTGGGTCTTGCATACGGCAAAGCAGCACATTATCCGAGTCAGCTACTTCACTGGCTTGGGCTTCACTGCTGCTATCACTGCTGCTATCACTGTTAACCTCTAAAGGAATTTGGTGAAGTCTGTAGCAGTGCTTAGCACACAGTCCCTCATACATGTTAGAACTTACTGTTTTGCCCTCTGCTTTGGTTTTCTCAGCTAAAAATCTTCCAGTTCTAGGGCTGACCAAACAATTCACCTAGAGAGTGTGTTGCTTTTTGCCAAATGCATAATGCAGGTTTGAGCCCACCCTCCACTGCATTGGAGGGAGCTTCAGTGCTGTAGTTATTTCTCTCTCTCTCTCTGAAGAAGCTGACCCAGAGCAGTAAAACCCTAGTGATCAATCAATCAATCAATCAATCAGATCTTCCAGTTCTAAAGTTCTTATCAAACATGAGCAAATAACCTGGCTCCCCAGTCCCTGGTGAAGTGTGTGGCTTATGTCTGTGGCACAGCTCTGAAGCCACATTACCTGGACTTGGCTCCTTGCCCTGTCACTGAGTAACTGAATGGCAGGAGTGAATTATTTCATCTCTTGGTTTCTTTGTTGATAGAAAGAGGGCTGACACCTGCCAGTTGAGGAAGACTGGTCCTGAAATGAGTGCAGCCTGCAATGTTCCCAGCTGTGACCATGAGCTGCGAGCTCAGACCCATAGGGGCTCAGAAGTTCCACAGGCTCTGGTGATATATATATATATATGTCCTGGAGCAGGTGGGTGGAGGTAAAATAGTCAATTCTATCCATAGCATTTTTTCAAGAATGGGAGCTACTCTGGCCTAGTCCAACTTTCCAGTCCTTTCCCCTACTTTGACACCATTTTCTCAGAGAATAGTTTTATCCAACTTCATGCTAGCTATCAAACTCAAGCAAAAACTACCATAGTTGTAGACCCCTAGAAACATGCCTAAAATGAATTTCCAAGCTTTCTTCCACCCTAAGACCCCCAATCTCATCTGCCCTGTTCTTACTTTTTGGTTCCTGTCCATTAACCATTTTTGTCTCACTTTATGTCCTGCTACCTCCCAGACAGCAAGCTGCAGATGCTACCATGATTCTATCCTGACTCCTCTGGGCAGACGACTTGACCAGTGTGTCCTGGAACTTCACCTCTCCAGAGCCCTACCTCACTAGGAAAAAACAGAAACAGGCTGGGGGTATGGATTGATCTGCCAATGCCCAATTCCAGCAGAGAAGCAATTACAGAAGCTAGAACTCCTACCTTCTGCACCTCAAAAAACAACTTTGATCCATACTCCCAGGGGGAGAGAAGTGATAGGAGGAAGAGGATCAGAGAGCTCTGAACTCCAGCTCTATCAGGTCCCAGGGAGGGGGGAAGAAAAGGAGAGAAATATTTGGATGTAGTAATAGGGTGGCTTGGAGGGGAAGAGAGGACTGGACCTGGAAGAAAAAAAGGGGGAAATATGCGCAAATGTTGATAGTCGTAGAGATGACAGTTAACCCATGTCGGCAACCTTGGGAGAAGCACGGTGGTTTGCAAGGGAGGGACTTGGGGTTCAGAACTCTGGTGGTGGGAACAGTATGGAATTACACCCCAGTTGACATGTAACTTTGTAAATCAATATCAAATTGCTAATTTTTTTTTAAAAGGAAAGGGGCTGACACTCGCTGTCACAGAGCAATACTAGATGTCACTGGCATCACTGAATGATGCAAGTGCATATAAAGTGTTGACGGCAGTGCCCTGGCCTCAGAACTATGGACAAGTCTTTTTTTTTTTTTTTTGCCTCCAAGGTTATTGTTGGGGCTCGGTGCCTGCACCATGAATCCACTGCTCCTGGAGGCCATTTTTCCCCCTGATTGTTGCCGTTGTTGTTTATCGTTGTTATTGGATAGGACAGAGAGAAATGGAGAGAGGAGGGGAAGACAGAGAGGGAGAGAGAAAGATAGACATCTGCAGACCTGCTTCACCGTTTGTGAAGCGACTCCCCTGCAGGTGGGGAGCTGGGGGCTCAGACTGGGATCCCTACGCCGGTCCTTGTGCTTTGTGCCATGTGCACTTAACCCACTGCACTACTGCCCAGCCCCCCTCTATGGACACTTCTAAGGGATACTCAGCATCAAAATTCAGGCATAGCTTTTTTTTTCTTTTTCTTTTTCCTTTTAAATAATATTTCTTAGTGAGTTAATGGTGGTTCAGAGGTCTACAAAATTACAGGGGGGTTGATGCAAAAGACTTTATGCTTGAGGCTCTGAAGTCCCAGGTTCAATCCCTTCTATCACCATAAACCAGAGCTAATAGTGCTCTGATAAGAAAAAAAAAAAAAAGAAAAAATATATATAATGGAAAAATAAGTTACAGGGTGGACTTTCACACCACACCCACCACCAAAATTTGGTGCGCCTATCCCCCATGCATAGTATTTAGAAAGGCAATCCTCCTCCTTAGCTCCCCTAAAAGTTCCTGTGTCAGGGGCTGGGTGGTAGTGCACCAGGTGAAGTGCACATGGCGCAAAGTGCAAGGACTTGCACAAGGATCCCGGTTTGAGCCCCCGGCTCCCCACCTGCAGGGGTGGTCCCTTCACAAGTGGTGAAGCAGGTCTGTAGGTGTCTACCTTTCTCTCCCCCTCTGTCTTCCCTTCCTCTCTCCATTTCTCTCTGTCTTATCCAATAAAGGTAGCAATAACAACAACGATAAACAACAAGGGCAACAAAAGGGAAAAATAGCCTCCAGGAGCAGGAAAAAAATTCCCGTGTCACCATCAGCAGCTATAGCAACAAATTCTGCCCCGTGGCCATATTTTATGCTTGTGGCTATCTCTTATGATTGGATGGAGGGATATATTTGACTTTTCTGATTGGTTCTAAGTTGAAATCATGGGCAGGAGCCAGATGGTGGTTCCTCTGGTTCATACATCACTATGTACAAGGACAAGCCTCGAGTCTAGGTGGGGAAGAAGCTTCATGAGTGGTGAAACAGTGCTGCAGGTGTCTTTCTTTCTCTCAGTCTCTCTCACCCTTTATAAAAAAAAGAAAGGGAAAATATAGCTGGAGAGGAAGGTGGAGTCACAGGTGCACCGAACCCTAGAAACAATCTTGATGGCAACAAACAAACAGTAAAGAAAAAAAGGTACCAGGCTCAGAGAACGGTCAGAAGCCCGGGAGGCGAGCTGAGTACCTGCTGATCACAGTGTAGACTGCGTACTTCACCGGGAACTCCAGCTGGAAGGTGGTGTTACTGGTGGGGGGCTTGTTGTTCTCACTGGAGGGGGGGTGAGATCTTCAGTTGGGAAGGAGCCCAGGAGAGGTGTCTCAAGCTGGGGTCCTGGCCCAGCCTCACCTGCTGGCGTTGGCCCTCAGAAGCAGCCTGTCCCCCAGAGTGGCCTTGGGGCTGACATCGAAGGTGACTGTGAAAATGCCCTGAGGGAGAGGGGAGGAAGGGGGGAGCAAGGAAGGTCACAGGGGGAACCAGGAGGCGGGGAGGTGGGAAGGCCAGGGTCAGGGAGAAGAGCCCTGGGAACCTGAGAGGAAGCTCGGACCTTGCTGCCCTCACGGAAGACGGGGTGGTTGATGCTACACCGGCTGCTCTTCACATCCTCCTTCCCAGAGGGTGCAGCCTCACACGACAGCCGCAGGGGGCGCTGGTGAGCTTGCTTCCAGAGGAGAAGAATGATTTTTTTAATTTTCATTTGTTTATCCATGAGAAATAGACAGAGAGAGAGAGGGAGAGAGGGAGAGGGGGAGGGGGAGGGAGGGGGAGGGAGGGGGAGGGGGAGGGAGAGGGAGAGAACAAGAACCAGACATCACTCTGGTACATGTGCTGCTAGGGATAGAACTCGGGACATCATGCTTTTTTTTTTTAAATTAAATTAAATTTTTAAAGAATGTATTTATTTTTTAATGAGAAACATAGGAGGAGAGAGAAAGAACCAGACATCACTCTGGTACATGTGCTGCTAGGGATAGAACTCGGGACATCATGCTTTTTTTTTTTAAATTAAATTAAATTTTTAAAGAATGTATTTATTTTTTAATGAGAAACATAGGAGGAGAGAGAAAGAACCAGACATCACTCTGGTACATGTGTTGCTGGGGATTGAACTTAGGACCTCATGCTTGAGAAACCAATGCTTTAACCACTGTGCCACCTCCCAGACCACCCCTCATGCTATTTTTTTTAAAACAATGTTTGTTTATTTATTTATTACTGGATAGGCAGAGTTAGAGAGAAATTGAAAGAGGAAGGGGAGATAGACAGGAAAAGGGACAGAAAGAAACCTGCAGCCCTGCTTCACCACTCATGAAGCTTTCTCCCTGTAGGTGGGGACCAGGGGCTTGAACCTGGGTTCTTGAGCACTGTAATGTGCGCACTTAACTAGGTGCACCACTACCCTGAGACCGCATGCTTGAGAGTCCAATGCTTTATTCACTGCAGCACCTCCCAGGCCCCATAGAATGAATTTTGTAAAGTCTGTTTACATGCATGTAAGAACTAACCAGTGTGTAGAAGGGGACAGGGCAAGCCCCAATAAGTGGAAAACCTGTCATCAATAAAAATAAAAACATGACATCCCTATCTCTCTCTGCATGAAAAGAAATTTCAATGGGTTTAAAGACTTCGAAGTGAAAAAGCACAACTATGAAGCTTACAAAGAAAGTTCTTTTTTTTTTTTTTTTTGCATTAATGGTGATGAGAAGAGAGAACCAGTGCATCATTCTGGTGCAACGTAATAGGTGCGCCACTGCCCGGCCCCCGGGGGGCTTTTTCTTACCTGGGTTCCCAGCACTCTCCGGTAGGACAGCCCTGCTGGGTAGCAGAAGCTGATCACACTGCCATAGGAGTCCTCGCCCACATTCCACACAGTCACAGTCACATTCAGCTCCAGGATGCTCCCTACCACCAGGGTCTGTGGGCTGGGTCGGGGGGTGGGGGGTTGGGACTGGGAAAATGACTTCATCGGAAAGTGGGTGACACTGGGACTAGTGAATTAAGGGCTGGTGGCATTGCAATCTACACAATTTCATTAGAAGAGCCACAGGGGGACACAGCACTGCCCCCCCCCCCCCGTGAGTACAGGAGAATAGAAGCTTGGGGTTCTGGGTATGAATGGAGAGAGCTCACCCGGAGAAGCTGAGGCGGATACCCAGGTCTCCTTCACAGAGTTGGTCCTGTCCACAGTCCTTCTCAAAAGGGAACTGCAGGCAAAAGGTATCTTAGCAGTCCGGCTTGAGCCTGAACACCTCTTCAGCCCCCCTCCCCTCAAGGGGTACACTCTTCAGTCTTACTACTGAGAACCCACAGGCACCTCACCCTGTGTCATGGACACTGGCGAGTGCGGGAAAGCCAGTCAGGATGTCAAAGAAAGGGGATCAGATTATGGTACATCAGACAGAGTGCAGGCATTAACATGACCGAGGACCCAAACCCCCAGTTCTCACCTAGAGAGGGAAGTTTTTTTTTGTTTTTATTTATTTATTTATTCCCTTTTGTTGCCCTTGTTTTATTGTTGTAGTTATTGATGTTGTTGTTAGATAGGACAGAGAGAAATGGACAGAGGAGGGGAAGACAGAGAGGGGGAGAGAGAGAGACACCTGCAGACCTGCTTCACTGCTTGTGAGGCGACTCCCCTGCAGGTGGGGAACCGGGAGCTCGAACCAGGATCCTTAATGCCGGTCCTTGTGCTTTGAGCCACCTGCGTTTAACCTGCTCAGCTACCACCCGACTCCTGAGAGGGAAGTTTTATGAGCAGGTAGAGCAGTGCTACAGTCCTCTCTCTCCCTCTCACCACCTCTCTCTCTTTATTTTCTCTGTATCATAAAAAAAGAAAAAAAGAAAAAGAAAAATCTTAATTTTTATAAACATTTTTAATTTTATTTATTTATTTATTTATTTGATAGAAACAGCTAGAAACTTTTAAAAAGATTCTTCAAAATCTTTTTTTAATCTTTATTTACTGGATAGAGACAGCCAGAAATCTAGAGGGAAAGGGCTAATAGAGAAGGCTCGAGACAGAGAGACACCTGCAGCCCTGCTTCACCACTCACAAAACTTTTCCCCTGCAGGTGGGGACCAGGGGCTTGAATCTGGGTCCTTGCACATTGCAGCATGTGCATTCAACCAGATGCACCACCACCCGGCCCCGAGACAGCTAGAAATTGAGAGGAAGGTGGAGACTGAGAGAGAGCAGGGCAGAGAGACACCTGCAGCTGTGCTTCACCACTCATGAAGTTTTCCCCTGTAGGTGGGGACTGGGGGCTTGAAGCCAGGTCCTTGCACATTGTAACAGGTGTGCTCAACCAGGTGTGCCACCACCCAGCCCCCAAAAGAAATCTTTAAAGAAAAAAGAATATAGGGACCAGGTGGTGGTAGAGTGCACATGTTGCCAAGTGCAAGGATGCCAGTTCAAGTCCCCAATCCCCACCTGCAGGGGAGAAGCTTCACAAGTGTTGGATCAGTGTTGCACGTGTTTCTCTTTATCTCTTTCTCTCCTTTCCCTCTCAGTTCTGTCTCTATCCAAGAAAATGAATAAAAATAAGAATAAGTAACAAAGATCTGTAGAAGACTGTTTTAAAAAGAAGAAATAGAATATAAAAATGTAAGATTAAATCCACAAGGAATGTTCACCATTTAGTATTATGAATGGGGCAGGTGCAAAGTGTCAAGTTCGGGGAGGGGAAAACAGGAAAGGCAGGGGAGACAGATGAATCAGACACAGCTCTTGCACCTGGAGAATCCAATTCCCAGATTCACAAAGGGAGTGATTATGTGATTCCAGCTATGTGGTATTTGACATAGCACCACCAGGTGGCACAAGAGGACAGAGAAGTGACAGCTGCTGAGCATGGCTTTCCAGGGAGAGGAGGGGAGGGGGGGAGAGGAGAGGAGAGGAGAGGAGAGGAGAGGAGAGGAGAGGAGAGGAGAGGAGAGGAGAGGAGAGGAGAGGAGAGGAGCAGGGAGACTATAGTGGCCAGAGAAGGAAACATATTCCAAACACTAGCTACAGTACGAGGAAGACCCAGGGGCAGGAAAGGAAAAAGTGGGCTGGGGAGATAGCATAATGGTTCTGCAAGACTTTTTTGTCAGAGGCTGCAAGGTCCCAGGTTCAATCCCCAGCACCACCATCAGTCAGAGCTGAGCAGGACTCTGATCTCTCTCTTTTTCCCTCATTAAAATAAAATAAATAGGGAGTCGGGCAGTAGCGCAGTGGGTTAAGCACACGTGGCGCAAAGTGCAAGGACCGGCATAAAGATCCCGGTTCAAGCCCCCGGCTCCCCACCTGCAGGTCTGCAGGTGTCTGTCTTTCTCTCATCCTCTCTGTCCTCCCCTCCTCTCTCCATTTCTCTCTGTCCTATCCAACAATGATGGCATCAACAACAATAAAACAACGAGGGCAACAAAAGGGAATAAATAAATATTAAAAATATATATATATGTAATAAAATTATACATATATGCTGGAGAAAGCCTGCACATTGGGGGTGGGAGGGCTTGTGTTGGGGTGAAGTGGCTAAGCTGCTGCAACATGGGAAGGGCCTTGACCACTGGCTGGGGGCTTGTTGGCCTTGAAGTGGCTGCTCAGTAGTTAAGAGCCGCCACACCCTGGGGACCCGAGCGGGAAACTCACTTGTGCCGTGAAGAAGTCCTCTGAGCCCTCTGCCATCATCGGGCGTAGGTTCTGGAAGGAGGGGATGGGTTCTCCCACCAGGGAGAAGTTGAGGCGCAAGATGATGGGGTTCACCATGTCCTCCACACAGTCCTGAGGGAGAATGGCCTTTCAGGCCCCCTTTCTCCCACCCCTCCACCCCTCCTCAAAGAACCCCAGTCAGGCTGTGGGTCCAGACGTGCTGCCCCCAACTGTTCCCTCTTCCCAGCACACTCGGCAGGAAGAGGGGTGCTGGCAGCCATCCTGGGCCTCCCCAGCTCCTCTCAGAACCCAAAGTCCTCACGGTCAGAAGCAGCTTCAGGGTCTCACAGTGCTCCCCCAGCCCCAGCGTTTGCCTTCGGATCAAAGTTGAGTTCTTAGTCTCATCAAAGATGGCACGGGAGACCAGACGGCCGGGGTCCAGGGCCAGGTCATACCTGACAGAGCTCTGGACATCACCTGAAGCAGAAGGAGGGGAAGGGGTGGAAAAATGTACACAGGATCTGGTTATCTATCTATCTATCTATCTATCTTGCCATGAGTTTTATTTCTGGGCCTTGGAGCCTACATGACTCCATCATTCCTGGCAGCCATTTTGTTTCTCTGTCTTCTTTCCTTGACAGAGAGCGAGGGAGAGAGAGAGAGAGAAGGAGCAAGAAACAAAGTGAAGGAGAGACACCTGCAGTGCAGCTTCGCTGCTATTTTTGTTCAAGTTCCTGTGTTTCAGGTATTCATATTCTACACAGGAGCAACACCTTCTGGTGACTGTCTTTCATCTCCTCCCTCTGTTAAATAGAATCATCTCCAGCCCCACCCATGGAGGTTAGGGTTAGAGTTAGGGTTAGGGCTGGGGTTAGGGGTTAGAGTTAGGGTTAGGTTTAGGGTTTAGGGGTTAGGAGTTAGGGGTTTGGTGGAGGGTAGATAGCATAATGGTTATGCAAACAGACTCTCATGCCTGAGGCTCCAAAGTTCTAGGTTCAATCCCCCGCACCACCATAAGCCAGAGCTGAACAGTGCTCTGGTTAAAAAAAAAAAAAAGAGAGAGAAAAAAAAGGAGTTAGGGGTTAGGGTTATGAATAGGTTTTAAAAAAATATTTACTTTTCTTCTTTTTTTTTTATGCCTCCAGTGTTATCACTGGGGCTCAGTGCCTGCACTACGAATCCACTGCTCCTGGTGGCCATCTTTTTCTATTTCTATCATTGTTGTTGTTGTAGTTGTTGTGAACAGGACAGAGAGAAATGGAGAGAGGAAGGGAAGACTGATATGGGGAGATAAAGAGAGACTCCTGCAGACCTGTCTCACCACTTGTGAAGGGACTACCCCTGCTAGTGGGGAACCAGAAGCTTCAACCATGTTCCTTGTATAAGTCCTTGTGCTGCACTCCATGTGTGCTTGACCCGCTGTGATACTAACTGGCCCCTTATTTCTTAAACGTTGATCGGACAGAGAGAAGCTGAGAATGAAGCAGTGTATATAAACCAAAGGCAATTACTTCTCCCATGCTTCTTTAGGGCATCTGTATATCTTAAGCCCCTCCAGCTTCTAGTGTTTGTAAAAGTGCTAACAGCTTTTAACCTTTTACAACCTCTGTCCATCTCTTAGTCCCTGTATGCATAACTGTGAAATATTTGTCAACCTTCCTTTTTGTATAAAAGGGAAATCTTACTGAGCATCACGGCCCAGAAGTTTTTTGGCATTAGCTAATTCTGGGTTTGGTGCACCAGCAATGAACTCTTGTTTTCCAGCAAGCCCAAGGTGTCGTGGCTTTGTTTACCAATTCCCAGTTCTACAAGAGGGGAGACAAAACATGGAGAGAGATAAAGAGACCTGTAGCACTTCTTCATAGCTCATAAAGCTTCCCCCCTGCAGTGGGGGCTGGGGGCTTGAACCTGGGTCCCTGCGCATAGTAACGTGCACTTAACTAGGTGTGCCACTAGCTGGAGGCAAGTTGCGGAGTTTACTGGTGGGGGTGGCGGACGATGGTGCTTACCAAGCTGGTCCACGGAGCTTTTGTGGATGGTGAGGCAGACGGTGGCAGCCCCGGCCTCCAAAGCCCCAGGGCCCTGCTCCCAGCACTGGTGCTTGGCCTTGGGCACCTCCACTGGTGAGAACTGAGTGGTCACACCTACTGTCAGCACTGGCCGGCTCCTGGAGGCAGGGGGGGGATTCAGGATTCAGGACCTCCAGAAGGGGGAAGGGGTGTGGCAGCTAGGAGGAAGGGCCACAGCCTGGTGGGGTAAGTGGGGGACCTGAGCAGCAGCGCGTGTCCTTGGGCCCCCACGGCCAGGTCCAGCAGCCTGTCCCCCGTGAGGTCCTGGCCCCCGCTCAGTGCCTGTCCAAAGTGCTGCAGCCCAGGGAACAGCTGGGTGGCCATCACCCGCTGGAGGGAGAGAGACAGTTAGAAGTAAGTGACAAGGCTGATGGCACACATTGTCATGCACAAGGACTCAGGTTTAAGTCTCTGGTCCCCACCTGCAGGGGGGGATGTTTCATGAGTGATGAAGCAGTGATGCAGGTGTCTCTCTTTTTCTCTCTCTCTCTATCTTTCCCTAGCCTCTCAATTTCTCTCTGTCCTACCTAATAAAACAAAGTAGAAAAAAAGTAAACGTTGCCAGGAGAGGTGTATTTGCCATTCAGGCATCGAGCCTTAGCGATAACCCTGGCAATAATAGTAACAATTAAAAATAAGAATAAGAGAGAGAAAAACTGGAGAGGAACAGGAAGGTAGGGTGGTCAGAGGCAGAAAAAAGAAGGGAGTTCAGGCTTTTGTTTCCAGGAAGTTTTATTTCTTTTAAATGCTTTATTTTATTTTAGACAGAGAGAAATTGAAAGGGGAAGGGAGACAGAGGGGAGAGAGACCGAGAGACACTTCACCACAAGTGAAACTTTCTCCTGCAGGTGGGGACCAGGGGCTTGAACCCAGGTCCTTGCACATTGTAACGTGGAGGGCCCACCACCTGGGCCCCTCCTGGAAGTTTCTAAAGCTTCTAAATGATGAGCTAAGGGCAGTTTCATAACAGTGGGTTAGAGGCAGCTTCGAGGCCGCCACTCACTGGTGGGAGACAAGAAGATACAAGAGTCAGGGGGTGGGTAGAGGGTTATGGAGGAAGACTGGAGAGATAGAGGGGGGACCGGGTAGTAAGCAGAGTAAAGTCCTCAGGCACCCCAAAGAGGGAGGAGCTCCTTGAAGCTCACTCACCATGAGCTGGTTAACTGATGATACCACAAAAGTAGAGCCATCAGCTGTTGGAACAGCTAACTTGGATAGTTCATTGTTTTGCCATGTGAGTGACCCAGGTTCGAGCCCAGCCCTTACCACATCGAAGGATGCGTCAGTACTGTGGGCTCTGTCACTCTCTCCCTGCCTCTAACTAAAAAATAAAAATAATAAAGAATATTAGGAATGTTAACAGATTCAGTGCTTTGTTGTTCAGGTGTCCGTTCTTATTACTGTATTTATTTATTTTTATTATTTTTCCCCTGTAGTTGCCCTTGTTGTTTATTGTCATTGTTATTATTATTGTTGTTACTGCTGTCGTTGTCACTGGATAGGACAGAGAGAAATCCAGAGAGGAGGGGAAGACAGAAAGGGGAGAGAAAGACAGACACCTGCAGACCTGCTTCACCGCCTGTGAAGTGACTCCCCTGCAGGTGGGGAGCTGGGGGCTTGAACTGGGATCCTTACTCGGGTCCTTGGGCTTCGTGCCATGTGCACTTAACCTGCTGTGCCACCATCTGGCTCCCTATACTTTATTTCTTATTTTAAAAATCTTTTTATTATTGGATAGAGACAGAGAGAAATTGAGATGGGAGGAGGAGATAGAGGAAGAGAGACAGAGAGACACCTGCAGCCCTAAGTCACCGTGCATGAAATTCCCCTGCAGAAAGGGACCGGGGGCTTGAACCTAGAGTCTTTGCGCACTGTAATGTGAGTGCTTAACCAGGTGTGCCACTGCCTGGCTCTCCCTTTGGCTTTATATTTTATTTTTAAATATGTTATTTATTTGTTTATTTAGACTAGAGAGAAAGAAATCGAGGGAATGGGGAAAGAGAAAGAATTGCAGCATTGCTTCACTACTCATGAAGCTTCCCCTCGGGAGGTGGCGACTGGAGCCTTAACCTGGGTCCTTCTGCAATGTAACACGTATGCTACACCACATAGGCCACCAGCTGGACCTTTTATCACATATACATTTTTATTATTATTCCCACCAGAGTTATCACTGAGGCTTGGTGCATTTATGATGAATCAATCCACTGCTTCCAGCAGCCATCCCCCCCCCTTTTTTTCTCCTTTTCCTTTTACTTGATAGGACAGAGAGAGATGTTGAGAGGGGAGGACGAGATAGAGAGGGAGAGGGAGAGAAAGAAAGACCTGTAGACCTGTTTTATCTCTTGTGAAGCTTCCCCCTGCAGGTGGTGACCAGGGGCTTGAACCTGGATCCTTGAGCTTGGTAACGTGCATGCTCAACTGGGTGTGCCACTGCCCAGCCCTGGGGCTCAGGGCTGCTTTTCAGGGATTTTAGGGGAAGGCTGTGGAATGGGTTCATCGCTTAAATGTTTCACAGAAGGTGCCTGAGGGTTCGGGGGGGGGGTCACGTGCCTGAGGTCACACCGCTGGCATGACCTTGAGCAGCAGGGCTTTGACGGGGTTACTTAACACTGCCCTCAAAAGACTAGAATCTGAGCTGCAGAAGAGAAAAGAGGTCATTTGACTTTTTCTGAGATTGAGGGAATCAGGCATTAAAAGATGAGCTCAGTCCCCCAAGGTGAGGTGGCTTTGGGCCAGAGAAAGAAAAGAGACTAAAAGACTATGGAGATGGTGGGACAGGGCTCACCTGGCTGTGGGTGGGGCTGATGCCCAGGCTCGACGTCCCATGAAACAGGTAGACGGCGCCCCGGTTCTCCTGCTCTCCCGGGGCTCCCACGGCCACATCCAACAGCTGGTCCCCATTCACGTCCCCCAGCACCGTCAGGGCCGCCCCAAAGCGCGCCCAGGGGTGGCCCTGCACCCCGCGCAGCACGGCGCCCTCACAGTGCCAGCGGGTCCTCTGCAGAGCAGGGCGGGTCAGGACCCCCAACCTGGCGGCCACCCACTCACCCTGGGTCCTTCCCAGCCCCACTCACCCTTCTGGGCAAGGGGCACACGGACACCTGACCCCCCCGAGTCTGCTCGTAGTAGTGGGGGGCCCCGATGAGCACCAGGTCAGAGTTGCGATCTCCATCTACATCCACCGAGCAGAGGGATGCCCCAAAGTAGGAGCCGATCTGGGGGTGCAGAGGTTGAAATCATCCCCCCTGCCCAGCCACCAGGCCCCAGAGACCCTCCTCCCTTGCTCCCAGGCTCCCCACAGCCGACCTGGGTCCCTGTGACCTCAGCCTTCAGCCTCCACTGCCCAAGTGATGGGGTGAACAGCACCACCTTCCCCACGTGCTTGTGGCGGGGGGCCCCCAGGACCAGGCTCTGCACCCCCTTCCGAAAGGCCAGCTCAGTGGAGTAACCTGAGGAGGCCAGGGCTCAGCACGAGGTCCCCACACCCCCAGTCCCCACCCCCAGCACAGCTCTCCTCACCCAGGTAAGAGTCCTTCATGTCCTCACTGGCCTGTGACATGTTGATGAAGGTGGGTGGCGTCTTTGTGGGGTACAGGAAGGCACCTCCAGACCAGCTGAAGCTCCCCACGGCGCCCAGCACAGGTCCATCCTGAGTGGGGGGGAGGTCCCAGGGCTGAGTGAGTGGAGCAAGCAGAGAGCTCCTGGAAGGGAAAAACCACCCTTCACAGCTCCCCCACCAGGAAGAGGCCCCTCCCTCCCCATCTCTCACACATCCTTGGCGTATCTTAGCCCGGCTGCTGCCACCAACCTAACAGCCCCTTAGCCTCTCTCCCCTCACCCCCGTTCCTCTGGGCCACCTCCAGTTCCCGGTGCCAGGAGCTGGGCTTCCTGACTGAGATCCCTAGGGGCAGCCCTCACCTCACCCCTCTTTCCCAGTCAAATGTGCATAAGCATCCTCTCTCCAGAACACACCTGGCCCAGCCTAGGCACCCTGTCTCCCCCTCTATCTGTTCTCTCTCTCTCTCTCTCTTTCAAAGAGGAGATCTCAGAGCCCCCACAGCTCTGAGCTCTTCCTAAGCCACTTCAAGAAGCCTCCTCTGAACACTTTGTGATCTGAGGGCCTGGGCTCCAGATGACTTAGCACACACAGAAGGAGCCCCGTCCGGTACTTAACCCAGCACTCAGCTTCACCAAGCAAGCGACTCATGACCAGCCTGGCTTCCTTTCTACCAGCACCTTCACCCATATCCCAGATGATTATTTTTAATATTTATGTATCTATTAAAATTTATTTACTTTATTTGATATGACAGAGAGAAAGTGAGAGGGACTGGGAAGAGAGAGGGAGAGAGAGATAAGACACTTGCAGCACTGCTTCACTGCTCATGAAGGATTCCCCCTGTAGGAAGGACTGGGGGTTGAACCTGGGTCCTTGCCCATGGTAACACATGCACTTAACTGGGTGCACCACCACCCAGCCCCACTCCAGATTATTTTGACGGAACTCCCCTTTCTGGACATCTCACGCCTATCTGGTCTCCCTCCTTCTCCAGCAGAGCTGGACTGTCCAGCCCTCCGGTACCTTATTCCTTCCTGCCCCAGGACCTTTGAATGCACTTTTTTCTCTACCAGAAACAATCTCTCCCCAGCTGTTTCCAGGGCTGCCTTAGCTGTTACTCCTGGGGCCTCCTCTGATCACCTCTCGCCCTCTCCTCTAACACCCAGCACCAATCCACAAGCCTTGTTTGTATGCTTTTGACCTCTTCTCACTAGAGGGCTGCTCCAGGGAAGCAGGAACCCAGCTTGGGCTCTGCTGTTCTCTGCTTGGAGGCCCAGAAGTAACAAACACCACCCCAGCGCCTGCCCCCGGATTAAATGGTGACTTGAGGACAAGGCCTGCAGCTTGTCTATTTCTTCCTTGCTCTCTTCCTTTTCTTTTCTTAAATGATAGAGATATTGAAAAGGAAAGGAGAGAGACACCTGCAGCACTGCTCCACCGCTCACGAAGCTCCCTCCACCGCAGGAGGAGAGTGGGGGCTTGAACCCGCGTCCTCACACGGTTCCCCCTCCCGCCGGGGACCACTTACCGTGGCGAGCACAGCGCTGAAACCCTCCTGCGACATCTCGTGGCGGAAGGTGGTGGCCTGGGTCACCTGGGTGCCTGCAGGGACACGGGGCGCTGGGGCTCAGGGCAGCGGGGACCCGGGAAGCGGGGGGCGTCCCTGGCAGGCCCGGACCCCCGCCGCGGTTTACCCTCCACCGTGAAGATGCGCTCGTGCAGCAGCTTCTGGACGCTGCCCAGGGCGGTGAAGTTGTCCACCTTGAACACGTGGTCTCCTTCGGGCGGAGAGCCGATGGCGCTCAGCTCCCGCTGGGCCGCCGCCTTCAGGAAGTCCTCCCCGACCTGCGGCAGCGGGGGTCGGATCAGGGGGGGGGGGGGCTGGGCGGGCGGCAGGGCGGGGGTCGCGGGGGAGGGGCCGCACCCCAATGGCGTAGCGGGTGATGCCCTCTCGCTCGGCCTCAGGGATGACGTCACTGTACTCCAGGGAGTCCTTGTACTTCTGTCCGTCCGTGATCACCACCAGGATCTTCCTGGCGCTCTGGCGGGCGCCGCTGTCTCGGTGGAAGAGTTGCCGCCTGCGGGGACAGAAGGGGGGGCTGGGGAGAGGAAGCATGGCAGCCCCTAGAGCAACTGGAGAGACTGGGGGCCCTGGCAGCCCCCGCAACACACGCGCGCACACACGCACACGCTCTTGGGAGGCACTTTAAGGATGCAATGAGACATTTCCTGAAAGTCATAACGGACAGTGATTAGTTAAGATCAATCATAAGAGTATTTATATTACTATTTCAGTTATTATTTATTGGACGGAGACAGAGAAGATGAGAGGGGAGGGGGAGATAGAAGAAGACAGACAGACAGACACCTGCAGCCCTGCTTCTCTGCTCTGTTTTATTTTCTTCTTTGCCACCAGGGTTACCGCTGGGGCTCTATGCCAGCATGACAATTCTGTCTTTCCCTCCGGCCATTTTTCACCTTCCACTCTCTTTCTCTCTTTCTTATTTGATAGGACAGAGAGAAATTGAGAGTAAAAGGAGATGGATATAGAGAGAGACCTGTAGACCTGTTTCGTTGCTTGTGAAAATTCTCCCCTGCAGGTGGGGACTAGGCGCTTGAACCCAGGTCCTCGTGCATGGTGACGTGTTTGCTTAACCAGGTGTACCATTATCTGGCCCCATAATAACCTTTTTTAAAAAATTTTTTAAAAATATTTATTTTATTTATTTATTCCCTTTTGTTGCCCTTGTTTTATTGCTGTAGTTATTATTGATGTCGTCGTTGTTGGATAGGACAGAGAGAAATGGAGAGAGGAGGGGAAGACAGAGAGGAGGAGAGAAAGACAGACACCTGCAGACCTGCTTCACCGCCTGTGAAGCGACTCCCCTGCAGATGGGGAGCCGGGGTTTGAACCGGGAGCCTTATGCCGGTCCTTGTGCTTTGCACCACATGCGCTTAACCCACTGCGCTACCACCCGACTCCCAATAATAACCTTTTTTGAAAAGTTTTTTTAAGTGTTATTGTAATTTTTTGAAAAAAATTTTCAATAAAACACCTTAAGGAAAAAGAAAAAGAGAGAAAGGAGAGAGAGGAAGGGAGGAAAAGAAAGAAAGAAAGAAAGAAAGAAAGAAAGAAAGAAAGAAAGAAAGGAGAGGGAAGGAGGGAAACCCAGCTCCCCAGGGGAAGGTGCAGTGGGTAAAGCACTGAACTCTGAATCATGAGTTAGATCCCCAGCATTGCATGTGCCAGTGATGCTCTAGTCGCCCTACCTCTCTGTCTCTCACTAATACATCAGAAAGACGCCCCCTCCCAGTGGGTGGTAGAGTCTGAGTGAAGTACAGAGATCTCATCTGCATGCTGGGTGATGGGGGTGGGGGCTCAGAGACCTCACCAGACCCCCCCACCAGGGTGGCAGGGGAGTGGGGGGCTTGCAAGGTCTCTGAGTGGGGGGCAGGGGAGTAGGGGGCAGGGGAATGGCCCCAGTGCTGCTTGACTTTCAGCTCAAGAGTCTGTCTCTTTCCTCCCTCAGCCAGTCCCCGGGCAGCTAGGAAGTGGAGGAATGTCCGCCGGCTCCTGCTGCTGTCCTGGTTCGCATCCCCCCTATGGTGGCAGCGCAGGAGCCCCCCAACCCAGTCAGTCTCTCTACAGCAGCACCCCCAGTGCAGCCCCCCCCCCCCCATGTGCAGGAACTCAGAGTCCTGCCCACATAAACCAACCACATCCTTTCCTGTTGTAGCTCTGACATCTAAGTCATTGGCTGTGTGGCCCGTGGAGTACCGAGGGCTGGGTAGCAAACACCCCATTAAGGCAAAGAGGGTGGGGGGAGTGGGGAGCAGGGTGCTCCTTCCCACACTTCTAGTGTGAAAACACTCTGCGTATTATCTCATCTAAGTTTTGCATATGAACAGATTCAAGGACACCCAGGTAACAAGGGGGTTCAGGATGTGAACCCCGGTGGGGTTCTGTCTGTTCACATCCTTTGAAAGTTCGGCAGAAGGGAGCATACAGTGGGAGGAGCATTCTAGGGAGGACTCTGCCTACAGTGCTCACACCTGCTCTCAGATTAGCTGTCTGGGGCTTCCCCAGCCTGTTGGGGGGGGGAGGGTTCAGGGTGCGTAGGGCAGGGGGAGGGGCACTTACACCACTGTCAGGATGCCTGTGGCAGTGTATGTCAGGCCCCTGAGCTGGACGATGGGCTCCACCAGTTTCTGGGGGTTCGGGCTACTCCGGAACTGAGTGAAGGTGAAGTGGGTCTTCATTAAGTTCGAGTACTGCATCAGTGCGAACTGCAAAGGCAGTGGGAAACACCAGAAAGAACATAAAGAAGAACCACTACAGCTCAACAAAAAGAAAAGGGACAACCCAATTAAAAAGGGGCAGAAGATATGAGTACACAGTTTTCTGAAGAAGAGACGCAGATGGCCCACAGACATATGTGGAAATGTTCTAATTTGCTCAGCATCAGAGAAGTGAAGATTAAAACCACACTGAGACTCCATCTCACACCTGTGAGAATGGGCTTCATCACTAAAAACAAGGGGAGATAAGTGCTGGGGAGGATGTGGAGAGAGAGGAACTCGACTCCACTGCTGGTGGGAATGTAAACTGGTACAACCACTGTGGAGAACAGCACGGAGGCTCCTTCAACAAATACAAATGGAGATGCCATAGGACCCAGTAATTCCACCACTAGGCATATACTCCAAAGGTATAATAACATAGATCCAAAAGGTATAATAACACTGTGGTCCAGGAGGTGGCACAGTGGATAAAGGTTGGACTCTTGACCATGAGGTCCTGAGTTCGATCCCCAGCAGCACATGTACCAGAATCTGGTTCTTTCTCTCCTCCTACCTTTCTAATAAGTAAATAAATAATCTTTAAAAAATAATTAAAATATATAATAACACCCATATTTATAGTGGCTTTATTCACAAGAGCAAAAATCTGGAAACAACCAAAATGCCCTTCGACGGATGACTGGATAAAAAAGTGATGGGACTGGGGCTGGGTGATGGCGCACCTATTTGAGCGCACATGTTACAGTGCATAAGGACCCGGGTTCAAGGCCCCAGTCTCCACCTGCAAGGGGAAAGCTTTGCAAGTGGTAAAGCAGGGATGCAGGTGTCTCTCTGTCTCTCTCCCTTCCTATCACCCCCTTCCCTATCAATTTTTGGTTGTCTCTATCCAATAAATAAATAAAGATAATGAAAAAAAAATTCCTTAAAAAAAAAAAAGGGAAAAGAAAGTGATGGGACATCTACTCAACAGAGTATTATGCAGCAATCAAAAGGGATGATATTGTGTCCTTTGAGATAAATTGGCTGGAACTGGAGAAGATGATGCTCATTGAAGCAAGTAAGGAGGCAGAGGACAACTACAGAAGGGTTTCTCTCCTATACAGAATATAGAGAATTTGATATATAAATTTGAAAAAAAAAATAGCAAACCAAAATATCAGCCTACTGCTTGAACCCTTTTGGAACTATTTTCTTTTCTTTTCTCTTCTTTTTCTTTTTCTTTCTTTCTTTCTTCCTTCCTTTCTTTCTTTCTTTCTTTCTTTCTTTCTTTCTTTTTTTACCAGAGCACTGCTCAGCTCTGCCTTATGATAGAGCAGGGGATTGAACCTGGGACCTTTGGTGCCTCAGGCCTGAAAGGCTTTTTGCACAAACACTATGCTATCTCCCCAGCCCTGAAGAGATTTTCTAATGAGCTTGCATTTCAGGAGTAATTTTGGATTCACCAACCATTTTCCATGTGCCTTTGAGGTCCAAGTGAAGCCCAGAAAAATAAATAAATAGATAAATATAAAATATACACACATAGGAAGTTGGGCAGTAGCACAGCAGGTTAAAAGCAGGTGGCCAAAAGCACAAGGATCAACATAAAGATTCAGGTTGGAGCCCCCAGCTCCCCACCAGCAGGGGAGTCGCTTTACAGGCAGTGAAGCAGGTCTGTAGGTGTGTGTTTTTCTCTCCCTCTCTCTGTCTTCCCCTCCTCTCTCCATTTCTCTCTGTCCTATCCAACAATGACGACATCAACAACAACAATAATAATTACAATAATGAAACAACAAGGGCAACAAAAAGGAATAAATAAATATTTTTAAAAAATTTTTAAAAATACATACACATATATGGAGAGAGAGAGAGAGAGAGACCCCCCAATTCAAAAACTGGAAAACCAAAATCAAATAACGCTGGGTCAGGCTGTGGTGCACCATGTTCAAAGACCTGGGTTCAAGCCCCCAATTCCCACCTGCAGGGGAGAAGCTTCATGGGTGGAGCAGTGCTGCAGGAGTCTCTCCTTTCTGTCTCCCTCTCTTCCATTCTATCTTTCTCTGTCTCATCTTCTATCAGAAAGAAAAATGGTGTGTGTGGGGGTTAAAAACGGCCGCTGGAGTGGTAGAGTCATTGTGCCGTCACACATAATGGGAATTGAACCTGGGACTTTAGAACCTCAGGCATGAAAGTCTTTTTGCAGAACCATTATGCTATCTCCTCTACCCTCAATGCTTTTTACAGAATGATTTATTTACTAGTGAGAGAGAGAGAGAATACCAGAGTATTCTGGCACATGTGATGCCAGGGATTGAACTCAGGACCTCATGCTTTTCAATTCAAGGCTGTAACCACTGGGTCATCTCCTGGGCCTCCCTTTCAGTGTTTTTACACAGCAAGGACACATTTTTTTCTGGTGGCATGTGGGGTGCCCTGTAGATTCTCCTTGGGCCTTGCCTTGCCCTGGGACCACCCAATGACCCTTCACTCTAGTCTCACTGTATCACAGGCCCCCCCCAAACCACCACCACCAACACCATCACTGCCCCCCACAGGACTCCTACTCCCCCAGAAGCAATACCCCTACCCATCCACCCAGGTTCTGGGGCCCAGTGCCACCTGGGTGTGGGTGCCCTGGAACTTGACCATCATGGCTCTGACAAAGGCCTTCATCTGCTCAAAGTCTTCAGCGCTGATGCTGCCGGAGCCGTCAATCAGGAAGGCAATATCCACCTCCTGGCTGGGGCACTCTGGGGGGAGAATGTGGGGGTGCACACTTACTGTCATCTCCAGGCTGGGTCCCTCCCTACTCTGCAGCCAGAGGGCCACTGGTCACCCCTGGGCATGCATGGCAGAGACCCAGGTCTATGGTTCCCCTCTGCCAGCCAGGCTTGGATGTGGGGAGGTGGGAGAAGCTACTTGTCCCTTCACTCAACACAACCGTCATCTTCAGGGCTTCAACATTCAGGGAGGATTTTTTCAGAGAGAGAGATAAAGACAGACAGAGACAAGAGGCAGGGAGAGAGACACCACACCAAAACACCAAAACGCCCTTCAGTGAAGTGGGGGCTGGGCCAGGCTTGGACCCGGGCAGAGCAAAACAGCACACTATTCAAGGGAGCTCTTTCGCTATCTTGTCAGTCCTTTTAGTCTTCTTTCTTTCTTTTGAAATTATGTTTTATTACCTTTATTTATTTATTGGATAGAGACAGCCAGAAATCGAGAGTGAAGGGGGAAATAGGGAGGAAGAGGGACAAAGAGACAGCTGTAGCCCTGCTTCACCACTTGCAAAGCTTTCCCCCTGCAGACGGGGACCGGGGGCTTGAACCCAGGTCCCTGCACATTGTATCACATAGGCTCGACCAGATGTGCCATCACCTAGCTCCTCACACCTTCTTTCTTAGTAGAAATAAGTATAGGGAGAGAGGTGCTTAGGTCTGGAGATGCATGGATGTTATTCTGCGTCCTCTCTCCCCACATCTTCTCCTCCCTTCCTTCCTCCCTTCCTTCCTTCCTCCCTCCCTCCCTTCCTTCCTTCCTTCCTTCCTTCCTTCCTTCCTTCCTTCCTTCCTTCCTTTCTTCTTTCTGCCTCCAGGGTTATTGCTGAGGCTGAGTGCCAGCACTATGAATCTACCACTTCTGGTGGTCATTTTTCTACTCCCCCCCCCTATTTTATTGGATAGGACAAAGAGATTGAGAGGGGAGGAGTGGAGAGAAAGAGATACCTGCTCATGACACATCCCCCCTACAGGTGGGGAGTGGGGGCTTGAACCCTGGTCCTTGCATGTGGTAACATGTGTTCTCAATAAAGTGTACCACCACCGCTCCTCCACACTTTCTTTTTATTTAATTATCTTTATTTATTTGATAGAGACATCCAGAAATTAAGAGGAGGGGGAGACAGAGAGGAAGAGAGACAAAGAGACACCTGCAACCCTGCTTCACCATTTGTGAAGCTTTCCCCCTGCAGGTGGGGACTGGGGGTTTGAACCTGGTTCCTTGGGCATTGTAACATGTGCACACACCTGGCCCCCACACTTTCTTTCTTCTTTTTTTTTAATGTTTATATATTATTCATGAGAGATTGAGATCCAGAGCATCGATGCTGGGGATTGAACTCAGGACCTCACGATTGCAAGTCCAGTGCTTTATCCGCGGCACCATGTCCCCTGTTGCTTAATACATATTTATCATCATCATCATCATCATCATCATCATCATCATCATCATCATTTCTTTTGGGCAGAGACAGAAAAGGAGAGAGGCAGAGGGAGAGAGTGAGACCAGAGTACCAAGACTTCCTTTAATGTGGTCCAGGTGGGCAGGTTTGAACCTGAGTCACACACGGGGCAAAGCAGCGCACTATCCAAGGGAGCTATTCTGCCAGCCCAGTCAACAGACCCTTAGCACAGGTTACAGGGAACTCAGGAGCAGAGGGGCAGCAAGTCAGCAAAGTGGGCCCCAGCGCGGTTCAGGGGCCTGAGCGCCAGCTCGCACCCAGCTCGGCCTTCTGCTGGAGGCGTGTGCCCTGAGCAGCTGTGCCGTGAGCAGCTGGAATCCCTGGGCCACATTCCCCATCGTCAGGGGTATTGGGGAAGTAACAGTACCTGCCACATGGGCACCTGGGATGAGTGTAAGGATAAAAGGAGTGGTCCGGGAGGCAGCACAGCGGATAAAACACTGGACACTAAGGTACTGAGTTCAATCCCCGGCAGCACATGTATCAGATTGATGCCTGGTTCTTTTTCTTCTCCTATCTTTCTCATGAATAAATATATAAATTCTAAAAAACAAAAGGGTAAAGGAAACAAACCATGGGTGGCCCAGGAAGGGGCACAGTGGGTAAGCATGAGGCCCCCACCCCCCCTACTTGAGCAGCCTGGTGTCCAGCACAGACCACCCCCCCCACCCCCCACCCCCTTGGGCTGACAAGAAGCAGAGGCTGGCTTTCCTGCCTCCTGCTGCCTGGGCTGTTGGGAGGCCCAGCCCAGCCACTGCTGCCAGGAAGCCCTCCATGCTCTGGCACCTCACCTTTCACCCTCACAGCTGTGTAGTAGGGGGTTCCTGCCCCCACATCTGCATTTGCAGCCCCCCTTCTCAGCTGAACCACAAAACCATTGCCACATCCTCACTGGGGTCATGCCCTGGCAGACCCCCTCACTCCACCGCTTCTGCTTCCTGATCCTTCTCTCTCTCTCTCTCTCTCTCTCTCTCTCTTCTTTCATACTTTTTCTTTCTCTTCTTTTGCTCCTTTCCTTTTTTTCTCTTTTGCCACCAGGGTTATCACTGGAGCTCGGTGCCTGCATGACTCCACTGTACCCAATGGCCCTTCCTCTCCTCTCTCTCCTTTCATAGAGACAGGGAGACATAGACAGGGAGAGAGGTGCAAAGAGGAAAAGAGAGAAAGGAGAGAGACACCTGCAGCCCTGTTCACTGCTCCTGAAGCTTCCCTCCCTGCAGGTGGCAGCCTCTGAAAGGCCAAGAATATAGTCCCTGCACATGCAGCTACTGTAAGACCCTCAGCCACCCCCACTGGCACAGGGGGTGGGGTCCCCCTGCACCCCCAGAACCTGTACCCCTCTGTCCTGAGCTGCCCCTGCCAGGGTCCCAGCCCCTCTTGGCCTCACCCAGGAAGCCACCATGGAGATAAGGGATAGGTCACGCAGGCCTGATGCCCTGCCTTCTCCTCAGGGCCCACGCGAGGCTCCCCCCGGAACCGGCGCCAGGGCTATCTATTCACGGTGGGTGTCTCCCAGTGGCTGTTTTTTCTTTCCTTTCTTTTATTTGATAGGACAGAGAGAAATTGAGAGGGGACAGGGGAGGTAAAGAGGGAGAGAGACAGACATCTGCAGCCCTGCTTCACTGCTCATGAAGCTTCTCCCCTGCAGGTGGTGTCCCGGGGCTTGAACCCAGGTCCTTGTTTATGGGATGTGTGCCACCCCGTTTGGAGAACCTACCAGATGGGGCCACAGGGAACATCTGGAGGAGCTGCAGGTTGGGGCCCAGCAGCAGGCAGGAGCCTTCCAGGTGCACATTCTCCCCACACGTCTTGTGCATAGTGGGGCCGCAGGCCTGGAGAAAGTGGCCTGTGTGGGCGTGGGGTCCCCAGGTCACCCCCTTCCCTGCTCCCCCACCATGGCCTCCTCTGGCTCCTGGGATTCTGCCCTTTGCCCTCCCGCCACCAGGGAAAGCTCACCAGCAGTCGGGAGTGGTTGGTGGAGGCTGCCAAGGACAAGCCAAGGGACGCATTCACGGCCTCTGGGGACACTGAGGGGACAAGCATGGCCTGATCACACTCATCAGTCAGTGTCACTGGAGGAAGACTCCAGGCAGGGGCACCAGGTGTGAGGGGGCCAAGAGCCTGGGTCCCAGGCAGGGTCACTCACCGAGCAGCGAGAGGGGCTGGCAGCGGCCCGTGGTCACTGCACAGGAGTACAGCCTCCCTGTCTGGTTGGCTGCTACCACCTCCAGGGGGGCCCCCACGATGATTCTGGAAACAGAGAGTAGAGCCACAGCACTCAGTCACAGGGGAGAGGGGGTGAAGCAGAGGGCACTTTGGGTGAGGAAATGCCACTAGGGGTTGAGGAAGTGCCACCCAAGGGGGCAAGGAAGTACCGCTTCTTGGCCAGGGACTCTCTTGACATTTTGCCCCTTTCGAGACTGTTCTAAGGGCAGGACCCCAGCTGAACCCACATATGTCAACAGGTTGCTGGGCCTGTGTGTGTATGTACATAAACACACACTTATTTCATACAGAGATGCATGTGTGTTTATGTACACAGAGGACTGTTCATCATTCTAACAAAAACAGCACCAGCTTGGGTAAAAGCTTCTGGGGTGCCATCATTCAGTTCACCCAAGAAGCAGATCACCTCTGGTTAAGTGGGTCAATTTCCTGAACTCTAGCTTGCAGAACAAACAGATTAGTTAGTCAGACAACATATCTCGTCTATTTTTTTTTGAAGCGCTATCTTTTACATTTTTTTATTAGTGACTTATCAGTGTTTTACACCATTAGAAGATTCCAGGGATATGATTGTTGCACGCACATGGCGTGTTGTAAGTCACCAACCTCTCCACCCAAGATCTGAGCAGTTTTCTTCCCCATAACCATCATAGTTTTCACACAGTTAGCTGAGCAACTGAAATGTCCTGTTGACATTTTAAATGGGGCAATTTCAAACGATGGCCGGGGGATGGATAGCATAGTGATTACGCAAAGAGACTCAGGCCTGAGGCTCCAAAGTCTCAGGTTCAATCCCTGTACCACCATAGTGCTCTGGCAAAATAATAATAATAATAATAATAATAATACAACTGTATCAGAACTAGATCTATTTCTGTAGTGATAATAATAATAATAATAATAATAATAATAAACTGGTTTATTTGCAAGACTCATTGGGATAAAAAAGAACTCCTTAAGAGGAGAGATTTTTTTTTTAATCTTAGAAAATAATTACCAACAGCCTACCCACTCAGAGGATCAGAGAAGACTTGACTATTTTAATTAATGAAACAAGCATGGTTTAGTTAAATGCACACTTTTTGAGTTACTTTTTTAAAATTTTTATTTATTTAATTTTATTTATTTATTTTTAATTTATTTTCCCTTTTGTTGCCCTTGTTGTTATTATTGTCGTCGTCGTTAGATATGACAGAGAGAAATGGCGAGAGGAGGGGAAGACAGAGAGAGGGAGAGAAAGATAGACACCTGCAGACCTGCTTCACAGCCTGTGAAGCGACTCCCCTGCAGGTGGGGAGCCGGGGGCTGGAACCTGGATCCTTATGCTGGTCCCTGTGCTTCATGCCATGTGTGCTTACCCGCTGTGCTACCGCCCGACTCCCTTTTGAGTTACTTTTTAAATTTTTTTTAATATTTTATTTTATTTATTCCCTTTTGTTGTCCTTGTTGTTTTATTGTTGTAGTTATTATTGTTGTTGTCGTCATTGTTGGATAGGACAGAGAGAAATGGAGAGAGGAGGGGAAGACAGAGATGGGGAGAGAAAGACAGACACCTGCAGACCTGCTTCACCGCCTGTGAAGCGACTCCCCTGCAGGTGGGGAGCCGGAGTTCGAACCGGGATCCTTATGCCGGTCCTTGTGCTTTGCGCCACCTGCGCTTAACCCGCTGCGCTACCGCCCAACTCCCGGCTTTTAAAATTTTTTTAAAGAATCTTTTTATTTACTTATTACTGGCTGAGAGAAACTAAAAAGGGAGAGCGGATAGTGATAGGGAGAGAGACAGAAAGATACCTGCAGCCCTGCTTCACCACTTTTACAACTTTCCCCCTACAGGTGGGAATCAGGGGCTCGAACCTGGTTCTTTGCACACTGTAATGTGTGTGCAATTAACCAGGTGTGCCACTGCCTGGCCCCCCATTTTTGGAGCTTCTTTAAAAAGCCACCCATTTCTGGAGACTGGAAATCCCTGAGTGTCTAAGATTGCTAAGATCTTAAGCAGATGAGGTGAGATCTAGCAGTTTGGGATCTGAAGACATAATCCTTTCATCTGCCCATCTGTGACTCAGACACAATCTTTTCAGTATCTGGGGTGTAGTATAGCAAAAAGCAGGTACAGTGATAAGTCCTTGGCGATCAAAATATCATCCAATATTGATTACTTCTTTTATTGTAAAGACTAGTGAGCAGTGATCAATCAGTAGCTCTATGTTCATCTCTCTCTCCCTCCCACCTCTCTCTCTCTATCTCTCTCTTTCCCCACTAGGGTTACTGCTGGGGCTTGGTGGCTACACCATTTTCTGGCAGCCAGTTGTTTTTAGAGGTTGAGAAACAGAGGGAGAGAAAAAAGACACATCGAGGAGAAATACCTGCAGCACTGCTCCATTGACTGTGAAGCTTCCCCCTCTTGTAGGTGGAGGCCCGAGACTTGAACCAGGCAGGGGCCTCACACATGGTAACATGCACACTACCAGGTGAGCCACCACCCAGGCCCTTCTATTAATTTTTTAAGAATTAGGGCTTGGGGGTTGGGCGGTAGCGCAGCGGTTAAGAGCATGTGGCGCAAAGTGCAAGGACCAGCGTAAGAACCCAGGTTGGAGCCCCTGGCTCCCCACCTGCAGGGGAGTCTCATCACAGGCGGTGAAGCAGGTCTGCAAGTGTCTGTCTTTCTCTCCCCGTCTCTGTCTTCCCCTCCTCTCTCCATTTCTTTCTGTCCTATCCAACAACGAACAACATCATTAACAACAATAATAACCACAACAAGGCTACAACAACAGGGTAACAAAAGGGGGGGAAGTGGCCTCCAGGAGCAGAGGATTCATGGTGCAGGCACTGAGCCCAGCAATAACCCCAGAGGCAAAAACAAAAGAACGAGGGCTTGAGCAAAAACTTGATGGCGATGGAAGTGAGGCAGTGACTGTTTTTGGATTTGCTGAATGTTAGGTGACAGGGAGGGGATGGCAGGAGGCTCAGGAAGATTAAGGGGAAATGGAGCCGGAAGTGGCCTCCATCTTGATCCAGATGGTGGTTAGTACCTGGGTATGCACGTGCGAGCAGCTCATTGCATTGGGCCTCTTGGATGTGTGCACGTCAATCTCTGTGTTATGTTTCAAAACAAAGGGGAACCATCTCCAGCACCTAGGGCTTGTTTCCATGTCCTCAGCCTGGCAGCTGGGGTAGCACTTGGCGACCTCTCCACACTCTTTCCCAGGCAACTGCCCCTCCCTGGGCCCTCAGGCTCATCACCATCACCTCCATAGCGTCTTCTGAGAATCCCTCCTGTGCCCCCCAGACCTTAGTTACACTCTTATCACCTTGTGACCTCAGCTCCTTGAAGCCCAGTCTCTGGGATCTAAAGACACTGCAGTCGCTCAAGTTGAAGGACATTCTTGGGGCCAGTGCAGGCCAACACAGGACTGGGTGAACTGTGCACAGCTCGCTTCAGAAACGGAGGTAAGCATTTGAGGGTGTGGGCAGGAAGCTGCGGACCCTTCCCCAGGAAGTGGTGGAATGCTAGGGCACCGGTGAGCCAATGCCCCAGCCCACAGTGCCCACGGTTGACCCTTCAGCCCTTATGTACAAAACAGAAGAGTAGGGGCCAGGTGGTAGCTCATCAAGTAGCGTGCACATGGCATCAAGAACTGGGGTTCCAGCCCCCAGTCTCCACCTGCAGGGGGAGGCTTCATGAGCAGTGAAGCAGTGCTATAGGTGTCTTTCTCTTTCTCCACCTTTATTTCCCACTCTCATTTTCTCTGTCTATATCAAAAAAAAAAAAAAAAAAAAAAGGAAGGAAGGAAGGAAGGAAGGAAGAAAAGAAATAGAAGGAAAAGGAAAGAAGGAAACAGGGAAAAGGGGGAAAAAATGGCCACTGAATTCATCATGCAGACACCGGGCCCCATTGACAACCCTGGTGGTAACAATAAAGAAAAGGAAAGGAAAGCAGAGAGAGAGAAATGGCTAGTGATAACCCTGGTGGTAAAACAACACATAAATTAAATAAGCAGAAAAAAAATAACACAAAAGCAAAAATTAGTCATTTCAAGAAGGAAACTGTTAGGTATTATCCCAAGCACAGGCTCTCTGAGCCCGGGTCCTGGGAGGCCCCAAGGACTATACACTGTGATACCAGCTCTCCCCTCAGAGCTGCTGGCTCCTTGTGGGACAGGAAACAACTAGATGCAGTTAGATGCACCTTGGAGGGGAAGGCTTGGGTGGGCAACTCTGGGGCCTGTCCTGTGATGGGAGGGAGGTTCCTTACCTGGATTTGCCAAACTGGACCACGCTTTGCCCAAAGCCAGCTCCATCCTCCTGGAAGACCACAGGTGCCTCCACATCCAGGTTGAAGCCACGACAGAAAGCCAGGACTGAGGTACAAGTGGGGGTGCAGGAGGGGGTGTCAGTATCATCACTTGTCCTCTGGAACCATGACTTCCTGGAATCTTGACACCCCACCACCATCACTGCCAACCTCCCCTTTGAGATCTAATTCTTTAGTTTTGATTTGCTCTCCCTTCTTTAGTTTTGATTTGCTGTTTCTCTGCCTCTAAAAGCCAGAACAAACAAAACCAAAATATCTCTCATGTCTGAAGCTCCAATATCCCAGGTTCAATCCCCAGCACCACCATGAGCCAGAGCCGAGCAGTGTGCAGTACTTTGGTCTTTCTATATTTCTCTCATTAAAATAAAATATTTAAAAAATAATTAAGCTGTCATGCAAAGGCCAAGGATCTCTCTGGCCCCAACAGGACACCTAGGAGGAGGCCCATGGCCTTAAACTAGAGCAGCCACAGCCTGCAATGTACCATCAGAAGTGTCCCTTGGGAGTCAGGCGGTAGCGCAGCAGGTTAAGCACATGTGGCGCAAAGCATTAATGGACTAGCATAAGGATCCTGGTTCGAGCCCCTGGCTTCCCACCTGCAGGAGAGTCGCTTCACAGGAGGTGAAGCAGGTCTGCAAGTGTCTGTCTTCCTCTCCTCTCTCCATTTCTCTCTGTCCTGTCCAACAGTGATGGCATAATCAACAACAACAGTAATAACTACAACAATAAACCAATAAGGGCAACAAAAGGGAATAAATAAATACAATAAATGTAAAAAAAAGAAGTGTCCCTTAAAGATAAAGTGAACATGGGGCTGGGCATTGTTGCATTTGATCATCACACACAGGGACCTGTCCTCACCTGCAGGAAGGAAGCTTCTAGAGCAGGTCTCTCTCTCTCTGTCTCTCTCTCCCTCTCCATCCCTAGCTCCTGTTTCTTCTCAATTTATTTATTTTTTATATAAATTCTTTAAAAATTTTTTAAAAATATTTATTTATTTTCCCTTTTGTTGCCCTTGTTGTGTAGTTTTATTGTTGTGGTAGTTGTTGTTATTGATGTCATTGTTGTTAGATAGGACAGAGAGAAATGGAGAGAGGAGGGGAAGACAGAGAGGGGGAGAGAAAGATAGACACCTGCAGACCTGTTTCACCGCCTGTGAAGCGACTCCCCTGCAGGTGGGGAGCCAGAGGCTCAAACCGGGATCCTTAAGCCAGTCCTCGTGCTTCGTGCCATGTGCGCTTAACCCGAAGCACTACACCCGACTCCCTCTTCTCAATTTCTATCTGTCTCTATCCAAAAAAGAAAGCAAGGAAATAAAAGGGGGGAAAATTGGCTTCTGGGAGTGGTAGACTTGTCTTGCAGGCACTAAGCCCCAGTGATAACTCTGGTGGCAAAAATAAAATAAAAATAGAAGGAGGAGGAGAATGAGAAAAAGTAAGCATACAATTCACTGTCTTAGCTGGGACCTACTGAAGTAGTGAAGGGGCCAGGTTACTAGTATCTCCAGGGACAGGAGCACTCCCCCCAGGAGCCCAGCCACACGGGCCCCAGACTTGAAGACTGTCCTGCTCTAGTCTTTGATTACGTGGGGCTCTCCAG
This sequence comes from Erinaceus europaeus, assembly GCF_950295315.1. Classification (NCBI taxonomy): domain Eukaryota; kingdom Metazoa; phylum Chordata; class Mammalia; order Eulipotyphla; family Erinaceidae; genus Erinaceus; species Erinaceus europaeus. Next base: position 19,957,409 of record NC_080176.1, on the reverse strand, counting down.
GTCTAGACTAAGGAATAGATGTGGAACCTTGTGGCTGTGTATGACCAACACTTCCCATGCTACCCTTGGTGCCAGGCCCTCAGCTTGTGTGCTCGGAGGTGGGAGGAGGGCACCTAAGGAGGCCTCCACACTTGTTCTCCCTCATGGCTTCTCCAGCCTTCTCCCCCCACATGAACCCACTCCAGGCTGCGCCCCCACCCAGGAGGGAGGCCACAGGGAGGACGTCTGGCCCCTGAGGCTTTCGGTGTCCTGCTCCTTGTCAGACCCCAGAAGCTGCTTTTAGTCCTTGAACCAGAACTGTGGCACTCCAGACCCCTCTCTGAGCCACAAAGCGTAGGAAGAATCCCCCGCCCCCACATTCATCTGACCAGCTCCCAGGCAACCCTCTCAGAATTTCCCGTAGCCTCTGAATGGAAGTGTCAGCTCCAACACAGGGGGCCGGGGGGGGGGGGGGGGGAACGTTCTCAGACTGTCCAGCCCAGGCCTGGTGTCTGATACCTGAGTCCTGAGGTCCTGGAAGACTAGATGTCTAGGCTGTGAGGACGCCCTGCAGGAGAACTTCACATTCCCACATCTTTCCCTCACAGAGCAGTTTTGGTTCGGGGATTGAAAGCAGCTTCTGGAGTCTGACAAGGAGCAGGACACCGAAGGCCTCAGGGGCCAGACATCCTCCCTGTGGCCTCCCTTCTGGGTGGGGGTGCAGCTGGAGTGGGAGCATAATGGGGGAGAAGGTCACAGAAGCCGTGAGGAAGAACAAGAGGGAAGCCTCCACAGATCAGCCCAGCATCGGTCTTGATTCCAGATGCCCTCTCTGGCTCTGAGAGCGCGTCCACACCAGGGTCCTAGGGACCTCAGAGCCCCCAGCCCTTCTGAGGGGCGACCAGTCTGAACACCCTGAGACCCAGACCTTCCATTTTCTCAAGACAAGCAGGAAATTGTTTTTTCAGGAAATCTGATTTTCAACAAATAAGGTTTTTTTCCCTCCTTCTCCTCCTCCTCCCCCTCCTCCTTCTCCTTCTTCTTCTTCTCCTTCTCTTCCTCCTCCTCCCCCTCCTTCTCCCCCTCCTCTTTCTTTTTTTTTGACCACCAGCATTTTCACTGGGGCTCAGTGCCTACACAGCTCCACTGCTCCCAATAGCAATTTCCCCTCTTTTTGCTCCTGATAGAGCGTGAGAGATAGAAATAGAGGGAGAGGGAGTCGTGTGGTAGCGCAGCGGGTTAAGTACACGTGGCACAAAGCGCAAGGACCGGTTAGGATCCCGGCTTGAGCACCCAGCTCCCCACGTACAAGGAAGTCGCTTCACACAAGCGGTGAAGCAGGTCTGCAGGTGTCTGTCTTTCTCTCCTCCTCTCTGTCTTCCCCTCCTCTCTCCATTTCTCTCTGTCCTATCCAACAACAACAACAACATCAATAACAACAACAGTAATAACTACAACAATAAAACAAGGGCAACAAAAGGGAAAATAAATAAATATTAAAAACTTAAAAAAGAAAAAAGAAAAGAAATAGAAGGAGAATGGAGAGAGAGAGAGAGAGAGAGAGAGAGAGAGAGCAAAATGCAGCATTGCTCCACTTTTCATGGAGCTCCCCCTCACAGGTGGGACTAGGAAGTTGAACCCAGGTCCCCTCACATGGTAACGGTGTGCTCTACGTGGTAAGCCACTGCCTGACCCCCTGATACAGATATTTATTTATTTATTTATTTGCCTCTAAGGCTGTCACTGGGGCTCAGTGCTGGCACTATGTATGAATCCATGGCTCCTGGAGGCAATTTTTTTCTTTTTTCCCCCCCTTTTCCATTTTATTCAATAGGACAGAAAGAAATTGAGAGGGGAGGAGAAGACAGAGAGGGAGAGAGAAAGATATACACCTGCAGTCCTACTTAGCCACTTATAAGGTGTCCCTGTTACATGTGGGGAGCGAGGGACTCAAACTTGGGTCCTTGTGCTTAGTAGTATACACATTTAACCAGGTGCACCACCGCCAACCTCCCCGATACAGATTTTCAATTGACACACAAAAGTGATTCTGATACATATTTCACCTTTTAGATTATTCTGTCTGGGTCCATGCAACCTCTATCCTCTCTAGTTGTCTTTCTGTGGCTTTGTTCTCTCGGGGGTGGGGACAGGGATAGACCCCTCTCACTTGTGTGGGCCCCATACCGGAGGTCCCAGTGAGAAAGAGATGGAGGGAGACCTTGGAGAATATGGAGAGGAGCACAAGCTCATAGTCCTTTGCTTTAGCTCAGGTCATGCCACCTCCCAGATTCCAGAATATTCCCTCCTTCTGAAGCAGACCCTGATCCACTGGGAAGCAGACTTCAGCTGCTTCTGAGAACTGTAAGAGTTGACCCACCAGACTCAGTCTGGTCTTCCAGATAGAGATCCTGTCAGATTTTCTCCAAGCCCTGAGAGCCCTACTTACCACCCAGTAAGATCCAAACTCCACAGGCCATCAATGAGCAGAGCACTGCAACGTGGAGCGGCTGGGTGCTCAGTGCTGGGGAGAGCTGAAACTGAGCCTTCAAGGGCAGGAGGAAGGGAAAGAAAGAAGGTCCTGTAACACAGGTCGAAGCCTTCTTGGGGAAGCCCCTCCCATTCTCCCACCCCCACTGCCACCAGAGGTCTGGCTTGCTTCTCCAAGACCTGGCTGTACCCCTGGACTGCTCCCTCCTAACCCTGAGCCCTGGCCAGTACCCAGCAGTCCTGGTAGCCATCTGGGGCTTCAGAACCAGACTGTCTGAGAGGAAAGGTGGGACATATTGTAAAGCATGTAGAAAGGGACAGACTGCCAGCTCAGATAACAATGGGGGGTGGGGGGAAGTGTAGGAGAGGGAGAGGCTGTGTGTGTGTGTGTGTGTGTGTGTGTGTGTGTTTGCCACCAGTTACAATGCTTGCACTACTCTACGATTTTGGCAGCCATTCTGCTCTCTCTCTCTCTCTCTCTCTCTCTCTCTCTATATATATATATATATATATATATATATATAAATATATATATATATTTATTTATCTTTAAAATTTTTTTATTATCTTTATTTACTGGACATAGACATCCACAAGTTGAGAGGGAAGGGGAGATAGTAGGGAGAGATAGAGAAACACCTGCAGCTCAGCTTCACCACTCGTAAAGCTTTCCTCCTGCAAGTGGGGACAAGGGCCTCAAACCCTGGTCCTTGCACACAGTAATTAATATGTATGCACCACCACCTAGCCCCATTCTTTCTTTCTTTCTTTCTTTTTCCAGGGTTATTGCTGGGGCTCGGTGCCTGCACCACGAATCCACTGCTCTTTGAGTCTATTTTTTCCCCTTTTGTTGTCCTTGTTGTTTTATCATTGTTGTGGTTATTATTATTGTTACCGATGTCATTGTTGTTGGATAGGACAGAGAGAAATGGAGAGAGGAGGGAAAGACAGAGGGGGGAGAGAAAGACAGACACCTCCCCCTCTCAATTTCTCTCTGTTCTATTGAATTAAAAATGGAAAAAGAAAGAAAAAGTTTAAGGGTACAGATCTGGTGGCCTAGCAGACTGGCAGGCTGTGTGATGTAAGTGGAGCACTGTTCTCAGTTCCACCCTAAGTCTGTTACTATGGAAACTGAATTCCAATATGGCAGGATCCACCAGGTTCATCAGCACTCAACCAACTGCCATAGTTACCAGGAAGTCTGCTGCCTCTGCTGCAAATTCCACGCAGTGTGTAGGCTTATTTCCCACCTCCCACTAGAGGGTAAAGTTGTAGACACAAGACTGTAAGGGGGCTGGAGCACTGATATTTTGTTGAACCTGCCCTCTTGTCATCCAATACAAGTTCTGTGTCTTAGGCTTTTATTTATTTATTTATTTATTTTTATTCTCCCCAATTGCGGTGTGAGGTGACTCTTGATCTTTTATAAGTGCATCTCTCTGTGTCCTTGTTGCTTGGATGCTGAACCTTTGTCCTTTGTTGTAGTGATTTGTCTGAAATCCAAGCCCCTTTCTACTGAGGTTTCTTATGTATGATGTGACATTCCTGTTACAGAGGTGAAGGAAGACGTACCAGTTTCACACACCATTGGCAAGAACTCAGACCTGGATGTGCAAGGGAGATAGCGGGATGGTTATGCAGAAAGACTCTCATGTCTGAGACTTTGAGGCATAAAGTTCAATCCCCCTGTACCATCATAAACCAGAGCTGAACAGTGCTCTGGGGCTGGGGGGCGGGGCGCGTGGAGGAAGACTCGTTTGGATTTTTCTATATTTATATTTTCTATGTCTATTCCAAGACTTTATATATTGAATTATTTTCATATTTTTGAGAAACATCTATTTATGCTTCATTGTGGAAAAGTTACAGACAATAAGTAACAACCACCTATTTTCTATACTTCCTCCAAATAATGAAGGTTAAAATAATAAGTGTTGAATGTTAAAGTTAAGTAATGTTACACTGACTCCTGTGCTAAATGTGAATATACACAGACCCGGGGTCAGATCAGTGGGGTAAGCAGTATTTATTTTTTGTATTTATATACTTTCTTCAAGTTTGGGAGCTATTCTCTGCCCTAGTCCAGCTCTCTAGGCCTATTATCAATTCTGACACCAGCTTCTCAGATAATATTTTTGGCCCACCTATCAAGCTCAAGGAAAAAAATCACTAAAGTCATGGGTCCCCAGGAACACACTTAAAATAGAATTTCTAGCTTCTTGCCATGCTGAAGTCCCTCTTCTCATCTGCTCTATTCCTACTTTCTGGTTCCTATTTATTAAAGATTTTTTTCCTGCCTCATAACTTACTGCCATTCAGACACCAAGTTGCAGATGATACTATGATTCCATCCTGAACTCCCTGGGTGGATGACCTCACCAATGTGCCCCAGAACCTCGCCTCTCCAGAATCCTACCCCACCAGGGAAATATAGAAACAAGCTGGGGGTATAGATCGACCTGCCAACACCCAGGTCCAGCAGAGAAGCAATTATAGAAGCCAGGCCTTCCACCTTCTGAAAACCCAAAAGAATTCTGGCCCATATCCCTAGAGGGGGGAGAAATGTTAGGGGAAGATAACTACAGGGTTCTGAAGACCAATTCCATCAAGACCCACAGAGAGAGGAGGGGGGAAAAACAAGAAAGGACATTTGAAAGTAGTAAGAGATGTAGGTGTGACTTAGAAAGGAAGAGATGGCAAGACATAGAAAAAATGGACATATTTATATATATCAACCAATATCTGAGAGCTTGGGAGAACTACTGTAGTTTCCGGTGGAGACTATGGGGACACAGAACTCTGGTGGTGGGGAGAATGGTATGGAATTATACCCATTATCTCATAATTGTGAAAATCGATATTATATCACTAATAAAAAATTTTAAAGCTAACCACTGTTAAAGATATATTTCTATCCCACCAGAGGCAACCGCTTTTCTGATTTCTCTCTTCTTTGATTAGCTTTGTCTGTTCATATGGAAGGATCCATGCATCATGCATTCTTCCACACAGGACAAAGCTGGGGTCCACTCACATCATCACATTTATCTGTCACCTGTTCTCTTTTCTGCTCACTAGTAAATCCATTGTCTGCAATTATCAGCTTGGGTATCCATTCCCCTCCTGATCTATTCTTTACTTATTATTTTTTTTTATCAAAGCACTGCTTAGCTCTGGCTTGTGGTGGGGTGGTTCAGGGGATAGAACCTAGGACCTAGGAAACTCAGGCATGAAAGGTTTTTTTCTTTTTTTCTCCTCCAGGATTATTGCTGGAGCTCAGAGACCTGCAGGGGAATTGCTTCACAGATGATGAAGCAGGTCTGCAGGTGTCTATCTTTCACCCCCTTTTTGTCTTCCCCTTCTCTCTTCATTTCTCTCTGTCCTACCCAACAACAACTACAACAACAAAAATAACTACAATGACAATAAAAAACAAGGGAAACAAAAGGGGAAATAAATAAATATTTAAAAAGATATTCACTACCAGTGTAACAGTCCTACAAAAAAATACTAAAGGGACTTCAATAAAAGGAAATTTTGAATGTTCTCTCTCTCTCTCTCTCTCTCCACCCCTTATCAAAAAAAAAAAGAAAAAAAGAAAGAAAGAAAGAAAAGAAAAGGAAAGAAAAAGAAACAAAGCAAGGGAACAAAAGCAAAGTCAAATGAAGAAAAGCTTTTGGTCTCACACTTCAAAATGTGGTTATTAAGGAGGTTTGGGGGTGGCAGTGTGTGGGTTGCAAAGGTGGCAAGTATTCAGTGGACTTTGGTGGGAGCATATTGGTGCTTTGGTGGGGGAGTGAAGTGTGGTAACACATTTTGAAGAGGTGAGAAGTTGTACTTCTAAAAAATCAGTCTTGAAAGCCAAGAATAAACTATTATACAAATTAAGTAAAATACAGTTCTTTAAAGATTGTGAAATACTTAATGATGGCATTAATTATTTTAAGTACATAGGTGACTTATTTATAGCAGTTAAAATGTAGATTAAATGTCAAGTCTAGAAACTGCAGTTTTGTAAACAAAAAATATTAAGTCAATTTATTTGAGTTGACATTTAACAAGCAGAGGACATTAGAAAAAGCATGCAGACATATGGTCTTGTTGTAGAGAGTAGGGCTAGAGTTGACTTTGAGCTATTTTGATCTGTAGAGTGTCAAGGTCAAGTAGAACAACAGTCTCCCTCTTGTACCAAGGGGTCTTGAGCAGACAGCACCTGATCTATGAATTCCAGATCCTGTGGACCTGTCATCTTTGCGTTGTGTCTCAAATCTCAAAATCATTATTGATTATCTTCCTCAAACCCCAAGCTTAACGTTCTCTTTGTTTTCTTCACCTTCTCCCTATCTGCCTTTCAGACACAATCCTGAATGACAGCCTATTGCATATAACATCTTTAATTGTGGAGTGCCCTGCACGAGCAAGATTTGAGGCTAACATATAGCTGACTTCAAGCAACTGCAAAGGGTTCAAACTTTGCCTCAGTTGTATCACTTGCCTCAGCAATTCTTTTAGTTCTCACTTCTTTCTAAAGAACAAGGAGGACAAATGTCAGAAAGATGTTCAAATGGTGGTGTGAACCACACACTGGCTTGAAAATGTCTTTTTTTTTCCCAGACTGAGTACTGAAGTGACCAAGACTTGGACTTTCTCAGCAGCTGTTTTGGATAATGTTCTTCAAACATGGGGCATCCTCAGACTGCCTCCCAGGGATTTCATCAACTCTAAGTGAACATTCACAAAGTTCATGATATTATGATTTATAATAGGAACTCTATATAGTTTTTTTTTGTCTCCATTTCTGGCACAGAATTCCTTAGGCTTGCAAGTCCTGGGCTTGGCCGCTGAGGTATCTCCCTGAGCCCTAGTGCAGAATTCCTAAAATCCTCCAATTTCCTAAGTAATGAGATATCTTTTAATGAGAAAGCACCCAAAGATGGAAACTTTGCCATTTGAGTCAACTGCATGACTAGAGTGTTAGAACTTCCTTTTTTTCTTTTAAGTATTTTATGTATTTATTGGATAGAAACAGAGAGCGATTGAGAGGGTTGGTGAGAGGGACGGTGAGGGAGAGAGACAGAGAGACACCTGCAGCACTGCTTTACCACTTGCAAAGATTTCCCTCTGCAGATGGGGACCTAGGGCTCAAACCCAGGTCCATGTACATTATAACATATGCACTTAACCAGGTGCACCACCACCCGGCCCCAAAAGCTGGAACTTTGATCCTGGAGCTTGAGATTGGTCCAATCATGCCTATATAACATGGCATCCACAAAAAGCCCAAGAGAATGGCATTTCTGAGACCGTCTGAGCTGGTGAGCATATGGGGAGGCCACAACATGAATCAAGTACAAAGGAATCTATTAATAAATTGATCTTCACAAGAGGATCTCCACCTACATAATCACTAAAACTGAGTCGTGGATTAACTGAGTTGTGCAAGACATTTTCCAATACACTCAAAGATCCTCTTGAATCTTCCGTTAGAAAAAAAAAAAAAAAAAACCTGTCCAAAATGGCAATGACCTTCCTTGCTTGCTTCAATGTATAGATAGCACTGAGTTATAAAGCACACTGTCTGTGACTGTGTTGTAGAATTCCTTAAATACGGAGTAGGGCACCAAAGTAAAAATCTCTGGGTTGAGGGCGAGGGCAGAAGTTCAGATTCACTGGGGGGGGGGGGGGGAGTGCGGGGGGAGGATAGGATAGGACACAGTCTTTTGGTGGTGGGAATGGTATTTATGTACACTCCTATTAATTTGTAGTCATATATATCACTATTTAATTAATATGAGAGGGGAAAAAATTATTGAATGTCTCAAACTTTTCAATGCACAGACCATAGGCTGAGTCTTTGTTATGTTGACTCTCTTAAAAGCTTAGATCAGGGAGAACAGAAGCAGCTGGTGGCACAGCTATACACAGATAATGTCAAAAATAAATATAAACTATGGTGCCATAATTTATATTTATAATTTATAATTTATATTTATATAAATATAAATTATGGTGATGTGTGTATGATACAGCAAATCCTAGCAAAGGAATATTTCAAAGTTAACCCAACTGCCAAATAATACGATTATAGCAATAACTATTGCTCTCTTAACCCTAAGACATCAGGAACCGCCCACTTCCTCTATAGAGCCTATATTTCCCCCAGTCCTGGAACCTTTAGGGTGGGGCTCACTTTCCTGCATGCTTCTCTCAATTCATATCAAATGATATTGCATCTGCTGATCCCAACCTAATCAACACAACGAGTACCACCTCAGCATGCTTCACTTCAGACTGTGTCCAGAGACTTCAGGCGAGGATTATCAACCCTTCGGCCTCATTACTTGGGTGAGACCTTTCCTTTCATAGCGTTCTCTAATTCCATAACAGGTGGTTCACTTCCTAACAAAGTCCCAAAATCTAGATATAGACCAGGTTCCATGAGACGGAGCATATGTTCACATGTATCCATAAATTAGGGCAAAATATATACCTGAAAGCAAAAGTACACAATAGTCTGCAATGAGTCAGTATAAAGCTCCTAATGAAATAGTGTTTACTTAGACTTAGATACCCTCCTCACCTACTTCCTGTTACACTTCCCTCACTTGCTCCAAAGCTAACCTTATCAAAGCAAAAGCTGAATAAGGGCAAGAGACTGGCAGCTATCTACAAAACAGAGAATTCTCCCTACCCCAACTCTTCATCTGCACTATTCCAGCCTCTAGGTTCATGATTAGTCAACAACTTGTTTGGCTTTATATGTTAACTCTTTTCAGCCACCAGATTCCAGATGCTACCATGATGTCAGCCGGACTTGCCTGGACAGACAACCCCAACAATGTGTCCTGGAGCCCCACTTCCCCAGAGCCTGCCCCCCTAGGGAAAGAGAGAGGCAGGCTGAGAGTATAGATCAACCTGTCAATGCCCATGTTCAGTGGGGAAGCAATTACAGAAGCCAGACCTTCCACCTTCTGCATCCCACAATGACCCTAGGTCCATACTTCTGGAGGGATAAAGAATAGGAAAGCTATCAGGGGACAGGATGGGATACAGAGTTCTGATGCTGGGAATTGTGTGGAGTTGCACCGCTCTTATCCTATGGTTTTGTCAGTTTCCTTTTTATAAATAAATAACAAATAAATAAATAAAATTTTAAAAAAGAATTCCTTAAATAAAAGTTGTCTTATTCCCATATATATATAGTTATATATATATATATAGTTATATATATAATGTTTAAAAAATATATATATAATGTTTAAAATCTCAACACCAGGACATTTTTTTTTACAAACTTTATCATTATTCAACATTTTTTTTTACAAACTTTATTTAGGAACATGAAAAGGACGTGCCTAGAGAGGCACGTGGTAAAGATGGCAGCATGGCCAAGAAGCTGGGCTCTTTTATGCACTTCTGCATTCCTACCTCCACTTCTTTATTTTCTTTTTACAAGTTATTTTTATTTGTTTTGGATAGAGACAGAGAAATTGAGAGGAAAGGGGAGACAGAGAGGGAGAGAAAGAGACACCTGCAGAACCATTTCATGGCTCAGGAAGCTTCTCATCTGCAGGTGGAGACTGGAGGCTTGAACCTGGGTCCTTGTGTACTGTAATGCATGCATTGCTTGGTCCCCTTCACTTCCTTTTTAAGCTACACCTACGTCTATTACCACTTCTGGGTGTTCCTCATTATTTCTCTTCCCTCTTGTTATGGAAAATAGATGAGCACAGAGTACACACCCTCCTGATTTCCCCTGTGTGGATATTTTAATCTATGTGCCTGGTGGAGAATTGTCTTTCCTCTGTGATATGCACACATATAGCGTAAGACTCCATTTCCTTTGTGCTTGCTCTCCTGGCAAAACAGTGGCTGTAGTCGCTACCCCTCCTCCCCTCCACATTCCTAAGCTAATAGGCCAGAGACAAAGATGCTAAAAGATAAAGATAACTAGGGAGGAACACAGCCATCTCAGGACTGATACACAGCAGGCACTAGGCCTTCTCTTCTCTGCCCATACCAAGGCCACAGATAAGAAGCATGTATAGCAATTACGTGAAAGATTGCCTTTGTCTGTTTCTGCCTACTTTGCAATAGTGAAATAAACCTGCTCCCTCCATCCCTTTGGGGGAAGGGGATGGCAGTAAAACTGTGGGTTTTTCCAAGGTGCGGGAGAACTTCCCGGAGTGATCCGGAGTCTCCTACACACCTGTCATAAAACTCCTCTCTTTCACCAAGAACCGGCTCTAGTCTTGTGCTTTGGGGATCATTTCTGCAACACTCTCAGGTAAGGGAAACGAAAGGTCTGACTTTCTCAGGTGTTCTCCACATTCTCTTCCCTCTCAGGAAGCAAAAGCAAGTCACAAAAGTTCTGGGTCCTGGCGGAACTGGGTTTTAGGATACTCTGGTCCTAATCTTCCCTTAACAGACTGAGTACAAAACTTGTGGAATCTAATGCTATTTCCACGTCTATATATATATCCAGTTAAGTTGTAGAGCATCCAGTTGGTGACAGAGAAGTCTTGGTGACAGGAAAAGTTTGTACACATGCACATGGACTCTCTCCCTCTCTCATTGTGGGTCATCCTAGGGCTCTCTGTCTCCCTGGCCACTGGCAGTGGAGACCGGGGTGGCCCCTGAGGGCCCTCTGGGGCCCTGGCGAAGCAGGTAGAGTGTGCAGAGAGGAAGGAAACACACAACCAGCTCCGGGAGAAGCCTCATGGATGACTTGTTTATTAAGAGATACAAGCGGGTGGAGGGTAGATAGCATAATGGTTATGCAAACAGACTCTCATGCCTGAGACTCCAATGTTCCAGGTTCAACCCCCCGCACCACCATAAGCCAGAACTGAACAGTGTTCTGGTAAAAAAAAAAAAAAAAAAAAAAAAGAGATACAAGCAAGTAGATACACCCAAGGTTCAGAAAGAAGGTTGAGGTAATCATTAATCTACACACAATGCATACTTACATCTTGACCTACCAAGAATGTGATCACAAATGGAAAGTTAGCGTATAAGGTCTGGTCATGAGCTCACCATGCCTAGGTAGGCTTTTTTCTCTAAGGGTAAATTACAAGCACCTCAGGGCAGGGGAAAGGGGGTGGTTGATCAAAGTCAGGATATTTGTGGTGGGTTTCAGTTGGCCATACATGGTAATTTATGATTTTTGTTCAAAAGGAATGAGAAAGCATATACAGGAAAGTTCCCAGTCTGAAAAAGACTCTCCATCACAAGTTCATGAGGTCGGGGGACATGCCTCCGGCCCCTCATGAAAATAATGGCTTGGACTTCCTAGACAGTGGTCCCTTTCCCCATATCTCTTTATCTTTCTTTGGAGACCAAGTCTTCAGAATCATGGGCTGCTGTCAGAATCGGGGTTTTTTAGAACATCCCTGTGCCGCGGACCACTCAGTGGACAAGCAGCAGGAGGGTCAGGGGTCTTGAAGGCAACCTCCCAGGTGGGTCAGGAGCCGGTGAGGGAGAACAGACAGACACCACACTCCAATGGAGGGTGAATCTGGACTCGTTTTAATAGTGAAACTGCATTAGCTTTTATACTTTTTTCAGGTTGCCTAAGCAACCAGCTCATAAAGAAGTAACAATAGTCTTGTGGCTTTGGCAGGCTACATGTTATTCCCCCATAACTGTAAAGAATGGGTACAATACTTTGTATCGTTCTGTTCCCAGGGGAGGTCATACCCAGAATTGTTTTAGACTTTTGCTGAGGGCTATCTCTACCATTAATCTTCTATGGGGGCGTACAGATCTTTGCCTAGTCGTGGACCACTGCTCATCTAGGTCTGGTACAGTTTAACTATTAATCTTTCTTTGTTTCAATAAGTCAACTTGTACCTGGGAGGCCTCAATCTCTGTATTGTTTCTATGAGGGGCAAGTCATAACATGACTTGTTTTGTCCGTCTATGTTGACCCACCTTCTCCACTTTCAATAATGTAACTTTCAAATATGCTCCTGTGTAAGGGAGAGGGGGTGCTTCTGACTCTCCATTCCCACCAGGCACTGCCAAAGCATTATTAATCAATTGTGACAGTATAATTGTTTGTAGCAATAACGGGGGGAGAATGCGTCGACCCATTCCCGTCCTTCTGCCCAGCTTCTTTGAAGTCTGAATTCAGGTCCAGAGGAGATGACTTTGTCAGTCTCTCTGGTGGTCGTGACGGGGCGGCGCATCCCTGGTTCATGGAAATGTGATCTGGGAAAATCAAAGAACAAGCAATCCTGAAGTGGCCGCTGAGGTTGCCTAGTAAGTGTAAGAGTTACTGGAGTGGGGCCAGAGGTACAGGGCTTCCTCCCCGGCACCTCTAGGTGAAGGAGCTGAGCTGACACTGGGAGCTGGGCTAGGCACTGGGTTCACAAGAGCTACTCAAATGTCAAAACTAAATTTGCAAAGAAAGACCATGAAGCAGAAACTCACAGCCCCACCCCATTCCCACTTGCCCTTTCTCTTCAGGGCAAACAGCAACACTTCAGACCAATATAACAAGCTTTGTTTTAAGGACAAACACAGAAAACTCGCCTTGAGCTGGGCCAGATGGGCTGATGGCCCCAAGCAAGGCTGACTTGGGGCCCTCACAGCTCCCTGGCTCAGAGACCCCTCTTTGCTGCCCCCTGCAGCCAAAATGTGAGAGATCAGGCTGGCTCCTCAAGGCTGTAGCCCAGGAGCCTTGAGGAACTCAGCAGTGGGAGGCAGGGTTGTAGAAGGCCACGCCTTTGGGAGGCTTGCCAATCTAGCTAGGGAACTGTGATTCTCTCCACATCTTTTTTTTTTTTTTTAATATACGGATCTTTTTTTTTAAATAATCTTATTTATTTATTTATTTATTTATCTTCCCTGTTGTTGCCTTTGTTTTTTCATTGTTGTCATTGTTAGGACAGAGAGAAATTGAGAAAGGAGGGGAAGAAAAAGATAGACACCTGCAGATCTGCTTCACCACCTGTGAAGGGACTTCCCTGCAGGTGGGGAGCCAGGGGCTCAAACCAGGATCCTTGTGCTGGTCCTTGGGCTTTGCGCCACCTCCGCTTAACCCGCTGCACTACTGCCCGACTCCCGATTCTCTCCACATCTTACCTTGTGCAAGCACCTGGGTTCAAGTCCCCACTTCCCACCTGCAGGAGGGAAACTCTACAAGCTGTGTAGCAGTGCTGCAGGTGTCTCCCCTACTCTTTCTTTCTCTCACCCTCTTTGCATAACCGTTATGCTATCTACCCCTGCCCCATTTTTTTTTTTTTTTGCCAGAGTACTGCTCAGCTCTAGCTTATGGTGGTGCAGGGAATTGAACCTGGGACTTTGGAGCCTCAGGCATGAGAGTCTCTCTGCATAACCGTTATGCTATCTACCCCTGCCCACTTTCTCTCACCCTCTATCAAAACCCTACCACACACCTGAAAGCTGTGGCCAGCCAGTTTTCAGAAGCAGCCAGTAGGGGGCGCAGTCTGGTTTAGATTGGGCCCCAGAGTGGAGCTTCCAAAATTCCCCCCCCTTCTCTCTGGGGGCTTGTCTAAATTGGGAGCTGCATGACCCAACTCAGGAAACCACACCCCCCCCCAACTACCTACCTGCCCTCTCCCACCTCCCAGGGGCTGGCCTGACCTACTGTTCCAGGGACAGCCCGGACTGAATGGCTTGAGGGTAGGTGGCCTCCTCTGAGCCAGCCCTGCCCAACAAGAAGATCCCACAGAACTGGGTGTGCCTTGAAGCCCCTAACCCCAAGAGGGGAAGAGGTAGTTGCAAGGTTCAGATCTCTCTCTCTCTCTTTCACACACACACACGTAATGCAAGGAGCCAGCCCAGGGCAAGATCCTAGATGGAGGCGCCCTTCTCCCAACGCTGCAGTCAGGTTGTGGCATCCCCAGTCCCAGCCCTGCATGGCAGCCAGTGACGACTTTCCTGTGGCTTCCTTCTCCATTACAGAGAAGTTATACATCTACGTGAAAGAAAACTACCAGATGGTTTCACTCATATGTGAAATCTAGAGAACTGATGTGCATGAAGTGGCAACACACAAACCAACAAACCAGTAGTAAACAAGCTAATTTCTAGGACTTTGTGAGAATTATGCTGGTTATCATTGGGAGGGTGGGGGACAGAGAACTCTGGTGGTTGTGGTGTGGAATCTTACAGTCTTGTAAACCACTGTTAATCACAAATAAGAAGTGGTTTGAAAAATAAAGAAATGTAAGCAGTCAATCAGTCTGTGCGTCTCTCTCTCTCTCTCTCTCTCTCTCTCTCTCTCTCTCCCTTCAAGACCTAGTTTCTAAATGCTTGGTAGGAGTCCCCTTTTCCTCTCAAAGATGGCTGCCTCTCTCTTAGAATTTCAACAGAACCCTTTTCCCTGAAAGACTACATATTCTTCCACTGACTTCAATCCCAGACAGCCTCTCTGCTTCTTTTTTTTCTTAATCTTTTTATCATCTTTTTTCTAATTTTCTTTATTGGGGGATTAATGTTTTACATTTGACAGTAAATACAATAGTTTGTACATGCATAACATTTAAGAGTTTCCCACATAACAATACAACCCCCACTAGGTCCTCTGTCTTCCTTTTCCAGGACCTGTACTCCCCCCACCCCCACCCCAGAGTCTTTTACTTTGGTGCAGTACACCAACTCCAGTCCAGGCTCTGCTTAGTGTTTTCTCTTCTGATCTTGTTTTTCAACTTCGGCCTGAGAGTGAGATCATCCCATATTCATCTTTCTGTTTCTGACTTATTTCACTTAACATGATTTCTTCAAGCTCCATCCAAGATGGGCTGAAAATGAATGGTGAAATCACCGTTTTTAATAGCTGAGTAGTATTCCATTGTGTATATATACCACAACTTTCTCAGCCACTCATCTGTTGTTGGACACCTGGGTTGCTTCCAGGTTTTGGCTATGACAAATTGTGCTGCTATGAACACAGGTATACACAGATCTTTTTGGATGGGTGTGTTGGATTCCTTAGGATATATCCCAGGAGAGAAATTTCAGGATCATAGGGTAGGTCCATTTCTAGCCTTCTGAGAGTTCTCCAGACTGTTATCCACAGAGGTTGGACCAATTGACATTCCCACCAGCAGTGTAGGAGGGTTCCTTTGACCCCACAACCTTTCCAGCATTTGCTGCTGCTACCTTTTCTGATGTATGACATTCTCACAGGAGTGAAGTGGTATCTCATTGTTGTCTTTATTTGCATTTATCTGACAATCAAAGACTTGAAGCATGTTTTCATGTGTTTCTCGGCCTTTTGGATCTCTTCTGTGGTGAATATTCTGTCCATGTCCTCTCCCTATTTTTGGATGGGGTCATTTGTTTTATTGTTGTTGAGTTTGGCAAGCTCTCTATATAGTTTGGTTATTAGCCTCTTGTCTGATGCATGGCATGTGAAGATCTTCTCCCATTCTATGAAGGTTCTCTTTGGGTAGTAGTTTCTTTTGCTGTGCAGAAGCTTTTTAATTTTATGTAGTCCCATAGGTTTATACTTGCCTTAGTCTTTTTTGTGATTAGATTAGTTTCATTGAAGATGTCTTTAAAATTTATGCAGAAAAGAGTTCTGCCAATATTTTCCTCTAAGTATCTGATAATTTGTGATCTAACATCCAAGTCCTTGATCCACTTGGAATTTACTTTTGTATTTGGTGAAATATAGTGGTTCAGTTTCATTCTTCTGCATGTTTCAACCCATTGTTTCCAACACCATTTGTTGAAGAGACTCTGCTTTCCCCATTTAATAGTTTGGGCACCTTTGTCAAAGATTAGATTCCATAGATGTGGGGGTTTACTTCTGGGCTCTCAATTCTATTCCACTGGTCAGTGTGTCAATTCATGTTCCAGTACCAAGCAGTTTTGATGACAATGGCCCTATAATACAATTTGAGATCTGGGAGTGTGATGCCTCCAGTTCTGTTCTTCTCAAGATTGTTTTGGCAATTCTAGGTCTTTTCTTGTTCCAGATAAACAATTGCATCATTTGTTCTATTCTCTTAAAAAATGTTATTGGGATCTTGATGGGGATAGCATTAAATTTGTATATGGCTCTGGGTAGTATATTCATTTTAATGATGTTAATTCTTCCAACCCATGAATATGGAATATCTTTGCACTTCTTTTAAATTTTTTTAAAAATTTATTTAAAAAGGAGACATTAACAAAACCATAGGGTAAGAGGGGTACAACTCCACGCAGTATCTTTCCCCTTCTTTTTTTTTCACATGAGGAAATGCATTTATTTAATTTTTTTAATAAAAATATATATTTTTTTATTTCTTTCTTGGGGAATTAATTTTTTACATTCAACAGTAAATACAATAGTTTGTACATGCATAACATTCCCCAGATTCCCATTTAACAGTGCAACCCCCACTATGTCATCTTTCCCCTTCTTTATGTCTTTTTATATTTCCTTGAGTAGTGACTCATAATTTTTAGCATACAGTCTTTCACTTCTCTGGTTAGGTTTATTCCTAGATATTTTATTATTTTTGTTGCTGTAGTAAAAGAAACTGATTTCTGGATTTCATCATCTTCTAACTTAGTGTCTGCATAGAGGAATGCCACTGACTTTTGAATGGTAATTTTGTAGCCTGACACCTTACTGTATTGCCTGATGATTTCCTATATTGAGGAATTTTCCATCTATTCCCATTTTTTTGTAGCGTTTTGATCATAAAGGGATGTTGGATTTTGTCAAAGGCTTTCTCCACATCTATTGATATGATCATATGGTTTTTGGTCTTGCTTTTATTGATGTGGTGGATCACATTGATTTATTTATGTATATTAAACCAACCTTGCATCCCTGGGATAAACCCCACTTGGTCATGATAAACAATCTTTTAATATACTGCTGTATCTGGTTGGCTAGAATTTTGCTCAATATTTTAGCATCTATGTTCATCAGAGATATTGATCTGTAGCTTCCTTTTTTGGTTGTGTCCCTGTCTGTTTTTGGTATCAGAGTGATGTTGGCTTCATAGAAGCTGGCAGGGAGTATTCCAGTGTCTTCAATCTTCTGGAAGACTTTAAAAGTAGAGGTATTAGTTTTTCCTTGAAGGTTTTGTAGAATTCATTTGTAAAACCATCTAGTCCAGGGCTTTTATTCTTGGGAAAGTTTTTGATAACTATTTCAATTTTGTTAGCTGTGATGAGCCTGTTCATATTATCTAGTCCCTCTTTATTTAATTTTGGAAGTTCATAGGTATCTAGGAAATTGTCCATTTCTTCCAGGTTCTCTAGCTTAGTGGCATATAGTTGTTCATCGAAGCCTCACATGATATATTGAATTTCTGCGGTGTCTGTCGTGATATCTTCTCTTTCATTTACAATCTGATTTATTTGGGTCTTCTTCCTTTTTTGTTCTGTGAGTCTGGCTAAAGGTTTGTTGATTTTGTTCACTCTTTCAAAGAACCAACATTTACTTTCATTGATCTTTTGTATGGTTTTCTTATATTCAGTGTTATTTATTTCTGCCCTAACTTTAGTTATTTCTGTCCTTCTGGCTGTTTTAGGGTTCCTTTGTTCTTCTTCTTCTAAGTCTTTAAGGTGTGCAATCAGGTTGTTTATTTGTACTTTTTCTTGTTTCCTAATGTGTACTTGTGAACTTACCTCTCTACTGCCTTATCTGTGTCCCAAATATTTTGATAGCTTGTGTCTTCATTTTCATTGAGCTCTTGAAACATTTTGATTTCTTGATTTCCTCTTTGACCCAGTCATTGTTAAGAAGTGTACTGTTGAGCTTCCACATTTTGGGACTATTACTAATCTTTAGTTGATTGTTAAGTGTTAGTTTAATTCCACTGTGGTCTGAGAAGACACTTGGGATGATTTCAGTGCTGTTGAATTTTTTGATGCTGTCTTTGTGGCCTAACATATGGTCTATCCTTGAGAATGACCCATGTGGACTTGAGTAAAATATGTATTCCAGTTTCTTGGGATAAATAACTCTGAAAATGTCCAATAGTTCTAGTTTATCTATCTAGTTCTAGTTTATCTATCTCCTCATTTAGCTCCATCATGTCTTTATTGATTTTATGCCTGGATGATCTGTCAAGTTGAGAGAGTGGGGTGTTGAAGTCCCCTACTATGACTGTGTTGCTGTTAATATATTTCTGTAGCTCTTTTAGTAGATGTTTGATATATTTAGATGGCTTCTCATTGGGTACATAGATGTTAATAATTATTAAGTCCTCTTGATTGACTGATCCACTGAGCAGTAAGTAGTGTTCATCCCTATTGTTTTTTAATTTTATTTATATTAAAGTCTATCATGTCAGATATGAGAATATTTGTTCCTTTTTGTGGGCCATTGGCTTGTATGATAGTTTTCCATCCTTTCACTTTGAGTCTGCGTTTGTCTTGTTGATTTAGGTGGGTTTCCTGTACACAGCATATCAGTAAGTTGTGTTTTCTGATCCATCTTCCTACTCTGTGCCTTTTAACAGATGAATTCAGGCCATTGACATTTATTGATATCAAAGATTGGAGATATTTTAACACCATTCTTGTAAAGCTTTAGGGTGTTCTGATATATGGCATATTTATGGTGGTCTGTCTATAGGAGAACTTTCAGAACTTCTTTCAGGGCAGGCTTGGTGATAGTTGATTCTTTCAACTGTTGCTTGTCTGAGGAGGTTATTATGCTTCCACCTAGTCTGAATGACAATCTAGCAGGATACAGTAGTCTTGGTTGAAAGTCTTTCTCATTGAGCACTCGATAGATATCTTGCCATTCTCTTCTGGCCTGTAGTGTTTGTGTGGAGAAGTTTGCTACTAATCTTATGGGTTTTCCTCTGTAGGTGACTCTTTGTTTTTCTCTTGCAGCCTTCAGGATCCTTTCTTTATCCTTATTTCTTTTCCACTCTAAATATAATGTGTCTTGGTGTCTTTAAGTCTGGGTTAACTTTGTTTGGGACCTTCTGGGCTTCTTGAACCTTCATGTATTTGATGTTGTCTAGACTAGAGAAGTTTTCAGCTATTATGTCTTGAAGAATGCTTTCTTCCCCTCCCTCTCTTTCTTCCTCTGGTAAGCCAATAATGAGTATATTATTTATTTTGAAGTCATCTCATATGTCTCTGTTGTTTTCAGTATCTCTTAATCTCTTTTTAAGATGTCTTACTTCTTTTTTTAGTTGTCTCTTATTTGTCCTTGATCTTGCAAATTCTGTCTTCAGCCTCATTGATTCTATTCTCTCTCCCCTCTACTGTTTTTGGGAGTTCGTCAATTTTGTTAGCCTGTTCTGATACTATTTTAGCTTGTTCAGCTATTTGTATTCTTAGTTCAGCTATTTCAGCTTTCAGCTTTCTAATAACCAGATTCTCATTTGTTGTTTCTGCATTTTTATGACAATTCTTTCAAACTCTTTACTCACACTAGTAACTATTTTTATAACTAATGTTTGGATGTGATGTTGACCTCATTATTTTGTGCTTCAACCTTTGGGAGGCTTTTAGCTGGACTCTTGTCCTGGTTCATTTCTCTAGTATTTCTTCGTGTTGGTTTAACCATTCTATATAGTATGTTATGGGGTCCCTCTCTCAGTACTTTTCAAATTACTGATCACTCTTGCCTGAATTGACTTGAGTCTAAGTAAGGTACTTAAAGAGTTCACAGTTGTGGAAATTAACAGTTGTTTCAATATTATTTCAATCTCTAAGTTAGAGCACAGTGGCTGTTAAAGCCTCTTTTGTTCTTTTTCTTCCCTGTAGGTTATGGGAGCATGAGGTCCTTAGTTCAAACCCTGGCAGCACATATACCAGAGTGATGACTGGTTCCTTCTCTCTCTCTCTCTCTTCCTCTCTCTCTGTCTCTGTCTCTCTTTCTCTCTCTCTCTCCTATCATTTCTCATAAATAAATAAAATCTTTTTAAATTTTTGAAAAAAAAAGAAATATGGTGAAGGGGCCAGGTGGTGGCTTACCTGGTAGAGTGCACATGTTACCATGGGCTCTGTCCCCTCCTGCACTGAGAAAGTTACAGGAGTGGGGTAGAGCATTCCTACAGGTGTCTGTCATTTCTCTCTCTCTCTCTCTCTCTCTCTCTCTCACACACACACACACACACACACACACACACACACAACATCTTTTTTTTTGCCTCCAGGGTTATTTCTGGGGCTCAGTGACTACACTGTGAATTCACTGTTCCTGGAGGGAATTTTTTTACCTTTTGTTGCCCTTGTTGTTTATCGTTGTTGTTGTTGTTACTATTATTGTTGTTATTTCTGTCATTGTTATTGGGTAGGACAGAGAGAAATTGAGAGAGATGGGGAAGACAAAGAGGGAGAGAGAAAGATAGATGCCTGCAAACCTGCTTCACAGCCTGTGAAGCAACACCCCTGCAGGTGGGGAGCTGGGGGCTGGAACCAGGATCCTTAAGCCAGTCCTTGCACTTTGGCACCACATGCACTTAACCCACTGCGCTACCACCAGGTCTTATACTTTAAAAAATGCCCACTGAGAATGGTAGTATAAGCCTCAGTACTAAACCTGGTGACAAGAAAAGAAAGAAGGAAGGAGAGAAAGAAAGAAAGAAGGAAAGAAAGAAAGGAAGGAAGGAAGGAAGAAAGAAAGAAAGAAAGAGATAGAAGTAAAAGATAGACGAGTGTCATGGTATTTGTCCTGCCAGGGTAGAAATCTTTCTGATTGCTATCAACTTTCCTGCTATGGCCACCTCTGCAGTGTCCCTTGGGTTCTTATAGCTTGTACCGTCATTTTTATGTGTTTCTTGAAATTTAAAAGGATATTTATTCATATGATAGATGGAGAATGATGGGGAGAGAGACCAGAACACCACTGAGTGCTGGCATATGGTGGTACTAGGGATAGAATCTGGGCTCCCCGGGGCCTCAGGCATGCAAATCCTTTGCTCTGATAGTTGAGCCATCTCCCCAGTCCTACAGTTATTCAGCACAGGAGCCTAATCAATGCAACCAGTACCATGTCGGCAAGCTTCACTTAGGACTGTGTCCAGAGACTTCAGGAGTGGAATGTCAACCTTCCAGCTTCATTACTCTAGTGAGATCTTTCCTAGCTCATAGGACCCCTTAATTCCATTTTGAGTGGTGCACTTCTTAACAAAAATCTCAAAACCTAGATATAGACCAGGGCTCATGAAAGAGGGCACATGTACATGTATCCATAAGTTAGGGAAAAATATACAACTTAAAGCAAAAGTGCACAATAGTTTGCAGTGAGTCAATAAATGAAGCAAGCAAGTAGAAAGACCTAAAAAGACACCTTAAAGTACCTAATGAAACAATGTCCACTTAGACCTAGATACCCTCCACACCTACCTCCTATTCCATGTCCCTCAATCACTCCAAATCACTTGTCAGACAAAGTAAGGACTACAAAAGCTGAATAAGGGCAAGAGACTGGCATACTTTAATGATGACATTTTAGTCACTACCAGGCCATCTCATCACCTGGGGCCCTAGTCAGGGAGTCCTGAGATTCCCACACAGACATGATAGGCCTGGACCTCTAACAGATCCCTCTCGCCACTGTCACTGGTCATCTCCATCAGGAACAACATAATGGACCCCTTTGTGGACCCCTATAGGATCTTGCCCTCAAAGCTGATCAACAATGGTAGGGACTGTTCCATTCTCCAAAGGGAGGTTGAACAACATACTCTATCTACCACTCGAGGAAGATGGGTCCTGCAATGAGTGCAGCCTGCAATGTTCCTAGCAACGACCACAGAATGTGAGCTCAGACCTACAGGGATGCAGAAGTACTCAGCCTTTTATCTTTTTTTAGGCTGGGTGCTGATTGTTTACAGAGTCCGCTAAGGTTCTGGCAATATCAAAAAGTGAGGGGAGGTTGGTTATAATCAGAGTCCGCCGAGGATTCCGCTGGGGATTCTGGGATGCGGAAGTGAAAGTCCACCACTTACAGTGGTTGTCTCTCCTTCATTCATTTGCCTGTGAAGTTTTCATCTCAGTTTGTGCTCTTTTCTTCATTCACTCCATCTGGAGTCTCAAAGCCCGGAGAGGGCTGAGGTCCTGTTCATGGCATTGGGGCCCTGTCCATCTGTCCTTCAGCCATAAGGGATGACCTTATGGACTCCAGAGTGCACATACGTCACCTGCAGATCAGCTGGCAGACTGCAGGCCAAGAATTCCAGGATGGGGCCAAGAGTGGACAGAGCACGTGATGCTGGATGCTCCACAGCTTGACATCTGGATGTGGCACTGGGCCTCTGACATGGAGCTGGAAAGGTCAGGGGTCAGCAAGTGACGGGGAGCCACTGAAGATGAACAGGGAAGACGGATTCATTCACACACACACTACATTAAATAAGTGTATATATAGTACACACACACACACACACACACGTGGGTTTTCATTTGTGTGTGTCTCTGTGTGTCTGTGTGTGGTTTAATATAGAGTCAGAGAGGCAAAGGCAGAGAGAGAGAAAAAGAGTAAAAGAGGCTACAGCTCCAAAGCTTCCTTTAATGCAGTGGGGGCTGGGCTTGAACCTGGGTCACGCAAAGGCAAAGCATTATTACCAAGTGAGCTACTTCACTGGTATATATTCTTTTTCTTCTTTTTAAAATGTTATGATCTTTATTTATTTATTTATTGGATCGAAGACAGTCCGAAATTGAGAGAGATGGGGAAGAGAGACAGAGGGAGAGAGACAGAGAGACACCTGCAACACTGTTTCACCACTTGCAAAGCTTTCCCCCTGCAGGTGGGGATCAAACCAGTGTCCTTGTATATTATAACTTGTGTGCTCAACCACCACCACCCAGTCAGTCCCCCTTCTTCTCCTTCTCCTTCTCCTTCTCCTTCTCCTTCTCCTTCTCCTTCTTCTTCTTCTTCTTCTTTTTAAGCTCATTGGTTGTTAGTGGAGGAAGGGGAGCAGGAAACTGAAGTTGCTGCCCATGTGTTTCTAGGCAGATATTCCAAGCTATGTTTTTGGGGAGCAGAGCAGGGGTCCTATCTTGGGGTTTCCAGGGAGATAAATGTCCTTTCCCAAGCAAAGTGCTTTGCGCTGACATGTCACTGCTCCCTGACAGGCACTGCACCCTGCCTCCCTCCCACAGAAGTTCTTATTCCCTCAGGTTTGGGTGAGAGGCAGAGACCCCCAACCTCTCAGCAGACAAGAGGGAACAAGAGGGGTTCAGGGAACAAGAGGGGTTCTCATTGGTCAGCTTCGGGGTCAGACTTGGTGCTTTCTGCAGCAGCTTGTTCATTGGCCTCCTCCATCATTTCCTTGTACTGGCGCTTGAAGAAGCCCAGCTGAGGGGAGAAAAGAGAATAAACAACCAACCAAACAAACAAACAAACAAATTCAGGTTGTCCAGTGGAAAAGAAAGAAGAGATGGTGGGGCTGATGGCACTTTCTAGAGGTGCTACTGTGGTCAAACCTTGTGCCAGGAGCAGTGGACCAGTCTGCTCCCCACTTTTCAGCAGTGCTGTGAGCTCCTGAGGGGAAGCCAGAGCCAGTGTGACCAGGCCCGTGCCCACCACCATGCCCAGAGCAGCTGTGGAGCTGGTGGCCACTGGGAAGTGCTTTGGGGAAAACATGTAAGGGGCAGAGAAGAATGAGAAGGGCCTGACTGGCTGGGAGACAGCATTATGGCTCTGCAAAGAACTCGCACGCCTGTGGCTCTCCTATATGCCAGGTTCAGTTCCCAGCCAGAGCTGAGCAGTGCTTTGAGAAAGGAAAAAAAAAAAAAAAAGAGAGACTCAGAAGGTGGCACAATGTATAAAGCATTGGACCTTCAAGTATGATGTCCTGAGTTTGATCAAACTGCCCCCCCCAGCCATCTTGGATGTACTAGAGTGACCTAATGACTTCCAGGAACAATGGAGCTGAGTAGGCACAGAGCCCCAGGTACAACTCTGGTGGCAGAGAGAGAGAGATCTGAGGGGATCTGAGGGTCAGCTAGAAAGGACAAGACAGGTGGGGAGAGGGAATGTCGAAGGTAGGAGGGGGTGCCTCCCTGGTGGTGACTAGGAATGTCTCCCTGACCCTGAGACAAGCTCTTGCCCTGTGTGAAAAAGGGGGGGGGGGGGGGTCAGATGCCCGTGACGTCAGCGTGGGCGGGGCTTACCCTGCGCAGAGCTGCAGTGATGAGCCCCAGCAGCAGCAGTCCCCCCACGGAGCTGCCCACCACCAGGGGGGCCGGGTCGTGGACCTCCAGCTCTTCCAGCACCGTCTCCACCTGGCAAGGGAGGACGACCAGGCTGAGGCCTCGGCCCCCAGCCTTCGCCTGGCCTGTTCCCGGGTCCTCCCCGGGGCCTGTCCCCTCGCTGTCCCAGCCACCCTTGGGCTCCCTCCGGGGCCCCTGGCACCCCCCACCGGCGCCACCTGGGTGCCCAGAAAGGCCTCCTGCCCCGGGAGCTGGGAGTACACGGAGGTGTCGAACAGGATCTCAGCCGCACTCAGCACCACCACCTTCTTCTGCTGCGTCTGCAGGGACAGGGGACCGGGGACAGCTTGGGGGCCAGGCTGGCGGGAGGGCTGAGCCCCGGGGTGACCTGGCCTGGCTGGGGGGCTGCATACCTGGCGGGTCCAGCTGAAGCTGAGGTTGCCCTTCAGGGTGAAGTCCAGCTCCTCCTGGAGGCCGAAGGAGGGGACGGCACAGCGGAAGCGCTGGCAGTGGGCCAGCGTGCAGTCCTGGGGACAGAGAGGTGGCATCAGGCCCCAGAAGGACAGACTGGGAGGGAGGGTGTGGAATTGAGAGGTCTGATCTGAAGGGATCTGCCATGTCTGTGGGTTAGGGGGCAGCCCTGAGGGATTTCACCAGAGTATGACCTGGATCCCCAAAGTAAGCCCCTCTGAT
This sequence comes from Erinaceus europaeus, assembly GCF_950295315.1. Taxonomy (NCBI): domain Eukaryota; kingdom Metazoa; phylum Chordata; class Mammalia; order Eulipotyphla; family Erinaceidae; genus Erinaceus; species Erinaceus europaeus. Next base: position 19,932,146 of record NC_080176.1, on the reverse strand, counting down.
GTGTTGCTTAAAGTGGGGGGACATGAGCACACAAAATAGCTCACTGCTTTGACATGCACACAACCTGGGTTTGAGTCCAGCTCCATACTGACAGAGGTTTTGATGCTGTGGTCTCTCTCATTCTCCCTGTCTCTCTGTCTGCCTCTCTGTCTCACTCATTCTATCTGAACCAGTCAGTGAAGTCCCAGTGACAATAACAGAATCCCCCTCACCAGCACTGGGTTTTTCTTCATTCGGGCCTGGAAGTTGACCTCAGTGGGCTTGGTTTTCTCAGAAGTGCACTGAATCGACGGTTTCTAGACAAAGACACAGATGGGAAACATCTCAGTGGGGACTCAGGGAGTCTTGGGGGGCGGGGACAGGGAGGGTTTCCTCAGGCCTGGAGTACCTGGGGGTGGAAGACCTGCAGCCCTGTCCACACATCCTCCCCGGCCAGTGACTCAGGCACCCAGAAGCTGATGTTGACGTCCAAGTCCCTGTGGCCCAGATTGTTCACCTGCACGGATGGAGAACAGTGAGGTGATGGACCCCACGCCCACCCTCCCCGACCTCCAGGGCCACCACCTGCCTGGAATCTGAGCTGGGCCTCATGGCTCTTCTCCTTCCCTGAAGCGGTGAAGTTGAGGTATTTGGTGGATTGTTCGTGACTGTGAAGAGAAGAGGCAGGAGTGGATGGGATATTAGGCCTGACGGGAAAGATGGGACTGGGGCCTTGAGGGAGACTGGAATGCAGTCAGTGGGTCAGGGGAATATTTGGGGAACAGGACTGAGCTTCAAGCTGGGTGTGAGCTTCTTGCAGAAAATGCCTGCATGGGACCTCATAGTGGTTCACTCAGTAGAGTTACAATGTGTGAGAACCAGGGTTCAAGCCCTTAGCTCCCCACTTGCAGGGGTGGGAGATCTTCCCAAGCAATGAAAACAGTATTGCTGTTATGATGTCTCCTCTTTGCCTTCTCCCTATCTCTTCTTACAAAAAGAAGGAGGAGGAGGAGGAGGAGGAGGAGGAGGAGATGATGATGAAGGAGAAAGAGGAGGAAGAAGAAAGAAAAGGGGGGAAATGGCTGTTGGGGATGGCAGAGTCGTGCAGACACTGAGCCCTGGTGGTAATAACCCTTATAGCCAAATTAAAAGTACCGGTACAAGAAATTCAAAGGAGGCAGGTGAGGGGGTGCCATGAGGGGCTGTGTCCCTGGCTACTGAGACAGCAGAAGCCCCTCACCCCCACCCTGTACCTCAGTGTCCCTCTAAGGCTGCTGGCTGGGCCTGTGGGGCAGAGTACAGCTTCCAGGCACCTCAGGCTAATGCTGATGACAGCACCTCTTTCTGGTTATTTATTTGTTCACTTCTTTACTTGTTTGTTTTTTTGTTTGTTTGTTTTTGTCTCCAGGGTTATCATTGGGCCTTGGTGCCGGCACTACAAATCCACTGCTCCTGGGGGCCATTTTTTCCATTTTATTGGCTAGGACAGAGAGAAATTGAGAGAGGAGGGGGAGATAGAGAGGAACAGAGACAGACACCTGCAGGCCTGCTTCACCAGTTGTGAAGCCACCCCCCTGCAGGTGGGGAGCCGGGGGCTCGAACCAGGTTCTTTGTTTCGCTTAATACTTCATGTACTCAATCGGGTGTGCCATTGCCCGGCCCTTCCTTCTGGTCTTTTACAGACCTCTACTAGGAGCCCTTCTCTCCTGTTACTTTGACTTGGGGGGGCTCAGAGCTGAAGGGGGTTCTGTAGAGTCTTACTGGTTTCTGGAGTGAGGTCTCACGAGGCCTACTCAGGCCTGGCCAACGCACACGGCAGTGGCCTCTCCTCCACCTTCCCAGCCCTGCTCCTCGGCTCCCTGTCCTCAGCTTGCAGAGTCTAAACTCCTGCTCCACCTCTGAAGTCCCACCTCTCTTCTGCCAAGGGACTCCCCCAAACCTCGTCTTCATTCCAGGGGCCCCTCTAGATGGCCCAACCCACACAGTCACACCTGCAGTGTACAGCGGGGCTCAGGGGCCACTCAGACCGGACTTGGGCCCCACGGAAAGAGACACCAATTCACCCTTCCCCTAAAGAGCCAGCTCGGACCACGACCTGGGGTGGGGGGTGTGCATCTGCAGGCCTCACTGTGCAGGTGTGAATGAGAGAGTGAACTGGGCCCAGAACAAGTGCATAAGACGAGCAGCGAAATGTCCCCAGGCCTTTAAGTCACAAAGGCCCGTGCACATCAGGTATGCACCTATCCCATGGGAGTTCTGCCTAGTTTTGATAACACATCAGTCATTTATTTATTTGTTTATTTGTTTATTTATTTATCTATTATTGGATAGAGACAGAAAGAGATTGAGAGGGGAAGATGAGATGGAGAGGGGAAAAGACAGAGTGACACCTGCATCCCTGCTTCATCACTCGTGAAGCTTTCCCCCTGCAGATAGGGACCAGGGACTTGACCCTGGGCCCTTGTGCACTATAATGTGTGTGCTTAACCAGGTGCACCACCACCTGGCCCCTCTCTCTAGCTCTCTCCTTTCAATCTCCCCCTCCCCTCTCAATTTCCCTCTGTCTCAAATAAATAAAGAAAATATTTTTTAAAAGGAAGAAAGAAGGGGGCCAGGTGGTGGCGCACCTGGTTGAGAGTATATGTCACAGTGCGCAAGGATCTGGGTTCGAGCCCCTAGCCCCCAACTGCAGGAGGAAAGCTTCACAGATGGTGAAGCAGGGCTGCAGGTGTCTCTCTCTGCCTCTCTCCCTCTCTATCACTCCCTTCCCTCTTGATTTCTGGCTATCTCTATCCAAATAAATAAATAAAGATAAAAATTTAAAAAGGAAGAAAGAAAAACTGGCTGTTGGGAGTAGTGGCTTCATTGTGCAGATACCAAGCCTTGGAGTGAGAAAACCCTCTGCCCTCTTCAGTGATAGGAAAGCCCCGTTTGAGGTGGTACAGGTATGATACCTGCTGATCACGGTGTAGACGGCATACTTGACAGGCAGCTGCAGCTGGAAGGTGCTGTTGCTGGTCTTGGGAGTGTTGTTCTCACTGGAGAAAGAGAAGGAGCTAGGCTGACAGGGGTCTGGGGGTATGTGGGTAGGGGTGGAGGGGTGCTGGGCCTGGGCCTGTCCCGCTCACCTGCTGACACTGGCCACCAGAAGCAACTGGTCTCCCAGTGTGGCCTTGGGGGACACGTCAAAGGTGACAGTGAAGATGATCTAGGGGGACACAGGGTAGGAGTCAGGAGAGTCATGGGGAGGGGAGAGGGAGGAGTGTGTGGTGGGGTGGGGTGGGGTGGGGTGGGGTGGGGTGGGGTGGGGTGTGGTGGGGTGTTGTGCTGACCCGGGAGCCCTCACGCAGTATGACATGGCCAGCGCTGCAGCGCGTGGTGCGGAGGCCGCGGGTCCCGCCAGGGGTGCTGTCACAGGTCAGGCGCAGGCTGCGGAACCTCGGGTGGTTCTGGGCCCACACGCGGAAGGAAAAGAGACAAACATTTGTTCATGTTCCAGTGGCTCCACGAAGAAGTCATGGGTTCTAGAAACTTCCTTCAAGTTAGAATTTTTTTTGGGGGGGAGGGAAGATAGAACAGAGAGACACTGAGATAGGAGGGGAAGTTAGAGAGGGAGACAGAAAGAGGGACACCTGCAGACCTGCTTCACCGCTTGTGAAGGTTCTCCTCAGCAGGTGGGGACTGGGGGCTTGAACCCAGATCCTTGAGCATTGTCACATGTGAGCTCAACCAGGTGTGCCAACACCCAGTACCCGTTAAGTCATATTTTAAAGTTCCTTAGACACCGCCTGATCAAACTCCAAATATCACTTAGTGTCTCTCTCTCTTTAAATTTATTGTTCTCTTCAAAAAAAATGTTGCATTATGAGAAATTTTAAATAAATATCTTTTAAAAATATTTTTGGGGCTGGGTGGTGGCGCACCTGGTTGAGAGCACATGTTACAGCGCACAAGGACCCAGGTTCAAGCCCCTGGTCCCCATCTGCAGGGGGAAAGCTTTGCAAGTGGTGAAGCAGTGTTGCAGGTGTCTCTCTGTCTCTCTTCCTCTCTATCACCCCCTTCCCTCTTGATTTCTGGCTGTTTCTATCCAGTAAATAAAATAAAGATAATAAAAAAAATAAAAAATATATTTTTAAATTTATTTTGGATAGACAGAGATTGAGAGGAGAGTGGGAAATCGAGACACCTACAGCACTGCTTCACTGCCTCTGAAACTTCTGCCTCTCACTCTCTTTCTGTCCCTCACCTTCTACCAAAAAGGGGGGCAGGAAAGGCCACCAGCACCAGTGGCAGTATTGCGCAGACATCAAGTCTCAGCAATAAACCTGGTGGCATGTAAATAAAATATATGTAAAATACTCTCAGTAAACTTATTAAATGAAGTGAAAGATTACAAAAAATGTGGAAGACAGTGTTCACAGAAAGAGAAGCCAAAAAGAAATGGAAAGCAGTCCTGTGTTCATGGACTGGAAGAATCAACTTCGTTAAAATAGTCCACTATGGACAGCAATCTAGAGATCCCACACAAGCCCTGTCAGAATTCCAATGGCATTTTTCAGGAAAATGAGAACAAAAATTCTAGGATCAGAGAGACAGTCCACTAGGTAAGATCTTTGGCGGCAGGAGATAACGCACCCGGCAGATCACACACATTACAGCAGCACCCGGCAGATCACACACATTACAGCAGCACCCGGCAGATCACACACATTACAGCAGCACCCGGCAGATCACACACATTACAGCAGCACCCGGCTGGTATATATATGGGATATATATTCCATGGAAAAATACTTTGCAATAAAAAGACTATAATGTGTCCTTTAGGACAAAATGGCTAGACCTAGAGATGATGATGCTTAGCAGAATAAGAGATGAAAAGCAACTACCAGATGGTGTCACTCATATGTGGAATCTAGAGAACTGATACACATGAACTTGGGGAAAAAAACAAACAAACAGAAGCAAACAAACTGTTTCTAAGACTTGTGAGAACTATAGTAGTTATCTTTGGAAGGCGGGAGAGGAGATTCAGAATTCTGGTGGTGGGTGTGGTATAGAATTCTACACTGTAATCCTACAATCTTGTAACCGACTGTTAATCACAAAATACTATACTAAAATAAACCAGTATGGTTTTAGCACAAAAACATACATGCAGACCACCAGAATAGAATTAAGAATCTAGAAACAAACCTACATGTAGATGAACATTCAATTTATGGCAAAGGAGCCAAAACAGACAACAAAGCTCTTCCACAAATGGTTTTGGGAACCCAGGACAGTCATATGCCAGAAAAGAAGAAAAAGAAGGAGGAGGAGGAACAAAGTAGATCATTATTTAATACCACACACAAAAACTAACTCAAAATGGATTAAAGATGTGGATAGAAAAAGGTAGAAACTAGAGCCAGGCAGTGGTGCACCTGGTTAAGCATACACACTATAGTGCATGTGGATCTAGGTTCAATCCCCTGGTCCCCACCTGCAGGGAGGAAAGTTTCATGAGTGGTGAAGCAGGGCTTCAGGTCTCTCTCTCTCTCTCTCTCCCTCTCTATGTCCCTCCCCTCTGACTCTCTCTAATAATTAATAAATAAATCATTTAAAAGAATGTTAAAAGGAGGCCAGGCAGTAGCGCACTGGACTAAGCACAAATGGCACAAAGCGCAAGGACCATCGTAAGGATCCCGGTTCGAGCCCCTGGTTCCCCACCTGCAGGGGAATCGCTGCATGGGGTAGTGAATCAGGTCTGCAAGTGTCTATCTTTCTCTCCTCCTCTCTGTCTTCCTCTCCTCTCTCAATTTCTCTTTATCCTATCCAACAACAATAGCAATGGCAACAATAATAATAACAACAACAAGGGCAACAAAATGGGAAAAATGGCCTCCAAGAGCAGTGGATTTATAGAGCAGGCACTGAGCCCCAGTGATAACCCTAGAGACAAAATAAATAAGTAAATAAATAAATATAAAATATTTAAAAGTGTTTAAAAAAAAGAAAAACTTAAATACTGGTGAAACAGTGCTGCAACTGTCTCCCTCCCTCTCAATTTCTCTCTGTCTCTCTCATAAATATGTATTAAATACTCAAAAACATAAATTTTAAAAACTCAGAAAACACAGGGAATACATTCGCAGACCTCAACTACCAAGAAGCCTTTGGGGACTCAACTCTAACAGCAAAGGAAACAAGGATAAAGATAAATAAATTGTAATATAGAATGTTAATAAATAAACAACTTGGTGTCTTAACAGTATCATCACAAGACTTGCATGTGTGAGATCCTAAAGGTCTCAGGTTCAAAAAAACACCAAAAGCTGAGAACAATCTTTCTCTATGTCTCATAAAAACAGACCTTAAAACAAACCAAAACTGTTTCCCTTTGACTCCCTGTGGACCTAGTTCTGTCTTCTAAAACAAGAATTGCCAAGCAACAGCCCATCAAATTTTACAAATAAAGTTTTTTATAGTGAATAAATTCTTATTATATTTATTTATTTGTTTATTAATTTATTTATTTGAAAGATAGGAGGAGAGAGAGAAAGAACTAGATATCACTCTGGTACATGTGCTGCCAGGGATCAAACTCAGGACCTCATGCTTAAGAGTCCAATGCTTTATCCACTGCGCCACCTCCCAGACCACTACAAATAAAGTTTTATTGAAACCCATCTATGTCAGCTCACATACCTATAGTCAACAGCTGTTATCCCTCTAAAGAGCAGATTGGGATAGATGTGACAAGACACCACATGGCTGATAAAAGTTGAAATTATAAAACTATGTTGCCATTTATAGGAAAAGTGTGTCAAGTCCTAGTTTAGAATCACCAGTACAGTCAACAGCATTGTTTACAGAACAAAATTTTAAAATATTTGAAGGCTGGGGTAAGCAGTGACACACCCGGTAGAGTTCACATGTTATGTGTGCAAGAATCTGGGTTCAATCCCCCATCCTCATCTATGGGGGAGGAAGCTTCACAAATGGTGAAGCAGGGTTGTAGGTGTCTCTGTTTCCCTCTCCCTTTCTCTTTCTCCCTTTCTTTTTGATTTATCTCTGTCTCTATGAAATAAATAACGTGAGAGACACAGAGAGAAAGTTCAAAATTCAAATGCCACAGTCCAGAGGTGGTGCAGTGAATAAACTGTTGGATTCTCAAGCATGAGGTCCCAAGTTTGATTCATGGCATCACATGTGCCAGAGTGGCATTCCAGCTCTTTCTAGCTCTCTTTCATTAATAAATAAGCCTTCAGATATTTTTTGAAGGCCCAAGATATACTTTTCTTTAAAAGAGGAATATGATTGAAAAGTCACTTAAGGTAGAAGTCTTCTGGCTCATGTTAGCAGGCTTTTGGAAAGTCAGTCCTAAGAGTCATGTCTCTAAAATGTAATACTCAGAGCAGCCCAGGAGGCTTAGACTCTCAGTCATGAGGTTCTGAATTTGAGGCCCAGTGCCACATGGATCAGAGTGGTTCTCTGCTTCTCTCTCTCTCCCTCTCCCTCTCCCTCTCCCTCTCCCTCTCCCTCTCCCTCTCCATCCCTCCCTCTCTCTCTCTCTCATTAATAAATATTTTTTAAATGCAATACCCAGAGCTGAACCCAGCATAAGTGAGGCAATCCCCAAACAACACAACCTCATCCACCCAAGCACCAGTGACAGCAATGGAGTGTGAGAGCAGACCCAGCCCAGGAGCCCATGCTTCTAATGCCCGAGGTCAGGGGGGATGGGGGGGCTACCTGTCCCCCAGTGACACGGCGGTAAGACAGCCCAGCTGGGTAGGAGAAGGTGACCGAGGTCCCGTAGGAGTCTTCGCCATTGTTCCACACTGCCACCTGCATGGCCAGCTCCAGGTCGCTCCCCACCAGCAGGGTGTCTATACTAGGTATTGGGGTGCAGAGAAACTGATTCCCAGGCTGGGGCGAGAAGTGAGTGGGGAGTGGGCAGAGTAGGAAGGCAGGAGAAGGGGGGACAGGGAGTCTGGTTTCTCAGCCCAGGGAACACTGTTAGGAAGAGCTGGGGCCAAGGACTGGGCCCTAGGCCACAGCAGGATTTGGGGGTGTTGGGGGGTGGGCTAGGATGGATATAAGGGGGTAGAAGCTCACTCAGGGAAGCCAAGGGAGATGCCGAGGTTGTCCTGACACACATGGTCAGCTCCGCAGTTCTTCTCAAAGGGGAGCTGAGAGTGAAGTCAAAGGGGGGCTTGCCCTGAGATCTGGAGTCCACCCCCCACCTCCCCTCAGCCCCCCCCTCCCAGGAGTTCCCACCCTGGGGACTCACAGAGGCTGTGAAGTATCTCTGAGCGTCCACAGCCAGCATCGGCTGAAGGTTCCCAATGGAAGGGTTGGCGTTGCCCACCAGGGAGAAGTGGAGACGCAAGGTGATGGGGGTCACCGCGTCCTCCACACAGGCCTGGAGGACAGATGGGCATTGACAAGAGCAGGGGACGGAGCTCACCGGGTAGAGAGCACACGTTGCTAGATGTCAGGACGGGGTTCAAGGGGAGAGAGCGTCTCGAGTGGTAGAACAGCGCTGAAGGTGTCTCTCCTCTCAGTGTCTCTATCTCCCTCCTTGTGTCTCACTGCTATAAAAAAAATGGCTGCCAGAAACAGTGGAGTCAGGCAGGCACTGAGCCCTAGCAGTAACATGAACAAAAAAGATAAATAAGAGCACAGGTATATGTGGAATATAGAGCACTGGGACACAGAAACTGGCAAAGAAGAGAGGAAGAAAGAGATAAAGGGAGTGGGGGAAGGAAGGGTAGCCAGACCTCAACTGGCCTCTAAATTTTGTGGTGGGGCTACGTGTGGTGTGGAACCTGTTATTACAACATTACCCCTGTAATGTTATAATCTTGTAAATCTCTATGAAATCTCTAATAAAAATGATTAATTAATTAATTAACATTACTTGGGGGGGGAAATCAGAGCACTGCTAAACCCCAGTTTCTGTTGGTGCTGGGGATTGAACCTGGAGCCTCAGAGCCTCAGAGCCTCAGAGCCTCAGAGCCTCAGGCATGGAAGCCTTTTGCCAACCCATTACACTATCTCCTAGGCCCTAAAGAAATGAAATAAAGGGGTTGAGCGGTAGCACACCTGGTTGAGCGCACACGTTAAGATGTGCAAGGACCTGGGTTCCAACCTCCAGCCCCCACCTGCGGGGGCAAAGCTTTGCAAGTGGTGAAGCAGGGCTATGGGTGTCTCTCTGTCTCTCTCCCTCTCTATCTCTCTCTACCCTCTCGATTTCTGGCTGTCTCTGCCCAATAAACAATGATAATAACAATTTTAATTGTTTAAAATAAAGAAATGAAATAAATAAATAAGAGCAGGCGGCTGAGGCACAGGCCCTCACAGTTTTTAGTGGTGTGGGGCCCTTCTCTTTATGTAGAAACAGTGTGTGTGTGTGTGTGTGTGTGTGTGTGTGTGTGTGTGTGTGTGTGTGTGTGTGTAGCACTCCCTGTGCAGAATCTGGGCTCCCTCTGCCATGGCCTTTCTCCTCCCAGTCTCCCCCATAGCTCCCTCACTCCATCTGGGTCATGTGCAGCTTCCCTGCTCCCAGACTTCTCCCAGCACCCTCTCTGCACTGGGACTCCATCCATGGGGTCTTTCCCCAGAATGCCCTGGGGGTGTGGCTGTCCCCTGCTAGGTCCCCTGGGCCTAGGATACACCGAGTCAGAGGAGCAGCTCTGCAGCAAGAAGGTGTTTGCGGTTCACTCACTCACTCACTCGTTCATTCAGTAGGCTGGGTGCCACACCAGGGCATACACCCCAGTCTTCTGTACTCAGGCCACTGCTTCCCGCTCCAAGTCACCTCTGTGGCTGGGCCCCCAGGCCCCCTTACCGGGAGGAGCAACTTCACCTCCTCGCAGTGGTATCTCAGCCCCAGTACTTGGACCCGAGTTAGGTTCCAGGTGTTCGTCTCCTTAAAGATGGCCCTGGGACTCAGTCGACCAGGGTCAAGGGTCAGGTCAAAGGTCACAGTGCTCAAGAGGTCCCCTAAGAGATTGAGAGGCAGGGACTCATGGTGTGGGGGGGGGCCAGTGAGGGTCCCCAGGGTCCTCAGAGTCCAGGCTCCCTGTGTTCTGGGAAGGAGGAGCACTCACCGTTGAGAGTCTGGGGCCTTTGGAAAATCTTTAGGCAGATGGTGGCTTGGCTCAACTCCTGCTTAGAGGCTGCCTGCTCCCCACATTCAAACACAGATCTGGGGATCTCAGCCGGCAAGAAGCGGATGTTCACCTCCACGCTGAGCACAGGCCTGGTCCTGCAGGAGGAGCCTGAGCTGAGGACAGGCTCTGGGGTGGGGCTGTGCAGGCTGGCATCCCAAGGTGAGCTGAGGAGCTGAGGAGCGCTGGGAGAAGCTCCATCCTCACCTGAACAGCAGCGCGTGTTCCCGGGCCCCCACAGCCAGGTCCAGCAGCCCATCCCCCGTGAGGTCCTGACCCCCACTCAGCGCCTGTCCAAAGTGCTGGAGCCTGGAGGACAGCTGGGAGGCTGCCACCCGCTTGGGGGAGGCGGTGGGGGAGGAGAGACTGGTTAGAAATAAATGACAGGGAGTCGGGCGTTAGCGCAGCGGGTTAAGCCCACGTGGCGCAAAGCACAAGGACCGGCATAAGGATTCCACTTCGAGCCCCAGGCTCCCCACCTGCAGGAGAGTCACTTCACAGGCGGTAAAGCAGGTCTGCAGGTGTCTATCTTTCTCTCCCCCTCTCTGTCTTCCCCATCTCTCTCCATTTCTCTATCCTATCTAACAACAACCACATCAATAACAACAATAATAACTACAATAATAAAAACAAGGGCAACAAAAGGGAATAAATAAATAAATATTTTTAAAAGAAAAAAATAACAAAGGCCCAGGCAATGGTGCACCCAGCAGAGTGCACACATTACCATATGCAAGGACACACGTTTGTGTGCCTGGTCCCACCTGCAGGGGGGAAGCTTCATCAGCAGTGAGGCAGTGTTGCAGCTGTCTCTCTCTCCCTCTCCCCTCTCAATTTCTCTCTGTCCTATCTAATAAAATAAAGAAGAAAAAGCAAAGGCTGTCAGGAGAGATGGATTCGCCACACTGCCCACAAGCCCCAGTGACAGCCCTGGCGGCAATAAAAAACAAACAAAATTTTAATTTAAAATAATAATTTAAATCAAGAGAAAGAAATGAAGTGAGGAATAGGGAGGTAGACTGGCCAGAGACAGGAAAAAGAGGAGAGTTTGGGCCTTTGTCTCCAAGAAGTTTCTAAAGCTTCTAAATGATGAACCAAGGGCAGTTTCCTAACAGTGGGTTCTCCTTAGTCCCCTAACATCTCGTCTTTTGCTTGGAGGGACATGGCCGAGTTCTCTAGGATCCTGTCAGCCGTGGGATGCGTTCACAGCAGCCGGGTACAGAAACACCTGGCATATTCCAGGCACAAGCATATGGGTGTCATCTGGCAAGACTGAGAGGGAGCAGAGGCTCAGAGCACTCAGGGACATGAAAGGGCAAAAGGACAGGCCCAAAGAGGAACTGATGGGCCAGAGGGAGCCAGACTAAACAGAGCAGCGGGCAACAGAAAACCAGGAGACACCAGTCACTTCTCTTCCCCTGCCTGTGATTTCATCTGTGAAATGGGCTTGCTGATACCTGGCCTGTGCACTTTGTTGAGTTGCTGGGAGGGCTACCAGGTGGACCCCTTTGAATATTAGAAGCCGGGGGGGGGGGCGGATTTCATAGCAACAGGATCCACTCCCAGGCCTTACCTGGCTGTGGGTGGGGCTGATGCCCAGGCTCGATGTCCCATGAAACAGGTAGACGGCGCCCTGGTTCTCCTGCTCTCCAGGGGCTCCCACGGCCACATCCGACAGTTGGTCCCCATTCACATCCCCCAGCACCGTCAGAGCCGCCCCAAAGCGCGCCCAGGGGTGGCCCTGCACCCCTCGGAGTACAGCAACCTCACAATGCCAGCCAGCCCTCTGCAGAGCAGGGCGGGTCAGGATCCCACACTTGGCAGCACCCCCAGTCACCTCCCGGCCCTTCCTAGCCCCACTCACCCCCCTGGGCAAGGGGCACACGGACACCTGACCCCCCCGAGTCTGCTCATAGTAGTGGGGGGCCCCGATGAGCACCAGGTCAGAGTTGCGATCTCCATCTACATCCACCGAGCAGAGGGACGCCCCAAAGTAGGAGCCGATCTGGGGGTGCAGAGGCTGAGGTCATCCCCCCGGCCCAGCCACCAGGCCTCAGAGACTCTCCTCCCTTGCTCCCAGGCTCCCCATAGCTGACCTGGGTCCCTGTGACCTCAGCCTTCAGCCTCCACTGCCCGAGTGACGGGGTGAACAGCACCACCTTCCCCACGTGCTTGTGGCGGGGGGCCCCCAGGACCAGGCTCTGCACCCCCTTCCGAAAGGCCAGCTCAGTGGAGTAACCTGAGGAGGCCAGGGCTCAGCACGAGGTCCCCACACCCCCAGCCCCCACCCCCAGCACAGCTCTCCTCACCCAGGTAAGAGTCCTTCATGTCCCCATTGGCCTGTGACATGTTGATGAAGGTGGGTGGCATCTTTGTGGGGTACAGGAAGGCACCTCCAGACCAGCTGAAGCTCCCCACGGCACCCAGCACAGGTCCATCCTGGGGGGGGGTGTCCCAGGGCTGAGTGGGTGGCGACCTGCTCTAGAGAACCCCAGGCAGCCACCACCCCCTTTGGCTGACCCTCCCGTTTTCCCTCCTCCCACCACCCCCCAGGAGGAGTCTGGGGCCCCCACTCACGGGTGTGAGCACCGCACTGAAGCCTTCCTGAGACATCTCAAACTCAAAGGAACTGCTGTTCCCTGTCTGTGTCCCTGGAAGGAGACACCCATCCGGGTTCAGTGGGGCCGGACAGGCTGTGCCTTGGCTCTCAGAGGATCTGACGTTGCGGGGAGGGAGGGCTGGCTGGGGCCCAGGGCACAGGACAGCGGGCAGAGGTTCACGTTCAAGAGGGAAAAGGACTTCCGGGGAAGGGGTCAGGGGGACCCCCACAACTGACCCTCGATGGCAAAGATCTTCTCTTTGAGCTTGTTCTGAATGTCTCTCAAAGCGTCGAAGTTCTCCACTCGGAAGATGTGTTCGTTGGCAGGTGCTGAGGCGATGGCTACCAGCTCTTTCCAGGAAGTCTCCTTTATAAAGGCTGAGCCCACCTGTCACCATCCCCCAATTCAGTGAACATCACTGTGGACCCCCCCCCCAGCAACCCTGCCTGGGCAAGGCTATCACCCCCCGGTGCCGGAGGTGAGGAGGGGAAATGAGACTCAGGCAAGATATCTTGGAGGAGGTTGGGGACAAGGAATGTGAGCGGTGCAGGCCAGGAAAGAGTTTTCATCCTGCTGGCAGGAGAGGATCAGTTTTTTTGTTGTTGCTAAATATTTATTTATCTGATTTGACTGGACAGAGAAAAATTAAGAGGAGTAGGGGAGAGAGGGAGAGAGAGAAAGAGAGACACCTGCAGCACTGATTCCCTGCTCATGAGTTCTACCCTTCAGGTGGGGAATGGGAACTTGAACCCAGATCTTGGTGGATGGCAGCATATGGGCTCAGCTTCCTAGACACTCCTCCCCCCCTTTTTTTTTTTTTAATAACTAGAGCACTGTTCTGCTCTGGCTTATAGTGGTGCAGGGGGTTGAACCTGAGGCTTTGGAGTTTCAGGCATGAAAGGGTTTTTGTGTTTTGTTTTGTTCTGTTTTGTTTTGTTTAACTATTCTGCTGGGACCCCAACCAGAGACTCAGCTTTGGCATTTGGGTCTCTGTCCTCGAAAGGGAAGTTGTTGGGACATGGGGGGGTGGGGGGGTACAGTGGATAAAACACTGGACTCTCGAGCACGAGCTCCTGAGCTTAACCTCTGGTATTGTGCATGCCAGAGTGGTGCACTTATTCTCTCTCATTAACAAATAAATTGATTAATTAGAAAGAAACAAAGAAAGAGTGAGAAATAGCGTAATGCTCCTGCAAAAGACATCTTCATGCGCAGCGGGTTAAGCGTAGGTGGCGCAAGGCACAAGGACCGGCATAAGGATCCCTGTTCGAACCCCGGCTCCCCACCTGCAGGGGAGTCGCTTCACAGGCGGTGAAGCAGGTCTGCAGGTGTCTATCTTTCTCTCCTCCTCTCTGTTTTCCCCTCCTCTCTCCATTTCTCTCTGTCCTATCTAACAACGATGACAACAACAACAATAATAACTACAACAATAAAACAACAAGGGCAACAAAAGAGAATAAATAAATAAAATAAATATTTTAAAAAATTATAAAAAAAAAAGACATCTTCATGTCTGAGACTCTAAAGTCCTATGTTCAATCTCTAGCACCACCATAAGCCAAAATTGAGCAGTGTTCTGGGAAAAAAGGAACAAGAAGAAGGAGGAGAAGGAAGAGGAGAAGGAGGAGGAAAAGGAGGAGAAAAGAAAAAGACAGGATCTTGGACAACCCCACATCTTACCCCAACTGCATAGCGAATGATGCCCTTATTCTTAGCCTGGGGGATGACATTCTGATAATCCAGGGGATCCATAAATTTCTCCCCATCGGTGATGACAATGAGAATCTTGGAGGCATCTGTCCGGGCCCCTCTCAAGGGACTGAATATTTCATTTCTGTTATGGAAGAAAAAAGTCTAAAGGCCTATGAGCAGAGAATGAGAAGCCCTTTCTTCTAGAAGGTTTCTGGTCCCACCTGCTCCCCTCCCTCATAGACCCATTTCCATTTCTCTCTCTCTCTCTCTCTTTCCCTTTCCCTCTCTCCCCTTCTCTCCTTTTCTTTCCTTTGCCACCAAGGCAGCGGCAAAGACTGGGGTCTGCATGGCTCCACCATTCCTGGTGACCATTTTTTTTTAAATCGAGGCAGAGAGAGAGAGAGAGATTGGGAGAGGGAGCTACAGCACTTCTTTTCTGTTCATGAAGCTTCTCCCCTGCAGGTGGGGACTGGGGAGCTGAGCCTGAGTCCTTGGGCATGGTAATGTGTGACCTCTACCAGGTGAGCCCCTACCAACCCCCCTCCACTAGGCCAGTTCTCATGGAGGCAGGTGATACCCAAAGAAAGATCTGGATGCTTCAGGGAGGGGGAACCTGGGAGGATCCAGGACTCACGTGACGAATCGGATGGCCGAGGCTGTGTAGGTATACCCAGTCAGCTGTCGCACTGAGCTCAGCAGGCCCAGTGGGTCTGAACTCCTCGAGAATTCGCTAAATGTGAAGTGGGTCCTGTACCCACTGGAGAACTGCACCAGAGCAAACTGGGACAGGGGAGACGGGGCTGGCTGAGGCACCTCTAGGGGAACCCCAGTCCCCTCCCCCTGACATCCCCCCACCACCTGCAGACTCAAGGGCCCACCTGGGTTGTGGGCCTGGGGAACTGGCTCATCACATTCTGCACAAAGCTCAGCATCTTGGCAAAATCATTCTGTTCGATGCTTCCAGAACCATCAATCAGGAGCACAATGTCCTGCTCCTGCTTTGGGCACTCTGAGAAGGAGGTGGCACCCAGGTGAAACAGTGCTAGAGCCCAGGACCTCGGTCCAGCCACAAGCAGCCACCCCCACCCCAGGGCTTCCCTGACTCCCTGCCCCAGCCTCTCAAATGGGGGCTTCTGTGTTCTGGAAGTTTCTAAAGAGGCTACAATTCTGATTCATCTGGTGGCATCCGGTCCAGGTGTGTGTGTGGGGGGAGGTAGAAGTCAGAGACCCCTCCTTCTGCCTCTTTGTCTGGGTCCTTTTCCCAGGCCATCCCTTCAACACCCCAACAACCCAGCAATGGGAGGATCCTGCTCCAGACTCTAGTCAGCACCTGTCTTTTCTGGTCCGTGCCAAACTGTACTTCTGTTAAATGTCTGGAATGTCACCCCAGGTGACAGCCACACACTGGCCCTGCTGTGGGCTCAGCCTAAAGAAAAGCCCACTCCCAGGGGGCTGGGCAGTGGCACCAGGTTAAGTGCACATTGTGCCAAGTGCAGGGACCGGCACAGGATCCCGGCTCAAGCCCCCAGCTCCCCACCTGCAGGGGGGTTGCTTCGCAAGCGGTGAAGCAGGTCTGCAGATGATCTTTCTCTCCTTCTCTCTGTCTTCCCCTCCTCTCTGTTTCTCTCTGTCTTATCCAAAAACAACAACAGCAGCAGCAGCAACAACAGTGGGAGAAAGATGGCCTCCAGGAGCCACAGTGCAGGCACCGAGCCCCAGTGATAACACTGGAGGCAAAAAAAAAAAAAAAAAAACTGAAGGAAAGAAAGAAAGAAAAGAATGAAAAAAAAGAAGAGCCCATTCCCTTACCGAGTAAAGGGGGTCTGGTCCTCAGATGAGGACACCGTAGCATCTCAAGAAGACACTCCCCAGGCCTGACTCTCAGATCCCCCTCCTGCCCCAGAGAACTCCCACTGGGGAGAGTGGTGTGTTCTGAGGGGGCCCATTATCTGAGGGTGAGATCTAGAGCCCCAGAGGTGCCGGAAGGAGCACCCCCATCCTGGGCCAAATATAGTTCCCCAAGGGCTGAAGTGTGAATGTGAAACCAGGGAGGGAGAGGCGCTCTGGGCTGAAATTGAAGCAAGTCCACTTCCTGATCCCCTCTGCTCTCCCCTTGGCCTATGCACACCACACACATGCGTACAAACACATGTGCATATGAGCAGGCACACGTGTGCACCTATACACATGCGGGCACACACACACACATGCAGATTTATACATGCCCTCCCACAGAAACACACATGCATGCAAATACGTGTGCCCACGTCTGTGGACATGTGAAATCATATGCTTGTGCACAAACCCACAGGGTGCAGGTGCACACACATGCAAGCACACACCTAGACATACCTGTGTAGTTGTATGTAGATGCAAGGGTACACACGTGTGCATGTCTATATGCACATGCAGTAGGCATGTGCACACACATGTGTGCGAGCACATGCATGTATGTACACAGTCACAAATTAAAATGCATACCTGTTCACAGCTGCCTATGGATGCCAACATATATGGGCACGAATCCATACATGCCCCCCCAGAGATAATTCAATCAGACTGTCCACGGCTGCATCACTCTCTCCCGGCCCAGCACCCACCCCAGGCACGGCGGGGGAGGAAGGGAGCTGCCCCTCCCTCTGAAAAGAGCAGAGGCAGAGCTACCTGAGCCCTGAGCAGAACCCTGGGGGCGGCTCTCCTGCTGTTAGCCTCAGTGCTGGTTACTAGCACTCCCACACACAGATGAGGGGCCAGGTCAAGGAGGACCTTGTCGTGCGTACAGAGGGGTGGACAGTGACGCCTCAGCCTGGGTTTGGAGCCAGCAGAGCAATCAGTCAATTTTTAGAGTCTTCCTCTTCCCCCTTCTTCTCTTTTTTTAAAAATTTATATCTATTTATTTATTTTCCCTTTTGTTGCCCTTGTTGTTTTTTATTGTTGTTGTAGTTACTATTGTTGTTGTTATTGATGTTGTTGTTAGATAGGACAGAGAGAAATGGAAAGAGGAGGGGAAGACAGAGAGGGAGAGAGAAACACAGACACCTGCAGACCTGCTTCACCATTTGTGAAGTGACTCCCCTGCAGGTGGGGAGCCGGGGGGCCTGAACCAGCATCCTTATGCAGGTCCTTGTGCTTCGTGCCATGTGCACTTAACCTGCTATGCTACGGCCCTACTCCCTTCGACTCCTTTTCACTATGGCTTTATGGCTCCATGTTGACTTTTTCAGACAGAGAGAGAGGCAGAGAGAGGGAAAAACACCACAGCACGAAGCTTCCCCCAGCACAGTGGGACAAGGTGTGGCCTCAAACCTGGGTCCTGTGCATGGCAAAGCAGCACACTGTCCAGGTGAGCTACCTGCCCAGTCCCAGATCCTTCTGGCTTGTCCAGTCTGACCCCACTGTACTCCCATCCACTGTGGGGCCTCCACACTCACCCTGCAGGGTCTGGGGAAGCTGCTGGGCTGTCAAGGAGGGTGCAGTGAACAGAAAGCAGAAGCCTTTCAGGTTCAAGTTCTCCCGGCAGGCTTGGTGCACCGTGGGACCGCAGGCCTGGGGACTCAGAGATGCAGTGTCCCTGCCCTGCCCTCCCACCACCTGCACCCCCGTCTCCCCAAGGGCCTGCCCCAACCAGACAAACTCACCAACAGGCGGGAAGGTCTGGTGGTAGCCACCAGGGACAAGCCAAGGGACATGTTCACAGCCTCTGGGGGGACTGAAGAATAGGGGGTGGGGTCACCTCAACCCCAGGAGATGGGAGATCTTACAGTGCAGGGGCTCCCAGGGTCTGAGGGATCCAGAGATGGGTGTGCAGGTGGGAAGGCCCTGAGGGGGACTGATGGGGTGGGTGTGCAACTCACCAGTCAGCTGGATGGGTGTGCAGACGCCCGTTGTGTGCTCACACTTGTAGAGGTTGCCAGTCTGGTTGGTGCCCCGTATCTCCAGGGGGTCTCCAACTATCACCCTAAGTGTGGGGGTGGGGGCAAGGAGCAACACAGTCAAGCTTGGGGACCTCAGCAATGTTGACTCAGTGAAAAAGAGGGAACAGGGTAATAGTCTGGTAGGGAGGGTGCCTGCCTGGCTTTGCACATGACCCAGATTTGAGTCCCAGCATCACATGGGATGGACGCAGCATCAGAGGAAGCTGTGATGCTATATTTTCTGGCTCTGGCTCTGAATGAAAAAGCAGTGCCAGGAACAGGGAAATCATAGCATTACTCTGCAAGTAATATTACTAATAGTGATAATAACCATTAAAAAATAGAAAAGTAAAAGAACATTAAAACCAGACTGCCAAAAAAAAAAAAAAAAACCAGACTGCCTATCCAGCAAGTCTGCCCCACCTCTCTGAGTATCACCTCCCTGGAAGAATGAAGATGAAGAACAATTCCAGTCCCACATGGGGACCCGGGGAGAGAGCCTAGTGGTTCTGTAAAAGGTTCTCATGCCCGAGGCTCCCAGGTCCCAGGTTCAATTCCCGGCACTGCTGTAAGCCAGAGCTGAGCTGTACTCCAGTTAAATACATACGTGCATACATGCATACATGCATACATAAAACTAGGCAAAGGTGCACCCAGTAGAGTGCATATGTCACGATGTGCAAGGACCTGGGTTCAAGTCCCCACTCCCCACCTGCCGTGGGGAAGCTTCTTGAACATTGAAGCAAGTCTGCAGGTGTCTCTCTCCCTCTCTATCTCCCCCTCTTCTCCCTCTCTATCTCCCCCTCTTCTCCATCTCTATCTCCCCCTCTTCTCTCAACCCTTGTCTCTATCCAAAAGAAATAACTAAAAATAAAATAAATTTTAAGAATTAAAAAAGCCCCCCCCCCGAGATTTTTGCCCTGTTTTCTGGGGGAGGTTTGGCTGCTGAGAGCTCAGTAAACCCTTGGTGAGTGACCGACTGCCCATCTCGTGGGACCATATAAAGGACTCAGTCAGCACCCACCCAGGCACTGCACCAGGCTCCCGGTGAGCACTCAGCAAGCACCGCTAGCAACTGGGGACAGTGGAAGGGCCAGGCGACACCTGCCTTGTGCCCAGCTCTTCTGGGACTTTTGGGGATTGACACACCAGACAGAGGAAGTTTCTGAAGTGGCTGGGCACCGGAAAGAGCAGGGAGAGGGCTGGTGGGACCCCAGACCAGTGCTCACCAGGAGTTGGCATACTGGGCCACGGTGTGTCCAAAACCAGCGCTGTCCCGGTGGAAGGTGGTCGGCCTGTCAGTGTCCAGGTTGAAGCTGAGAGAAGCAGCCACAGCTGGGGAGGAGGGAGGCGAGGACAGTGACTCTGGAGCAGGGCCCACTCCTATTTCAGGCCCCCGTACTCCACAAGCCCCAGTTGGGCACTGGTCCCCTCAACCTCCTCTCCCTGAACCTCAAACCCTGGGTGCCCTCAGGCTCCCCAGGCCCCGGCCATGCCTTTCCCACGGTTCTCACACAGGTCTTACTCCAAGGCCCTGCTGGCAAGCTCAAGTTCTCCATTCTCACAGAGTCATACCCAAGCCTTGCAGACACTCCTCTCCCACCTCCAGCCCAGGGGGCCGTCAGAGGAGAATCCGGAGCCACTTGGGGATGGGAACGGGAATGAGGGTGGGGGGCTGCTATGGACACAGCACACGCCTGACTTGCACTCATGGAAGATATTTCTAGAGAGTCCAGGCCATCATATCTGCTTCCAGCAATTCTTAAACCCAACCCAGCCTTCAAATCGGTTTCTGATACCCTCTCCCTCCACAAACTCCAGACCCCCTCAAAGCCCACATGGCTCCAGCATCCAGGCTCAATCCTGAAGGTGTATCTTCTGTGTCTTCCTGGACCCCAAGCCCTGCTGCCAATTCTCAGGGGACGCCTGCTTACCCATCGACAGGAGGAAGGGTACCCGGGTCCCAGGCATGGTCCGGCAGTCAGAGGTGCAGTGAGCTAGTGGGAGGTCAAGTGGCTGGAGTCTCGAGGGAAGTTGACAGTGTGACTCAGTGAGGGCGGAGAAAAAGCCACAGGAGCAGGGGCCGGCCCCACCTCACCCAGTCTCCCTCCTCCTCCTCAAACAAGATCCCTCTTGCTCTTAAAACTTCATGGAGCCTGGGGAGGGAGAGAGGACAGCAGAACCTATGGGCACTCTCCTTAGGGTGGATGCTCTGCTTCAGGGATTAGGAGCCAGCCAGAAGCCACTGTGTCAAGGGAGTGATCATAGCAGGTGGGTGGCGGGTTCTCTTTCATTCAAGGAGGGCCACACACACTCCATCAGCAGCACTAACCACAGGCATCACTCTTGGGTCATTGAAGATGCAGATGTGGTGGTGAGAAGGGAAGTCTGTTGAATATGGGGGCGCCTGACTCAGTCTGGGCCGTGCAAGTCTCCAGGAGGGCTTCCTGGAGAGGGTGGCACTTGGGGTGGGTCTTGAGATCCATGAGCCATCGAGGAGTGGGTTGCAGGAGGGGTAGGCGAGACAGAGTGGACCTCAGTGGGGGTGGGAGGGGGACTAGAAAGTGGGAAGTGGCAAATTATAAGAGATTACATCAGTGATTGTGGGGGAGATGAGGAAGAGGAAGTGGACCCCCAGCCGGGCCTGGGAAGCACCTTTGGTTTCAGCCTGAGGGCAGAGGAAGGCACTGAAGGGGATAGGTGAGACTCAGATCGCAAAGTCAATTTCTAGAAAGTTACTAAGAGGGCTCCACACTGGGACAGCTGGAGACAGACGAGTCAAGAGAGAGATGATAGATTAGAGAGACAGAGACAGAGATGACAGGTAGAGAGATGATAGATGCATAGATAACAGATTAGAGAGATAATAGACAGATGGAAGATAGATGAGCCAGAGAGACAGATGACAATAGATATGTAGATTAAAGAGACAGAGAGAGATGTTTAAAAGGAACATGGTTAAAAGAAAAAAGAAAAAAACGAAGGGGGCAGGTGGTGGTACACCTGACTAAGCATACACATTACAGTGTGCCAGGATTCAGGTTCAAGCCTCTGGTCCCCACCTGCAGGGAGGAAACTTCACGAGTGATGTCTTTCTTCAGGTGTCTTTCTATCTCTCTTCCTCTCTATCTCTCCCTCCCCTCTCAATTTCTTTCTGTCTCTGTCCAATAATAAATAAAATAAAAAATTCTTTGGATTCTACAAACCCATTCATTTAAGAAAAGGGGGGGGGAGATGAATGGATGATAGATTGGAGAGATAGAGACAGGGGGCTGGGCAGTGGCACACCTGGTCAAGCGCACATAGTACTATGTACAGGGTCCGGGTTCGAGTCTCCGGCTCCCCACCTGCAGCAGGGATATTTCACAAGCAGTAAAGCATGTCTGCAGGTTTCTATCTCTCTCTCCTTCTCTGTATCTCCCCCTCCCCTCTCAATTTCTCTCTATCCCATCAAATGAAAAGAAAAAGTAAGAAAGAAAAAAGGGGGAAGGGGGGAGAGATGCCGCCAGCAGCAGTGGATTCATAGTGCTGTCACTAAGCTCCAGTAATTGGAGGGGGAAAAAAAACAAAGAGAGACACAAAGAGAGATAAATGATAGGTAGATGATGATAGGTACATAGATAGATAATAGATTAGAGAGAGAAACAGATAAAGATGATAGATAATAGATGGGTGATTGGAGGCTAGATGATAGAGAAATAAACAAGAGGTAGATAGATGGTGATGATGACAGTAGATAGATAGATAAGAGAGAGAAAGATGACTGGTAGATAGGTAGATAGACAGGTAGACATTAAGTAGGATAGATGGATGGATGGATGGATGGATGGATGGATGGATAATAGAGTGAGCTTGTGTTCTGACTTCCAGCAGGGCAGTGGGCAGGAGGGGCTGCATCTAGTCTGCCACATATGAAGGAGTCTGATGGAGAGGGTGTGGGGTGTGTGTGGGACAGGAGCAGCAAGGCAGAAATGGCTTGAATCTAGGTCTGATTTGTTGACCTAAGGGGAACTGAAGACGATGGGGTTCATCTCCTGGTTTCTCAAAGGGAACAGAAATCTAGTGGATGCAAACGCTGGAGGAGTTCTCAGTCCGGTGGCACCCACACTGGAGAGATTTTTCTTCCAAGGTGACCATCCTTTCCTCTCACTTCTATCTTTTTGGGAGATTTTTTTTTTTTTTTTTTTGCTTCCAGTCAGTGGGGCTTGGTGCCAGCACTGAGAATCCACCACTCCTGGAAGCCATTTTGCCATTTTATTTGATAGGACAGAGAGAAATTGAGAAAGATAGAGAGGAAGGAGAGAGAGAGAGAGAGAGAGAGAGCGCTGTAGACCTGCATCACTGCTCGAGAAGTATCCTCCCCTGCAGGTGGGGAGCAGGATCTCCAAGCAGGATCCTTGTTCAAGTCCTTGCTCATAGTACTACGTGGGGTTAACCAGGTGTGCCACCTCCCAGCCCCTGGGAGACAATTCTTAACCTCACCCTGGGATTTTCTCAGAACAGAAGGTCTTTTGCTTCCTTGGTGTAGACATGTGTCATGAGAAGAGTGATGGCATTCACACTGACACCACTGTGTGCTTAAAGTCTGTTCATTTGCAGATCCTCACAACAGCCCCCACCCCCACCCATAGGTCCAATCCAGGCACCACCACAGACTAGAGCCAGGTGCTACTATACTTGCACTCTCCATCATTAAAATAAATACATCACTGTTTTTAAAAACGTTTTGAACCAGAGCACTGCTCAACTCTGCTTATGGTGGTGCTGGGGATTGAACCTGCAAGCTTTGGTGTCTCAAGCACAAGAGTCTTTTGCAGAATCATTATGCTGTCTCCCCAGCCCAAGATAAATAAATCTTTACAACTTAAAAAGATAGGGATGGGACCGGTGGTGGCACACTTGGTTGAGCACACATGTTACAATGTGCAAAGACCTGGGTTCAAGCCCCCAGTGCCCACCTGCAGGGGGAAAGCTTTGCGGTTGGTGAAGCAGTGCTGCAGGTGTCTCTCTGTCTCTCTCCCTCTCTATCTTCCCCTTACCCTCTCAGTTTCTAGCTGTCTCTATCCAACAAATAAAGATAATAAAAATTATTTTTAAAATAAAAATAAGAAAACACTGGGGTAGGGGAGGTGGTTCATCCCATAAGCGCACACATTACCATGCACAAGGACCCAGGTTCAAGTACCCAACCACCCCATGTGAGCTCCTGCAGGGGAGGGAAGTTTAGCAAATGGTGGATCAATGCTATGGTGTCTCTCCTCTCCCTCTTATCTAAAAAAAAAAAAAAATTGGCCACCAAGAGATGTTGAGTCTTACAGGCACTGAGCTCCTAGCGGCAAAATATATATATATATATATATATATATATATTTTTTTTTTGTTTTGTTTATTTTATTTTATTTTATTGAGAGAAGAGGGAGAGATAGAGATAGAGATGAGAGAGAGAGAGAGAAGGGGGAGAGAGAGAGAGAGAGAGAGAGAGAACACCAGAACACTTGGTGGGGCTGAGGATTGAACCTGGGACTTCAGATTCTCAGGCATGAGAGTGTTTTGCATAAACATTATACTGTTTCCCCATCCCCAAACATCTGCTTTAAAAAGAAGGAGGAGGGGGGGAGGGGAAAGGGAAGGAGAAGAGGAGAAGGAGGAAGAAGGAAAAAGACCAAGAAATGTGATGCCCTGGTCCCCTCTGCTCCAGGCCACCTGCTGATTCACTCCTGTTCCTCCCACAGGCATGTGCCCAGGCTGTGGGCTGGTTGCGGGGGAACGGGACAAGCACAGAAAGAGAGCTGAGCCATTGGGGGTGGGGGATCAGGGAGGAGTGTCACGCCCACCCTGGACAAACCTCCTGGAGGATTTCCTTCAGAAGAGCAGAGTCACCCACATGACAGTGGCAGGAAGCAATTACCCTGTTTGGGTGAAACTCAGAGGAGACTCTCCAGAAAATGAATGAATGAATGAATGAATGAATGAATGAATGAATGGTCATTCTATACCAAAGCATCTCTCTTTTTTTAATATTTGTTTCCTTTTGTTGTCCTTGTTGTTGTTATTATTGATGTCGTCATTGTTGGATAGGACAGAGAGAAATGTAGAGAGGAGAGGAAGACAGAGAGGGGGAGAGAAAGACAGACACCTGCAGACCTGCTTCACCGCTTGTGAAGCTTTCCCCCTGCGGGTGGGGAGCCAGGACTCAAACCTAGATCCTTAGCACCGTAACACGTGCACTCAACCAAGTGCATCACCACCCGGCCCCCCTTCCTTCTGTCTCTTTTTCTACCATCTATATCTTTCTGTCTCTCACCCTCTATTAAAAAAAAAGAAAAAGAGGTCAGGTGGCAGTACACACATTACAGTGCACAAGGGCCCAGGTTCAAGCTCCTAGTCCTCACCTGCAGAGGGGAAGCTTCACAAGTGGTGAAGCAGTATTGCAGGTCTCTCTCTCCATCTCTCTCTCTCTCTCTCTCTCTCTCATCTCTTCCTCTCAACTTCTCTGTCTCATCCAAAATAAATAAAATTCTTTAAAAGAAAGGAAGGAAGGAAGGAAGGAAAAAAGGAAGGAAGGAAGGCAAGAAGAAACCAGGGGGACTGGGCGGTAGTACACTGGGTTAAGTGCAGGGACCAGCGTGAGGATCCTGGTTCAAGCCCCCGGCTCCCCACCTGCAGGGGAGTCCTTCACAAGCAGTGAAGCAGGTCTGCAGGTGTCTATCCTTCTCTCCTCCTCTCTGTCTTCCCCTCCTCTCTCCATTTCTCTCTGTCCTATCCAACAACAACGACAGCAATAACAATGACAACAACAATGAAATGGAAAAAATGGCCTCCGGGAGCAGTGGATTTGTAGTGTAGGCACCAAGCCCCAGCAATAACCCTGGAGGCCTAAAAAAAGAAAAGAAAAGGAAAAAGGGAAAAGAAAGAAAATAAACTGCTTCTCTTTGAAAAAAAAGTCACAGGGAATAGTAATCTGTGCAAGCACTAAGCCCTGGCAATAACCTTGGTGGAAAAAAAAAAAGAATGAAAGAAAGCAAGAGAGAAAAAAGGAAAGATAGGTCAGACAGACAGAGACAGAGATCTAGATAGATAGGTAGATAAATTATTTATTGATAGATAATAGGTAGAATGAATGAATGATTGAATGAACGAGTCAAGGACAGTGTTCAGAAAATGTGCCAGATATTAATCAGGTCCTGGAACTGGGTCCGACTGCCACGGAGCTAGCTGGCTTCTTGGGGTAGTAGCAGGGGTAGTGGACTGTCACCCCCCGAGTCTGCCTCAGGTCTCAGGCCACTTTTTGGGCTGGGAACTAGCCAATGCACAGTGGCTGCTCTGGTCGAGGCCCGAGTCCTGGTTTTGTCCCTGATCCACTGATTATCTGAGTGTTTAGTTCTCAGGAATTAGGAAGTGGGAAGCAGCTGGGCGCTGTGTGGTTCTGAGGGGCTGCATCAGGAGGGAGGCAGGGAGGCATGTCTCTGTGAGCTGGGGCTCCTGG
Source organism: Erinaceus europaeus (assembly GCF_950295315.1). Lineage (NCBI taxonomy): Eukaryota > Metazoa > Chordata > Mammalia > Eulipotyphla > Erinaceidae > Erinaceus > Erinaceus europaeus. The sequence goes on along the minus strand of NC_080176.1, from coordinate 19,906,315 downwards.
CACAGGAACCACCCGGAAATCCCAACATTGCTGCAACAGCAAGTGTATTCCCAGCCCCACGTCTCTCCCTGGGACCACTGCCTGCCCTCCAGCATCGAAAGGTCTTGGGATGTGTGTGTGTGTGTGTGTGTGTGTGTGTGTGTGTGTGTGGAGGGGAGCTCAGGGTAGGGCTGAATGAATAGCTCACTTGGATAGTGCACAGCTTTGCACCGGAGGAAGCTTTAGTACTCTCTCTCTCTTCCCCTTTGTCTCTACCTAAGGAAGGAGGAGGAGGAAGAAGAGGAAGAGGACAAAGAGGAGGAGAAGGAGTGGGGATTTTTAAAAGATGGAGAAAAAAAAAGATGGAAGGCCAGGCAGTGGTGCACCTGGTTGAGCACAAATATCACCATGTGCAAAGACCTGGGTTCAAGCCCCCAGTCCCCACTTGCAGGGAGGAAGCTTCACAAGTGGTGGAGCAAGTCTGCGGGTGTCTCTCTCCTCTCTCTCTCTCTCTCTTTCTCTCTCTCTCTCCCTCTGCTCTCAATTTCTCTCTGTCCTATCAAATAAAATAGAAATTAAAAAGTGAAGAAAGAAGAGAAGGAAAGGATGAAAAAAAAAAAGAAAAATGGACACTGTTGGCTTCGTAGTGCCAATACCAAGCCCCATTGATAAGCCTGGTGGCAATAAAAATAAATAAATAAGAGGATTCAGGGGAAGAATAGATGGAAAGGGAGGAGGAGAAGAAAGAGAGGGAAGGGGGGCAGGAGGTAGCGCAGCACATTGAGTGCACATGGCGCAAAGCACAAGGACCGGTTTATTGCTCCCTGTTCGAACTCCCGGCTCCCCACCTGCAGGGGGGTCATTTCACAGGCGGTGAAGCAGGTCTGCAGATGTCCATCTTTCTCTCCCCCTCTGTCTTCCCCTCCTCTCTCCATTTCTCTCTGTCCTATCCAACAACAAGGACAGCAATAATAGCAACAAGGGCAACAAAATGGAAAAAATGGCCTCCAGGAGCAGTGGATTCATAGTGCAGTCACCAAGCCCCAGCAACAACCCTGGAGGCAAAGAAAGAAAGGAAGGAAGTAAGGAAGGAAGGAAAGAAGGAAGGAAGAGAAAGAGGGGAGAAGGAAAGGAGAAGGAGGACGAGGAGGAAAAAGCACAGATTACATGGTAGTGGCTAAGATGTGAGCATCCAGAGGAAGTGGCTCTCCTCTGTGGGGACAGGAAGCAGTCCCTGGGGAAAGGTGCTGCATGGGCCAGGTCAGAAGTGAAAGGGCATTCGGGAGGCAGGCGCACCTTGACCTGGGCCTACAGTCACGCTTGGGTCAGACAGCCAGTCATCCCCAGAGTTTTCCTGGGTTTGACTGCTTCTCGCCAAAACTTTATGGTCCTGTTTATTTGTGACTTTGTGGTCATGGCAGGGTAGCCACTGGAAATGACTGACTTTCTGAGCCCTATTTCCCTGCCCCACCCCAGCACCCCAACTGCTGTGATTTGTCTGCATCCAGGACTAATTTATACCACAGAGATACTGACATGGGCTCTGAGCCTGGGGGATCCAAAGACAGGCACCTCCTAGGACTTAGTCCTCTTTTCCTGGGTCCCTTAGGGACCTCTGAGGGTCACTGAGGTCTTTTACCTTTAATTTCAGGAAAAAGGAGACAAGCATATGGGCAGGGAAGATAGCATAGTGGTTTCACAAAAGACTCACTCCTGAGGCTATGGAATCTCAGGTTCAATCCACAGCACCACCAACAGCCACAGCTGAGCAGTGCTCTGGTCTCTCTCTCTCTCTCTCTCTCTCTCTCTCAATCACTCAACCAATCAGACAATATTTATTTATTTTTGTTGCCACCAGGGTTATTACTGGGCTTGGTGCCTGCACAACCAATCCTTTGTTCTCAGTGGCTATTTTTACTTTTTTCATTTTTTTTCTTTTCTTTAATAAAACAGAGAGAAATTGAGAAGGTGAGAGGAGATAGAGAGGAGAGAGAAAGAGAGACACCTGCAGCACTGCTTCACTTTTCATGAAGTTTCTTTCCCTCCTTGTAGATGGATACCAGGGAGTTGAACTCACATCCTTGAGCCTGTAAAATGTTTAAACAAACAAACAAAACCCTGTCTAGTGAATTTTAAAGTCAGGTAAGGCAATTACACGGGACCAATCTGTAGGTAAGGTATCTGGTGGCACCCTCCAGAGCCACTCACTGTCCTTGAATGGCATCTTCACTGCACATGGATTACTTTCCAGCTCTCTCTATCTCCGGCCCTGCCTGGCCCTTCCATGAGTCTCAGAAGGCAACCATTTTTGTCAGTGTTTCAGATGGCTGGTCTGCTATGGTGGCATGCAAGAGACACACCTCCCACCCCCCCTACCCCCCCCCATGCTCCTCCTGTCACTTCTCTGAGGCAGACAGGACAGAAAGCAGAAAAGCTGTGCAGCCTAGTGGGGCAGGTGATGAAAACCCAGCTTCACTCTCCTGGTATCTGTGTCACCTCAGGCAGACGTGCCACCCATGGAAGCTTCCAGTTCTTCAGCACTGAGTCCAGCGACTATTAAGTAGAAAGTGGCAGTCGCTAAGCCAAGCTGGTATGAGCATACAGCAAAATGGCTCTCTCTCTCTCTCTCTCTTTCTCTCATGCCTTAATGTGAATGTTCTCAATTTTCCCAAGTAAAGTTTAAAGTACCTGAAAACCATGCTCTCTCCTCAATTCTCTTACAGTGGGGTGAAGCAAGCATTGGCCTTCCCTTGCCCCCTTTGCTCCATAACAGGAGGAGGAGGGAGAGAGAACCAGAGCTTCACTTTGGCCCATGCAATAGTAGGGGCTGAACTTGGAACCTCATGCTTGAGAGTCCAATGCTATGGCCACTGTGCCCCCTCCCTGGCAGCATCTGAGGCTGCTTCTAAACTTTCACACAGCCCGAGAGGCGGTGCAGTGGCTGAAGCATTGAACTCTCATGCCTGAGGTCCTGACTTTGATCCCCAGCATTGCACAGAATGGATGTCAGAGTGGAGTAAATAAATAAACTTTCACACAAACTTCTGGAAGTATAGCCCATAGATTACCCAGACACACATGCAAAAGGGCACACACTCCATTTATTAATTTACAGTGACTCCGCTATCAAAAACTGGAAACAATTCATCAAAAGGAGGTTGATTAAATACACTATGATCCCCCCCAGCAATAAAATGACACGAAGTTGTATGAAAGGGTTTGAAAAGGACTTTACAGTTGATGTGAAACCATGTCTGAGCTACAGCAATGGGGGAGAGGGGAGTGGCTAAGTGGTAGCGCACCTGGTTGAGAGCACATTACAGTGTACAAGGACCCGGGTTCAATCCCCCAGTCTCCACCTGCAGGGGGAAAGCTTCACGAGTGGCAAAACAGGGCTGCAAGTGTCTCTGTTTCTCTCCCTGTCTCCCCCATTCCTCTCAATTTCTGACTGTCATTATCCAATAAAAATAATGATAGTAAAAAAAATTAAAAAGAACCCAGGAGACTTAAGAAAAGTTTAAGAAAAAAACAAAAGCTAGATGCTGAACACTTGTGCAAAAAATAAGAAGAAGATACAATGTATGATGGTGAGGGAGACAGCATAATGGTTTTGCAAAAGACATTCATAGGTTAGACTTTGAAATCCTAGATTCAGTCCCCAGCACCACCATAAACCAGAGCGGAGTGGTGTTCTAGTTAAGAAAAAAAAAAAAGTGGGTGAGGGGCAGCGGTGCGGTTAGCAAGCACAAGGCGCCCTGTCCCTGCCTCGGGGGGAAGCTTCACGAGTGGTGGAGCAGGGCTGCAAGTGTACTCCACATGGCTTATCCATCCCCCAAATAAAAATGAAATCGACGTTAAGATAATAAATACATGGTAAGAAGTGGGAGGGCACCGCTACTCATTGAGCAATTCAGTTCCGGCGGGGCGGGGCGGGGCGGGGCTTAGGATCCTGGGGTGGAACCGCCCCCCCCCCACCAGCTGCTAGTGCAAGACGCTCACTTCCTTCAGCAGGGAGGTTCCTGTTGCGTTTCCCTTTCGGTCTCACCGCAAGCGCTGCTGTCACCTCCAGCGGAGGAAGGCCGCACAGCACCTCCAACCACACCCCCTCGTGGGAGGCAGTTGAAAGCACCAGCCAGAAGCATCCGACACACACGCACACGCATATAAATACACATGCAAGCACAGACGCATATGCATGCACATGCACGCACGCACACGCACATGCCCCTGCACATGCACATTTGCGCACACAGACGTGCACGCTCACGTGCACATGCACGCGCGCACACACAGGCACATGCCCCTGCACATGCACATTTGCGCACACAGACGTGCACGCTCACGCACACACGTGCACATGCACGCGCGCACACACAGGCACATGTCCCCGCAGGAACACACATGCACGTGCACGCACACGCGCTGGCTCCAGAGGCGACCCGCAGGCCTGGTGCTGCGGGCCTGTCTGCAGTCCCAGGAGGCCGCAGGGGGGAGGCGCCTTCACTGGGGCGGCGGCGCTGATTCGGGTCCAGCCTCGTTCATCATGTCCTTGTACTGCCGCTTGAAGAAGCCGAGCTGCGGGGAACACGATAGGGAGAGTCGCCAGGTCAGCGGAGCAGGTGGGCACACGGGGCTGGATGGGGCAGGGGACAGGTGGCAGACAGGACGGAGAGGGGGCAAGGCGGATGGCATGGACACTGGGGCCAGCAAGGAGGGAGAAGGAACTTCACTCACTACGTAGCAGTCACTGTGACACTAACCATCATTTTATTTTGCCAGAGCACTGCTCAGCTCTGGCCTATAGTGGTGCTGGGGACTGAACCTGGGACCTCAGAGCGTCAGGCATGAAAGTCTTTTTGTAGACCATTATGCTATCTCCCCAGGCCCATTGTATTTTATTTTATTTTATTTTATTTTATCTTATTTTATGTGCTGCCAGGCCCTTGCACATGCACAGTTCTATCGCCCCCTGGCTGACTTTAATTCTTTCTATTTCCCATAGGGACCCCAAAGCATGGCTCCATCATCTATGGAGCTTTCCCTGGTTCTGTGGTTCCCGTAGTGCTCACATGTGTTGCTCGTGCTCAAGCCAGGGGCCTCACTCCTGGGAAGCTGTGTTTCCACGGGTGAGCTATTTATCACTCAAAGCATTTCAGCCAAATGACCTTCACAGGATAGAGTATTTCTAACCCCTCCGTGTTACAGCTGAAAATCTGAGGCACAGAAAGGCTCTGTGTGCTGCCCGGGGTCACACAGCTCAGCTGGAGCCTGACTCAGTATTGGAGCTGCCATGGGGCGGGAGAGGTCCCCAGGGGTGTACCTTGTACAGTCCAGCGGTGATGAGAGCCAGGAGCACCAGGCCGCCCACCGAGCTGCCCACAATGAGAGGCACGGGGTTGTGCACTTCATACCGCTCCACTTTGGTCTCTGTCTGTAGCAGGGAGAAGCCGGGTATATCAGAGAGGAGAGATTTGGGGTGCCCCACACACACACCCTGTGACTGCCAGAGCACTGCTTAGCTCTGGCTTCTGGTGGAACCTGGGACTTTGGAGCCTCAGGCATGAAAGTCTTTTTGCAGAACCATTATGCTGTCTCCCCACACTCCCCATCACCTCCAGCTCCCCCCAGCCCCCAGGCTCTGGGTCCCCTGGGAGGTACCTGGGCCCTCACAAACGCCTCCTGTCCTGGAAGCAGAGCGAACACTGACTCGTCAAACTGGATCTCTGCCATGCTCGTGAGCAGAAGGTGGTTGTGCGGGGTCTGTGGGGAAACAGTGTGGGGTGCTGGGCCCAGGCATGGGGGCCCCTGACGTGTCGCCTGTGTGCTCCGCTGAACCCTCAGGGTCCCTGCGTACCTGGATGTACCAGTCGAACAAGAGGGTGCCGTTGAGGGTGGCATTGAACTTCTCCTGGACACCGAAGGCCGGGATGTCACACTGGATCCTCTGGCAGATGGCGATGGAGCAGTTCTGGGGGAGACAAGGCCCTGAGCCCCAGGGAGAAGCCCTTGAGGCACCCCGAAGGGCAGCACAGGCCCAGGCTCCAGGGTCTGGGGGGGTTGCTCACCAGCACAGGGGTCTTGCTGAGCCTGGCCATGGCATCTGCGTACTGGGGCAGCTTGCGCTCCTCACGGCACCTGGCAGCCATGTTCTGTGAAGAGGGGGACGCTGAGAGAGCAATGGGGGTCCCCTGGGTCCCCAAACTTACGGCGTCAGAAATGGTTCCCCCAGAAATTGGTCCAACCTCTGTGGAGAGCAGTCTGGAGAACTCTCAGAAGGCTAGAAATGGACCTACCCTATGATCCTGCAACTCCTCTCCTGGGGATATATCCTAAGGAACCCAACACACCCATCCAAAAAGATCTGTGTATACCTGTGTTCATAGCAGCACAATTTGTCATAGCCAAAACCTGGAAGCAACCCAGGTGTCCAACAACAGATGAGTGGCTGAGCAAGTTGTGGTCTATATACACAATGGAATACTACTCAGCTATAAAAATGGTGATTTCACCATTCATTTTCAGCCCATCTTGCATGGAGCTTGAAGAAATCATGTTAAGTGAAGTAAGTCAGCAACAGAAAAATGAATATGGGATGATCTCACTCTCAGGCAGAAGTTGAAAAACAAGATGAGAAGAGAAAACACTAGTAGAACCTGAACTGGAGTTGGTGTATCGCACCAAAGTAAAAGACTCTGGGGTGGGATGAGGGGGCAGAGTACAGGTTCTGGAAAAGGAAGACAGAGGACCTAGTGGGGGTTGTATTGTTATGTGGAAAACTGGGGAATGTTATGCATGTACAAACTATTGTATTTACTGTCGACTGTAAAACGTTAATTCCCCAATAAAGAAATTTTAAAAAAAAAGAAAAGAAACGGTCCCCCCAGATGCCACTGAGGAAACAGACTTCCATGGAGTCCTGGACTGTGGGGAAGGGGAAGGCAAGAGCTCACCGGGGAGAAGGTGACTTGAGGGTGGTCCCACACAGCGTTGGGAAACAGCTCGATGGGAACCCAGAAGACCACACTGACCGGGAGGCTCCTCTGGCCCAGGTTGTGGAACTGCAGGTAGGGAGGGTGACAGTCACAGGGCTAGCCCCCCCCCAGCAAGGAGGAGCAGCCTCCCTGCCCCCCCAGCCCTGGCACCCTAAGAAGGGCTCAAGGATGGAAGTGCCCCATTGGGGACACTTTCTGGGAGGGAGGATCAGGGTGGGGCCACGCAGGACAGCAGTGGGCCAGCTGTCTCATTCCCACCCCCACTCCCCACCCCAGCTTTTGAGAGACTCGGGGTGACTGTCAGGCGTCGGGAAGAAAAGCCAACCATGCACGCCTGTCTGTCAGCGAGAGTCAGCGTGCGTGTGCAGGGCAGATGCACAGCAGGACATGACCTGCTTTCTGGTCACTGCCGCTGCCACCTGCACCCCTTCCCAGGAGCCCCCCACCTCCCGCTCAGTACCCCACCTCATACTGATGCAAGATGGTCTGGTTGCTCTTCTCTGAAGCTGTGAAGTTGAAGTACTTTGTGGACAGCTCCTGGCTGAGAGGAGGAGGAAGGTGCAGCAGGTGACAGGACATCAGGGGGGCCTGGCCGCACAGGCCACATGTCCAGGGCACCAGACGGGCCACACACAAACCCACACAGGCCCACACCACACACATGCACACACTGACACAAGGGAGGGGAGCCTTCACACCCCCACCTGGTGACCACCATGTAGACAGCATATTTCACAGGCAGGGTCAGCTGGAACTCAGTTTTGTTGGTACTGGGCATGTTGTTCTCACTGAAGAGAAGCAGAAAACCCTGGTGGGCACTGGGACCCTGAGAGTTAGCCCCTCCCTCCGTCTACTCCTCCAGCTGCCCACAAGGCCCTGCATCCCACACCCCTGCCCAGCCCGTCCTCCCCACTCAGCTGGACACGTGTGATTCCCAAGCTGTGGGTGGGTGGCTGGTTCCCTCCCTTCCTTCCTCCCTTCCTTCTTTCATTTCTTTCCTTCTTTCTTCCTTTCCTCTCTTTCTTGCCACCAGGGTTTTATCACTGGGGCTTAGTGCTTCCAATATGAATCCACTGCTCCCGGTAGCCATTTTTTCTTCATTGTTTTGTTTTTGTTTTGTCTTTATTTTCTTTTTCTTTTTTTAAAATGTTTATTTATGTATTCCCTTTTGTTGCCCTTGTTGTTTTATTGTTGCAGTTATTATTGTTGTTGTTGAATAGGACAGAGAGAAATGGAGAGAGGAGGGGAAGACAGAGAGGGCGAGAGAACGAGAGACACCTGCAGACCTGCTTCACCGCCTATGAAGTGACTCCCCTGCAGGTGTGGAGCCGGGGGCTCCAACCAGGATCCTTACGCCACTCCTTGCGCTTTGCGTCACGTGCGCTTAACCTGCTGCGCTACCGCCCGACTCACTCTTTTTCTTTCTTTTTTCCTCTGTTTCCATTTCTTCTCTTTATTTTTCTTTTTTTTTTTTTTAGACAGGACAGCTAGAAATTGAGAGGGAAGAGGGAGAGGGAGACAGAGAAGAAGGGAGACACCTGCAGACCTTCTTCATCAACTCATGAAGTACCCCCTCTGCAGGTGGGGGGATCAGGGACTCAAACCCAAGTCCTTGCACATGATAACGTGTGTGCTCAACCTGGTACAGCACCTCCTGTTTTTAAATCTTTCACTGGATAGGAGAGAGACTGAGAGAGGAGTGGAGGTAGACGCCTGCAGCACTGCTTCACTGCTCATGAAGCTCCTCCCCTCCTGCATCAGGAGGCCGGAGGTTTGAACCCAGATCCTTGTGCACTGTGATGTGTGTGGTAAACTGGGTTCACCACTGCCAAGTCACGTGAACTTCCTAACAGTACTCTGAGCCCTCCCACATCTGCCTGACTCCCTAACTCCTGCTTTAGGTGACTAAGCCACACAGCCGGGTCTTTCCTGGCTCCTTACTTCCCTTCTCTCTGTCTTCCCTCCTGCCCTCACTTCATGCCTTCACTTGGCTGACTCACAGTAGAAATAGTTTGTTAGTTTTTTTTTTCTTTTTTTTTTGGGGGGGGGAGTTGTTTGTTTGCCAGAAAAGTTACGCTGGAGCTTGATGCCTGTATGAATCTACTGCTCTCTGTGGCTTTAATATATATTCTGCCTCCAGGGTTATCACTGGGGCTCAGTGCCTGCACTATGAATCCACTGCTCCTGGTGGCCAATTTTTGCCATTTTATTGGATAGGACAGAGAAAAGTTGAGGGGGGAGAGGGCGACAGAAAGAGACACCTGCAGGGGGTCGGGCGGTGGCGCAGTGGGTTAAGCGCATGTGGCGCATAGCGCAGGGACCGGCGTAAGGATCCCAGTTCGAGCCCCCGGCTCCCCACCTGCAGGGGAGTCGCTTCACAGGCGGTGAAGCAGGTCTGCAGGTGTCTATCTTTCTCTCCTCTCTGTCTTCCCCTCCTCTCTCCATTTCTCTCTGTCCTGTCCAACAATGAATTGCGTCAACAAGGGCAATAATAATAACCACAACGAAGCTACAACAAGGGCAACAAAAGGGGGGAAAAATGGCCTCCAGGAACGGTGGATTCATGGTGCAGGCACCGAGCCCAGCAATAACCCTGGAGGAGGAAAAAAGAAAGAAAAAAAAAAAGAAAGAAAGAGACACCTGCAGAATCACTTTACTGCTTGTGAAGCTCCACCTGCAGATGGGGTCTGGGACTTGAACCCCGGTCTTCACATATGGTAACGTGTGTGCTGTGACCAGCTCCAGCTTTTTCTTTTGTTTGGTCTTCACTGAGGCTTCCCAGCTCGGGGGTGACTTTTTCAGACAGAGACAGAGGCAGGGGGCGGGGGCAGAGACAGACCCCATACCACCTTCCTGGACTCAAACCTGAGTTGCACACTTAATAAAACACCACACTATCCAAGTCAGTTATTTCATCAGCCTCATTTTTTTTTTCCTTTTCTTTCTTTCTTTCTTTTTTTAAGAGAGGGTGAGAGAGAGAAGAGACACTAGAGAACCACTCCTCTCCCCCCTGCAAGGGCTCCCATATGGTTGTGCAGGGCTCAAACCAAGGGCCCTCTGGATGGTAACATATGCACTCTACCAGAAGAACCATTTGTTGGCCCAAGAGAGATCTTTTCCAGAAACTTCTCTGATGCCAAGCTCCCGGGAACATAGCTTACTGTGTTGGAACCACTAGCTTTCCTGTCTGTATTTGCACTGAATTACCACCTCTGTGAGGCCACTAGCCACAGCTGCCTCTCTCATAGGTATCCCACCGGCACTGGTGGCATTTACTGAATGAGTGAGTGAGTGAATGAATGAATGAATGAATGGCCAGCAAGGAGATGGCAAAGGTTCCCCTGAGCTGGGACCATACCTGGTCACATTGGCCTTGAGGAGGAAGCTCTTGCCAAGGGACGCAGCAGAGTCCACGTCAAAGGTGACATTGAAGGTGATCTGGAGTGGGCGAGAGTGGGAGTGGTGAGACGCCCCTAACCCATCAGCTGAAAAGTGGATCCATGCGTGGAGAGAGGCCTCATGGGTGACAGCCAGCCTCCAGTGACCACATGCTCTAGGACTCCATTCACAAGAAATGCCCAGAAGAGACAGAAAGTGGAGAAGCAGGACCAGGTGTGGGCACACCCAGTTGAGTGCACAGGTTACCAAGTGCAAGGAACCAGGTTTGAGACCCCAGTCCCCAAAAGTGATGAATCAGACCTGGCTAAGCACACACATTACAGTATACAAGGGCCTGTCTTCAAGCCCCTGATTCCCATCTGCAGGGAAAAAGCTTCACAAGTGAAGCAGTGCTGCAGGTGTCTATTTCTCTCCCTTTCTATCTCCCCCTCTCTCAATTTCTCTCTGACTCTACCCAATAATAATTCAATTAAAAGATTTTAAAATTTATATTACAGATGTATCTCTTATCTCTCTCCTCTATCTCCCACTCCCCTCTCAAGTTCTCTCTGTCCTATCAAATAAAAAAATTTATTTAAGGAAAAAAAATGACTGCTGGGTACAGTGGGTTTGTCATGTAGGCACCAAGCCTCAGCGATAATCCTGCTGGGATAAATAATAACTAGAAAGTGGGTTAGTGGGACTGCGTGGTGGCGAACCTTGTTGAGCACACGTTACAGTGTGCAAGTACCCAGATTCGAGTCTACATTTCTCATCTGCAGGGGGAAAGCTTTGTGAGTTGTGAAGCAGTGCTGCAGGTGTCTCTCTGTTTCTCTCCCTCTCTATCTCCCCCTTCCTCCTATATTTCTTGCTGTCTCTATCCAATAAATAAATAAAGATATATATATTTTTAATTTAGAAAGTGTGTTAGCCATTTCCCAGAGTTGGGAAGGGAGAGAGAGGAGTTGATGGCTAATGGGAGTTTTTCTCAAGATAATGAAATATTCTGAAATTGAACCTGGATACAGATGCAAAACTACAGGAACATACTAAGAACCCTAGAAGTGTACACTTTAAATGGGTGAAGGTGGGTAGGGGAGATAGCACAGTGGTTCTACAAACATCTTTCACGCCTGAGGGTCTAACATCCGAGGTTCAGTCCCCAACACTATCACAAGCCAGAACTGAGGAGCTGAGCAGTGCTCTGGGGAAAACTAACAATAAAAATAAAATAAGTAATTTTTAAAGAAATAAATGGGTGGAGGGTAGGGGCTATTAATTTCATCTCAACACAGCTGTTTAGAAAAATTAAGGGAGAATTCAGAAGTCCAAGGAGGAAAGGAGAAGGCTAGGGAGACAACATCATGCAAAAGACTTGGATGCCTGAGGCTCCGAAGTCCCAAGTTTGATCCTCAGCACCACCACAAGCCAGAGCTGAGCAGAGCTTTGAGAAAATGATGATGACAGAGGAGAAATAGGAGGCGGGAGGGGTGGGAGTTCTGACCTCTGAGTCGTCGGGGAAGATGGGGTGGTTGATGTTACAACTGCTGCTCTTCAGGGCGCCAGGTTCTCCCGAGGAGAGAGAGGACATGCCTGACTCGCAGGTGAGACGCCAGGCACGCTGTGAGCGCGGGTTCTGGAGGCGGGGGAGGCAGGGGCCATCAGTCACCCTCCAGTCCAGAGAGAAACCCAGCCAGATGGAGCCTGAGGAAGAGCCGGTTACCTTGGGCGCTGACACGGTCCGGTAGGACAAGCCGGGTGGGTAGAAGAAGGAGACCTGAGTCCTATAGGAGTCCTCGCCCTGGTTTCTCACGGTCACTGTCACATTGAGATCCCGGGGGCCACCCACCACCAGAGTGTCCAGGCTTGAGGGGGGTGGTAAAAATAAAAACAGGCATGGGGGAATTCAGGCTGGGACAGGGTGGTGGCATACCCAGTAAGGTGCACAGGTTACCAAGTGCCCCCATTTCCCAGCAGCAGTGGTGAAGCTTCATGAGTGGTGAAGCAGTGCTACAAGTATCTCTCTCTGTCTGTCTGTATCTCTTCCCTCTCACTGTCTCTCTGTTTCTATTAAAAATAAAGGGAAAATAAGAGAAGAGAGAGGGCTGGGGAGGTAGCACAGTGGTTCTACAACAGCCTTTCATGCCTGAGGCTCTGAGGTCCCATGTTCAATCCCCAGCACTATGAGCCAGAGCTGGTGAAAGGATGGAAAGGCAAGAGGGAGGGGAGAGGAAAGAAGAAAGGAAAAAAGGAAGGAAGAGAAAAAAGGAGAGAAGGAGGAGGGGGAAGGAAGGAGAAGGGGAGAGGAGGGAAGAAAGAGAAAAGGGAAAGAAAGGGGGCCAGGTGGTAGTGCAATCAGTAAAGTATACAAGTGACTACTATGAAGACGCAGGTTCCAGCCTCCGTTCCCCTCCTGCAGGGTGGGGGTGGGGGCTTTACAAGCAGTGAAGCAGCGCTGCATCTCTCTCTCTCTCTTTCTCTCCACCCTCTGTCTTTCCCTCTCTCATCCACTGTCTCTCTAATTCCATCATAACTATATGCAAGAAGAAACAATAAAAAGAAAAAAGCAAGACAAAGAAGGAGGAGGGAGGAGGGAAGAGGGAGGAGTTTCTGGGAGCCAGGACAGAGGTAAGGAGGGAAGAGTCAGAGGATGGAGCAGCTGGAAAAGGCAGGTCCCCACCCACAAGGCCACAGTGACAGCAGCCTGGGGAAACACAAGGAAAAAAAAAAAAAAAGGCCACTCACCTCATAAAGCTGAAGGTGACGCTGAGGTCGTCCTGGCAGATGGTGTCACTGCCACAGTTCTTCTCAAAGGGAAACTGTGGAGACCAGGTGTGTGTTGGGGCGGAGGGGAGGATCTGCCTCAGTCTTATCCTCAGGTCCCCCCTACACCCTCACTCCTGAGGGTCCCCCAGCCCCCAGGCTCACTGAGGCCGTGAAGAGCTGCAGGGCATCCTTGGCCAGCACCGGCCGGAGATTCCGGTATAAAGACATGGGCCTCCCCACCAAGGAAAAATTGAGGCGCAGGATGATGGGCGTCACGGAGTCTTCCACACAGTTCTGGGGGTGGGGGGTAGCAGGGTTTAGAGGGGGGTCTCCTCTCTTCCCGCACCCAAGCCCCCACTGCGACAGGCACCCCCACCCAGCTCACTGGTAACTGGAGTTTGACGGTCTGGCATCTCTGGTCCAGGCCCAGGGTGTGAGTCTGCCTGAGGGTGCTGTTCTGCGTCTGCTCAAAGACGGCCCTAGGATAAGGGCGGTTTGGGTCCAAGGCCAAGTCATAGGTGACGGAGCTCAGGATCTCACCTGTGGGGACAAGGCGGTGTGGTGGTGAGGGCCCAGCTCTGGCATCAGGGGGTCCCCAAGCTCCTGGACTCTGCAACTTTGGATGCGCTGTTATTTGATATCTTTGAGTCACAGTTTTTTTTCTTTTTAAAAATATTTTTATTTATTTATTATTAGATATAGACAGAGTCATTGAGAAGGGACGGGAGATATAGAGGGAGAGAGACACCTGCAGCCCTGCTACACTACTCGTGAAACTTCTCCCTGCTGATAGGGAACCAGGGGCTTGAACCTGGGTCTTTGCACACTTTAATGTGTGCACTTAACCAAGCGCACCACCTAGTCCCTAGTCCCAGTTTTTGTTGTTGTTGTTTTTATTTCTTTATTGGTGGATTAATGGTTTACAGTTGACAGTAAAATACAATAGTTTGTACATGTATAGCATTTCCACATAAAATGCAACCTCCACTAGGTCCTCCTCTAATATCATGTTCCAGGACCCCACCCCACCCCAGAGTTGTTTACTTTGGTGCAGTACCAACTCCATCCAAGTTCTGCTGAGTGTTTTCTCTTCTGATCTTGTTTTTCAACTTCTGTCTATAAGTGAGATCATCCCATATTCATCTTTTTGTTTCGGACTTATCTCACTTAACATGGTATCTTCAAGTTCCATCCAAGATGGGGTAAAGAAGGTGAATTTATCATTTTTAATAGCTAAATAGTATAACATTGTGTATATAGACCATAATTTGCTCAGCCAGTCACTTGTGGGTTGCTTCCAGGTTTTGGCTATTACAAATAGTGCTGCTATAACATATGTGTACACAAATCTTTATGGATGGGTGTGTTTGGTTTCTTAGGATATATCCCCAGGAGAAGAATTGCAGCATCATAAGGTAGGTCCACTTCTAGCCTTCTGAGAGGTCTCCAGACTGCTCTCCATAGAGGCTGGACCAATTTACATTCCCACCAGCAGTGCAGGAGGATTCCTTTAACCCCACAACCTGTCCAGCATTTGCTGCTGCTACCTTTTCTGATGTGTGACATTCTCACAGAAGTGAAGTGGTATCTTATTGTTGTCTTCATTTGCATTTCTCTGACGACCAATGACTTGGAGCATTTTTTCTTATGTTTATTAGCCTTCTGGGTGTTTTCTATGGAGAATATTTTCTATAGAAAATATTTCTATGGAGAATATTCCTCTTCCCATTTTTGGATGTGGTCATTTGTTTTCTTGTTGCTGAGTTTGGCGAGCTCTTTATATATTTTGTTTATTAGCCTCTTGTCTGATAAAGATCTTCTCCCATTCTGTGGAATGTGTCTTTGTTTGGGTAGTGGTTTCTTTTGCTGTGCAGCTTTTTAATTTGATGTAGTCCCACTGGTTTATTTTTTCATTTAGTCTTCTTTGTAATTGGATTTGTTTCATTGAAGATGTCTTTAAAATTTATGCAGAAAAGAGTTCTTTCAATATTTTCCTCTAAGTATCTGATAGTTTCTGGTCTAACATCCAAGTCCTTGATCCATTTGGAATTACTCTTGTGTTTGGTGAAATATAGTGGTTCAGTTTCATTCTTCTGCATATTTCAACCCAATTTTTCCAACACCATTTGTTGAGGAGACTCTTCTTTCCCCAGTCTGGGCGCCTTTGTCAAAGATTAGATGTCCACGGGTGTGGGGGCTCACTTCTGGGCTCTCAATTCTATTCCACTGGTCAGTGTGTCTATTCATGTTCCAGTACCAAGCAGTTTTGATGACAGTGGCCCTATAATACAATGTAAGATCTGGGAATGTGATGCCTTCAGTTCTGTTCTTTCTTTTCAAGATAGTTTTAGAAATTCTAGGTCTTCTCTGGTTCCAGATAAACTTCTGTAGCTCTTGTTCTATTCTCCTTAAAAAACTGGTTGGGATCTTGATGGGCATTGCATTCAATTTGTATATAGCTCTGGGTAGTATATTCATTTTGATGATGTTAATTCTTGCAACCCATGAACATGAAATATCTTTCCACTTCTTTGTGTGTGTTTTTCAATTTCCTTGAATAGTTACTCATAATTTTCAGTATACAGATAGGGACCAGGGGCTTGAGCCTGGGTCCTGGCACACTGTAATGTGAGTGCTTAACTAGGTGCACCACCACCTGGCCACTAGTTACAGGCTTTTTTTCCAAGTGAGACAATGCATTAAACCTTCCCAATGGGGAGGATGAAATGGAATGCTGCCTATAAGGCATCTAGCACATTCCACCCACCACATAGTGCTAACAGAAAGGAAGAAAGAAATAAAAAAGAAAGAACGAGAAAGAGGAAGGAAGGAAGGAAGAGAAATAAAGAAAGAAAGAACGAAAGAAAGAAAGAAAGAAAGAAAGAAAGAAAGAAAGAAAGAAAGAAAGAAAGAGAAAAAGAGAAAGGAAATGCATTGGTGAAGTATCAGTGATTCACTTGGACAGTACTTTGTCAAGTGTGTGACACAGGTTTGAGCCTAGGCCCCATGGCAATGAAGGAAGCTGGAGGGCTGTGGTCTCTTTCACTCTCTGCCTCTCGGTCTTTATCTAAAATTAGTTTGTTAATTAATTAGTGACTTTTCTATGGACTGAATAATGAGGCCTGTTTTTCTGGCTGCTCAGAACTTTTGCTCGTCTTTCACTGGTCTTCAGCCATTTGCTCTTTCAGATGGTGCTGCCTGTGGGGTTGTGTACTTTGGGATAACAGGATGTGGGGAGGTTTCCTTTGTATTTATCCTGCCTTAAGGTCTTTTGCCAGTTTTAGGAAATTCTTTGCCATTATTTCCGTAGCTGTCACTTCTTTCTTATTCTCTCCACCACCACCCACTTTGGCAATTCCAATGGCAAGTTCATTAGATCTTTTGCCATGTCATATACAACTCTTATGAGTTTTTTGTTTGTTTGTTTGTTTGTTTTTCTGTATTTAACCAAAGCACTGCTCAGTTCTGGCTTATGGTGATGTCAGGGATTGAACCTGGAAGCTAGGATCCTCACACATGAAAGTCTTTTTGCAAAACCGTTATGCCATTTCTATGGCCCTCTTTCTGTATTTTTTATCCTCTGTGCTAATCTGGATAGTCGCAATTACTTTACTTTTCTTATTTATTTTTTCCTGGAGCACTGCTCAACTCTGGCTTATGATGGTGTGGGGGACTGGGCCTAGGACTTTTGAATCTCAGGGTAGAAAGTCTTTTTTTAATATATTTTTATTTATAAAAAGGAAACACGGACGTGGTCTGGGAGGTGGTGCAGTGATAAAGCTTTGGACTCTCAAGCATGAGGTCCTTAGTTCGATCCCCGGCAGCACATGTGCCAAAGTGATGTCTGGTTCTTTCTCTCTCCTCCTATCTTTCTCATGAATAAATAAATAAAATCTTTAAAAAAAAAAAAAAAAAAGGAAACACTGACAAAAGCCATATTATAAGAGGGGTACAACTCAGCACAATTCCCACCACCCAAATTCTGTATCCCATCCCCCAATAGCTTTCCTATTCTTTATCCCTCTGGAAGTATGGACCCAGGGACATTATGGGGTGCAGAAGGTGGAAGGTCTGGCTTCTGTAACTGCTTCCCCACTGAACATGGGCATTGACAGGTACTCCCAGCCTGTCTCTTTTTGCAGAATTATTATGCTGTTTCCTCCTCTCCCCCAAACGGTCAATTGCCTCACTTTTTTTTTTCTTTTGCCACCAAAGTTATTGCTAAGGCTCAGTGCCAGCACTAGGACTCTACCGCTCCCAGTAGCCATCCTCCCTCCCACACACACACCTTTGTTTTTTCCTTTCTATTTTATCTGATAGGACAGATAAAAATTGAGGAAGCAAGGGGAGATCGAGAGGGACAGAAAAAGATAAACACCTGCAGACATGTTCCAACAATAGTAAAGCTCCCTCCTGTAGGTGGAGGGCAAGGTCTCTGCCCCGGGTCCTCATACATGGTAATGTGTGTGCTCAACCAGGTGTGCCACTGCCCAGCCTCCTTGCCATATTTTTCTAACTCACTAATTTCCTGTTTTGCTTCTAATCTATTTTTTAATATTTTGTTTTTATTAACTTTCTGGATAGAGACAAATCCAGAGAGGAGAGGAGATAGAGAAGGAGAGAGATAGAGACACCTACAGCTCTGCTTCACCACTCGTGAAGCTTTCCCTCTGAACTTGGGGACCAGGGGCTTGAAACCCAAGTCCTTGCACGTTGTAACAGGTGCATTCAACCAGGTGTGCCACCATCTGACCCCCTATTAAATCTGTTTGTTTAATTTTTGTCAGTGCTAGAATGCCCACTTGACCCGATTTTTATATTTTTGTTATTTATTTTATTTATTTATTTATTTATTTATTTTACCATAGCACTGCTCAGCTCTGAGTTATAGTGTTGCTGGGGACTGAACCTGGGACCTTTGGTACCTCAGGTCTGAATATCTTTCTGCATAACCATTATGCTGTCTCTGCAGCCCTTGACTTAGTTTCTTGAAGTCCTTTTCTGAAATCCTCCATCACTACTTCTCTTTCTTGCAGCTATCAGTTGTGGCTACTTCACCAACTTCTACCTCATAACTGATTCTTGCATCACCTATGGGTCTACTTCTATTATCTAATGTTTCTCCTGATTGCTGCCTTCAAAGGACATTGCCCCAGTAGGTTGACTAAGGTCCCTTTCAACCCTCTTTTTGGGGAAGCTGCTGAATTTCTGCTCTCAACTTTCTAACTCCAGAAGAGAGTTAGAAAACTCTCTTCTACTGAGTTTTCTTAACCTAATGGCCTGCACATGCACTGCTTAGATGTGAGCATCCATAGAAGTTGGGCACCTTCTCCACAATTCTCTACTGCCCAAGACTGTTCCCAATTTTTTAAATTTTTTTTATTATTTATTTTCACTTTTGTTGCCCTTATTGTTTTATTGTTGTTGTAACTATTATTGTTGTTATTGATCTCATCATTGTTGGATAGGACAGAGAGAAAAGGAGAGAGGAGGGGAAGACAGAGAGGGATAGAGAGATAGACACCTGCAGACCTGCTTCACCGCTTGTGAAGCGACACCCCTGCAGGTGGAGAGCCAGGGGCTCAAACAGGGATCCTTATGCCGGGCCTTGCGCTTTGCAAAATATGCACTTACCCCTTTGTGCTACTGCCTGACCCCCAACTGTTCTCAATTTCTGGCCATGCTCTGATGGCTGGTCCATACTCTGTTATCCCTCGAGTTCAGTAAGTTAACTCTCTGACACCACTGCCAGGAACTGGCAGGGCTAGAGGCCCCAGGTTGCCATGAGGGGTTGCTCCAAGAAATAAATAAATAAAATGAAGACCAAATGGGCTGTCCAGTCAATCAAAATATAGATGTTTTTTGGTAATGGCTGCCTCCAGGAAGTACTATGACATGTGACTTTTGTGACCCAGAGTAAAGTGCAAAGGATCATTAAAAAAATGAATTATGAAATGTCCTCCAAACTGTCATTGATCACCTTAACAACCCAAAGTCTATTAAAAAAAAAAAAAGATTCTCCTTGAGAATGCAACACCACTCGTCCTTTATTTCACCTTCTGCTTCTCATCCTTGAGAGTCTACACACATACGTCCCTTTGCTTTCCCACTCTTACCTTCTAAACGCTTGACTAGCCTGAGCAGATGGTGTCCGAGTGATTCTTCCTCGGACCTCCCATCAAAATTAGGAAATAAACATTGCCGTTGGGTATATAACTAGATGGCATTTGGTGGGTAATCCGTTAATACATGTCCACTGTCCTGCCACATGGTTTCCCATAATAGTCATTCCGTTTTGCATTGCCACCATCTATAATTTATTTATTTATTTATTTTGCCTCAGGGTTATTGCTGGAACTTGGTGCCAGCACTACAAACCCACCTTTTCCCCATTTATACTGGATAAGACAGAGAGAAATTGAGAGGGGAGGGAGAGAGGGAGGAAGAGACATGGAGAGGGAGAACATCATCTGTCCCCACTGACACCACCAGCAGCATTCTTCCACCCCAAGCACAATCCACTCTTTGAGAGCTGAGTCAAGGGAGGAAGTTGAGTTAGTAGAGCTTACACGCAATGTGTGGGGCCGGGCGTCATAAATTCACGCTTAGCTTCATCAACTCCACCTTCCCATAAAATGAGTTCTCTGAGCCTCAGCTAAAGGGAAAAACCAAATCCTGGCTAGTGCACAGATAGTTAGTTCTCCAAAGAAGTGGGGCATTATGGGAAGGCCATAATCTTCTTTGAGGTGATTGCTGAACCACCCTGCCCAGTGGAACTGCTTGCCCACTTCAGGCCAAACTTGAAAAAAAGCTGCAGATTCCTGGGAGAACTTGGTTCTAGACTTCCCAAAGAGACTAGGTTGGACCCCATCTCGTCCCCAAGGCCCCATAGTATAAGCTCTTAGCCCCCACCCATCCCCCAGTCCCACCTTCTCTCAGCCGGTCCACAGTGTTTTTTCGGATTCTGAGGCAGACTCTGACCTCTCCGGCGGCCTTACTTCTTGCCGCCTGATCACGACACTCAAATACACTCCTTGCTACTTCCCTGGGGGTGAACTCCATGGTTGCCTCAACTCTCAGCACTGGCTGGGACCTGTGGGGACACCAGGAAGCTATCAGGATCCTTCAGATAGCAAATTCTTGCCTGAAGTGAAGACAGTTCCAACAGAGCTTCTCACCTGACCAGCAGCACCTGGCCCTGGGCCCCCACAGCCAAGTCCCTCAGGCCATCCATTGTGAGGTCCTGACCCCCACTCAGCGACTGCCCAAAATACTGGAGCCCAGAGGACAGCTGGGAGCCCTCGATGCGCTAAGGATGAAAAGGAAGGAAAGGACAGGAGACAATGTCACTCAGTCACCCAGAGAGACCCCCCCCCCATCCCACAACTTCTCCAGGGACTAGGCCACTAATCAGCATTAGGCCTCAGCCTTGAGATTAGATCCCCAAGTTTCTATCCATTATATGGGCTTTCTGGAAAAACAAAAGGGAAATGCAACAGGAAAGAAATAGTGCATCCTATTTAACACAGCAAAGTCTCATCTACATGGTCAGGATAATCTAAACATTGAAAATGCAGCTAAGCAAAATGACCCCGTCAACATAATACAAGTAGCAGAGGGCCAGGACATAGCATGGTGGTTCTGCAAAAGACTTTCATGCTTGAGGCTTCAAGGTCTTAGGTTCAATCCCCAGCAGTCAGAGCTGAGCAGTGCTGTGGTCTTTCTCTCTGATTCTCTTTCTCTCATTTAAAGAAATTGAAAATATTTTTTAGGGGGCCAAGTGGTAACACACCTGATTAAGCACATATATTGCAGTGCACAAGGACCTGGTTCAAGCCCCTGGTCCAAGCCCCTGGTCCCTACTTGCAGGGAGAAAAGCTTCATGAGTGGTGAATTAATGCAGCAGGTGCCTCAGTCTCTGTCACTCTGTATCTCCCCATCCCCTCTCAATTTCTCTGTCTCTATCCAATAATAAATAAATTTAAATATATATATTAAAGTAGAGTGTTTGGATGGGAGAGGAAAAAACTGGAGTTGGGTGATGGTACACCCAGTTTAGCACATACTCTGCTGTTTGCAAGGTCTTAGGTTCAAGCTCCCAATCCTCACCTGCAGGGTGAATAGTGAAACAGTGTTACAGGTTCTCTCTCTCTCTCTCTCTCTCCCCCCCTTCCCTCTCAATTTGTCTCTGTCCACCTCTCAATTTGTCTCTGTCCAATCACATAAGATAAATAAATTTTTAATTGAGTCTCTACTATCTTCAAGATTAAAACTCTTTCCTGACCTGTGATGTTCTGGTAAAAATAAATAAATACAGGGGCTGGGTAGTAGATGAACACGTAGCTAGAAGGGTCTAAAAGAGACCTCAGTCCTCACCCACCATCATGAAGGTCAGTGCAGAACCAGTAATCAAGCAGCTGCAAAACAGCTGTGCATGGTGGGGAAGGGAAGATTCCAGAGAGAATCATAGAAAGATCTGAAAGTGGTTCCCACAGAGAAAGGGAAGTGAAGAGGAAATCCCAGGGCAGCTGTGGAAACTTGTATTTTTTAATGAGTTATCTCTTTAGAAAAAAAAAAGTTATTTATTGTGGTGGAGGGGAGTGAGGGAAGCAGGGCATCATTCTGGCACATGAAATGTCAGGGGATTGAATTCGGGACCTCATGCTTGAGAGTTCAAAGCGGTACCCACTGTTCTATCTCCCAAGCAGTCCTCATGACTAATATAGGACAGGGAAGACAGCATAATGGTTCTGCAAAGAAACTGTCATGGTGGTCTGGGAGGTGGCGCAGTGGCTGAGGCATTGGACTCTCAAGCATGAGGTCCTGAGTTCAGTCCCCAGCAGCACATGTACCAGAGTGATGTCTGGTTCTTTCTCTCTCTCTCTCCTATCTTTCTCATTAATAAATAAATAAAATCTAAAAGAAAGAAAGGAAGGAAGGAAGGAAGGAAGGAAGGGAGAGAGAGAAAGAAAGAAAGAAAGAAAGAAAGAAAGAAAGAAAGAAATTGTAATGTCCCAGATTCAGTCCCACACACCGCCATAAGCCAGAGCTGAGCAGTGTTCTAGTAAAAATGTTTTAAAATACCATTAATTCCTCAATAAAGAAAATAACACAGCAGAGGACCTAATGGAGGTTGTATTGTTATGTGGAAAACTAGGAAATGTGCATATACAAACTACTGTATTTACTGTCAACTGTAAAACATTAATCCCCCAATAAAGACATTTTTAAAAAAAGAAAAAAAACACTAACACTTATCTGATAGCTTCATAGAAAAAAAATTAAATAGGGCTTAACAGTCCTTAGGAATAGAAGGGTTGGTTATTGAAGTGAATATTCATGATTTCATGATGGCAAATAAAAAGAAGCTAAAAAATTAAAATAATGGGGAGTCGGGAGATAGCGCAGAGGGTTAAACACAGGTGGCGCAAAGTGCAAGGACTGGCTCAAGGATCCCTGTTCAAGCCCCGGCTCCCCACCTGCAGGGGAGTCGCTTCACAGGCAGTGAAGCAGGTCTGCAGGTGTCTATCTTTCTCTCCCCCTCTCTGTCTTCCCCTCCTCTCTCCATTTCTCTCTGTCCTATCCAACAACAACGGCATCAATAATACCTCCAACAATAAAACACCAAGGGCAATGAAAAGGAATAAATAAATAAATAAGATCTGAAACTTAAAAAATAAATAAATAAATCTATAAAACATTAATTCCCCAATAAAGAAATTAAATAAATAAAATAATGGTGGATCAGTAAATAAAGTATGTGCACATTGCATATTTTACATGTACATACAAAAAAATGTGACACAGTACACTTTACATTTTCATAAAATAAAAGCTCACAGTGTTTAATGGTAAGTCAATATTGTATACTCATCTCTCAGGAGGAAGTGTGGTTTTGAATTTTTGTATAAGGCGGTGGTTGGAAGGGACATGCAGGCTGATTTGTTCAAACAGCGGAACCCCAATTGCAAGGGTGGGGGTGGGGGAGATGTGTAAATAACACACAGAGCAGACTGAGAAGTTAATAAAGTCCTTGGCTTCCTTTATGGGGTGAGGTATGGAGCAGGAAGGATGAGGGCACTGTGGCTTATCCCGGTTACTTTAGACTCACAGATGTGCACAAGAATCAAAAGCTCTTATAAGGGCTGGGCAGAGGCACACCCAGAAGCAATGCACAAGGACCCAGTTCAAGTCCCCTAATCCCCAACTGCAGGGGGAATGTCACAAGTAGTGAAGCAGTGTTCAAGACTCTTTCTCTCTCCCCCTCTGTCTCCTTCCCTCTCAATTTCTGTCTCTATCCTAAATAAATAAATATAAATACAGTTTTTAAAAAGCTCTTGTAATAAAAATGAAGTCAAGGGGCTCGGGCAGTAGTGCAGTGGGTTAAGTGCACATGGCGCCAAGTGCAAGGACCAGCGTGCAAGCCCCTGGCTGCCCACCTGCAGGGGAGTCGCTTCACAGGCGGTGAAGCAGGTCTGCAGGTGTCTATCTTTCTCTCCCTCTCTCTGTCTTCCCCTCCTCTCTCCATTTCTCTCTGTCCTATCCAACAATGACGACAACAATAATAACTACAACAATAAAACAACCAGGGCAACAAAAAAGGGAATAAAGATTTAAACAAAAATAATCACAACAACAATAAAACAAGGGCAACAAAAGGGGGGGAAATGGTCTCCAGAAGCAGTGGATTTGTAGTGCAGGCACCGAACCCCAGCAATAACCCTGGAAACAAAAAAAAATGTTTTAAATAAATAAAAATAAAAATGAAGTCAAACCAGAGCATTCATGTCCCATTTATACAGGAAAACAAATGCCACTGGGGAATAAGTGGCACTGTACAAAGAGAAGTGAGGGGAGATGTGGTTCTCAGCTCTGGCTGCAACCAAAGAGCAGGTGAAAACCACTGAAACCCACACGTGTCCTCTGCAGAATGTTCTAGAATGCGCAAACCAGCCTGCCTCCACTGGAAGGGCAGCAGAACGCTGCTTCTTCTGGGGTGGGGTGGGGTGGGGTGGTATCGGAAACTGACTGGTGCGGCCCGGTAGGTGGTGCACCCAGTTGAGTGCACGTGTTACCAGCCACAAAGGACCCAGGTTCAAACGCCGGGTCCCCACCTGCAGGGAGGAAACGTTACAAGTGGTGAAGCAGTGGTTTCTCTCTCCTCTGTCTCCCCTCTCAATTTCTCTCTGCCTTGTCAAATAAAAAATTAATGAATTAAAAACGAAATTGACTGGTAAAGGAGAGGAGAGGACCTTCTAGAACAATGGTGATGTCCTGTATCTTGACAAAACTGTGGGTTACACAGATGTACCCATTTATCAAATCTTATTAAACGACTAAAGATGTATTCTTCCTCCCTGGAAATTTATCTTTTTTTTATTATATTGATTTATTTATTGGATAGAGACAGCCAAAAACCAAGAGGGAAAAGGGTGTCAGGAGAGAGAAATATAGACACACCTGCAGTACTGCTTCACCACTTGCAAAGCATTCCCCCTGCAGATAGGGACCAGGGGCCAAACCTGGGTCCTTGTGCATTGTAATCTGGGTCCTCAGTCAGGTGTGCCACCACCGGACCCTGGAAACTTATCTTTACAGTAAGAGTGGCCTGGGAGATAATGCAGTGGCTAGAAAGCTGGACTCTCAAGCATTAGGTCCTAAGTTCAATTCCTGGCACTGCGTGTGCCAAATGATGCTTTCTCTCCCTTCTCCCCCGAACCCCAATAAATAAATCTTTTAAAAGCCATAGTAAGGAAACACAGAATTCTAGTTGGGAACATACAGCTGATGTATTTAGGGGCAGAGGTCTTGTCGGGCTGAGCTTCACTGACAGGAGACAGACGACCAGGGACTCATGGTTGAGCTGTACGCAGTATCTCTTTATTCATGCAGGTCGCAGCGCAATCTATACCAAGCTAAGCTAAACTAATCTACTACAAACAATCTTGTCCTTAAATAAATATACTAGCCCAGTAGGGTGGGAACAGGATGCAACATAGAGAGGGTGGAGAGAAAAGTGACTGGTGAAAATCAGGGTATGACAAGGAGAGGATCAGGGTGTGACAAGGAGAGGGGGTGGAGCAGGAGAGAATTCTACCACTAAACCACCAATGCCCTGGAGGGAAGGTGGTGCTTTATGTAAATGTAAAAGTGATTTATGTAAATAGACGGCAGTGGTTATGTAAATAGAATGCAGTGTTAAGCAGGGGGGATTTAAACCAAATGAAACAGAAGGGGTTTTTAAAAGCAGAATTAGAAGATACCAACAGGTCTGATGTGGCAACTTGCTCAGATACATTTTTAAAACGAGAATGCTGACAAAATAGCTTTTTTTGTTAAAGATTTTTTTAATATTTATTTATTCCCTTTTGTTGCCCTTGTTGTTTTATTGTTGTAGTAATTATTGTTTTTGTGTTGTCATTGTTGGATAGGACAGAGAGAAATGGAGAGAGGAGAGGAAGACAGAGAGGGAGAAAGAAAGAGAGACACCTGCAGACCTGCTTCACTACTTGTGAAGCGACACCCCTGCAGGTGGGGAGCCAGGGGCTCGAACTGGGATCCTTTCGCCGGTCCTTGTGCTTTGTGCCACCTGTGCTTAACCCGCTGTGCTACCGCCTGACTCCTGCAAAATAGCTTTTTGTTTGTTTTATCTTTATGTATTTATTGGATAGAGACAGTCAGAGATTCAGAGGTAAGGGGGTGGTAGGGAAGGGAGAGAGACAGAGACACCTGGCACACTGCTTCAACACTCACAAAGCTTTCCCCATGCAGGTGGGGGTGGGGGGCTCAAACCCAGGCCCTTGAGCATTGCCATATGTGCACCTAACCTGGTGTACCACCACCTGGTTCCATGCAAAATAGCTTTCTTAGTACATTATTTTGCCAAAAACTCAAGCCAGGCTCAAGCTCACCCCCTACTGCACAAAATGAAGCTGTGGTCTCTCCCTGTCTCTATCTCTCTGCCTCTCTACTTTCCTGTCTCTATCTGAAAAAGTGAGCCTGGAGTGGCGAAGCCCCAAAAATAACAATTTATTAATACGAAATGGTTGAATAAAGGATGGATATCTTATCAAGAAAGTTATCTTGTAAGTGTTCGTTGTATTGATAAAACATAAGTGATTGGGCAGTAGCACAGCAGTTTAAGCGCACGTGACACAAAGCGCGAGGACCTGAGTGAGGATCTCGGTTCGAGCCCCTGGCTCCCCACCTACAGGGGAATCGCTTCACAGGCGGTGAAGCAGGTCTGCAGGTGTCTCTCTTTCTCTGCCCCTCTCTGTATTCCCCTCCTCTCTCCATTTCTCTCTGTCCTATCTAACAATGAACATCATCAACAACAACAATAATAACTACAACAACAATAAAAAAACAAGGGTAACAAAAGGGAAAATAAATAAATATTTAAAAAACATAAGTGATTAAACTATGGGTATTCACTAGATGATTCTTTCCATGTGGCTGTAAGTTGAACATATTTTCAAAACAAAATGTAGGGAGGAAAAAACCCTCGATTAATACGTGTTGGCGGAGGCAAGGACCAGTAGCCTTAAAAAAAACCTTTGAGGGAATCTGGCGGTAGCCCAGTGAGTTAAGTGCATGTGGCGCTAAGCACAAGGACCAGCGTAAGGATCGTGGTTTGAGCCCCGGCTCCCCACCTGCAGGGGAGTCGCTTCACAGGCGGTGAAGCAGGCCTGCAGGTGTCTATCTTTCTCTCCCCCTCTCTGTCTTCCCCTTCTCTCTCCATTTCTCTCTGCCCTATCCTACAACACCATCAATAACAACAATAAGTACAATAATAAAACAACAAGGGCAACAAAAAGGAATAAATAAATAAATAAAACCTTTGGGATGACTGTAATGTGTTAGAAGGGTATTTATTTTGATAGAGACAGAGAAATTAAGTGGGAAGGAGCAAATAGAGAGGGAGAGAGAAAGACACCTGAAGCCTGCTTCACTGCTGGTAAAGCTCGCTCCCCCCCCTCACCACCACCCCACCCCCCCCGCAGATAGGAGGCAGGGGCTTGAACCTTGGTCTTTGAGCATTGTAGCATGTGTGCACAACCAGGAGTACCACCCACGGGCCTTAGGGTTGAAATTCCCTAAGGTGAACGGTTGGGCGGGAGCCCTGGGGAGACGGAGAAGGAAAGGCCACAGGAGTGGGGGGGGGGGAATGGGGCCGGGCTCACCTGGCTGTGGGTGGGGCTGATGCCCTGGCCCGACGTCCCATGAAACAGGTACACGGCACCTCGGTTCTCCTGCTCTCCAGGGGCTCCCACGGCCACATCCGCCAGCTTGTCCCCGTTCACGTCCCCCAGCACCGTCAGGGCCGCCCCAAAGCGCGCCCAGGGGTGGCCCTGCACCCCGCGCAGCACGGCGCCCTCACAGTGCCAGCGGGCCCTCTGCAGAGCAGGGCGGGTCAGGACCCCCACACCTGGCAGTACCCCACCCACCTCACCCTCTTCCCACCCGGCCCCGCTTACCCCCTTGGGCAAGGGGCACAGGGACACCTGACCCCCCCGCGTCTGCTCGTAGTAGTGGGGAGCCCCGATGAGCACCAGGTCCGAGCTGCCGTCTCTGTCCACGTCCACCGAGCAAAGGGACGCCCCGAAGTAGGAGCCGATCTGGAAGACAAGAGGGCGGATTCACACACAGCGAGTGGGGGACTGGAGGGGCCCGTGGTTGAAGCTCTGAGTTGTGGTCTCCCCAAAATGTGCTCCAGAGGGATGACTGAGGCAGCGGGGGAAAAGAAATGGATTGAAAAATTCCAGAAAAACCTGGAAGGGCAAGCCTCTGGAAGTGTTGGGGGTGGGGGAGGCGTATCAAAGCTGAAAGTCTTGTTAACAACCATCAATTGTTTTGGGTTAAAAAAAAAAAAACGGGAGTCAGGCTGTAGCGCAGCGGGTTAAGCGCAGGTGGTGCAAAGCACAAGAACCAGCATAAGGATCCTGGTTCAAGCCCCTGGCTCCCCACCTGCAAGGGATTCGCTTCACAGGCGGTGAAGCAGGTCTGCAGGTGTCTATCTTTCTCTCCTCCTCTGTCTTCCCCTCCCCTCTCCATTTCTGTCCTATCCAACAACAACATCAATAATAACAATAATAACTACAATAATAAAACAACAAGGGCAACAAATGGAATAAATAAATAAATTTTTTTAAAAAACTATTGTGGGGGCTGACAGGTGGCTCACCCAGTAGAGCACACACGTTAGCATGCACAAGGACCCAGGTTCAAGCCCAGAGCTACCACGTGGGAGCCCCTGTGGGAAGGAGCTTCAGGAGGGGTGGATTGGTGTCTCTTTCCCTTTCGATCTCTTCCTGTCTCTCAGTCTCTATCTAGAAGAAAGAAAACTGACCACTGAGAGCAGGGGAATCATGAAGGCAGTGAGCTCAAGAGATAATACTGGTGGCAAAAATAATGATCATCATCATCATCATGATAATAACTATTGCTAGAGAAGTGGAGGGGCAAGCCGCGGCACATCTGGTAGAGCACACGTTACCATGTCTAAGTACCTGGGTTCAAGCCTCCACTTCCCACCTGCAGAGGGGAGGTTTCATGAGCAGTGAAGCAGCGCTGCAGGTGTCTCTCTCCATCTCCGTCTCCCCCTCTCCTCTCAATTTCTCTCTGCTCCATCAAGTAAAATAAAAATGTTTTTAAAAGCCCCTGGGAGCAGTGCGTTCGTAGTATAAGCACCAAGTCCCAGGTAACCATGGTGTCCGTAAATAATAATAAGTGTGTGGTATCATGAAATAGTAGCTATCTTTTTTAATTTTTTATATTTATTTATTTTCCCTTTGTTGCCCTTGTTGTTTTCTTTATTGCTGTTGTAGTTATTATTGTTGTGGTTATTATTGTTGTTGTTATTGATGTCGTCATTGTTAGATAGGACAGAAAGAAATGGAGAGAGGAGGAGAAGACAGAGAGGGGGAGAAAAAGACACCTGCAGACCTGCTTCACCGCTTGTGAAGCGACTCCCCTGCAGGTGGGGAGCCAGGGGCTCGAACCGGGATGCTTATGCCAGTCCTTGTGCTTCATGCCATGTGCGCTTAACTCGCTGTGCAACTAACTGCCCAACTCCCTGTAGCTGTCTTTTTAAGAGGATATTAGAGGTATGTTCGGTGTCAATACATGGAATCCAGAATCCATCCCCAGAAGTCATCTATGTCTATTGATTTATTCACCCATTCATTCAATCAACAAACAAGGTTTGACTACTGGCTGAACAGGACTCTGAGTCCTGCAGACAGTACCTTCCAGAATAGTTTCATGTTTCAGTATAACTGTCCCTTTTTATTTTGACCAGCCATCCATCGTGGTGGTACCATCATTTCTTTATCCCACTTACTCAGAGGGATTTAGACTGTGTTTGCTTTGGGGCCATGCTGAACGGAGTCCATACAAACATTCCTCCCATGCTCTTCTGGTCAAAGGAACACCTGTTTTTACTTCTGGGTAAATAACTTAGGAACAGGATGGCTGTTACAGCAGCTGAGTGCTGACCTTGAAAAGACACTGACAGATGTTTCCAAAACAGGAGTGCCACTCCCCTTCTGGTAGAGAAGTGAGTTTTAGTTTCCAGTACTTGCTAGAAGTAACCAGTTGAATTTCCTTTCTGTTACCCATCCTTCTAGGTATGTGATCCTATCTCCTGGTGTCTGTTTGCTTTTCCCTAATGATCTGGGACAAGGGATGCTTCTTCCCATACTCTTTTGCCATCTTTGTGTCTTCTTTGATGAAGTGTTGGCTCAAACATTTTGCTTACTTTTTAATTGGATTATTTTATTTCTTTTTTTTATCTTTTTAAAACCAGAACACAACTCAGTTCCAACCTATAGTGGTGGTGAGGACTGAACCTGGGACTTTAGAGCCTCAGGCATGAAAGTCTTTTGCAGAACTATGATGCTGTCTCCCCAGCCCCAGTTACATTCTTTCTGGTTTGCTCATCATAGGAGTTCATACACAAGTGATTTCAACACTCCAGTCAGTGTTGTCCGTGAATGACAGAGACATATAGAGACACCAGAGCAGTGAAGCAGCTTCTGATGTAAAGTCCTCCCACGTGGTGTGCCAGGAGCTCAAACCGTGGTTAAGTGTACATGACAAGGCAGGTACCCTACCAGTGGAGCTCAGGAAGCTTCCCCATCCACACAGGCGGGAATTGGGGCCTAAACCTGGATCTTTGTGCATGTTAACATGTGTGCTCTCCTGGGTGCGCCACTGCCCAGCCTCTGGAGATTAGACATTTAAACAACATTGTAGTTTTTTTTTATTTTTTATTACCTTTATTTATATATTGGATAGAGACATCCAGAAATTGAGAGGGAAAGGGGGTGATAGAAAAGGAGAGAGAGACATACATCTGCAGCACTGCTTCACCACTCGTGAAGCTTTCCCCCTGCGGAGATCCAAATTCCCAGGTTCAGTCCCTCACACCAATATAAACCAGAGCTGAGCAAAGCTCAGGAAAAAAAAAAAAATTCTGAGGGCAGGTGGCGCACCTGGTTGAGCACAAATGTCTACATGCATAAGGGCTCAGGTTCGAGCCCCAGGCCACCACATGGGGGCACTTGCCAGGGGAAAACTTCACAAAAGCTTCAGCAACAACCCTAGTGGCAACAACTACAAAAAAAAATAATAAAATACTAAGGAAGGAATTGGAGTACATGTGTTGGGGCAGGGCAACTGAGAGAAGCAGCAATTTGTCAGCATCTATAGAACCATCTTGAAAATTTTTAAATCATCTTAAAATAATTGTAGTGGGGGGGGGAGAGAAGCAGAAAGAAAACCAGAGCATTACTCTGGCACATGCAATACCAGGAGTTGAACTTGAGAACTCATGTTTGAGAATTCAACGTTTTATTCACTGTGCCACCTCTCAGGTCACCCATCTCAATATTTCAATGACAGCTATGATTATACTGGTTAAACCCCAACTCTGAACACAAGTAGACAGGGGCTCTGCACAAATGAAGCATGGTTATTTATTGTTACAAAACTGGCCCTGTAACTTGCCAGATCAGAGACTTCTGGAGGCCCCTTTACAAAACTATGGTTCATGGTGCAATTAATGATACCTGTCCTGGGATCTTCCCAGAATGCCTCTGCATATCCGCATTCCATCAGCTCGGTACTCGCCTACCTGTCCTGAATGAGCAAACAGTTCTCCCAGGCCCCAGCACCCCAGCTGCGTATGCTCAGCACTCACCTACCTGGCCTGAATAACAGAGCAGGTCTCCCAGGCCCCTGCGTTACACTCATGCCCTGGATGACCAAACTGCTCCCAAGCCCCAGCCTCCCAGCTCCATGCACTCGGCACTCACCTGGCTGCCCTGGATGACTGAGCTGGTCTCCCAGGCCAGGCCACCCGGCTTGAACATCACCACCATGCCGGTGTGCTGGTATCGAGGCGCCCCCAGGACCAGGTACTGTACCCGACTCCGCCAGACAACTTCAGCAGCATAACCTGAGGATGATGGTCTAAGAGGAAAGGTGCTTCCCCGTGCAGCCCCCACCCCCCTGCAGCCCGGCCGGTCCCTGCAGTGGGGCAGCTCCGTGCGTGGAAGGTTTGGGGTAAATGGGTGCTGCCCACTGTCTTCCTATTTGTTGACACAATTAAAAGAAAATTTTGAAATGTCTGTCTTTAAAGCAATCCCAGGAGGCCAGGTGGCGGCACACCTGGTAGAGCACAGCTGTTACCAGGCATGAGGAACCAGGTTCAAGCCCCAGGTCCCCACCTCTAGGGGGGAAGCTTCACTAGCGGTGGAGATGGCTCCTCCTCCTCCTCTTTCACTCTCTCTCCCATCCTCCCACCCATCTCTGTGTCTCTCATCCTCTATAAAATGAAAAGAACACAGAAGTGGGAGCCATTAGCAGTGGTGGAGTTATGCAAACACGAAGCCCCAGGGATAACCCTGGTGGCAAAAATAAATAAATACATAAATAAAAAATATAAATAAGATTGAATTAAAATTAATCTATCCCAAGCATCTATGACAAATGCAATGACATCTACACTAGTTGAGAACACCAGGAAGGCTGAGTGGTGGCATATCTGGTAGAGCACACACATTACCATGAACAGGGCCCCAAGTTCAAGTCCTCAATCCCCTCCTGCAGGGGGGAAAGCTTAATGAGTAGTAAGGAGGTCTGCAGGTATCTCCCTTTCCCTCTCAATTTTCCTCTGTCCTATCAAAGTAAAAGAGAGAGAGAGAGAGGTGCCACATTCAGACCCCTTTGAGCATAATGCTGAGTCTCCACTTACCCAAGTAAGCATCATTCATGGTTGAATCTACCCTTGTCATGTTAATGAAGGTGAATGCATCCTTGGACTTGCGCAGAAAGGCTCCACCAGCCCAGTCAAAGCTCCCCACAGCGCCTAGCAGAGGACCATTCTAGAGGGGAGAATAAACCAGGATAGAACAGTCTACAGCTCCAGTGCAATCTCTAGCAAAATTCCAATGGTTTGTTCATAGAAATAAATCATCTCAAAATGTGTCCAGTAAAAAAAAAAAAAAAAAATGTGTCCAGTAGACCCTGATTAGCCAGAGCAGTCTTGAGAAAGAACAGAGTTGGAGACATCACATTTCCTGATTTCAAATTATATTATAAAGCCACGTAGCAAAAACAGTATGGTGTTTGCAAAGAAAAAAAAAAAAAGACACAGAGATGACTAGAACATAACAGTCTGGAAAGAAGCCCACACATAAACTACTTTATAACAAAGGTACCAAGAAAGAACAGTGGAAAGAGGACAGTTTCTCCAGCAAATGGTATTTGGGACAACTGGATGGTCACATGCAGTAGGATAAACTGGACCAGTCATTAGCTTGTCCTGTTCACTGAAATCAAATTTAAATAGATCAGAAATGTGAACATACCTGGAACCATAAAATTCCAAGAAGAAAAAAATAAATAAATAAGTGGTGAACTCTTTGACTTTGTGACAATGAGATTTTGGGGTCTTGACACCAAAAGAAAAATAAATAAAAGTAGCAAAAGCTAAAATAAAGAGTGGGACTGCAGCAAAGCAAAGGAAAGGCTTTTGCACAGCAAAGGAAACCATCTACAAGACAAAAAGGCAGCCTACAGAATGAGATAAAATATTTACAGATCTTGTACCTGCTAAGGCATTAATAGCCAAAATACCTAAAGAACTCGGGAAAAAATGTAAAAGAAAAAAAAAATTCCAATAAAAATAATGGACAGGGATGGGTGGGGATATAGCATCATGGTTATGCAAACAGACTCTCATGCCTGAGGCTCTAAAGTCCCAGGTTCAATCCCCACCACCACCATAAGCCAGAGCTGTTCAGTGCTCTGGTGTTTCTCTCTGTGTATCTCTCTGTGTGTCTCTTTCTCCATGTCTCTCAAAAGTAAAATAAATGATGGGCAGGGAGCAAGACAACAGTACAATAGTAAAAAATACACAGAACTTGCATGTGAGTGATCCCAGGTTCAGTCTCTGGCACTAAATAATGTTAGAGGTAAGTAGGCTTTGTTCTCTCCCCCTCTCAAATGAATAAACATTTCTTAAAGATTTTATGTATGGGAGTCGGGCTGTAGTGCAGCGGGTTAAGCACAGGTGGCACAAAGCACAAGGACCGGCGTAAGGATCCCGGTTCGAACCCCGGCTCCCCACCTGCAGGGGAGTCGCTTCACAGGGGGTGAAGCAGGTCTGCAGGTGTCTTTCTTTCCCCCTCTCTGTCTTCCTCCCCTCTCTCCATTTCTCTCTGTCCTATCCAACAATGACAACAACAATAATAACTACAACAATAAAACAACAAGGGCAACAAAAGGGAATAAATAAATTAAATAAATATTTTTTTAAAAAGCCGAAAAAAAAAAAGATTTTATGTATGTATGTATTTTGGATAGAGACAGAGAGAAATAGAGAGAGAAGGGGGAGGGAAAGAAAGACTAAGATACCTGGAGCACTGTTTCCCCACTCTTAAAGATTCCCCCCCCTTGGAGGTGGGGACCAGGATCTTGACCTCACACATTGAGGTCGCTGCACATTGTAACATGTGTTCTAACAGGTGTACCATCACCTGGCCCCATAAATAAATATTTCAAGACAGTAGGGGATCTGAATGGATATATAGTAAAACTAAGAGGCATCTGAAAATGTCTTCAAATATCACTTATCATCAGGGGAATGTAAATCGAAACTACAATGAGATATCAACTCACTGATTTTAGAATGGCTATTATAAGAGAGAGAGGATAAAAAAAAGAACCTTATGTGCATTGTTCATTGCAAAGTCAACTCGTGGAGTCAGGCAGTAGTGCAGAGGGTTAAGCGCACATGGCGCAAAGCACAAGGACCGGCATAAGGAGCCGGGGGCTCAAACCCCCAGTTCCCCACCTGCAGGAGTGCTGCTTCACAGGTGGTGAAGCAGGTCTGCAGATGTCTATCTTTCTCTCCCCCTCTCTGTCTTCCCCTCCTCTCTCCACTTCTCTCTGTCCTATCCAACAACGACATCAATAACAACAACAATAACTACAACAGTTAAAAAAAAAAAAAAAGGGCAAAATCAACCGGTGCAGTCATTTGGCAAAATTAAATAGAGGACCCTCAAAGGATTAAAAAGAAAATGTCATGATCTAGCAATTCCATTTCTGACTATTTATCCAAAGGAAGTAAAAACAGTACTTCAAAAAGATGACTGCAATTCCTGTGTTCACTGTAGCATTATTTATAACAACCAAGAGATGGAAACAGCCTAAGTGTCTGGCAAAGGATGAATAAAGAAAATACATGCGTGTATATATACTGTGGAATATTCAGCTATAAAAAGTTAACCTGGGAGCCAGAAAAATAGCTCACCCAGTAAAGCACAAGCTTTGCCACATGCAAGGACCCAGGTTAGAGCCCCTTGAGAGCACCTGCATTGAGGAAGCTTACTAGTGATGGAGCAGTACTATGATATCTCTCTCACCCTCTCTATGATACTGAAAGAAGGAAAGAAAGCATCCGCAAGGAGTGATGAATCACACAGATCCAAACATTCCCCAGGACAAAAAAAAAAGAGAAAGAAAGAAGGAGAAATCTGATATTTTAAGTGGGACTTGAGGGCATTGTGCTAAATTAAATAAGTCACATAAAGACAAATAATAAATTCTCTTGCTTACATGTAAATTTAAAACAAACAAACAAAAAACAAGCTTATAGATACAGGGAACAGCTTGGAAATTAGCAGAAACAGGAAATAAGTTGATAAAGAGGATTAAAAGGTACAGACTTCCAACTACAAAATGCAAGTCTTGGAGGTGGCACAGCATGGTGACTGTTGTTAAGAAAACTGTGTGGTAAGCTTGAAAGTTACCCCACACCTATGGACACCTAATCTTTGACAAAGGGGCCTGGACTATTAAATGGGGAAAGCAGAGTCTCTTCAACAAATGGTGTTGGGGAAA
Source organism: Erinaceus europaeus (assembly GCF_950295315.1). NCBI lineage: Eukaryota > Metazoa > Chordata > Mammalia > Eulipotyphla > Erinaceidae > Erinaceus > Erinaceus europaeus. The sequence continues at coordinate 19,870,787 of NC_080176.1, read as the reverse complement.
ATGGGTTGAAACATGCAGAAGAATGAAACTGAATCAGTATATTTCACCAAATACAAAAGTAAATTCCAAGTGGATCAAGGACTTGGATGTTAGACCACAAACTATCAGATACTTAGAGGAAAATATTGGCAGAACTCTTTTCTGCATACATTTTAAAGACATCTTCAGTGAAACTAATCCAATTACAAAGAAGACTCAGACAAGCATAAACCTATGGGACGACATAAAATTAAAAAGCCTCTGCACAGCTAAAGAAACTACTACCCAAACAAAGAGACCCCTCACAGAATGGGAGAAGACCTTGACATGCCATACATCAGACAAGTGGCTAATAACCAGAATATATAAAGAACTTGCAAATCTCAACAACAAGACCACAAATAACCCCATCCAAAAATGGGGGGAGGACATGGACAGAATATTCACCACAGAAGAGATCCAAAAGGCTGAGAAACACATGAAAACATGCTCCAAGTCTCTGATTGTCAGAGAAATGCAAATAAAGACAACAACGAGATACCACTTCACTCCTGTGAGAATGTCATGCATCAGAAAAGGTAACAGCAGCAAATGCTAGAGAGGGTGTGGGGTCAAAGGAACTACACTGCTGGTTAGAATGTCAATTGGTCCAACCTCTGTGGAGAACAGTCTGGAGAACTCTCAGAAGGCTAGAAATGGACCTACCCTAAGATCCTGCAATTCCTCTCCTGGGGATATATCCTAAGGAACCCAACACACCCATCCAAAAAGATCTGTGTACACATATGTTCTTGGCAGCACAATTTGTCATAGCCAAAACCTGGAAGCAACCCAGGTGTCCAACAACAGATGAGTGGCTGAGCAAGTTGTGGTATATATACAATGGAATACTACTTGGCTATAAAAAAAATGGTGACTTCACTGTTTTCAGCCGATCTTGGATGGACCTTGAAAAAATCATGTTGAGTGAAATAAATCAGAAACAGAAGGATGAATATGGGATGATCTCACTCTCAGCCCGAAGTTGAAAAACAAGATTAGAATAGAAAACACAAGTCGAACCTGAAATGAAATTGGAGTATTACACCAAAGTAAAAGACTCTGGGGTGGGTGGGGAGAATACAGGTCCATGAAAGATGATGAATGACATAGTGGGGGTTATATTGTTAAATGGGAATCTGGGGAATGTTATTCATGTACAAACTATTGTATTTACTGTTGAATGTAAAACATTAATTCCCCAATAAAGAAATAAATTATTTTTAAAAAAATAAATAAATAAAAATAAAAAGGGAAACAATATGGAATAAATATTTTTTAAAAATTGAAAAAAAATACATGTTAAGTGAAATAAGTCAGAAACAGAAGGATGAATATGGGATGATCTCACTCTCAGGCAGAAGTTGAAAAACAAAATCAGAAAAGAAAACACAAGTAGAACCTGAACTGGAATTGGCATATCGCACCAAAGTAAAAGACTCTGGGGTGTGTGGGGAGAATACAGATCCAAGAAGGATGACAAAGGACCTAGTGGGGGTTGTATTATTATATGGAAAACTGGGGAATGGTATGCATGTACAAACTATTGTATTTACTGTTGAATGTAAAACATTAATTCTCCAATAAAGAAATTAAAAGAAAGAACCATTACCGTTAAGTTAATATAATTCCTAAGAATTTTTTTTTTTTTGCCTCCAGGGTTATCGCTGGGGCTTCATGCCAGCACTACGAATCTACTGTTCCTGGTGGCCATTTTTTTCCCCATTTTATTGGATACGACAGAGAAAAAAAAAAGGGCCCAGGTTCAAGCCCCTGATGCCCCCCTGCAGGGGAATGCTTTATGAGTGGTGAAGAGAGGCTGCAGGTGTCTCTCTGTCTCTCTCCCTCTCTATCTCCCCCTCAACATTTCTCTGTCTCTATCCAATAGGAAACAAAGATGAAAAAAATAATAAAAAATCAAATAATATTAACACCAAATTATAGTATAATCTATTTACTATATCAAGGATATAATTTACAACTGCTAATTTAAAATGTAATCGGGATTTTTAGAAGGATTTGAGAAACTTTAAATACATCCATGTATTTGAGTCAAGGATAGGCTAGAGTCCAAAGTCTCAGAAAAAAAAAGAAAGAAAAGAAAGTTGCTACAAAAGCAGATGCTAAAAGTTCTTACTACAAAAGAAAAGTGTGTGTGTGTGTGTGTGTTGGTGTTAACTAAACTCACTGGCAATCATTTCATAGTATATCTATGTCAAATCATTACGCTAGACACCTGAAGACAATATGTTCTATGTCCGTGATGATGAAGAAGAAGGGGGAGGGGGAGAGGGAGGGGGAGACCAGGACTGACCAGGAAAGAGCATGTGTCTCCCAATAAGTCTGATCACAGACAGCCCCCAAACTCTTGTATCTTGCACCCTTCTTCTAGCCCAGCCCCTTAATGAAAGACTGCTTACAGAGGTGATGGCAGCGCTAAAACCTTCCTGCGACATCTCGAACTCAAAGGAGCTGGTACTTCCTGACCGGGTACCTGTAGGAGGAGAATTTGCTACATTAAAGACAGCAGGGGACTGGGCTGTGGTGCACCCAGTTGAGCAAACGTTACAATGCCCTGGAAATGCCTAGAATTCCAACTTCTCAAGAGAAGCCATACATCCAGAGTATAACTGGACCCTCCAGATATTTAGCTCCTGGTTTTTTGTTTTGTTTTATCAATTTATTTTGGATAGAGATGGAGAGAAATTAAGAGGGGAAGGAGAGATAGAGAGAGGAGGGGGCAGGCGGTGGCACACCTGGTTAATCGCACATACTATAGTGCACAAGTGCACAAGGCCATGAGTTCAAGCCCCTGGTCCCTACCTTCAGGGGGAGAGCTACACAAGTGGTGAAGCAGCGCTGCAGCTCTCTCTCTCTCTCTCTTTCTCTCTCTCTCCTCACCCCTCTCTATCTCGCCCTCTCCTCTCAATTTCTCTCTTTATTTATTTTTCAATAATAAATAAAAACATTTTTAAGAAGTCTTCCTTTAAAAGAGAGAGAGAGAGATTGAGAAATAGAGGCACTTACAGTCATGCTTCACCGCCCATGAAATTTCCCCCCTGGAGATGGGGACCAGGGGCTTGAACCCAGGTTCTTGTGCATTATAACATTTGCATCATCACTCATCCTGGCTTTTAACTCTTTAATCTAACACACATTTATGGAGCACTATCTGTCTATCAGACACTATTTTAAACACTAAAGACACGGCAGTAAACACAACAGATAAAATCTCACAGCACAGGGGCCTGGGCAGTAGTGCACCAGGTTAAGGGCATAGTACAGAGCGCAAGGATCCTAATTCAAGCTCCCGGCTCCCCACCTGCAGAGAGGGTCACTTCACAAGTGGTGAAGGAGGTCTGCAGGTATCGCTCTGTCTCTCTCCCTCTTCATCTCCCCCTCCCATCTCAATTTCTCTCTGTTCTAGTCAATAAATGGGACAAATGACCTCCGGAAGCAGTGGATTTGCTGGCATTGAGTCCCAGAAATAACTTTGGAAGCAAAAAAAAAAAAAAAAAAAGAAACCTCACAGCCCATCCATAATTGGGGAAAACACACTCTGGTATTTAACATCCCTACCCTCCAATTTTTCGGCCGACAGCAAAGACTTGCAAAATGAAAGAGAAACATCTAGATCCTCCCATCTTCTTTCTTTCATTCTTCCTTTTTTTTTTTTTTTTAGACAGGAAGGCAGAGAGGGAGTGAAAGAGACCACAGCATCAAAACTGCCTTCAATGCAATGGGGGGGGGGGGGGCTGGCCTTGAACCCAGGTCATGCATGTGGCAAAGCAGTGAGCTATGTGTCCTTCCATGTCAACAGAGTTGACTGAAAGAGATCAGAGTCTCCTGGATCTGCAGGAAGTGAAAAGTTGATGTCAAAGGTCAAGATACCAAGGATTGGGGGTCGGACGGTAGTGCAGCAGGTTAAGCGCACATGGCGCAAAGTGCAAGGACTAGCATAAGGATCCCGGTTCGAGCCCCTGGCTCCCCACCTGCAGGGGAGTTGCTTCACAGGCAGAGAAGCAGGTCTGCAGGTGTCTATCTTTCTCTCCCCCTCTCTGTCTTCCCCTCCTCTCTCCATTTCTCTCTGTCCTATCCAACAACAATGACTGCAATAACAATAATAATAACAATAATGATAAACAACAAGGGCAACAAAGGGGAAAAATGGCTTCCAGGAGCAGTGGATTCATAGTGCAGGCACTGAGCCCCAGCAATAACCCTGGGGGCAAAAAAAAAAAAAAAAAACCAAGGATTAGGAGATGTCAGCTTCTGAAGGAGCTTGTGTCTGGAGTTCAAGGGTTGCCTTCAGAGTGGCTACAGAAACACACACACACACACACACACACACACACACACACCAGCTCACCTTCAATGGCAAAGATCTTCTCCTGCAACTGGTTTTGAATGGTCTTCAGAGCTTCAAAGTTGTTCACCCTAAACACGTAGTCCCGAGGCGGCTTGCTGGCGATAGTGTTGAGCTCCTGACGGGACTTTTCATTGGAGAAGGCAGCTCCCACCTGCCACCAAAGGACAGAGACCAAAACAGACACGGTTTGGGGAGGTGTGTTTCTTCTGTCAAAGAGAACTGGGGGGGGGGGCGCTGGGTGGCGGCACACCTACTGAAACCCATGTGTTACCAAAGGCAAGGTGCTGGGTTTGGGTTTGAGCCCCTGGCCCTCACCACAGGAACACCCCCACCACAGGACAGCATGTTGAAAAGAAGCCCCATATGAAGCCTCCAACCTGAGTCAGGCTTCCTACCCCAATGACGTAGCGGATAACTTTCTCCTGATCGGCCTCGGGAATAACATCCTCATACTCCAAGGGGTCGCCAAACTTCTCTCCATCTGTGATGACAACCAGGATCTTAAAGACATTCTCCCGTGCACCACTGCGGCTGTCAAATAACTCCCTCCTGTGTGGGGGAACGAGGAACAAGGTCAAGTGTGAGTGGACAGACAGACCTTCACAGATGCAGGTGCAGCTGGCCTCCCTCCATGAAGGAAGAGCCAGGCCCCCTGGATTGAACACAGAAGTGGGGGTCACCACAAGACATGGATTGAGGAGCAGGGTGAATAGCAGAATGGAGGGAAAGGGAACCTTCCTGGGCTTTATCTCGTGTTGCCTATGTCAACTTTAATTATGATTCTTTTTATTTATTTATTTATTTATTTATTTATTTATTTATTGCCTCCAGGGTTATTGCTGGGGCTCGGTGCCTGCATTATGAATCCACTGCGCCTGGAAGCCATTTTCCCACTTTTTGTTGCCCTTCTTGTTTTATTGTTGTTATTGTTATGACTATTCTTGTCATTGATGTCATTATTGTTGGATAGGACAGAGAGAAATGGAGAGAGGAGGGAAAGACAGAGAAGGGGAGAGAAAGATATCCACCTGCAGACCTGCTTCATCATCTGTGAAGTGACCCCCCTGCAGGTGGGGAGCCAGGGGCTCAAACTGGGATCCTTATGCTGATCCTTGTGCTTCCTGCCATGTACGCTATTTTTATGTTTTAAAGGCTTATTTATTGGGAGGGGGGTAGATAGCATAATGGTTATGCAAACAGTTTCTCATGCCTGAGGCTCCAAATTGCCAGGTTCAATCTCCTGCATCACCATAAGCTAGAGCGGAGCAGTGCTCTAGAAAAAAAATTAATTATATATATAATAAATATACATAATAAATACATAAGATTTCTTTATTAAGAGAGAGATGTGATGTCAGGGATCAAACTTGGGACCTCATACTTGAGAGTCCAATGCTTTATCCACTATGCCACCTCCACAGACTTTACAAAAAAATTTTTTCCAAAAGTAAAGTAGTCCAGGAGGTGGCACTGTGGGTGAAGTCTTGAGACCTCAAGTATGGGGTCCTGAGTTCAACCCCAGCAGCGCATGTTTCAGAGTGATGCTTTGGATTTCTATAAATAAATAAAAATAAATAAATATTGATAAGTTTCAATGAGCCATCATCAAACCTCTCCTGCTGTGGTGTGATGGCTGTCCGCTTGTGTCCTTGCACTTTCTTCCCCCCAGACCCACTCTCGTCTCCAGAGAGAGAGAGAAAATGAGAGAAAGATCAGAGTGGATTGTCTGAAGCAGGATACTTCAACCTTCATTAGAGGAGCAGGTGGGGGCTCACCATGGTGAGTGCATACATTACCAGGTGCAAGGGCCCAGGTTCAAACCTTTTTCCCACCCTTCCCCACCTGCAGGGGGGGAGCTTCACCAGTGATGAAGCAGGGCTGCAAGTAAATCTCTCTCTCTCTCTCCCTGTCTGTCTCTCTCTCGGATATTTATGTCTTAATTAATTTATTTTTCCCACCACTCCCATCACCAAAGGTCTGTGTCCCCATCCCGACCTCCATAGATAAACACTAACGTTCTCCCACATTGGAAATAGGCTATTTTTTTTTCACATTCATAGACTCAATTCTCTATATTCCACATATGGGTGGAACCATTCTGTAGTTGTTCTTTGCCTCTTTACTGGCTTCGCTGATCATCATCTTCTCCAATTCCAGCCACTTTATCCCAAAAGACACAATATCCAATATCATCATTTTTAATTGCTGAATAGTACTCTGTTGAGTATATGTCCAATAACTTTTTATCCAGTCTCTCTCCCTCTCTATCTCCTCCTGCCCTCTCAATTTATTTCTGTCCTATTGAATTAGAAAAGAAGAGGAAAGGAAAGAAAGGAAGGGAAAAGAAAAATATCCATCAAGAGTGGTAGATTCATGAGCAAGGGTAGATAGCATAATGGTTATGCAAAATCTCATGCCTGAGGTTCCAAAGTCCCAGGTTCAATCCCCCGCACCATCATAAGCCAGAGCTGAGCAGTGCTCTGGGAAAAAAAAAAAAAGAAAAGAAAGAAAACTAAGAATGGTAGATTCATCATGCAGGCACTGAGCTCCAGCAAAAACCCTGGTAGCAATTTTTATAAATAATTTAGATGCACACACACACACACATCACCATGTACAAGGACCTGGGTTGACGCTCCCAGACCCCACCAGCAGGGGGGAGGCTTCATGAGTGGTGAAGCAGATCTGCAAATGTCTGACTCTCTTCCTCTGTATTTCCCCTTCCAGTCTCAATTTCTCTCTGTCCTAGCAAATATAAATAAATGTAGGGCTCAGGCGGTAGCGCAGTGGGTTAAGCGCACGTGGCACAAAGCACAAGGACCAGCATAAGGATCCCGGTTTGAGCCCCCGGCTACCCACCTGCAGGGGAGTCGCTTCACAGGCGGTGAAGCAGGTCTGCAGGTGTCTGTCTTTCTCTCCCCATCTCTGTCTATCCCTCCTTTCTCCATTTCTCTCTGTCCTATCCAACAACAATGACACCAATAACAACAACAATAATAATAACTATAACAACAATACAACAACAAGGGCAATAAAAGGGGGGGGAGCAAATTTTTAAAAAATTAAAAATAAATAAATAAACAAATGTTTAAAATTTTAAAGAGGGCACTCTTGGTTGAGCATTCATGTTACAGTACTCAAGACCCCAAGTTTGAACCCCCAGTTCCCACCTGCTGGGGGAAAGCTTTACAAGCGTTGAAACAGGGCTGCAAGTGTCTCTCTTTCTCTCCCCCTCTCTATCACCTCTTCCCTCTCAACTCTCTGGCTGTCTTTACTCACTGCAAGACTCCTTGCGCCCCCATCTGCCAGTACCAGCCTCCCTCCACACTTACACCACTTTGCGGATTCCCGTAGCCGTGTGCGTCTTCCCCAGCAGCTGTCGAATGGGGAGCACCAGCGACTCAGGGTTGGGATTACGTCTGAAATCTTCAAAGGTGAAGTGCGTGCGGAACTCATCGGAGTACTGCATCAGAGAGAACTGGAAGGGGTGGCAGGCCTCAGTCTGGGGAAAGGGCTGCCGCCCCCCAGGAGGGATTAAGCCCAGGTCCCTGTGCACTGCAACATGTGTGCTCAGCCAGGTTCACCATCACCTGGCACCAACCCCTGTTTAATACTCAGACCTCCCCTCTTTACAAGGGCTGAACCGGGGAGCCGGAATCATGCTTATGCAAAGAGACTTTCATGCCTGAGGCTCCAAAGGTCCCAGGTTCGATCTCCAACACCTCCATAAGCCAGAGCTGAGCCGTGCTCTGGTGGGGGGCGGGGGGAATTGATTAAATTAAATTAGAACTGGGCAGCAGGTCACCGGGTGGAATGCGCACATTACCATGTGCAGGTATTCCTGTTCAGACTCCCAGCCCACCCCCAGGTGGGGGGGGGAGCTTTGTGGGTAGCCAAGCAGGTCTGCAGGTGTCTCTTTCTCTCTCCCTCTCTCTATCTCACCATCCCCTCTCGATTTTTCTATTTCCTATCAATTGAGAGAGAGAATGGCCATAGGAAGTGGTGGACTACTCATGCAGGCACCAAGTCCCAGTGATAACACTGGTGGCAATTTAAAATTAAAATAAAAACTTCGAGGGCCAAGTGGTGGTGCACCCGACTGAGTGCACATGGTACCATGGGCAAGGACTCGGGTTTAAGCCCCTGCTCTCCCCTGCAGGTGGAAAGTGTCACAAGCTGTGAAACAGTGATGCGAGTGTTTCTTTCTCTAGCTCCCTCTCCCCTCTCAGTTTCTCTCGGTCCTATCTAAGGAAATGGAAGGAAGGAAGGAAGGAAGGAAGGAAGGAAGGAAGGAAGGAAGGAAGGAAAAGAAAAATGGCTACCAGGAGCAGTGGATTCATAGTGCCAGTACAAAGACTTAGCAATAACCCTAGTAACAGGCAGGCAGGTGGGAAGGAAGGAAAGAAGGGACAGAGGGGGCTGGGTGGTGGCACACCTGGTTGAGTACACATGTTACAATGCATAAGGATCCGGGTTCAAGCCCTGGGTCCCCAGCTGTAGAGGGAAAGCTTCACAAGTGGTGAAGCAGGTCTACAGGTGTCTCTCTGTCTCTTCCTTTCTATCTCCTCCTTCCCTCTCAATTTCTGGCTGTCTCTATCCAATAAATAAGTAAAGATAATAAAAAATTTTAAAGAAAAGAAAGAGAAGGGAGGAAGAAAGGAGGGAGGGAGTACTACTTTTTTAAAAATACAAGGGGCCAAGAGAAGCTCAAGGTTGCATTCAGACACAGAAGAAAGGAGGATCGTGGGAGAAAATCACGATAGACTGACAATATGACAATTTCTGCAAATGAAACAGGAGATGCAGTGGCCATCCTGGGATGGGCTCTGCCCTTCCTGCCCCTTCGGTCCTCACCAAGGTTTGGGACTTTTTGAATTGGCTCATCACAGTGGAGACGAAGTTCTTCATCCGCTGGAAGTCTAGGGAGAGGATGCTTCCAGAACCATCAATCAGGAAGGCAATGTCGCTGTCCTGCCTGGGGCACTCTGCAGAGTATGAGGTGAGGTCAGAGAGAGCCAGGGAAAGCTGGGGTCCTGCTTACAGGCTAGCTGTCGGCTGAGCACTGGGGATCAAAGGCCAACAAAAGTCAGCCCCCTGCTCCCAGCTAAGTAAAACCGGGTGGAACTGCAGCCCAGGAAGTGGTGCAGAGGCAGAGCACTCGACTTGCAAGAAGAGGTCCCAAGTCCAGTCCTGGACACCACGTCTGCCAGAGTGATGTTTCCTGGATCCTTCTACACCCACCATCCCTGTATCATGCAAGGTCTCAAGGTTTATTTACAAAGAGTAAGATATAGAGTCTGGAGTCTAAGGGGACTTAAGCTGTGAATTATGCAGAAAACGGAATTTTTCCCCCTTCCTGAAACAAGTTTTTTTTTTAATTATTGTTTGCACTGTATAAATTGAAGGAAGAGGAAAAGTCAGAGAGAAGGAAGGTTGTCAGATAAATGACATACACACACAGAAAGGAAGGCAGTCCCCACATGCCCAACCACACAAAGCCTCACCCTAGCTCTGGAGGTCTACCTGGTAAGAGAAGTGCTAGTGGGGGTGTGGGGGATATCAAACACAGAAAAACTAAATCCAAACACCTAGAGGTGTTGGGGGGGAGGAACAGGGCAGCAAGTGGACCTCAGGTATAGCTCCCCAGTTAGGCCAGCACCTCTACCCCCATGAGAAGGGCCTTTCTAGCTTGGAGAGAAGTCAGGAATTAGTCCTCAGGCAGGGGTACACTATAATGTGTGTGCTTAACCAGGTGCACCACCATCTGACCCCATAAGTAATTATTTAATTAAAACAGAAGGTGGGCAGTGGAGATAGCATAATGGTTATGCAAACAGACTCTCATGTCTGAGGCTCCAAAGTCCCAGGTTCAATCCCCTGCACCATCATAAGCCAAAGCTGAGCAGTGCTCTGGTGTCTCTCTCTGTCTCTCTCTCTCTCTCTCTCAAAATAAATAAATAAAGGCTGTGGGTCAGGTGGTGGTGCACCTGGTGAACGTACATGTTACAGTGCACAGGACCCAGATTTAAGGCCCTGGTCCTCATCTTCAGGGGAAAACTTTTCAAGTGGTGAAGCAGGGCTGCAGATGTCTCTCTTTCTCTCTCCCTCTCCATCTCCCCCTAACCTCTTGATTTCTAGCTATCTCTATCCAATAAATATAGATAATAAAAAAAAAGTCCAATGCTCATCTAAACAGAATACACATATCACCATGGATAAGGAGCCAGGTTCAAACTCCAAGTCACCATATGGTAGCGGCTGCAGAGGGGAAGCTTCCTGAGTGGGAGAACAGTGCTATAATGTCTCTCCTCCACTCTGTGTCTCTTCTCTTTCCTATCTCTCTCTCTCTCTTTCTCTCTTTCATTTCTTCCCTCTCTCTGTATATGAAAGAAAGGGTAAAAATATTTGTTGGGCATGGTGGAGTTCAGCATATGAAGTCCCAGAAGTAACCCTGGTGGCCAAAAAAAAAAAAAAAAAAAAAAAGGAGGAGGAGAAAGATGGTTGAAAAGAAAGGCAAGAAGAGGGAGCTGGGCAGTGGCACACCCGGTTAAGCACACACAATACAAAGCGCAAGGATCCAGGTTCAAGCCCCTGCTTCCTACCTGCAGGAGGGAAGCTTCACAAACTTTACAAATGGTGAAATAGATCTGCAGGTGTCTATATTTCTCTTCCCCTCTCTATCTCCCCCTCCCCTCTCAATTTCTCTCTGTCCTATCAAATAAAATGGAAAAATGGCTGCCAGGAGCAGTGGATTCATAGTGCCGGCACCAAGCCTCAGTGATAACCCTGGAAGCAAGAAAGAAAGAGAGAAAGAAAGAAAGAGAGAGAGAAAGAAAGAAAGAGAAGAAAGAAAAGAAAAGAAAAGAAGAAACATGTGAAATACAAGTGTATAGAGATAAAACATGTCAAGTGGGACAATGTGGTGGGAAGCAGTACAGGGGATCCTGCAAGGGACGTTCTCAAAGAAAGGTGCCATTTGAGTCGTGATGCAGCAATGGCGGTTCAGCTGAGAGAGTGCATAGGTCCTTTCTCAAAGCAACTGCTCGGTCCAGTTTCAGAGAAGAGAGGCAGCCAATATGGCTGAGGAGCAAGGAGAGGAGAGGAGACACGTTACAGGTGGATGGGGGTGGAGTTACACCTTCTAGAGCCAAGGTCAGGGGCCCGGCTCTACGCTGAGGTGAGTGGTAGGGACCTATCTCACCAAAATGAGTCATTGTGACATTTTTTACTGATTGATTTCTGATTTTGATAGGACAGAGAGAAAATGAGAAGGCAAGTCGGGAGAGAGAGGGAGAGAGAGAGAGAGATGCAGCTCTGCTTTGTTGCTCATAAAGCCGCCCTTGTGCAGGTGGGGACTGGGGGTTTGAACCCGGGTCCATGTGCATGGTGACATGTGCATTCTATTGGGTGCACCACCACCCATGTTCTTGCTCTCTCACTGCCTCTGGGATTATCACTAGGGCTCAGCTGCCTCACAACTCTACCATTCCTGTCAGCCTCATCTTGTCTCTATAAACAGAAGATGAGAGACAGAGAGAGATAGGAAAGAGAGAAGGAGAGACACCACAGCACCTCACCACCACTCATGAAGCTTCCATTCCCCCCCCCCCAGGCACTCCCATGTAATGGCCCAGGGACTCCAACCTGGATCCTTGAGCACGATCATTTGTGCACTCTACCGGGTGAGCCTCCTGCCTGTCCCCTACATCAGGACTTTTTTTTTAAATACCAAATGCTGGCACCTGTCCCAATTCTCTACTGAAACCCAGCACCCTGACCCCTCTGCACTGGACCTTTTTCCCTCACCCCACACACTGGGGGTGCAGCGCCCCCCTCCAGTCTCACTTCCCATCGAAGATGACCTACCTCTGAGGGTCTGTGGGAACCTTTGGGGTTGTTGGGACAAGTCGGTCCCAAACAGGAAGCAGAAGCCGTTCACGTACGAGTTCTCCTTGCACGTCTGCTGCACAGTGGGCCCACAGGCCTGCACGCAAAAGGCGAGGGGGTGGAGACCAACCCCAGCTGCCTGCCGCCTCACTCCCTCACCCCTACCCTCCACAGGGCCCAGGGCCCTGCAGTCTAGGAACCCCAACTCCCATCATTCAGGACATCCCCCCCCACCCCACTGCCACCACCACCCAAGACCCAGGGCAACTTACCAACAGCTGAGGAGGGCTGGTGGTGACAGCCAGGGACATGCCCAAGGACATGTTCACAGCCTCTGGGGGGACTGAAGGACAGACAGACATGGTCACGCAGGGGGTGGGGGGTATTGTGGGAGGGGAAGGGGGCTGTGTGAGAGCCAGGGCAGGGCTCATCTCTGCTTGGAAGACACAAAGGTCTGAATGTATTTGGAAATAAAGACTTAATGTTTTTATATTTAATATTTTTTAATTTGATAAGAGAAAAAATAAAAAGAGGAAGAGCGCTAAAGAGAGGGAGAGAGGGAGAGAGGGAGAGAGACAGACCTGCAGCACTGCTTCACCACTTGTGGAGCTCCCCCATCCTCACCCCTGCAAGTGGGGACCAGGAGCTTGAACCCCGGTCCTTGTTCAGGGTAATGTGTGTCCCACAGCCCAGCCTCAGAAATAAGGACTTTAGGGTGATAAATTAAATGAGATTAAAAACAGAAGCGCAGGCGGTGGCACACCTGGTTGAGTGCACACATTGCAGTACACAAGGACCCGGGTTCAAGCCCTCACTCCCCACCTGCAGTTGGGAAAAACTTCACGAGCGGTGAAGTAAGGCTGCAGGTGTCTCTCTGTCTCTCTCCCTCCCTATCCCCTTCCCCTCTCAATTTCTCTCTGTCCTATCAAATCAGATAAAGTATTTTTAAAAAAATAGATAAAAAAGATGGAGAGTCTAATTTAGTGTCTTCTTCTAAGAGGAAAAGACACTACTAGATCAATCTCAATCTCTCTCTTTCTCCATGCACATAGGAGGTGTTAGCAAGGCCAGGAGGAGAGTCCTCGGCAGAACCCAGCCTCACTGCACCTGGGCACCTAGGTCATGGGGAGGGAACATGAACACGAGGAGGTGCCTGTGGGGTGGCACAGTGGTGGGGAAGGGGGAGCTCAGGGCAAAGGGGACTCCTGGTGGGTGAACATGAGGGAGGCCCCGCGGGTCCAAGGCCCAGGGAGGCGGAAGGGGCAGGACTCACTTTGCAGCTGGATGGGCTGGCAGGCTCCTGAGCTGTAGTCACACTGGTACAGGCTGCCCGTCTGGTTGGTGCTGGGTACCTCTAGAGGGGCTCCGACCACCAGCCTGGGCCAAGTGGACACAGATCAGCATGGGGGAAGCCCAGAGGAAGTCTTCTCCTCCATTGGCAGGAAGTCCAGCCTCACACAGCCCCCCCCCCGCCCCCCAGAAACAAGAGTCAGCAAAGGGAAAGAGAGCAGGAGGGGCTGGGTGGAGGTGCAACTGCTTGAATGCATTTTAACCCTCACAAAGACCCGGGTTCAAGTCCCCGGTCCCCATCTGCAGGCGGACAGTTTCTGAAACAATGAAGCACTGCTGCAGGTGTCTCTTTCTCTCCCCATCTCTCCCTACCTGCTCAATTTCTCTCTGTCTGCCTCTATCCTAAAATAAAAATAAAATATTTTTTAAAGCGAGATTTTTAAAAATATTTTTAATCCCCTTTTGTTGCCCTTGTTTTTGTTGTTGTAGTTATTGTTGTTGTTGTTGATGATGATGTTGTTGTTGTTGGATAGGACAGAGAGAAATGGAGAGAGGAGGGGAAGACAGAGAGGGGGAGAGAAAGATAGACACCTGCAGACCTGCTTTACCGCCTGTGAAGCGACTCCCCTGCAGGTGGGGAGCTGGGGGCTCGAACACAGATCCTTATTCCGGTCCTTGCACTTTGCACCACATGCACTTAACCCACTTCACTGCCGCCCGACTCCCAAGCAAAAAATTTTTTTTAATTTCAGAGTTTAAAAGAAAAAAATACTGACAAACAAACAAACAAAAAACCTCTAGTATAGCTACAGGCCCTTTGAAATATAACTAAAATATGCCTACTAGCTATCTACAAAATGGAGGACCCCCCCCCCAACACTTCATCTGCATTACCCCAGCCTTTAGGTCCATAACTCTCCAACAGTTTGTTTGGCTTTGTATGTTAACTCTCTGTTCAGCCACCAGGTTCCAGATGCTAGCAGGATGCAACCAGACTTCCCTGGACAGACGACCCCACCAATGTGCCTTGGAGCTCCGCTTCCCCAGAGCCCTTCCCCACTAGGGAAAGAGAGAGACAGGTTGGGAGTATGGATCGACCTGTCAACGCCCATGTTCAGCGAGGAAGCAATTACAGAAGCCAGACCTTCCACCTTCTGCATCCCACAACGATCTTGGGTCCAAAATCCCAGAGGGTTAAAGAGTAGGAAAGCTATCAGTGGAGGAATTGGTATACAGAGGTCTGATGGTGGGAATTGTGTGAAGCTGTCCCCCTCTTATCCTATGGTTTTGTCAATGTTTCAATACATTTTTCTTAAAAAATTAAAAAATAAAAAATAAAATAAATTTTCTAAAAAAGAAAAAAGTGCTGGGTCTGGGGTAATAATGCGGGGCTGGGGGAGACCACATCCTGAAAGATGGGAGTTGGGTTTTTTTCCAATCAATCTGAGCACACTGGCAGTTCCCATTACTGATGCACAAGAAAACATCTTGAAGTCCCAGGGAGGGAGTTTATGAACTCCTACCCAGCTACAAAATGAGATGAAAACGGGCCAGTGGATGGGGCTGGGCGGTGGCATGCCTGGTCAATCTCACACATGACAGTGCACAAGGACCCAGGTGCAAGCCTCCGGTCCCCACCTGCACGGGGGAGGCTCCATGAGTGGTAAGGCAGTGCTACCTGCAGGTGTCCACTCTCTCTCTCTCTTTCTCCCTCTCTCTTTCTCTCTCTCTTTTTCTCCTTCTCCTTCTTCTTCTCCTTCTTCTCTGCTTCCTCTTTGCCTCTCAATCTCCCTGTCTTTATCCAAAATACCAAAATAAACAAATAAATAAATAAGAGAAAGAAAGATGAAAGGAAGAAAGAAAGAAAGCCAGTGGGATGAGATAAAATAAAAGTATGCACTAGAGCTGCCGTCACCCACGTAGAAAAGGGAGCAGGGTGGGAGGAAGGGCAGAGAGTCTAAAGGGTGGTGAGCACTGTTGGCTTCTCTGCGAAGAAGGGATAGATCCGACTGCTCAGCCACTTTAACTTTAAGGCGTGTAAATGAGAAAGTGCTGTAGGAAAAGCCAAAAGACAAGTGGACCAGTGAGGTGAGGTGATAAGTCTTTGTCACCCCAGACTACCCAGGGTGTGGCTGATAAAGGCAGTGGCCTGGGGCAGGGGGTGCAGCGGTGGAGCACTGGGTTTGTGGACGTGAGGTCCTGGTTGGACCACTGGCACCACGTGTGCCGGAGTGACGCTTGGGTTCTGTCTCCCTCTCCCTCTCCTTCTCATTCCTCCTCTCTCTCTCTCTCCATTTCCCTCTCTTCTTCCTCTCTCCTCTCCCTTTCTCTTTCTCTCTCTCTCTCTCTCTCTCTCTCTCATAAACAAGATATAATTACAAATAAATAAATGCGGGGGATTTGAGCGGTAGCACAGCGGGTTAACTGCACATGGCGCCAAGCACAAGGACCGGCATGAGGATCCTGGTTCTAGCCCCCGGCTCCCCACCTGCAGGGGAGTCACTTCACAGTTGGTGAAGCAGGTCTGCAGGTATCTGTCTTTCTCTCCTCCTCTCTGTCTTCCCCTCCTCTCTCTATTTCTCTCTGTCCTATCCAACAACGATGACATCAATAACAACCATTATAACTACATCAACAACAAAACAAGGGTAACAAAAAGGGGGTAAAAAAGAAAAATAAATAAATGAGGAGGTCTGGGAGATGATTCACCAAGTAGATCACACATTTTATCATAAGGAAGGCCCAGGGTTCAAGTCCCAAGCACCCCATGAGAGCACCATGGACGCATGGCATCTCAGGAAGCTTCATGAACAATGGAGCAAAGCTTTGGTGTCTCCTCCCTCCCCCTCCCTCTCTCCCTCTAAAGTGGGGAGGGGAGAGTCTGCCAGGAGCAGTGGAATCATGCAGGCACAAAGCACTGGCACCGAAATAAATAAACTGCACATAATTTGTTACAAAAATTGTGTCACAGACCCTGGTTTGAGTCTAACCTGAGTATGGGCAAAGCGGGAGCAGGGAAATGGAGAGGGCTCTGGTTGTAAACTGTTCTCGAAGCAGAGGCAAAGGCAGCTCTGGGGATGGAAACCCAGGGCGAATTCTGACTGTCAGACTCTCTGGCGTCTGTAGAATTCAGAACCCTGAGCCCTCAGGACCCCTTCAAGCAATAAGTCAAGGAATCCACAAGACAGAGAACTCCATTCTTACCTGGACCCCTCAAACTGGACCACGCTCTGCCCGAAGCCCCTGGCGTTTTCTCGGAAGATCACTGGGTTTTCTGTGTCCAGGTTGAAGCCATGACACAGGGCCAGTGCTGGAAGGAAGACAAGGTGGGGGATGGTGAGGAGGAGAAAAGCAGAAGGGGCTGTGCTCCCCTGCTCAGGGCAGCCCCCAGCTGGGGATCGCCTGGCCAGGCAGGGAGAGAAGCCACCTGCCCAGGCCCTGACCCCACAGCCCAGAGCTGAGGTCAGCAGCATTTTTTTTTATTTATTTTATTTTTGAGAGAGATGCAGAGAGAGAGAGAGAGAGAAATACAGAGAGAAACACCAGAGCCCTGCTCAGCTCTGGCTTATGGTGGTGCGGGGGATTGAACCTGGGACTGCGGAGCCTCAGGCATTAGAGTCTGTTTGCATAACCATTATGCTGTCTCCCCCGCAGCATTTTCTATTTGTGACTAAGCTTGGCAGGTAGAATGTAGTACTTTCATGCCTGAGGTTCCTGGTTTGATTCCCAGTACTGCCTGTGTCAGAGTGATACCCTGGCTTATCTTTCTCCTGTGTGTGTATGTCTCATGCGAAACTTGAGAACAAACATAAGAAACCAAGTAGGGGGCCAGGAAAGTGTACGCAGCACCAAGTGTAAAGATCTGGGTTCAAGCTTCCCCACCTGCAGGCGGGGAAGTTTCGTGAGCGATGGAGCAGTACTGCAGTTGTCTCTCTACCTCCCACCTCCTCTATCATCAAAAGAAAATAAAACGAGAAGAAAAAGAAAGGTGAAGGTGTCCAGCAACAGATGAGTGGCTGAGCAAGCTGTGGTCTATATACACAATGGAATACTACTCAGCTGTTAAAAATGGTGACTTCACCGTTTTCAGCCCATCTTGGATGGAGCTTGAAAAAATCATGTTGAGTGAAATAAGTCAGAAACAGAAGGATGAATATGGGATGATCTCACTCACAGGCAGAAGTTGAAAAACAAGATCAGAAGAAAAAACACAAGTGGAACCTGAACAGGAGTTGGTGTATTGCACCAAAGTAAAAGACTCTGGGGGGCGGGGGAGTACAGGTCCAAGAAGGATGACAGAGGACCTAGTGGGGGTTGTATTGTTATACGGAAAACTGAAAAATGTTATGCATGTACAAACTATTGTATTTACTGTCGGTTGTAAAACATTAATCCCCCAATAAAGAAATCTTTTTTAATATTTTTATATTTATTTACTTATTTTCCTTTTTGTTGCCCTTGTTTTTTTTTTATTGTTGTTGTAGTTATTGATATTGCTGTTGTTAGATAGGACAGAGAGAGAGAGATGACATGAGAAGGGGAAGACAGAGAGGGGAGAGAAAGATAGACACCTGCAGACCTGCTTCACCTGTGAAGTGACTCCACTGTAGGTAGGGAGCCAGGGGCTCAAACCAGGATCCTAACACCGGTCCTTGCACTTCACATCATGTGTGCTTAATCTGCCCTACTAAAGAAATTTTAAAAAAGAAAAAGAGGGAGTCGGGCGGTAGCACAGCAGGTAAAGCACAGGTGGCGCAAAGCACAAGGACCAGCATAAGGATCCCGGTTTGAGCTCCAAGCTCCCCACCTGCAGGGCAGTCGCTTCACAGGTGGTGAAGCAGGTCTGCAGGTGTCTAGGTGTTTATCTTTCTCCCTCTCTGTCTTCCCCTTCTCTCTCCATTTCTCTCTGTCCTATCCAACAACGATGACAACAATAATAACTATAACAATAAAAAACAAAGGCAACAAAAGATAATAAATAAATTAATAAATATTAAAAAAAGAAAATGTGTTTTTTTAAAAAATCTGTTTTTACTATAAATGATTTGTGAAGCAGCCATCTTGTAAGCCTTGTGAGCCAGGGCGCAGGCAGAGTGTGTTAGGCAAAAGCTTCTCTGCCAAGACAGGATATGCTTTTCCACAAATCTTTCAAGAAAATTCAATATATGATAACCCAGTAGAGTTTGTTTTGGTCATCACAGGGGCTGCACTGCTCCAGGCTAAATTTTTCAGACACACACGCACACACACACAGAGAGAGAGATATCATAACACTGAAGCTTCCCCTAGCTTGGTGGGCACCAAGGGTCGAACCTGGCCCAGTGCCCTCCCTCCCAGCTGAGCTGGTTTACCAGCACTTCCGTGATACTGATTTATCAAGGAGGCAAATGGAATCTCTGGGAGAAAATGACACTTCCCTTCACTGGGGCTCAAAGCTAGTGTTCTCCATCAGCAGCCAAATACAAATGCTATTCTGAGATCTGTTGCTTAAGGTCGGGGCAAAACCAGGCACTGCGGTAGGGCTGTGGCACACACATCATCCTGTGCAAGGACCCAGGTTCAAGCCACTGATTCCCACTTGCGGCGGGGGGGGGGGGGGAGATCTCATGAGCAGTGCTGCAGGTGTCTCTCTCTCTCTCTCTCCTTCTCTCTCCTATTTCTGTCTCTATTCAAAGGCTACAAAAAATAAAGAATAAAAAATTGGATGGGGGAAGATAGCATAATGGTTATGCAAAGAGACTGTCATGTCTGAGGCTCCAAAGTCCCAGGTTTAGTCCTCCACACCACCATAAGCAGGTCAAATTTTTTAAAGATTTAAAGGAAAAAGATAGATCACTAGGAACTGTAGAGTTTTTAAGCAGCAGGAAGTCCCATGACTCCCTCCCTCCCTCCTTTCCTTCCTCCCTCCCTCCCTTTCTCCCTCCCTCCCTCCCTCCCTTCCTTCCTTCCTCCCTCCCTTCCTCCCTCCCTCCCTCCCTTCCTCCCTCCCTCCCTCCCTCCCTTCCTTCCTCCCTCCCTCCCTTCCTCCCTCCCTTCCTCCCTCCCTCCCTTCCCTGGTGGCAAAAAAAAAAAAAAAGGAGATGCCCACAGGCCATAGTTTCCTGCCCCCCTCCTACCCCCCTGCCCCCTCCCCCACCTAAGAACCACCAGCATGGGACCTCCAGTCTCCCTCTCAGCTCCACCCCCTTTCTCTCCAGTCTGGTGTTCCTGCCCCAGTGATTTTTAATTAATTAATTAATTAATTAATTAATTTTCATTTATTTGAACGAGAGAGAGAAAGAGAATCAGAGCAGCACTCTGGCACATGCGATGCCAGAGTTCCAACCCAGGACTTCTAGCTTGATAGTCCGATGCTTCACCCACTGCACCACCTCCCAGGCAGCCCCACTGATTTTTTTTTTTTTCCTTCAGGCATCTAGTTACTCTATGAGAAAAAGGAGAGCCCAGGTCACATCTCAGCTCTGGCACAGGCAATGTCAGGGATCCAACCTGGAACCCTCACACCTGCAAGTCCTATGCCCCACCCAGCAGCGTGCTCCACCGTCTTGCACAACGAGGGAGTTCCTAAAGCTACAGGTAACTTCCTTCCTGCGTAATTCTCAAGTGTTTCTTCTCTCTCCTCTCCACTCCCTACCCCCGCTTTTTTTTTTTTTCTCATTAGCCACAATAACCCCTGGGTCTTTGGAAAGAGAGGTAGCGCTGGGGAGACAACACAGTGACTACAAAAAGACTTTCATACCTGAGGTTACAAAGGTCCCAGGTTCTACCTCCCAAACACCATATGCCGAGGTGAGCAGTGCTCTGGGAGGAGGAGAAAGGATATGGGGAGAAGGAGAAAGAGAAGGAAGGAGGTGGAGAAGAAGGAGAAAACAAGAGGAAAAGGAGAAAGGAAGAGAAGGAGGAAGAAAGGGGAAAAGAAAAGAATCCTCCAGGCGACTCCAATAGTTGCTACTATCTCACCCACTAGGGCCTCAGTTTCCCCGATGTGAAGTGGAGGGGCTGACCAAACCCCCGCAGAGACTGTGAGTCCACTCCACTCTCCTAGTTTCTCTAGTCTATGTACCTTGACTGAGCTCCATTTTCTGCTTTTGTTTTGTTGTTCTTGTTTTTAAGATTTATTTGCTGGGGTGGGGAGAGAGCGACCAGAACATCACTCTAGCACAAGTGATGCCAGGATCAAACTCAAGACCTCACACTTATGAGCCCAGCACTGTTGGAATGACAACCCTTCAGCTTCATCACTCGGGTGAGACCTTTCCTTTCATAGGATTCTCTAATTCCATTCCAGGTGGTTCACTTTCTAACGAAGTCCCAAAACCTAGATATAGACCAGGTCCCTGAGATAGAGCATATGTTCCATTCACACGTATCCATAAACCAGGCAAAATATATTCCTGAAAGCAAAAGTACACAATAGTCTACAGTGAGTACCCCCCCTAACACTTCATCTGCACTATTCCAGCCTTTAGGTCCATGATTGTTGAACAATTTGTTTGGCTTTGTATGTTAACTCTCTTTACAGCCACCAGGTTCCGGATGCCAGCATGATGCCGACCAGACTTCCCTGGACAGACAACCCCACCAGTATGTCCTGGAGCTCCGCTTCCCCAGAGCCCCACCCTACTGGGGAAAGAGAGAGGCAGACTGGGAGTATGGACCGACCAGTCAACGTCCATGTTCAGCGGGGAAGCAATTACAGAAGCCAGACCTTCCACCTTCTGCATCCCACAATGACCTTGGATCCATACTCCCAGAGGGACAGAGAATGGGAAAGCTATCAGGGGAGGGGATGGGATATAGAGATCTGGTGATGGGAATTGTGTGGAGTTGTACCCTTCCTATCCTATGGTTTTGTTAATGTCTCCTTTTTTAAATAAATAAATAAATAAATAAACAAATAAAAGGAGTCCAACACTTTGTCTACTAAGCCACCTCGTGGGCTTCTCCACTCTCTGTTTACTGCTCAGTTTGTTTCACTGCTCAGCTCTGGCTTATGGTGGTGCTGGGGATCGAACCTGGCGCCTTTGGTGCCTCGGGCATGAAAGACTTTTTGCAGAACCATTCTTGTGTCTCCCCAGACCCTCACTCTCTGCTCTTCAAACCTCAGCCTTTGCTAAATCCCCTCACTCTTTCCCCAGGCTGAATCTTTGATTCTGTGTTCTCTTTTCCACTCACTGCAGCCTAAGCTCCATCCTCCTCACCCTGTGGGGGTGCCCCTAACCCCCCCCCCCAGGGATCCCTGGGTCACCTGTGAGCAGAAGAACTCCGAGAGTCATCACTGGACAAGGCAGGAACCCTGAGGCTGAGTGCAGCTCGGAGCCACTTCAAGAAAGACACCAGAGCCAGCCAGAAGCCACAGAAAAGGAGAAGCAGAAGTTAATAGGAGCTGAAAACTCAGAGGAAAAGGTGGGGGGAGTTTAGTGAACACACAACGTGACCTCGCTTCCCCCACACACACACCCCTTCCCAGCCCAAACCATCACAAAGGTGACCTTGGGTTGAGCAGGTGGAAGGCTGGTCCTTAACCTCATAGAGCCTGAGGGCGAGTGGGAGGTGAGGTGCTGGTCTGGTCAAGGTCACCTGTCCTTCCCATCTGCCTGGAGACCTTAGAGAGGACGAATCCTTTAGCCAGAGCTGTTCTTTGAAAATCATTTTGCACAGTCATTATGCTGCCTCCTCACCTTGCTCACTTAGTATTCTTATCAACCAGGGAGGGGGCCCAGAGGGTAAGAGTACATTCCTGAAACGCTGGTTCCATTTCAAGCATTGTGTGTAAAAATGCTAAAGCTGGGAGCCAGGCGGTGGCACAGCGGGTTAAGTGCACATGGCGGAAAGTGCACAGACTGGCATCAGGATCCCGGTTCGAGCTCCTGGCTCCCCACCTGCAGGGAGTTTGTTTCACAGGCGGTGAAGCAGGTCTGCAGGTGTCTGTCTTTCTCTCCCTCTCTCTGTCTTCCCCTCCTCTCTCAATCTCTCTCTGTCCTATCCACCAACGACGACACCAATAACAACAACAATAATAACAACAGCAATGACAAGAAACAACAAGGGCAACAAAAGGGAAAAAATAATAAATAAATAAATAAAGTTTAAAAAGAAAACCCTAAAGCTCTGCTCTCTTTCTTTCCCACACACATAAAAGTCAACAGATGAATCTGTTTTCCCTAAGAGAAGATAAAATCACCTCTGTTTAAAAATACATGTGTATTTTTACAAGATGCAAGTGGTGGCTGTCTCCATAGGATGGGCTTTTGCCTCTCTCTGCCTCACAAACCCCCGCCTGAAGGACTTAAGACAGCAACTGACTTGCCTCCTTGATCCGTGGTCTGTGGACCTTCGGGCCTAACCCCATGACCTCAGCAGTTGTATTGGGGGCAACTGACGTGCCTATGGTCAGATGCTGACCGAAGCTGGAGTTACCCTCTATTTCAACATGGATGGCTCACTCGACTGCAAGTAGGCGTTCAACTGGGGAAGTCATGTGTCATCTCTTAGTGTCTTGGGCTTCTTAGAGGAGGGGGCTGACCTCACCAGTAAGTGTTTTGAGTCTGTAAAAATAGCTCACCAGCAGCCTGGCTTCTAGCCCCAGCATCACACAGAAAGTTATAATGGCACCAGGGAAAGTTCTGTGTCAGGGCATCTCTCCCTCCCCTCTACATCTCCTTCTCTGCTGGAAAATAAAAAGAAATGGAAAAGTTGTTCCAGGAATAGCAGAAGCACGGATAAACAAATGCATAAATAGCATTAAGTAAATAATAGCAAATTAGATAGATGGGCCAAAGAGATGTCTCACAGGTAGGGCATCTGCCTTGCCAGGCATACCATCCAGATTCCAACCACACCACCACTTAGGAGGTGCTGGGCACCAGAGGAAGCTCCAGTGCTGTGGGGTGTGTGTGTGTGTGTGTGTGTGTGTGTGTGTGTGTGTGTTTATTTGAATTGTTAAAAGGCCCACAATGGTAAAATCATACATGCACAAAGCACGCACACACACACACACACACACACACACACACACATGGTGTCTCAAGAAACAGACATGGAAAAGTTGTAGAGTCCTTGGGTTCCACCCAGGAAGCTTTCCCAAAGCACCAGCTCACTTCTGAGAGAGAGGAGCTACCCATCTCTTCTGTGCAGCTAAGCTTCTGGAGACTTTTGGCCTCAATAGGGGCTGGGAACTGAGTCTTTGAGTGGGAGTTGGGTGTGGAAAAAAAAAATGAATGAATTTGGAATCTGGGGACTTTTCAGGAAGGAAGGGTGAAGCAGTAGGGTGCAGAAGAGGAAACCAGTGAGACAGCAGGGTCAGCGAGCCAGAGTGTCAACTCCTGTCTGTCCTGGCTTCCACTCAGATACCCAACAAAACTGAATGCATATAGCCACCCACACACACACACCCTTCATATAAAGCAGAGATGTATGATGAACCTTTTAGGGGCAGAAGACCGGAAAGAAGTGACTGTGATATGCAAATAAGGTATCCTGGTTGAACCCATCACTGCTTTTCAAAGGCATACAGCAGAGGCCAATAGCAGAAGAGGCTGACATGGTCCCATTTAGGTCCACCTCCAGCTTATAAACGAATTTGGTCCTGGGAAGCTGGGGTCATTATTAGTGGTGTCTTGCTAGACAGTGTATCTTCCCTACAAATGAAGATCTCTCTCCTGATTCAAGGGGTGTCCTTAATTCTTCAACAACATGGTGATGGATCAGAGAACTGTTAACACTCCATCAGACCTGTGCCTCCCTCCCCCACGTGCCCTGCAGCTAAGTGAACGCCCTCTATAGGCAGCTGGGCCTTGGTACTCACAAGAACTCTCCAGGCCGTTACAGAGTAAGCATCAGGGTGTGCTTAGTCAAGGGATGCTCTTGGGGAGAGCTGAAACTCTGCTGGTGTCATTTAGCTCAGTGCCCAGGCACAGGAACCCCCAGGAGCCAAAAGCAGAGCCCTTGGACAAGAAGGTCCATCCAAGTGCTGCAGCTACACATCTGGTCGGTTTGTATGAAGATGTTACACACTGATGAGGCACAAGGGGACACTACATTGTCTGCGACAGACACTCAGCATTGTCTCATAGCAATTATCAGTACACGAGATATTAGTGTTTATTATTATTATCATTATTATTATTATTGCTTGAAAAATACAGTATGTTGCCGTCACAGGAGCTGGGAGTCTTGCCTGATTTTCTCCTGACCCTATTTCCAGTGCATAGAATAGCACCTAGTCCATGCGACACCACCACCCCCTCTGGAAAAAAAAATCTAATTGTATCAGAGAAAGAATTCTGGGATGATAGAAGAGTAGAAAGCGCCAGACAGATCTTTGGCCCACCACCACCCACACAGCAATTGTACTGGCAAATCTGCCTGATGCAAATACTGTGAAGCTCGAGAGTCTATTCAGAGACTTGGTGACTTCCAGGGGGAAGTAGATTGGGGGGGGGGCAGTAAACTTCTGTCTATTTCAGCTCTTAACACTGTAGAAGCCAGCAGACCTCCACCCAGCCTCCAGCCCCAAGGCAGGAAGTTGTGCATGCATTCCTGAAGCAGTTTGCATAGAGCTTGCAGAAGCCAGAGAGAGTACAGCCCCCCCCCCTGCACCCCCCAGAAACATCCAAAAGCAGTATTGTGATTATTTGTTTCAGCTTCTGATCTCAGCTTAAAGACACAGAGGCAGCCAACCACTCTTGGACACACAGACACAGGGATACACACACATTGTTGTAAGGCAGGCATTTAGAAAACTATTATCTTCTCCTAACATCCCCCTCCATTTTTCCTCTAATGAGAAACAGACATTTAAGGTCTAAAGCATTCAGAAGCAATTTCATGCACAGAAAAATGTAGATAGTCCCCACACATGCCCTGAGAAGAGCTTAAGTTTGTACGTCTGGCTGATTGCTGGAACAACCAAAACAAAGCAAAAACTAGAACAGTATGCACTGGAGAAGGGGGAAGTTTCGATATTGTTTGATTCAAATGCCCAGTCTCCAGAAAAACAAAAGCACAAGTTATCCTAAGAAACAGGAAAGTGTGGCTGACTCAAAAGTAAAAAAAAAAAAAAAAAAAAAAAAAAAGAAGTAAAATAAACAGACGCCATTCCAGAGAATGATCAGTGTAAGGACAAAGACTTTAGATTTAACAAAAGCAAGGCCAATTATACAAAGACTAAGTCAACTATCTAAAATATTCTCAAATAACCAAGGAAAAAGTGAATAAAAGTTAACAAAATGATGTGTGAACAGAATGGCAATATCAGTTAAAAGATAGGAAGTGTAAAAGGAAATTCTTCAACTGAAAAGTACATTAACTAAAATGAAAAACCCACTAGAAAACTTTAAAGGCAGATATGTGCAGAGAGGGGAAAAGAATTAGCAAGCTTGAAGATAGGACAACTGAGTCTCAGGAACAGAAAGAAGATTGAAGAAAAGTTTAAATAGTGCGAGGGAATGACACTATCAGGCATGTGCCCTTTGGTCATGCAAAAAGGAGAAAAGAGAAAGAAAGAGCAGAGTATTTAAAGAAATAAATGCTGAAAAGCTCCCAAATCTTATGAATGATAGAAACATAGTAAAAACGCAGCAAACTTAAGGTGTAATCATACTATCTAAAGACAAAGAAAGGGGCCAGGCACTTAGGATCAAGCCCCTGGTCCCCCATCTACAGGGGGAAAGCTTCATGAGTGGTAAAGCAGGGATGCAAGTGTCTCTCTGTCTCTTTCCTTATCTCCCCCTCCCTTTTCAATTTCTCTCTGTATCCAATAATAAATAATATATAATTATTTAGCTTTAAAAAGACAGGGAGTCTTGAAAGTGTCAAGAAAAAAATGACTTTGCATGATCATTAATAGATTTCCCACCACTTTGAAAACTAGATGAGATTGTGCTGACATATTCAACTTCCTGAAATAAAATGATTACTCAAAGAAGTCAAGAGATAGTTCACCTGGTAGAGCATACACTTACTCCTACACAAGGCCCTGGGTTTGAACCTCTGGTGACTACAATTAAGCACCATACAATGGAAGTTTCAAGAGTGGTGGAGTGATGCCATGGTGTCTTTCTTTCTCTGTCTCTCTCACCCACTTTGTCTCTCAATCCCTTTCTGGAAAAAAGAGGGGGGAAAGACCCCACCAAAAGTGGTGGAATCATGCAGGCATGTAGTCCCAGTAAAGTCTGGCAGAAAAGTAGATTTTAAAAAGGAAAAAAAAACATATCAGCCAAGAATTCAATAACCAGCAAAACTGCCCTTCAAAAATGAGAAGAAATCAAGACATTCCCAGACAAATTAATTTTGTTGGCACTAGATTTGTCTTGCAAGAAACGCTTTTTTTCCCCTTTTGTTGCCCTTGTTGTTTTATTGTTGTTGTAGTTATTATTGTTGTTATTGATGTCATCGTTGTTGGATAGGACAGAGAGAAATGGAAAGGGGAGGGGAAGAAAGAGAGGGGGAGAGAAAGATAGACACCTGCAGACCTGCTTCTCTGCTTGTGAAGCGACTCCCCTGCAGGTGGGGAGCTGGGGGCTTGAACTGGGATCCTTATGATGGTCCTAGCACTTTGTGCCACGTGCATTTAGCCCACTGTGCCACCACCCAACCCCAGAAAAGCTTTAAAAAGCCTTGAAGACTGATCTTGAAGTCATGTAACAAATTAAAGATCCCAGAAAATGAAAACACACACAGTAGTACTAAAACAAATATTTTAACAATGTTATGAAACTTCACATTCCTTTTCTAGATGACTTGAGAGATATAAGCCCTTTTTAAAAACTATTAGAGTAAAGGTTAGTATTATTGTAACTTTATAATTCCACATTTTATCTGTAATTTATTTATTTTTTTTTTTTACCAGAGCACTGCTCAGCTTTGGCTTGTGGTGTTGCTAGGAGTTGAATCTGAGATCCCAGAACCTCAGGCATGAAGGTCTGTCACATAAACCTCTGTTACCTCCCAGGTGTTTCCATATAATTTAAGAAGCTGGTGCATTTTTACTTATTAACAAGAGAGAACCAAAGCACTACTCTGGTGCATATGGGACATTATTCATGCAAGTCTGATGCTTTACCCAGTGTGCCACCACTCGGCATGCTAGACCAATGCACTTACAAAAACAATGATTAGTCTATGTCACATGACTTTGTAACATAATCAAAAGTGGGTAGGGAATGAAGCTTTGGGGGGAACAAATTTTGTATATCATTGAAGTTAGTTTGTATAAATTAAGATTTAAATGTTAGGATGGCAAACAAGGTAATCACAAAGAAAATAACTATACAATGTACACAAATGGTTGGAGCTGGGAAGTGGCACCTCTGGTAGAGCTTATGTATTACAGTGCACAAGGACCCACGTTCAAAGCCCTGGTTCCCACCTGCTTGGGGTGGGGAGCTTCCTAAGTGAGGAAGCAGTGCTACAGGTATCTATTTCTCTTTCCCTTTACCCTCTCCATGTCTCTAGGCTCTCAATTTCTCTGCCTTTACTCATAAATAAATAAAACATTTTAAGAACAATATGCAAAAATAGAAATAGAATTAAAGTGTTTCACTACACCCCCAAACAGACTAAATGCAAAAAAAAAAAAAAAATACAATGATGCAGGAACTGAGAGAGATCATATTTATAAGATTATTAAAAGAAAAAGCAAGAGGGTGGGGAGAAGGGAAAAAAAAAAAAGAAAGAAAACACAGCCAAACAGTCCAAGAGAGGATACAGTAAATAAAACTATAAACCATATTGCTAGGAATAAATCTAGTATGTAAGAACTCCACTATGAGAGAACTTGGCTTGCAATCAAATGAAGACCAGACTGCTGTGGGAAAGCTCCAGCAGTCAAAGAGTTAAAACTAACTCTGGCCAGAGGAAACTGTTTGCCAAGAGCCACATAGAGCTGGACTGAGTCTTGGTGTCCTCCAGATAAACAGGAATAGACGGGGGGTGTGCGCTGCTGGAGCCAGGAGACAACTCGGTGGTCTATAATCAAATTATAGAATAAGTCATTTTTAACTAAAACAGCTCTCCTTGCATTCGTTATAGAAGAGATTGTGCTCCTAATAAACTTTACCTTGGATCTATCCTTGGTCTCTGCCGAATTTCTTTCAGTGCCTCTCCACCTCGGGTCCCCAACTCCCTCAGGAGAGTGGACACTCCACTTTTTTATTCTTTCTTTCTTTATTTATTTATTTATTCCTTTTTGTTGCTCTTGTTTTTTGTTGTTGTTACTGATGTTGTCGTTGTTGGATAGGACAGAGAGAAATGGAGAGAGGAGGGGAAGACAGAGAGGGGGAGAGAAAGATAGACACCTGCAGACCCACCTGTGAAGCGACCCCCCTGCAGGTGGGGAGCTGGGGGTTTGAACCCGGATCCTTACGCCAGTCCTTGCACTTTGCACCACCTGCACTTAATCAGTTGCACTACCCCCTTTTTTTATCCAGTTGACTCTCCTGAAAAGCATAAGAGAATAGAGAAACGTGCTATATTTATAGGTGACACGGCTTAACATTATAAAGATGTCAGCAGCCAGGAGATGGGACAATGAATAAAGCACTGGACTCTCAAGCATGAGGTCCCGAGTTCGATCTAAGATCAGTGAGAATATTGAATATGTAGACAGAAACCTGATATTCCTTTCAGGAATCATGTGTTTCAAGCTAGGGAAATTATATAATGGTTATGCAACTGAGTTTCACGTCTGAGAATCTGAGGTCCCAGGTTCAGTCCCCAGCACCACCATAAACCAGAGCTGAGCAGTACAATTGTAGATGGAAGATAAGGAGGTAAAGAAACAGGAGGAGGAGGGAGAGGAGAAGGGAGAGGAGGAGGGAGAGGAGGAGGGAGAGGAGGAGGAAGAGGAGGAGGAGGAAGAGAAGAAAAAAATCTCCTAATGAAAAAGCAACCAAATTGGGTGCTGGGCTGTGGCACCCAGTTAAATACACATAGTACGATGCTGTTCCGGAGGCGGAGCTACGAGCAGCAGATCGCTTTCTCTCCTCTCCTCTCCTCTCCCGGATCAACTAGGAATACCAGAGGAGACCACCCGGACCGAAACAAGACAGGACTAGAATGACCACAGAAACCCAGTAAATCACCCGTGAGTACAAACACGCGTGGCTGGTGACAGAGAGGAGAGAGGGGCCTAAGGAGAGATTAAGTGACTGCTAACAGTTCGACAGTTTGTCAGTGGAGACACCACCTCCAGTCTGCTCCACCAACAAGGGGACAGCTGAAGGGAGGAAAGGACTCCCCAGAGACTCACCAAGTACAACTCTGAGTCCCCATTGCTACTACCCTCAGAATCTGGAGCAGCAACAGGGAGGGACACCAGGGCACAGAGATCTAACTGGGAAACTCAGGAGAAGACCTACACCTCGGTGGCATAGCTGAAGGGCTGTGAAAGTCTCTTTGCATAACCACTGGATTACCTCTGCCACACCCTGCTTTATCTCTTGGTCAGGAGTCATTGATTAAGCCAAGAAGCCTATTGATAGTTTAAAAGCCCTCAGGCTACCATAGCCTACAGGGGGAAAAAAAAAAGGCTTTTACACCACTGAACTCCAACTCAGGGATTGAAAAACCTCTTAACTTATATAAAATGGTTAAAACAACAAGAAAAAATAATGGAGACTCGAACCAGGACAAGAGTCCAGCTAAAAGTCCTCCAGAGGGCAAAGCACAAAACAACGA
Organism: Erinaceus europaeus; assembly: GCF_950295315.1. Lineage (NCBI taxonomy): Eukaryota > Metazoa > Chordata > Mammalia > Eulipotyphla > Erinaceidae > Erinaceus > Erinaceus europaeus. The sequence continues at coordinate 19,840,543 of NC_080176.1, read as the reverse complement.
GTTCAACATCCAAACATTAGCTAAGGAAATAATAACAGGAGTGAGTAAAGAATTTGAAAAAATTGTAATCAGAACTGCAGGAACAACAAATGAGAATATGGAAGAAAATTCTAATTATCTCATGGTTATTAGAGAGCTGAAAGCTGAAATTGCTGAGCTAAGAAGGCAACTAGCTGAACAAGCTAAAACAATATCAGAGCAGGGCAACAAAATAGATGAATTCCAGAAAGCAGTAGAGGGCAGAGAGAATAGAATCAATGAGGCTGAAGACAGAATTAGCAAGATTGAGGATGAATTAGAGACAACTAAAGAAGAAGTAAGAGATCTCAAAAAGAGATTAAGAGATGCTGAAAACAACAACAGAGTCGTATGGGATGACTTCAAAAGAAACAATATACGCATTATTGGCTTACCAGAGGAAGAAAGAGAAGGGGAGGAAGAAAGCGTTCTCCAGGCCATAATAGCTGAAAATTTCTCTAGTCTAGACAACACCAAAGACATAAAGATTCAAGAAGCCCAGAGGGTCCCAAACAGAATTAACCCAGACCTAAAGACACCAAGACATGTCATACTTAGATTGGAAAGGAATAAGGATAAAGAAAGGATCCTCAAGGCTGCAAGAGAAAAACAAAGAGTCACCTACAAAGGAAAACCCATAAGATTAGCAGCAGACTTCTCCATACAAACACTACAGGCCAGAAGAGAATGGCAAGATATCTATCGAGTGCTCAATGAGAAAGGCTTTCAGCCAAGAATACTATATCCTGCTAGACTGTCATTCAGACTAGATGGAAGCATCAAAACCTTCTCAGACAAGCAACAGTTGAAGGAAGCAACCATCACCAAGCCTGCCTTGAAAGAAGTTCTGAAAGGTTTCCTATAAACAACCAGACCACCACAAATAGGACATATATCAAAACACTCTAAAACTCTACAAGAATGGCGTTAAAATATCTTCAATCTTAGATATCAATAAATGTCAATGGCCTGAATTCACCTATTAAAAGACAAAGAGTAGGAAGATGGATCAGAAAACACAACCCAACAATATGTTGTCTACAGGAAACTCACCTAACGCAACAAGACAAACACAGACTTAAAGTGAAAGGATGGAAAACTATCATTCAAGCCAATGGCCCACAAAAAAGGGCAGGAACAGCTATTCTCATATCTGACATGATAGACTTTAAAATACATGAGATTAAAAAAGATAGGAATGGACACTACTTAATGCTCAGAGGATCAGTCAATCAAGAGGACTTAACAATTATTAATATCTATGCACCCAATGAGAAGCCATCTAAATACATCAAACTTCTACTGAAAGAGCTACAGCAATATATTAACAGTAACACAATCATAGTAGGGGACTTCAACACCCCACTATCTCAACTTGACAGATCATCCAGGAAGAAAATCAGTAAAGACATAAGGGAGCTAAATGAAGAGATAGATAACCTAGAACTATTGGACATTTTCAGAGTCATTCAGAGCAAGTTGTGGTCTATATACACAATGGAATACTACTCAGCTGTAAAAAATGGTGACTTCACCGTTTTCAGCCGATCTTGGATGGACCTTGAAAAAATCATGTTGAGTGAAATAAGTCAGAAACAGAAGGATGAATATGGGATGATCTCACTCTCAGGCCGAAGTTGAAAAACAAGATTAGAAAAGAAAACACAAGTCGAACCTGAAATGGAATTGGAGTATTACACCAAAGTAAAAGACTCTGGGGTGGGTGGGTGGGTGGGGATAATACAGGTCCATGAAAAATGATGAATGAAATAGTGGGGGTTTTATTGCTAAATGGGAATCTGGGGAATGTTATGCATGTAAAAAATAAATAAATAAATAAAGTGAAAATAAATAAATAAATAAATAAATAAATAAATACACATAGTACTAAGTGCAAGGACCCAAGTTGGAGCCCCCAGCTTCCCACCTGCAGGAGGGGTGCTTCACAAGCAGCAAGGCAGGTCTGCAGGTGTCTATCTTTCTTTCTCCCTAACTCTCCTTCCTCTCAATTTCTCTCTATCTTATCCAATAAAATGGGGGGAAAATGGCTGCCAGGAGCGGTGAATTCATAGTGCTGGCACTGAGCCCCAGAGATTAAAGGCAAAGGCAAAAAAAAAGAAGAAGAAAAGCAAATTCATTTGATCCCATTTACCTCATCAACTACGACTCCATTTTGCTTTCCTTCTTCAATATGGTGCAAAACAAAAGCAAATAGTTGTATATGTTCTTCCTACTTTGCTGTAAGGCTGTCCTAATCAAGCGTTTGTCCCTGCACAACCACTACTCTACTAAGACTTGTTTTCCTCAAGGTCACCCAGGAACTCAGCCTACCTCCAACACTCATTTCTCAGTCTTCAACTTCAAGGGAGTCCGTAGCAACCTGTGACCCTTGACCTTTCGCCACCTCTTCCTGGAATGGACTAGGCCAGCCAGTCTCCGGAACTCACCACCCTCGGGTTCTCCTTCCCTCTATCCCATCTTCCCAGTTTCTCTCCTTGCATAACCCTCTGTAAAGAAGCTGAGGAGCCATTTTGAGGTTCCAACAGTTCAGCACTAATGTTGACGGCAAAACCAAAGTTCCTGCATGGCTCTTGTGCCATATGCCAAAGAGGAGGGTGAGAAAAGGAGTCTGTAGACTAAATGGTCTTGGTCTGTGGCTGTATGGAGAGGAAGAGGCTGCGGGTCAGAAAAGTCCCAGAGTCTGGGGGACCAAGACACTGACACCACAGGCTCCACAGCAGCAACAATGAGGTGGGCAGGAAAGCACCCCTGTAACTCACACACGACTGACCATACACAAAGGTCTGGGTTCGAACCCCCATCCCCAGCTGCGTGAGGAAAAGATGAGCAGGGGGTGGCTCTGTAATGGCTCTCTAGGCCTCCACTCTCTCTGTCTCAGAGAGGCCACAGGCCTCCTTCCCCATTCCCCTCCCCCATGAGCTGAAGGTAAAGCCTTTTGCCAGTGAGAGGTCACTTGCAGGGCAAAGACGGCCATGAACACTCATTATCTCTAAAACACTTCCTCCAGCAGCCATAGTGGGGGCAGGGCAGGGGGGAGCTCAGAGGGTTTGGGTTCGAAGCCTGGCATTGCTTTTTGCCAGAGCAGAGTGATGCTGATCCCTCCCTCTCTCTCTCCCTCTCTCTCTCTCTCTCTCTCTCTCTCTCTCAGAATATGGAATTATTCAAGCAATAACTAAATAGTTTCACATCAATGAAAAGGAAGGTTCATCTTACTCTGGCTTCCCAGCTTTGAAAGCAGAAGTATCCCTGGCCTGACCTGAGCAGGGTGAGGAGAGGAACACTCACTCCAGGGGCAGAACCGGAAAGAGGTTGCGTGGCCCTCACAGGAAGAGAGAGAGGGCAGGAGGGGAGCCACAGGCTTCCTCGCTGTGTGGCTTCATTTGCTGGGGCGCACATGCCAAAGTGCAGAGACCTCTCCCCAACTCCTGGAGCTTGAGCCTCTAAGGCGGAGTCCTTTCAAGCCCATGAGCCAGGCTGGGAAGCCACTGCTGTTGCCTTTTAAAATTTTTTTCCTCCACACTATATTAACTATACAAACTTTTTCCCCCATTTTTTTGTGATCAATAATTGGTTACAAGATTGTAAAATTGTAGTGTATAGTGGCATACTGCACTGAACCAAAGTTCTGTATGGCTGCCCTCTCTCCTCCCAGAGATAACCACCACAGTACTCACAAAGTCTTCAAAACAGTTTGATTGCTTCCATTATTTGTTTGTGTGTTTACTTGATTTATACTTTTGCAAGTTCTTCATTATACAGGCTTTAAAAAAAATGTGGGGCTGGGTGGTGACACAACTCGTTCAAAATCCCCAGTCTACACTTGTTGGAAGGAAGCTTCATAAACAGTGGAGTAGTGTCGTAGGGGTCTCTACTTCTCTGTCTCTCACCTTTATTATAAAAGGAGAAGAAGAAGGTAGAGGAGGAGGAGTCATATAGGCACCAAGCACCTAGAGATCGCCCTGGAGGCAGTAAAAAAAAAAAAAGTTGTATTGCAATGTCAGAGAAGAGGGACAAGGTTGGGCACACACATTACCATTCAGAAGGACGCAGGTTTGAGTCTGTATTCGATACATGACCATCTGCCAGCTATTTATTTCTTTCTTTGTCCTTACTAAGATGCTGTGACTTGGACAACCAGACCCAGATTCCTGGGAGACTGGCTCATAGCAGAGATTGGAAGGCCAATGAAACAACCTTGCTGACTTGCCTCAGCGAAGAGATAACACTGAGGGGCATTAAGTGGTAGCGCAGCGGGTTAAGCATACTTGGCACGAAGCGCAAAGACTGGAGTAGGGATCCCGGTTCCAGCCTCCGGCTCCCCACCTGCAAGGGGGTCGCTTCACAAGTGGTGAAGGTGTCTATCTTTCTCTCCCCCTCTCTGTCTTCCCCTCCTCTCTCCATTTCTCTCTATCCTACCCAACAACAAAGACAAGAATAACAACAATAATAACCACAACAATGATAAAACAATATGGGCAACAAAAGGGAAAAAATTGCTTCTAGGAGCAATGGATTCCTGGTGCAGGTACCGAGCCTCAGCAATAACCCTGGAGGCAAGAAAAAGAGAGAGAGAGATAACACTGAGTTGTGAGCAATACTGTCTGGTTGCTTCTGTGATGCAGAGCTCCCTAGAACTAACTGACCTCGCCCGAGAGGCACAGCTTGTGCCAACTACACACCAGAGCTCCAGTGTGGAGCAGTTTTTTGTTTGATTGTTGTTGTTGGGGGAGGTGTTTGGTGATTTTTTTAAATATTTTATTATGTATCTTTTTATGAAAGAAAGATACAGAAGGGGGCGGGCTAGGCGGTGGCACACCCAGTTAAGAGCACTTTGTACTATACAGAAGGACCTAGGCAAAGACCCAGGTTCGATCCCCGGCTCCCCACCTGCAGTGGGACACTTTACAAGCGGTGAAGCAGGTCTACAGGTGTCTCTCTCTCCCTATCTCCCCCTTCCCTCTCTATTTCTTTCTTTCCTAGCAAATAAAATAGAAGAAAAAAGAAAAGAAAAAAAAAAACAGGGGCCAGAAGCAGTGGATACAATCCACTGAGCCCAGTGATAACCCTGTAGGCAAGGGGAGGAGAGAAATTCACTGTTTCAGGCCTCACCCATCCCCCCCCCCACCTCCTGTGTGATTAGCACTGTGCACTCTCCTCCCTCAAGAGCAGCTACTGTCTTGCTCACGGCAGCACCCCAGGGCTCAACACTGAATCTGGCTGGGGCTCAGCATATGCAGTTCACAGGATCCGCATGGTGATTTAGATTTTTGGATTGACTGGTGGTTGAACTCCACACAGTTCAATCCCCTCTTCCCAGAAGCCCTCAGTTCCAAGAAGTGTGCGGTTGGAGAAGCACTCCCACCCTCCGGGCTCCACAGCCCTGCACCGCTGACTGCAGCTATTGGTTCAGACGTGACTTCAGTCAAACCAATCAGAGTGAGCGAATCTGAGGGCAAAGGCGTGGCTTCTAGCTCCTGTGTGGTGAAAAACTTGGAAATGATCAACGGAGGCAGAGTCATGGTTTTGCGAAAGACATTCAGGTCTAGGGCTCTGAGATCCCAGGTTCAGTCCCCAGCTCTGGCTCAGCCAGAATTGAGCAGTGCTTTAGGGTGTCTGTCTTTCTCTTTCTGTCTCTCTCAGTGTGTATTTCTTTATATATCTCTCTTTCGTTAAAAGACTACATTAATAAAGTACCAAGAGAAGGAGAAAAGGGAAAGAAAAAGAAAGAAAGGAAGGAAGGAAGACTGACTAGGATTGGTCTAGCTCCCAGATCTTTGGCTCTGGCTGTAGCCTTTCCCTGCTCTTAAAGAGTGTCAGTACCACCTAGGTGAGCTAGAAAGCGGAGTTCTATTATGCTGTTAGCTCGGGGAGGGGGGGGTACTAAGCCGAGGGTAGAGATGTGTGGGCACCACTGCAACAGAGACTGAAGCAACATGTGGCCACAAGCTGAGTGCCAAGAACGTGGAGGGGAAGGGGAGGGCTCCCCGGGATGTGGAAAGGAGGAACAACCAGTTTCGGACACTTCCTGCTCACAGAGGGAGCAAGCAGAAGTGTAATTTTTAAAAAATATTTATTTATTACCGTTTTGTTGCCCTTGTTATTTTTATTGTTGTTGTGGTTATTATTGCTGTTGATGTCGTCATTGTTGGATAGGACAGAGAGAAATGTGGAGAGGAGGGAAGACAGAGAGGGTCTCTGGAGAGAAAGACAGACACCTGCAGACCTGCTTCACCGCCTGTGAAGTGACTCAACTGCAGGTGGGGAGCCAGGGGCTCAAACCGGGATCCTCACACCTGTCCTTACGCTTTGCGCCACGTGCGCTTAACCCACTGCGTTACCGCCTGACTCCTCATACATGATGATATTGTTGCAGAATTCATCCCCCAACACGAGACCAGAGCTGGGTGCAGTGAAAAGAGAGGAGCTTTACTACGCCAGTGAGAAAGAGATCTGGATCTCTCCAGGAAGTTCTCTGCACTGGACAAAGGAACAGCACTGTTTTATATAGAGTTTTACATCTTGATTACAAAGAGAAGGCAGACATTGGCACAATGCAGGCACATGATCTTGGGCCCTAGTGCTAGTTGGATACAGGGGTCTTATCTCTTCCAGCTGGATTCCTCCCTAGCTGTCCTGCTTAGAAATGTGGAGAGAAGAGGTATGGTAGCTGTGGTCACTGATTGCTGTGAGGCCCATTAGGCACAAAGGAAATACAGACTGAGGCTACTTGTCCGTATATCAAAGAGGAAATACAGGCCCATAAATTAAAATACCTGCATAGGGTGACTCAGGAGAGTAGACCCTCTGTGTTCATCTAGTTTTCCGTTTCACTCCCTCCTCTTCTACTTCAAATCCATAATCTTTATGGATTATCACACGGCCACTCGAGAATAGACAAGCCTTGTCAAGGAGTTGATCAAGCATGGACCAGACACGTGAGGCCAAGCATTAACAAAGGGATGGTTCAGGCTTGAGAGCAAAAGTGTCATGACAGAAGCAGAGGCTCCAAGTTTAAGCGGTGGGATTCGTACCCATTGTTCAGGATCTGGTTGTCTTAGTTACTGTTATCTTTTTGTATCGCTGTGCCTGGGAAAGTTTAGCCTCAGTGTAAGATACAGTACTTTTAGGAGGGCAGAAGCTCGTCAGTATTACAGAAGCTGCCTTCTCAGTAAAAGTTCAGTCTGACCTTCATGTCTCTCTACTTGTTGTTACTTGTTCACCCAGTGAAGGCCAGCCTACACTAACCACTTGCACTATCTCAGACTTTCTACACATTCTTAACCCTTTATTAGGTTTCCAGTCTTTCTATGCTGTATTGAGGCCTATTTACAAATGTATCACAATCCTAGACCATCCTTGCATAAACACATACATATACCTTTAAGTATATCCAGGGGCTAGAATGTTGAAAGGCTTTCCCAGCCCCTCCTCTTCTCAATCATCTATCAGGAATAGGAGAGTCCCTAGTCTTCCTAGATCAGGGCACTACACAGAACAAAGCACTCACATACATCGCAGGGTACACAGTAGAAACATAACAACAGGTGTTACGGTGACTTTCACTTTTTGTCTTAAGCAATAGTATCATAAATACAATTAAGTTTAACATTTTTTTTATTTTTTTTCCTTTATTGGGGGACTAATGCTTTATATTTGACATTGAATACAGTAGTTTGTATTTGCATAACATTTTTTTACTAAGTCATTGAGAAACAGAGAGGAATGAATTAAACATGCCAGACAGGAAATTTCTTATGCACATGGAATAGTAAAGGACTAACAGGACTTTCCCTATATGGCCCTAATCAGTTGAGACCACAGTTTACAGTACAATAAATAGAAAAGGCCAAAGCAATTGTGACAACACAGGTCACAGGGAGGAGGGGATAAGATATTTATTTCCAGTGATAAGGATTCCTCAAGCTTTCACCATGCACAGGGCAACCAGCTTCTGGTGGTGGTTGCAGCAGGGCTGAAGATCTCTTTCTGTTTTCTACGCTGATGGGTGGTGCTCTAAGGAACTCCTCAGGTCTCCCCTGTAGTCCTAAGCTACTTGTCTACTATCTGGAGGAATCAGCTCTGTCTGTTAGGCAGCATTTGTCACTCTAGGGAGACAGATCTGCAGAGTAGTGCCTGTAACTTTAACAAATAGCTTTTCCTCAGACCATGTCTCTGGGCTCAGATGAGTGGAACCCAGTTTCTTAGGGAACACAGGGCTTTCCTGCTCTAAAACTTCCCGATTTATTTGTCTCTAATCTTACTAGATATACGGTCACACTGACCTTACTTACTGGTGGAGGTCACTCTTTAGTAGTACAGGATCTCAGACGTTGAATAACCTGAGACTTTGGGAGCCAATCTGACTCAAATTGGACATAGGGGAAATAAATCTATTCGGGGCATGTTAGTCTCTTCCAGTATTTGGCTCAAGTAACGTAAGAGTCTTGTTCATATGTTTAACTTTCCCTGAACTCTGTGGCCTATTTGGCAGCATATAGTTTCTAGCTTATCTTCAAAATCTGGGCTAGTTCTTTACCATTAATGGGCAGTCTTTACCATTAATGCAGGCCTTGCAGATTGATGTGGGGAGGCCATGTTTAGGAACTCTTTCTTTTTTTTTTTTTTTTTTTTGCCTCCAGGGTTATTGCTGGGGGTTGGTGCCTGCACTATGAATCCACTATTCCTGAAGGCCTTTTTTCCCTTTTTTTTTTGTCACCCTTGTTGCCATTGTTGTTATTGCTGTTGCTGTTGTTGGATAAGACAGAGAGAAATCAAGAGAGGAGAAGACAGAGAGCAGGAGAGAAAGATACCTACAGAACTGCCTCACGGCTTGTGAAGCAACGCTCCCCTCCCCCCAGCAAGTGGGGAGCTGGGGGCTCGAACTAGGATCCTTTTGCTGGTCCTTGTGCTTCACGCCATGTGCACTTAACCCACTGTGCTACTGCCTGGCCCCCTAGGAATTATTTTATGTAGCAAAACCTTCACCACTTCTCTAGTATTTTCAGTGTAGAAACAGCTTCTAATCTCTTAGTTTTTATGTAGACAAGTGCTAAGAGATATTTGTTAAAAAAAAAAAAAAACAGACATTTTAACTTTTAAAAAGTCTACTTCAGGGAGTCGGGCAGTAGCACAGCAGGTTAAGTGCAGGTGTCACAAAGCACAAGGACTGGCATACGGATCCTGGTTTGAGCTTCCAACTCCCCACCTGAAAGGGAATCACTTCACAAGCGGTGAAGCAGGTCTGCAGGTGTCTTATCTTTCTCTCCCCCTCTCTGTCTTCCCCTCCTCTCTCCATTTCTCTCTGTCCTATCCAACAGCAATGACATCAATAACAACAACAATAATAGCTACAACAGTAAAACAAGGGCAACAGAAAGGAATAAATATTTTTTTAAAAAAAAGTCTACTTCTGTGTCTTCATTTAGCATTGTCCTGGTATATTGAATTCCCGAGGGCTTGAGAGGACCTGGGCATATATTACACCATCTCTGGTCACCCAGATAAACTAATATCTGGCCAGAAGCTCTTCTAATGCAGTCTTTCCTAGATGAGCCAGTGCCGGGCTAGCGTCGCCAGAGAGAGAGAGACTCTGGAACTCGTGGCTGAGTGGGAACACAATGCAACGACTTTATTGATCAGAAAAATGCCTTTATCTCCATTGAAATGGAAGTGGCAGGTCGGAAAAGGAAATGGCTAGGAGAGGGGTCGGAGAGAAGAAAAGAGCGTGAAGCTTCCATGTAACCAGTGGGGATTAAACCAATGCCCTGCAGGCAGGGCGGGTCTCAGGCAAAACAATGATTATGTAAATAGACCACAGCATCAAGCAATGCAGGGGACCTGGCATAATGAGCAACAAGCCAGTTCATGGTATTGGCTTCCAAAATAATGTCTTATTGCAGTAAAAACAATTATTCTGTCATCTATGAGGACTCCGGTCCTTTCTCTGTTCTTATTTACTCTTCTTTTACCTTAGGGTGGAGTGGTACTGTACTCAGTTCCAGTGTCACAAAGCATTCCTGTATCTTAATCTTTTTGTTTTGGGTCTTCACGTACTTTTTTCTCTCTGGCTGTCTAGCTGCCTGTCTGTCTTTATTTTGACATCACCAAGCTTTACTTTTCTTAGCTACCTTTTTTTCTTTTTTCTTTTCCCCGTAGCCCTGTCTACCATATTCTAACATATTCTCTTGTTACTTACTTACTTAGTCTTTCCTAATAACCTCGACAGTGCGTTGCCACTGGTTCTGCCAGTTTTCACACAGTATCTAGTAATCGTGAACTCTCATTCTTATTTTATGCCTTTTTCTGGCTGTTAGGAAACCCCTCTCTTATATAGCCCCAAAGACATGCAAAGTTGCAAATGCATATTTTGGATTAGGATAAATATTGCAGCCTTTTTCTTTTCCTAGGAGGAGTGCCTTAGTCAATGTCTAGAGTTCTTTTTTTTTTTAATATTTTATTTATAAAAAGGAAACATTGACAAAACCATAGGATAAGAGGGGTACAGCTTCACACAATTCCCACCATCAGACCTCCGTATACCAATTCCTCCACTGATAGCTTTCCTATTTTTTAACCCTCTGGGAGTATGGACCCAAGATCATTGTGGGATGCAGAAGGCTGAAGGTCTGGCTTCTGTAATTGCTCCCCCACTGAACATGGGCGTTGACAGGTCGATCCATACTCCCAGCCTCTCTCTTTCCCTAGTGGGGCAGGGCTCTGGGGAATCAGAGCTCCAGGACACATTGGTGGGGTTGTCTGTCCAGGGAAGTCTGGTCGCATCCTGCTAGCATCTGGAACCTGGTGGCTGAAAAGAGAGTTAATATACAAAGCCAAACAAATTGTTGTACAATCATGGACCTAATGGCTGGAATAGTGCAGATGAAGTGTTGGGGGGGTTCCTCCATTTTGTAGATAGCTAGTGGGGGGAGGATAGGACACAGTCTTTTGGTGGTGGGAATGGTGTTTATGTTCACTCCTATCAATCTGTAGTCATATAAGTCACTCTTTAATTAATATGAGAGGGGAAAGTTGATTGAATGTCCCAAACTTTTTAAAAGCACAAACTGAGTCTTTCTAATACACAGTGTCTGGAGTTCTGCCCATTGTGCTGACAAACTTGAGGAAAACCTGCATGCCATTCACAAAGCTGCTAGAAAAGACTTCTTTTTTATTTTTTATTTATTCCCTTTTGTTGCCCTTGTTGTCTTATTGTTGTGATTATTATTTTTTAAAGATTTTATTTATTTATTAATGAGAAAGCTAGGAGGAGAGAGAAAGAACCAGACATCACTCTGGCACGTGATGGGATTGCTAGGGATTGAACTGCTAGGGATTGAACTCAGGACCCCATGCTTGAGAGTCCAAAGCCTTATCACTGCGCCACCTCCCGGCCCACAAAAGTGTTTTGTTTTTGTTTTTGGGTTTTTTTGCAGTGAACCACCGGCTTCTGGGAAGGACAGGTTTTGAACCTGAAAGATCTGTCTGTCTGTCTGTCTGTCTCAGAGTCCACAGGCAAAGCCACTACTCCAGCCTGGCAGTGTGTGATTATTAATGTTGTTGTTATTGATGTCCTTGTTGTTGGATAGGACAGAGAGAAATGGAGAGAGGAGGGGAAAACAGAGAGGAGGAGAAAAAGATAGACACCTTCAGACCTGCTTCACCGCCTGTGAAGCAACTCCCCTGCAGATGGGGAGCCGGGGGCTTGAACCGGGATCCTTATGCCCGTCCTTGCACTTTGCGCCACGTGCGCTTAACCCTGGGCTAGTGCCCAACTCCCTAAGACTTCTTTTTAGTACTTTTCACAGTCATGGTCTGGGGCCACAGTAGTCAGCCTGCACAAGCAGACTTATCAAGGAAAGAGTCTTTATTCTAGGAAGGCCAGCACAGAGTGGGAGGTCAGGCTGCACGAGTTCCAGTTTGGGAAATCTGGCCAGCACATAACAATAGCTCTGGGCTCTAAGCCTCTGAGTAAAGGGAGAGGAGATGCCCAGACCCCATCTGATCTCTGCCCTCAGGGGAGCCTGGCTCTTGCAGGCCAGGGGTCATCTTAGATAGTCACTGACCAAGCCCTATCTTTGGCATGCCACCCCAGGTTTCTCCTGTGAATAACAGGCAGTCACTATTCCTACCACACAGGGGTGAGATGGCTTGAGGGGCAGCCATACTTCTTAAAGAGAGCTGAAAAGGCTCATTTCTGTAAAGGGCTACAGGGCTGGTGCCCCAGGCTGACAGTCATCCTGGGCTTCTTACACTGATCCTGTCTGAGAGAGGACTGGGGTGTATCCATTGTGGATCCCTGGTGCAGAGCAGGGCAGCAGGGAGGCTGAGCCAGAATGAAGGATGGCTCCTGTTGAACTGGTGGTACCCCGACTTTTTCACTCAGGGGGCAGGGGAAGAGGAAAAGGCCTCCATCTGGAGTTCAGAGCCAATGCTGACAGAGGAAGGCTTGCAGCAAGCAAGCAGTTCTCCCCCGCCACCCTTTCTTGTCAGCAGTGTGCTGAGGGGATGCATGCACAAAGGTTGTCCTTGGACCCATTTTTCTGGTGATAAAGTAGTGGCCCTGTGAGTGTGAGAACTATTCACAGACGCCCCTGAATGGGGGTGTGGGGGCAACTGAGGTGCAGACTGTAGCCAGGCATGTCCTAGTCTGTTTCACAGTATTATCACCTGGTGTGCCACTTTGACTCTGAGGTTCTGCTCTAATTCTTTCTCTTCTCTCTGTCCAATAAACAAATAAAATATTTAAAATAAATTAAATAGGGGGTCAGGGAGTAATGCAGCGGGTTAAGCACACATAGCGCAAAGCACAAAGACCAACATAAGGATTCCAGTTCAAGCCTCCAGCTCCCCACCTGCAGGGGGGTCATTTCACAGACGGTGAAGCAGGTCTGCAGGCGTCTATCTTTCTCTCCCCTTCTCTGTCTTCCCCTACTGTCTCTATTTCTCTCTGTCCTATCAAACAACAATGACAGCAATAACAACAACAATAATAACCACAACAACAGTGAAAAAGCAAGGGCAACAAAAGTGGAAAAATATATCCTCCAGGAGCAGTGGATTCATAGTGCAGGCACCGGCAATAACCCTGGAGGCAAAAATAATAATAATAATAATTAGGCCAGAAGATAACTCACCCAGTCAAGTGCACACCTTACTGGGTTTCTTTATATTTTATTTATTTATTATTGGATAGAGACAGAGAGAAATTGAGAGGGGAGAAGGAAATAGGGAGAGAAAGAGAGAGAGACACCTGCACACTTGCTTCACCACTTGTCAAGCTTTCCCCCTGCAAGTGAGGACCAGAGGCTTGAACCCGGGTCCTTGCACACTATAATGCGAGCACTTAACCGGGTGTGCCACTAGCTGGCCCCCACACCTTACTGTTTATGAGACCCTAGATCCAATCCTGACAGCATCTGGGAGTACCACACAACGTACCATAGATATTGAAGCAGTGCTAAAATATTTTTTTAAAAACAAAGGAAATTGGATGAGTACTTACTTTATTCCAGATACAGTTCCTTTTTTTTTTTTTTTTTTTCTTTTTTCACCAGAGCACTGCTCAGCTCTGGTTTATGGTGGTGTGGGAGATTGAACCTGACACCCTGGAACCTCAGGCATGAGGGTCTCTTTGCCCAACCATTATGTTGTCTTCCCCACCCCATCAAGTATAGTTTCTAAGCTCTTTGCATGTGTAACTTGCCTAATCTTCACAGAGATCATATAAAGAAGATGTTCTTTTTGGAAAGACGTATTTATTTATTATTTAAGAGAGAGAGAGAGGGGACACCAGAACATCACTCTAGTATGTGCAGTGCTAAGGATCAAAATCAGGACCTCACACTTGAGAATCCAATGTTTTGTCAACTGCACCACCTCCCAGGTCATTAAAGAAGATATTTAGGGGTCGGGTGGTAGGGCAGCGGGTTAAGTGCAAGTGGCACAAAGCTCAAGGACAGGCGGAAGGATGCCGGTTTGAGCCCCAGGCTCCCCACCTGCAGAGGAGTCGCTTCACAGGCGGTGAAGCAGGTCTGCAGGTGTCTATCCTTCTCCCCCACCCCTGTATTCCCCTCCTCTCTTGATTTCTCTCTGTCCTATCCAACAACGAATGACATCAACATCAACAACAACAATAATAACCACAACAAGGCTACAACAACAAGGGCAACAAAAAGGGGGGAAAAATGGCCTCCAGGAGCAGTGGATTCATGGTGCAGGCACTGAGCCCCAGCAATAACCCTGGAGGCAAAAAAAGGAAAAAAAAAAACCAGTCTCAATAAATTTCAAGCATACATGATACCATTAACACCAGTCATTAAGATGGACATTGAATCTCCAGAACTGATTTCACCTACAGACCTGATTCTCAGACAGAGGGTATATTATTAATTTTAGAAAAGACTTCTTTATTTCTTTATAGGAATCGTTTTTTTCATTGTACGGGGGATAGTTTACAAGTACAGTTGTTGACACATGGGTACAATTTCTCACCTCCTCATGATAGGTGTCTACAAAACACTCTCACCCCCGACTGAGGGCCTTTTCCACCATCGTGTCAGGACCCTAAAGACCCCCTCAGTTCCCTCCCTGCCCTCTTTCCTGAGAATCCTTTGCTTTGGTGCAGTAGAGGGAAGGAGGAGATAGAGAAGGAGGGAGAGAGATACCTGCAGCCCTACTTCACCACTCATGAAGCTTTCCCCCGCAGGTGGGGGCTGGGGACTTGAACCTGCATCCTTGTGGACTGTAATATGTGCACTTAACTGGGTGCACCACCACCCAGCCACAACAAAATTTTAATAAATAATAATAGTAGTAATTTGATAAGACAGAGAAAGGAAGGGAGACTAGAGAGGCAGAGAGAGAAAGACAGACACTGGCAGCACTGCTTCACCACTCACGAAGCTTCCCCCCTGCAAGTAGAGAGCGGGGGCTTGAACCCAGATCCTTGCACATGGTAATGTATGCACTCAACCAGGCACATCACTACCCAGCTCTGTTCAGTTAATTCTTGTTAAATAAACACATGATTGTCAAGGATCTAAATACTAAGGCGATAAATACAGAGAGAACAGGTCAGATGAAATTGCTTTTTTTGGCTCAAACATCATTGTTGGGTTTGGGTGTTTTTTGTTTTTTGTTGTTGTTGTTGTTGTTGTTTTAACTTGTGGACCCTTATTTATCTTCATGTGTTACACAGGCTCTGGGGTACCTCTTTCAGCAACAAGAAAAAGCAAAAAAGAAAACGCTGGGGGAATTGACAAAGGCATCCCTTTACCGTCTTTCCTACCCTGATCACCTAGGGAGCCTCACACTTCCTTCCTTGTTCTGCTTGGAGGAGGAGGCGACACCCAAGCAAGACTGTGGTGACAGGCTAGCAGGAATGAGGCTGCTGCTTGGGGAGTCAGGCGGCTGTCACGTGAAGTGCCTGGGGGCCGAGTTGGTGACAGCCGGGGGTTTAGTGACCAAATCCAGCCTGAAAGAAGCTCTTGCCTGGGCTCCAAGCTGCGGTTGAGGGAACGCTCAAAAAAGCTGGGTGTGGGACCCACCAGGAAGAGGAAGGGCTGGCATCGTGGGGGGGCTGTGGCCAGAGAAATGGGGAGAGGGGAGGGAGGGTGCTCCCCCGGGTGGGGCCCCAGCAGCTTGGGGCACAGTGAGAAGCAGTTGGGGGCTCTTTCTCTGCCTAGGTGAGCCTGCCAACATGTGAGTAAAGGCTCTGACTTGCTCTCGCCCCTCTCTTTCTCTCTCGCTCTCCCCACATGTACTGTAACATGTAAATGTTCTCAGTTTTTCTGAATAAAGTTTAAAATTCCTGGAGAAAAGAAGAAGGAAGAGGAGGAGGAGAAGGAGAAGGAAGAGAAGGAGAAGGAGGAAGAGGAGGAGAAGGAGAAGAAGGAAGAATAAAAGGAGGAGGAAACAGCAGCAATTGGGGCAGCCAGCAGAGAGGGTGGCAAGTGAATGTTAACCTTTAAGATAAAAGGAAAGCATAGCATAAGCTAGTTTTAAAAAGGCAGAAAGTTACAGGAGAGGCTGGTGAAATAGCTTGCTTGGAAAGTGTGTTGCTTTGCCATGTGTGAGGCCCAGGTTTGAGCCCAGCCCCCACCATATTGAATGAAGCTTTGGTGCTGTCGTGTCTTTCACTCTCTGAGTGTCCTTTCTGTTTCTCTAGTAAATCAATAAGGCTGGGTGGTGGTGCACCTGGTTGAGCACACACAATAAGATGTGCAAGGACACAGGTTCAAGCCCTAAACCCCTACCTGCAGAGGAAAGCTTCACTAGCAATGAAACTGTACTGCAGGTCTCTCTCTCTCTCTCTCTCTCTCTCTCTCTCTCTTCTCTCTTCCCCCCGCCCTCTCAATTTCCTTCTGTCTCTATTCAAAATAAATTAATAAATCATGTTAAAAGTGAATGAATAAGTGGAAGGGCTCCTACAAAGTTTGGTAGAGAGGGTGTTCGAACTTGGGTGGTGGGAAGGACATGGTCACATACACCCCGAAGACGTATGAAACTGTACTCGGAAAATGCGTGGCCTCCAATCCCCCAGCAGGTAGTGCCATGGAGAAGGCCTTGGACTCGTAAAGCATGAGGTCTTGAGTTCAATCCCCGGCACCACAGGTGCCAAAATAGTGTTCTGATTCCCTTTCCTTTTCTCATGCTATTAACAAATAGATCTTCTTGTTAAAAAAAAAAATGGGGCCAGGTGGTGGCACAGTGGGTTAAATGTACATACTATGAAGCATAAGGACCTCAGCAAGGATTCCAGTTTGAGCCCCCCGGTTCCCCACCTGCAGGGAGGTCACTTCACAAATGGTGAAGCAGGTCTGCAGGTGTCTCTCTGTCTGTCTTCCTCTCAATTTCCCCTCCTCCCCCCTCAATTTCTCTTTGTCCTATGCAATTAAAAAAAATCAGGGCAGAGGGTATATAGCATAATGGTTATGCAAAGAGACTCTCATGCCTGAGGCTCCAAAGTCCCAGGTTCAATACCTCGCACCACCATAAGCCAGAGGTGAGCAGTGCTCTGGTAAAATAATAATAATAATAATGATAATAATAATAATAACAAATGGCCTCCAGGAGCACTGGATCCATAGTGCAAGCACTGAGCTTCAGTGATAACCCTGGAGACAAAAAAATAAATAAAAATAAAAATACAGCCTTGTAAGTCAGTGTTACCTCAGATACACAGACAGGCAGGCAGATACTCAGAGTCTCAAGAGTCTCAAGCTGGACCCATCTCCTAGAACAGGATTCTGGGGGCACGCAACCGAGAGTGACTTCCTCATCACGGGCAGAAAATCTCTCAGAGCCTGAACTTGTCTCCTGGCCCAAAGAATATGGCTCCACATTCGAATTAGTTTGGCCACTCCCTGCCACTGGGACCTTCTCTACATGTCAAGATCCTCCTTGTTTGAAAAAGGGAACAGTGCTGAGAGTCCTTGTCTGATGGTGTCTTCTCTTTTTCCCAAGTCATCTCTTTTTTATTTATAGAAACAGAAATTGAAAGGGGAAGGGGAGATAGAAAAGGAGATAGCAACAGCGCTGCTTCTTCACTTGTGAAGCTTCCCCCTGCAGATGGGGACTGGAGGCTTGAAGCTAGGTCCTAGCGTACTGTAACGTGTCCACTGCACCAGGTGCACCACTGCCTGGCCGCCTCCTTTTTTTTTCTTTTTGTTTATTTTTGTTTATTTTCTATAGAGACAGAGACATTGAGAGAGCAGGGGGAAGAGTGGAGGGGAAAGAGATCTACACCCCTACTTCACTGCTCATGAAACTTCCCCCCTTGCAGGTGAAGGCCAGGGGCTTGAACCCAGGTCTTTGTGCACTGTAATGTATAGACTCAAACAGGTGCGCCACCACCTGGCCCCCAACCCCTCCTTTAAAAATTTTTTTTTTTCCATGTATTGACTCATGAGAGGGAGAGAGAACCACAGCATTACTCTGGTATATGCAGTGCCAGGAATTGACTCTGGGCCTCATACCCGCAAGTCCAGTGCTTTATCCACTGCACAACTTCCCCAGCCCCTTTTTCTACTTCTTTTATTTTCTTTCTCCTTCTCCTCCACCAGAGCACTACTCATCTCTGGCTTATGGTGGTGCTGGGGTTTGAACCTAGGACCTCAGAGCTCCTGGCATGAAAATCTTTTTTATTATTATTTTTTAATATTTATTTTATTTTCCCTTTTGTTGCCCTTGTTGGTTTTTTGTTGTTGTTGTTGTACTTATTATTGTTGTTATTGATGTCATCATTGTTGGATAGGACAGAAATAAATGGAGAGAGAAGGAGAAGACAGAGAGGGGGAGAGAAAGATAGACACCTGCAGACCTGCTTCACTGCCTGTGAAGTGAACCCCCTGCAGGTGGGGAGCCGGGAGCTCGAACCGGGATCCTTATGTCAGTCCTTGCGCTTTGCACCACCTGTATTTAACCTGCTGCACTACTGCCTGACTCCCCTGGCATGAAAATCTTTGCAGAACCACTGTATTATCTCCCCAGAATCCCTCCCCCGCAACCCCCATAACACCCTTAAGAAAACAGTGTCAGGTGGCGCAAAGCACAAGGACCGGCATAAGGATCCCGGTTCGAACCCCGGCTCCCCACCTGCAGGGGAGTCGCTTCACAGGCGGTGAAGCAGGTCTGCAGGTGTCTATCTTTCTCTCCTCCTCTCTGTCTTCCCCTCCTCTCTCCATTTCTCTCTGTCCTATCCAACAACAACAACAACAATAATAATAACTACAACAATAAAACATCAAGGGCAACAAAAGGGAATAAATAAATAAAATAAATATTTAAAAAAAATTTTTTTAAAGAAAACAATGTCAAGAACCCTGAGTCCCTTTCATCACCTCAAGCACATTCAGTGCCAAAATGCGGAGAAAGCCGAGAAATATCTAAAAGAAAAATGAAACCAGCCAGAATCCCACTGATGACAGGTTTAGGCATTTCTTTGATCTTTGCTTCCAGAAATATTTGCTGAGAACTCCAGTCATGGTGAACATGCCTCATTTGAGCCTGGACTCAAATGTCACTGTCTCTTGTCTACATCACCCGTAACACCCTGTTCTGGGGGAAAGCTCTGTGACGCTGTATCCTGTGCTCTCTGACTCCCAGTTTCTTGGAAACTTAAAAGGAAAGACCACAGGCTCACACAGCTGAGCTGTCTCTCCATCCAGCTTTGGGCAACTGAGCAAGGCGTTTCCTGCTGCCTAGCCCTTTCCTGTAACGTCGGCACCACCCAGCCTCACCAAGCCTTGCTAAAGACTTTTTTTTTTAACATGTGAGGAAATAACCCCAAAGGACTCACACCATGGGGCTGAGCCACTTTCCTGACCCAATTCTGAGTCTTTATCTTTGAGAGGAAGGGAGGGCTAGCATAAGGAAAAGAGACCAGAGCACAGCTCCACCGTCCATGGAGCTCTCTTGGTGCTCTCATGATGCTCTCAGGTGGATCGGGCCCAGGGCCTCAGTCTTATACCTGTTCTGCCATTTTCAGGGGCCTCCTACTAAATGCTTTACTCAGTCTTGGCTGAGGAAAAAACAGTAACAGCAATTGAATATTTACTTACTTGTCTATTTGTTTACAGAGCACTGCTCAGCTCTGCTTCTGGTGGTGCCAGGGATTGAACCTGGGACTTCACAGACTCAAGAATGAGAGTCTTTTTTAGAGATGGCCTCGGACATCAAATATCAAGACCTGCCCCTCTGCCATCTTTGGCAGCCGCCTGGGATGAGCGACTCTTTGTATAACCATGAAGCTGTCTCCCTGGCCCTGCAGCAACTGAATTCATGGCGATTACCCTCAATTTTACTAACACATTATTATTTTTTGTTTGTTTGTTTTTGCCTCCATGGTTATCGCTGGGGCTCAGTACTGGCATTGTGCATCCACTGCTCCTGTAGCCATTTTTATTTATTTATTTATTTTTGATAGGACAGAGAGAAATTGAGGAATTGAGAGGGGAGAGGAAGATACAGAGGAAGAGATAGAGATAGACACCTACAGAACTGCTTCACCATTTGTGAAGTGACCCCCCCCCTTACAGGTGGGGAGCCGGGGGCTCAAACCAGGATCCTTACGCTTCATACTATGAGCACTTAATCCAGTGCACTACCGCCTGGCCACCTAACACAGTATTTTTACTCTCTCTCTCTAACTCTCTCTCTCTCTCTCTCTTTCTCTCTCTCTCTCTCTGCCACCACGGTCGCTACTCCCAGTGGTCTTTTGTTTTTCCTTTCCTCTAGAGAGAGAGTGGGAGACAGAAAGACACTGAAGTCCTGTTCCATCACTGATGAGGCTTCCCTCTTGCAACCACTCCTTTGTGGTGGCTGGGGCCTTGATCCCAAGATCTTGTGCCTAGTGACATGTGATCTCTGCCTGGTGAGCCACATGCCAGGCCCCCATTCTCTCTGAAGATCTCCTAGGACCTGGAAAATCCTTCTAAGATGCAGAGAGATGGAAAGATGGAGCGACAGAGGTCGAGGTCTGCAGAGGAGCGGACCTGGACCCCCGCCGGCCGATCAGGCCACACGGGAAGGCGCAGAGAGCCTGGGTTTTCCCCACAGAAAACAGAGACAGGGTTCCAAGCCTGCCCCAGAAGGTCAGGTGACATTATAGATATTAAAATTCTGTGAAATCCCAAAGCACTGCCTAGGTGGAGTGCAATGGCCTGAAGGTAGAATGTATAAACAAACTTGGGTTCAGGACTGGGAGATAGCAGAATGGTGATGCAGAAAGACTTTCATGCCTGAGGCTTCAAAGTCCCAGGTTCTACTCCCCACCACCACCATAAGCCAGAGCTGAGCGGTGCTCTGGTAAAAACAGTGATAATAGCGGAGTAGTAATAGCAGTAATACAAACTCAAGTTCAAATTACAACTCCAGTTAGAAATATTTTAGGGGCAGGGGCTGGGTGGTAGAGCACCCGAGAGAGTGTACATGTTACCTTGTGCAACTGCCTGGGTTCAAGTCTCCTGTCTCGGCCTGCAAGTGAGGGGAAGCTTCATAGTGATGAAACAGTGCTGCAGGTGTCTCTCTCTTGCCCTATCTCCCCCTTCCCGCTCAAGTTTTATCTCTATCAATCCAAAAATGAATTATTAAAAAAATAAAATAAAATATTGGGGCCAGGCAATGGTGCACCCAGTTGAGCACACACATTACCATGCTCAAGGACATGAGTTCAAGCCCCCAGTCCCCAACTGCAGGGCGAAAGCTTCATGAGTGGTGAAGCAGGTCTGCAGATGTCTCCCTCTCTCTCTCTCTCTCTCTCTATCCCTCCCTCCCTCCCTCCCTCTCTATATCCTCCTCCCCTCTCAATTTCTCTCTGTCCTAGCCAATAAAATAGGAAAAGAATGGTCACCGGGAATAGTGGATTTTCAGTGCCAGCACAAAGCCCAGTGATAAAGAAAATATTTAAAAGTTTGAAAAATAAATAAATATACGAGGGCAGGCGGTAGCGCAGCAGGTTAAGCACACACAGTATGAGTGCAAGGACCAGTGTAAGCCCCTGGCTCCCCAGCTGCAGGGGGGGTGGCTTCACAAGCAGTGACGCATGTCTGTAGGCGTCTCTCTTTCTCTCCCCCTGTCTTCCCCTCCTCTCTCAATTTCCCTCTGTCCTATCAAACAACAGTGACAGCAATAACATTAATAATAACAACAACAACGATAAACAACAAGGGCAACAAAAAGGGGGGGAAATAGCCTCCAGGAGCAGTAGGTTTTTAGTGCAGGCAACAGGCCCCTGGAGGCGAAAAGAAAGAAAGAAAGGAGGGGGAGAGAGAGACAGAGAGACAGAGAGAGAAAGAAAGGAGGGAGGGAAGGAAGGAAGGAAGGAAGGAAGGAAGGAAGGAAGGAAGGAAGGAAGGAAGGTAGGTTGATTCTAGGGCACAGTCTAGGAGCTATACATTGGATAAAGCTTTGTACTCTCAAGCTGGAGGTCCCCAACCTTAAAAGCCACAAGGTGAGTTTTATTTACTTGTTTATTTATTTTTCGATAGAGACAGAAAGAAATTGAGAGGGAAGGAGTAGATAGAGAGAGGAGATACCTGCAGCCCTGTTTCACCACTCCTGAAGCTTTCCCCCTGCAGGTGGGTACAGAGGCTTGAACCTGGGTCCTTGCACAGTGTAGTGTGTGCATTTAACCACGTACACCACTGCTTGGCCCCTCAAGGTGAGGTATTCTATCAACAAACAGCAGCAATGCATTTGGGTGCCTGTGGTACAAAGCCAGCTGTCGTCACCTAATGACAGCTTTCTTCCTCTAATGAACCTTCATTTCAAGGAGGGAGAGAAGGCCACTGGGGAGGAAGGGTTTGAAAGGCGACAGAGTAATGATCCTGCCCCTGTCCCACCTCCAGCCACTTAAGCTGGACATGATACTGAAATTCTAATTGATGCTGGCCTGGAATTATTTTTCAGAATGAAAATGAGAAATTATGCAATGCAACCTTTTAGGACATGATTGAGGGCTGAGGAAGGTACCATAATGGTGATGCAAAAAGCCTTTTGTGTCTGATGCACCAAAAGTCCCAGGTTCAGTCCCCAACACCATCATGAGCTTTGAGTAGTGTCCTGGTGAAAAGATAAATAAATAGATAGATAAATAAATAAATAAACCAAAGCATGATTGAAACCAGTGACAGAAGACAGTTTCCTGATGAGATCCTTCTAGCTGGCCGCTTTTTTTCCCCCAACTTGTGTCATGGTAACATTCTTTTTTTTTTTTTTTAATAAGACTTTATCTTGAGAGGCCAGTGAGACTCACCAGACAGGGTGCCTGCACTGCCATAGATGCGACCCAGGTTCGAGGCCCTGAACCACACAGAAAGTACAAGGGCAACGGATCAAACTTTGGTGCTGTGATGTCTTTCTCTTCCTATCTCCGTGTCTCTGTGTCTGTCTGTCTTTCTCTGACTCTCTGAATGACAAAAGTGGACAAAGTAGTAAAAGTTCACATGCACAAAGCCTTGACCATACATACATACACACACACACAATGTATATGTAATATTTATTGAATATATGATTTTCAAGGATGTAACTAGGGCCTCAAGAATATACAATCTCACTACTCTGACTGCTCTGGACACTTTTTCATTAAGAGATAGGTCCAAGTGGACCTCATGGGAACACACCTGAGAGAGCACACATTTTACTATGTGCTAGGACCCAGGTTCAACACCCTCCCCCATTTATCCTCTGTCCCCACCTGCAAGGGGGAAAGCTTCACGAGCAGTGAAGCAGGGCTTCAGGTGGCTTTCTGTCTCTCTCCCTCTCTGTCTCCCCCTCCTCTCTGGATTTCTGGATGTCTCTATCCAATGAATAAATAGAGATAATTTTTTTAAAAAATTTTTAAATCAATCCTGTGGCAGCCAGCTACTTCGGCTTCCCAGAGTGGCCACCAGGGGGAGCACTGGAGGGAGGCACCTAGTCCACAACGAGGTGATTGACTCAGTTCCCACATTACCACCTTCCCTCCTCAGAGTCTGCACGCCAGGCTCTGCTAGGGAACCATGACAAATGAAGAAAACAGAAAGCTCAGAAGGGCCCCAAGGGGGTCTCTCCATAGGCCACTTGTCTACACAGACCAACCAAGGCAGGAGTTGGCACACAATGGGTTTTATTAACAGCGCACAGCCAGGGCGTCCTCAGCTTCTCCTTCCTTTATCCAGTGTAAAAGCACTTCCCAACTTTATCCTCTCATGCCCCAGGGCCAGAGCTCAGTACTGTTCCTCAGGGAGACACAGCCAGATGTACCACCCACTCCAAACCCCCCCCAATATGCATGGGCCTTTCCTACCCCACAACCCCTCCACCTTCCTCCCACTTGATCTGTCCTGTCCCCCCAAGAAAACCCCCACACTGGGACCAGTTGCACCCAGAAACTTTCACAATCAATAGCCCCTCCTATGAGAGTCAGTGTCCCAGAAGTCCCCTTGGGTGACAGTGAGTGGCCTGTGACCAAAAACCTATGTCCCTAGAGGCCTCTCCCTCCAGGAACATGACTCATAGCGCTCAGCTTCGTCAGTTACTCTGAAGCCTAAAATCCGGGACAGCAAGCTAAAAGTAAACCAGGTGAGTGCCCAACTGGGGATGGGAGAGCCTGTTCATTTGGGGGGAGGGGCAGCATCAGGCTCTTTAGTTACGGATTTGGGGGGCTTCCTTGATGCCCAAGACAGTAGCACAGCCCAAAGGAAAAGGGAAAGAAGTTGGGGGCAGCTCTGTGGAGTGGGCTCTGTGTGTCAGTGGAGGAATATCGGGGTGCGGTTGGGGTGAGGATTCTGTGTCTGGGATCTAACAGTTATCTGAGATCTCTATCTGTGTCACAGGGAGTGAACTGGACAGCAGGATCTGGGGTGTCACTCCACGATGGCCCCACTATCCCAGCATCACCTAGGATCTTGCTAGAGGGACATGTTTCCCCTACCCGGACCTGCTGACCCAGAAACTCAGCAATCTGACTTTCAAAAGGCAATGAATGCCAAGCAGCCTGGGAGGCAATGCAGTGGCTTAGAGCAGAATACTTAGAGCATGAAGTCTTGAGTTCGATCCCCAGTATTGCAAGTGTCAGAGTGATGTTCTGGTTCTTTTGTTAATTAATAAATAAATCTTTAAGAAAATATAAGGGGGACATGGGGAGATAGCATAATAGTTCTGCAAAAAAAAAATGTCTTTCATGCTGATGGCACCAAAGGTCCCAAGTTCAATCCCCCAGCACCAATATCAGCCACAGCTGAGCAGTACTCTGGTTAAAAAATAAGTAAAAATAAACAAACAAACAAATAGTGAGCTCAAGCTGGTGTGTTGTCCTGAGTCCCCACAGGAACCACCAAGGAGGAGTGGAGTTTGTGGTAGGGGACTGGGGGGGCTCAAACTCAGGACCAACACTCTAGCCGCTGCACCACCTCCCAGGACTGCCTCTTCCTGGACTCCAAGTGGGGTTTCCTCACTGACAAGACTTCAGGCCCCCCTCCTCCGCCCCCTAGCCCCGTGCATGTCACCCCAGTTTAGGAGGCCTCTTGGGCCCCCCTGGCCCTGCACTCCCGGGGAGCGCTCAGGCCTGCTCATCGGGTGCCACTAGCTGCAGCGGCTGGGTGTTCTTGCCCTTGTCGTGCCAGCACACGTCGAACATGGGGTACACGGGCCCCGGCAGGCGCTCTCGGAAGGCAAAGAGCAGCTCGAGCGCATCGGGGTCGGTGGCATCATAGAAGGCCAGGACGCCGTCGGCGAAGCTCAGGTAGATGCCGATGCGCCCCAGCCTTGGATCCCGGGAGGGCAGCGCCCGCGGCTCCTTGGCCTCGACGTGCGCCTCCAGGGTCTTCCCGTCGCGCAGCCCGAGCAGCCAGAGCCCCTGCGAGGGCACCGCGTGCAGGCGACCGCGGCGGCCGGCCTGGGCCGAGATCACTCCCAGCGCCCAGCGCGGCTTGTCGCCCACCTCCACCTCCCAGTAGTGCTCGCCCTCCGACAGCAGCTGGCACGCCACCACCGCCACCGCCTTGTCGAACTGGCGCGGGTCGTCGCCGGCAGGGGGTGCCTTCTGCTCCGAGCACTCCACGCGGCGGCCCGAGGCCGACAGCACCAGGCTGGGGTGGGCCGAGCCCGGGTCCAGGGTGAGCTCGCTCAGTGCTGCGGGGTGAGGAGACACAGGCCTGGTGTCTGCTGGGCACAGCCCTTCCTAGCCTTCTCCAATACTCCCCAACCTTCCTCGACCTAAGGGCCAGCCTGGACTCCACTAATATTTGGGAGAGGGGGAGTCCTCTGCTTCCTGGGAAGCTCCCTTGATACTCAGCTGTCAAATGGGGGCGCTGAGGCCCACTCCCTGGGTTCGGGGAGGAGCGAGCTGATACAAGCCTTGCAGCTCACCTCAAAGGCAGAAACCGCGTGGGGTCACAGAGCTGGCCCCCTGCAGCACGGCCAGCCCCACATCAACCTGTATGGCCTTGGTGTCCTTTTTATTTTTTTTTTGTCACCAGGATTATTGATAGGGCTTGGCGCCTACAAGGCTCCACCATTCCCAGTGGCTTTTGTTTTTATTAATAGAGGCTGAGGAAGAGGAGAGAGACCTGCAGCACTATCCCACCGCTTATGACGCTTCCCCCTTGCAAGTAGGGTCTGGGGGCTTGAAGCCAGGTCCTAACACATAGTGATGTGTGCATTTGACCAGTTGCTCTAGCATCTGGCCCCAGCCCTTGGTGTCATAACCCAATCCCTGGGCCTGTATTACCCTGACTAAAACCGAGGCCCCCTAGTCAGGGAATCCTGGGATTCCCACATAGATATGATGGGCCTAGACCTCTAACAGATCCCTCTCTCCACCATCACCGGTCATCTCCATCAGGAACAGCATCATGGACTCTCTTGTGGGCCTCTACAGGACTTTGCCCTCAGTGAAGAACAACAATGGTAGGGACTGTCCCACTCTCCGAAGAGAGGCTGGGTCAACATACTCTGCCAGCCAAGGAAGACGGGTCCTGAAATGAGAGCAGCCTACAATGTTCCTAGCTGTGATCATGGACTGTGAGCTCAGACTGACAGGGATGCAGAGATTACACAGGCTCCTGTGCTAAATATGAACAGACATGGGCCCTAGGTCAGATGGATGGGTTCACAGTTACTGTATTTATATACTTTCCCCATATTAGAGATCTTCTCTCTGCCCTGATCCAGCTTTCTAGTCCTATCCTCATCTTCCCAGACAATACTTTTAGCCCACCTGCATGTTAGCTGTCGGGTTCAGGCAAAGATTAATAAAGTCATGGGACCCTTGGAATAGACCTAAAATAAACTTCCTAGCTCCTCCCAACATGAAGACCCCAAATTTCATGTTACAGTCTTACCTTTAGGTTCCTGACTATTAAACAATCTGCTTTATATCTTAATGTTTTTCAGCCACCAAGTTGCAGATGCTACCATGATGTCAACCTGACTTTCCTGGGCAGACAACCTCACCAATGTGTCCTAGAACCCCACCTCTCCAAAGCCTGTCCCACTAGGGAAAGATAGAAACAGCAGGCTGGGCATATGGGTCAACCTGTCAATGCCCATGTCCAGAGAAGAAGCAGTTACAGAAGCCAGACCTCCCACCTTCTGCACCCCCCCCCACAATGATCCTGGGTCCATACTTCCAGAAGGATAAGGAATAGGAAAGCTTCCAATGGAGGGGATGGGATAACTCTGGTGGGAATTATGTGGAATTGTACCCATCTTATCCTAAGGTCCTGTCGATCATTATTAAATAAATAATAAAACCGAGGCCCCTTCATTCCCACCAGCAGTAAACATTGCACAGGTCCAGCATATGTGTACATGTGCGTGTGTGTGTCCCAGAACTGTGTAATCTATAGCACTCCAATTTTCTCTGGCTCCTGGAGAGGAGGCTGAACCACAGGCCAAGTCAGCCCCCAGAGCTCAACATCTGCAGGAGCTCAACCACAGACACCCCGCCACCTATTCATCCTACCTCCAGCCAATGAGCAGGAATGCTGGTCCCAGGAAAGATGAGATGCTTGCCACCCAGCCCCTGGCCTCAGGGAGAAGAGGGAGCCCAGAGGTTCTGGGCCCCTGTCTCTCACACCCTGGCCCCCAGCTGGCACAGGGCACCAGCCACACAGCCCCACACATGAGCCAAGAGCAGAGATCCTACCCCCCCCACCCCCAACTACCTGGCATCAGAGCCCGGAACATCTTCCTCCACACCTGGAACTTGAAGTCATCTGAGATGACAGGCAGCTGGATGTCCAGACGGGCAGGAGCGGGAGACTCAGCCAGGATATTCTGCAGCCTGGGGAGGGGGGTTGGGGATAAGGGGGGCTTGTGGAGAGACTTTCTGGAGGAGGCATGGGGTGCGGTTGACCAGAAGACAGAGGCAGGGGCTGTGGTGGATGGAGTTCCATGTGTCCCACCACCCCACCAAAAAAAAAAAAAAAAAAAAATCACATCCTGGCTTGACTCTTCTGTTGGAGTTTCATTTTGAAAAGATAAAAAAAAGAAAAATTAAAATTCTACACCAAGATGGGCCCGGGAGGTAGTATAGTGGGTAAAGCACTGGACTCTTAAGTATGAGATCTGGAGTTTGATCCCTAGGATTCCATGTGCCAGAGCGATGCTCTGGCTGTGTCTGTCTCTGTCTCTCTCTTTCTCACTAACAAAGCTTTTAAAAAAATTAACACAAGGAGTCGGGTGACAGCACATCAGGTTAAGCGCACGTGGCACAAAACGCAAGGACCTGCATAAGGATCCCGGTTCGAGCCCCCGGCTTCCCACCTGCAGGGGAGTCGCTTCACAGGCAGTGAAGCAGGTCTGCAGGTGTCTATCTTTCTCTCCCCCTCTCTGTCTTCCCCTCCTCTCTCCATTTCTCTCTGTCCTATCCAACAACGACGACATCAATAACTACAAGAAAACAACAAGGGCAACAAAAGGAAATAAATAAATAAATAATAAATATTTTTAAAAATTAACACTAAGAAATGATGCTTTAGGGGGCCAGGCGGTGGTGTACCTGGTTAATTGCACACATACAGTGAGCAAAGACACAGGTTCAAGCCCCTGGTCCCCACCTGTAAGAGAGAAACTTCACGAGTGGTTAAGTGGGGTTGCAGGTGTCTCTCTGTCTCTCCCTCTCTATCTCCCCTTCCTCTCTCAATTTCTGTCTCTAACCAATAATAAATAAATTTTTTTTTAAAGATCTGTATGGAGGGGCCGGGTGATGCACCTGGTTGAGCGCACACATTAGAGTGTGCAAGGACCCGGGTTCAAGCCCCTGGTCCCCACCTGCAGGGGGAAACTTTGCGAGTGGTAAAGTAAGGCTGCAGCTGTCTCTCTGTCTCTCTCCCTCTACCTCCTCCTCCTCCTTCCTTCTCGATTTCTGGCTGCCTTTATCCAGTAAATAAGTAAAGATAATTAAAAAAAAATTTTTAAGCTCTATATGAAATGGTGCTTTCTGGTCCAGGAGGTAGCCCAGTGAATGAAGCACAGGCCTCTCACACATGAGGTTCTGAGCTTGATCTCCGGCAGAGCATGTGCCAGAGTGATGCCCTGGTTCCCTCATCTCTCCATCATTCATTAGTTAATAAATAAATATTTTAAGGAAGAAATGGTTTGTTATGTATATGTTAAGACAACTTAACAACAACAGAATACAATCCCCTGTGTGGATAAAGTCCATGCATCTCAGCCACTCCACCTCCACCACTCAGGCTCCACAGCTCCAGCCCTGAGCAGCCTGCACTCACTGTTCCCCCCACTCTAAGCTCTCTTCCAGCTCCTATTCATCCCTCACCATGCAATACAGAGGTGCACTCCTCCCCCAGGGAGCCTTCCTGGCCACCCTGTGCCCTCAGGTGACACACAGTGACATGGCTGTCCCTCCCAGCCCAAAGCCGTCTCCACACAAGTATGGGAGGTCCCCGAGAACTAGGTCAGGGTCAAGGTCATGCCTGTGTTCCACACAAGGTTCAGGGAACTTCAGGGGAGAGAGGGAGAGGGGGCTGTGTGGGCATGCAGTGAACAGAGGGGTGTTTAGTCCCTGGGAGACTAGGCGGGCTGGGAGTCAGGGGTCGGCGTGGGGCAGTGGGTCTCACCTGCTGGTCATCAGGCAGTATTTCTGGAGAAAGAAAAACAGAGAACTGAGAGGAGGTAGGCAAGTGGGATGTAGGGGGGGTCCTCTTCTGTTTCTTTCTTTTTCCTTTTTAAATGTAATTTATTTGTTTTAGTTTAATGAGAGAAATACAGAGAAAGAGATCAGAGCACCGCTCAGCTCTGGCTTCTGGTGGTACTAGGGACTGAACCTGGAACCTCACAGCCTTAGGTGTGAAAGTCCTTTTGGAGAACCATTATGCTGTCTCCCCAGGTTTTTTTTTCTCCTATCTGTGGGGCATCATCACTCCAGGCTGGCTTTTTCAGATATATATAGAGAGAGGTGGCCCAAGAAAAAGCACAATGGACACAGCACTGGACTTTCAAGCCTGCTGTTTTGAATCTGACCCTGGCATCATATACGCCAGAGTGATGCTCTGGTTCTCTCTCCTCTCCTTTTTCTCTCTTATTAATAAATCATTTGGGGGGTCGGGCGGTAGTGCAGCAGGTTAAGCACACATGGCTCAAAGTGCAAGGACCCACGTGAGGATCCCAGTTTGAGCTTCCTATGTCTTCCTCTCTGTATCTCTCTCATTAAAACAAAATTTAAATATATATACAACTTGGTTCCCTAAAGCAAAGGTCTCTGGGGGAGGAGTGGATGAGGGGGTTGGGGAAGAGGGGCTTGGTGTCCTGGTGCATGATGGAAGAAAAGGAGCTAAGTTGGGGGTGAGAATGATTTGCAGACACCTGTCATGGAGAGATGAGAAATTGTGTCACTGTGTCAACAACTGTAATGATAAACCATTATCTCCCCAATAAAATGATTTAGGGGTGGGGGAAGGTGTCCCTTTGCCCGAAGAAACTAATCGTCCCTGTCAGAAGATTGCCAGCAAGGTGGTGCAGTAGTTACAGCAATGGACTTAATTAAATGCATGTCATCCGAGTTCGATCTTCAGTAGTGCATGTTCCAGAGTGATGTTCTGGCTCATTCTCCTCTTTATCTATCTATCTATCTCTCCCTCTCTTTCTCTCTCTCTCGTTAATAAATATTTTTAAAAGATAATAATAAAAGAAGATTACTCTGAGGCCACAGGTTCAATCCCCAGCCCCACTAGAAGCCAGAGCTGAGCAGTGCTCTGGAGTGTCTCTTCTCGTCTCTCTCTCTCTCTCTCTCTCTCTCTCCTAACTAATTAAAAATAATAATAAAGGAGAATTGCCCTCATGAACATACAAACGCACAACCCCTGTAGCTCTGGTCACTTTGCGCTGCGTCCCACACAGACGCGATCTCTGAGCAGTGGCCCACCACCACCACCACCACCCAGTCTGTCCCTGCCCTCTCGGGTCTGGGGGTCGGGCCTCGCCGCAGGAGGAACTCACGGTGAGGAACTCGGTCTGCGGCTTGTCGGCCAAGTCCCGCAGCACCCCGTGCATGTTGCGCAGCTGCTCCAGGTAGGAGCCCAGGGCGCCCAGCTCGCGCCGCAGCGCCGCCCCCGCGTCCCCGCGCACCCGCTCCGCCTCGCGCTCCAGCGAGCCCTCCAGCGCCGCCAGGAACTGCCGCATGCGCCCCAGCTGCTCCCCGACGGCCGCGCGGAACTGCCGCACCGTCTCCTGCGGGGCGGGGGAGGGGGAGAAAGGCCGAAGCGCTTGACCCCGGAACCCCCACTCCAGGCCGGGGACCCACACACACACTCTGGGTTGCAGCCCTCACCTCCACCTCCGCCAGCTGTCGCTCCAGGACCGCCACGCACTTCTCCTTGCGCTCCTGCGCCTCCTGCAGCTGCAGCTGCTGCTGGGGGAGCTGAGTCTGGGGGGGACACGAGGAAGTGGGTTCCCGCGGTAGAGCGCACACGTCACCCTGTGCCGGGACTCGGGTTCATATGGGGGCACCACGTGGGGGCACCTTGCACAGGGGGAGGTCATGCGCGGTGGAGTGGTGCTGTGGTCTCCCTCCACCTCTCTCTGTCTCTCTCTCCTCTCTCTCTCTCTTGCCCTCTCTCTCGCCCAGTCTGTTTCTGTGATTTAAAGGAGGTTGAAGGGGGGCAGGTGCTGGCGCACCTGGTTGAGCTCATATGTTACAATGTACAAGGACCAGGGAGGGGTTCAAGCCCCTTGTCCCCACCTGTAGGGGAAAAGCTTTGAGAGTGGTGAAGCAGTGCTGCAGGTGTCTCTCTGTCTCTATCCCCTCTTCCCTCTCGATTTCTAGCTGTCTCTTTTCAATAAATAAACATAATTTAAAAGTTTTTTAAAAAAGAAAATACTTTTAAAAAATAAAGGGGCCATAAGGGCTGGGGAGAAAACTTAGTGGTTCTGTAAAAGATTTTCATGCCTGAGTCTCCAAGTTCCCAGATTCAATCGCCAGCACCACCAGAAACCAGAGCTGAGCAAGTGCTCTGGTGTTTCTGTCTCTGTCTTTCTCATTAAAATAAAGAAAATATTTTAAAAGGGGGTGCACAAAAAAGTCCTCCAGCTGTGATGGAATCGGGCAAATGTGAAGCCTGGGGAAGATGGGGAGAAGGAGGAGGAGGAAAAAGGAAGAAGAATAATGGGAGGGGGGAGAAATAGAAGATGGTGAACATGAAGGAGAGAAGGGGTGGAAGAATAATGGTTGATGGGAAACAGGGTGGTGGCACATCTAATTAAATGCACACATTGCAATATGCAAGGACCCAGGTTCAAGCCCCTGGTCCCCACCTGCAGGGGGAAACTTCACAAGTGGTGAAGCTGAGCTGCAGGTGTCTCTGTCCTCTCTCTCGCCTCCTTCCCTCTCAATTCCCCAAAGCCACCTGTGAGTCCCCGTATGCTTGGGCATGTTCCCACTGGTCACTGTTTCCTAGCCCTGGATACCCTGACCCTGTGCCCTCAGCCCTTCCAAGGTGGTAATGAGGAGGGAAAACACAAACGTAGTCTTTTCCCCAGGTCTGGGCACACAGCAGGCTGCAGGGCATGAGGGCTGGTGCATGAAGCTATGATACCTCCTCCAATTTCCAGGTTCCATCAACCTCCCTGCATACCGCTGGGATCTGGGGGCATGTGATTTAATAGAAAGCATTTTCCGTGGCCTCCCAGCAGGTGCTCAGTGGGGAAAGTGCTGGACTCTCCAGCATGAGGTCCTGGGTTCCATCCCTGATATCACATGTGCCAGACTGATGCTCTGGTTCTTTCTCCCTCAATTTCTCTCTCCCATTTTTTTCCCACCTCCAGGGTTATTGCTGGGATTAAGTGCCTTCACAAGTCCACTGCTCCTGGCAGCCTTTTTTTTTCCCCATTTTATTGGATATGACTGAGAGAAACTGAGAGGGGAGGGAAAGATAGAGAGGGAGAGAGAAAGGCAGATACCTGCAGACCTGCTTCACCACTTGTGAAGCAACTCCCGTGCAGGTGGGGAGCTGGGGGCTTGAACAGGGATCTTTACGCCGGTCCTTGCACTTCTTTCTACTCTGCCCACTTAGCCCAGTGCTCCATCAGCTGGCCCCCCTCTCTCCCATTTATAATTTTTGTTTCCTAATGTACCTACTGCCTTAACCAATGAAACACATCTGGAGGCAGGTAGTACACCACCTCTAATCACACTGCCCCCACCTGCATCCCTGACATTCTGCCCCATCTTCCTCTTCTGTAAAATGGGAGCAGCCACGCCCATCTCACCTGTGCCAAGCCTGCACACACACACCCATAGTGATCCCTGGGAGCTCCAGGACTGGGTGGAATGCCAGCTCACTCTCCTCCCCGGAGACGCCCTCCTAGGAGGCCATTGTCCTGCCCATGGCAGGCCCAGGCTGCCCACCCTGTGCAGGGCCCAGAGGCTCAGAGGCGGCTAAGGAGCCATGAAGATGAGGGCTATCATCCCAGAAGCACTGCACAATCTGACAGCTGACGAGCTCAAGAAGTCCAAGCAAGGGAGTCGGGCAGTAGCACAGCAGGTTAAGCGCACATGGCACAGAACACAGGGGTTGGAGTCAGGATCCCGGTTTGAGCCCCCTGAAGGGAGGTCACTTCGCAAGCGGTGAAGCAGGTCTGCAGGTGTCTGTCTTTCTCTTCTCCTCTCTGTCTTCCCCTCCTCTCTCCATTTTTCTCTGTCCTATCCAACAACAACAGCTATGGCAACAACTACAACAAGCACAACAACAAGGGCAACAAAATGGGAAAAATAGCCTCCAGGAGCAGTGGATTCTTGGTGCAGCACTGAGCCCCAGCAATAACTCAGGAGGGAAGAAGAAGAAGAAGAAGAAGAAGAAGAAGAAGAAGAAGAAGAAGAAGAAGAAGAAGAAGAAGAAGAAGAAGAAGAAGAAGAAGAAGAAGTTCAAGTTCAAGCAAGAGCTGAGTAACTATAAGATGCTTGAGGGCCTGGGAAAAAAAAAATCTCCAAGCGGGGAGCTGGAGCGGATGAGTGCCCTGGCCTTCGCAGTCAGGATACTGTGTACCACGAGGACTATAGCGCCCAGCTGGCTGTGAGATTGTTCAAGAAGATGGGCTTGCAGGAGAAGGCTGCCCGGCTTCAGCAAGCCTTATGAGACGCCCCCTATTCTGCAGCCTGGAATGAAATGGCCCTTGTGCCTAGCTGCCTGTCTCCCCCAGGAAACCCCCTCCCCCCCGCCCAGCTCCAGCCCTGCAATCCCTTCCTCCTTCACACTCCTTCTTGGAGTAATTTTGCTGGTGGCAGTTGTCTGGGACCTGAGGTGAGTCTACGCCTGGAGGACTTCCCGGAGGAAGCACCTTTTGCGCTGGGTTGGGAGACTACCAGCCGCCAGTGCTGGGTTGGACAGGGAGGGTCAGGGAGGTTGGGTCCCTGGGGAAGGCCTGGGGAGTCGGACACCAGCCTGAGGATGAAAGGTTACCCCTTCCAGAAGTGGGGGTGAGGAGTCACTGAAAAGAAAAATGGGAAGACATTGGCAGCGGCTATGCAGCTGGGAGGAGACACCTGGACCTGCCCCCACCTCCGCAGGCCCCTCCTTCATTCTTTCTGGACCCAATAAAAGTTCCCAGACTCCGCCTCCAGGGGTCTGTGGGGGCGCATTCCCGCCTTGGGCTGACCCTTGCCGCTTCTCCATTTCCCCGTATCTGGGTGTCTGCAGCGTCCCCCCACCCTCACCCCAGGATCTCCCCAGATCTGGGGTGCGCGCCGCCGTGGGTGGGCGGCGACTCAGCTAAACCCTCAGCTCTAACCAGAAAAACAGCTCGGCTGGGGGACCCAGTGCCAACCCGGCCCTGCACCCCAGGGGGAGCCCTGGGCGGGCGGGCCCGGTCTCATGATGTTGAATAGCTTTGGGGTTTGACTGTACTCCAAAACCCCGACCCACCCACCCACTCTAGCAGGCTCGGCCCGGCGCTGGGTGTTTGCTCCGGGCTCGGTGACGCCCCCCAGACACACACACCGCCCCGCACCTTGAGGCGCGCATGAGCCTCGGCTGCGGGCAGCAGGCGGTGGCCGCGGTGGGAGCCGAGCGAGGCGCAGACGCCGCACACGAGCGCGCGGTCCTGCTCGCAGTAGACGCTGAGTGGGTCCAGGTGCTCCTCGCAGTGGCCCTGTGGCACCTGCGCCAGCCCCTCGACCAGGCGCGCCAGCTGCAGGTTGGTGCTGAGCGCCTGTGGCCGCGTGGGCGCCTGGCAGGTCGGGCAGGGCACCGCGCCATCGGGCCCCGGCTCCCCGGCCGCTCGGCACAGGCAGGCGTGGCAGAAGCTGTGGCCGCACTCGGCTGTCACAGGCGCGTCGAACAGCTGCAGGCACAGCGGACAGGACAGCTCCTGGTGCAGCAGACGGGGCGCAGACATGGGGCTGGAGGCGGCAGGGCAGGGGGGTTGGTTAGGGGGGCAGCCGCGGGCCCGCAGCCCCGCCCGTGAAGACTTCACACTCCTCAGTCCCACCGGTGAATAGCTCACTGGGGTGGGGCGCCACTTGGCCTCGTGCTGGGGGGGATCCCAGCCTGGCTTTGAAGGAAACTTCAGTGCTGTGGTCTCTTTCACTATTTCTCTCTGCCTTTTTGTCTCTCTAGCTGAAAAAAATCATCCTGGAGCAGTCAAGGTTTAATGACTCCCCCCTTCCCAAAAATACACTAAACACCCACAGGCACACACACAGGCGCGCGCACACACACACACACACACACTCAAACTCAGTCATCCAGGAAAGGACTGGCCCTAGGCCCCAAATGTGCCCATTTCAAATGTGCACATTTTCTATTCCAGTTCCCAAATACCAGCCCTAGTGCCAAACAGCCACAGCCACTGTCCTGGCCTCCACTTTTTTTAGAAAGACCAAGAGGCACAGAGTAAAAGCAACCACAGCACCAAAACTTCCTTCTATGTGCTGTGGGCCAGGCTCAAAACCAGATCACACATATGGCAACGCAGCGCACTATCCCGCCCCCCTTATGACCTTTTTGAAACCTAGACTTGGGCTCCAAAGTCTTTGGAGCTCCTTGCCTTACCCCATCTCCCCTCCAGGACCCCAGGACCCCCAGGACCCCTAGCCCCCACACCTCCAGGCCCTAGGACTCACCCGTGTGGTTGGAGCTTTGAGGCTGAAAGACTTCCAAGAGGGCCGGTCAAGGTTAAGTTGAAAGAGGTAGGGAGGAGAGTCAGAACTGTGTCTGCAGACAGGCCAGGGACAAGTGGCAAACTCAGAGCGAGGACAGGAGACACAGCCAGCAGTAGACAGACGGCACGGGTGATGGCCACACAATGGACAGAAAACAGACCCTCCCCACAGCAGCCCTGAGTCATGGCTATATTTAGCCTTTCTGCCCACACCCCCCACCATCACTTCTGGAAACCAGTTCTAAAAGGGAAAGCACATGTCACGGCCACCTGGCCTGGTCCATCTCACTGTCACCTCCCCTGTCCACCCAGAGCCAGAGCTGACAGCCAGCAGAGAGCAGGGCCTGTCTCCTCCAAGGGCCGGCTTAGTAACTCCCTAGGATAGTTCACTGCTTTGCCATGTGCGCCACCCAGGTTCAAGCCTGGCCCCCACAGCATTGGAGGAAACTTGGGTGCTGTGGTTTCTTTCGTTTCCCTTTTTCTGCCTCCATTTTTATCTTCATTTTTATCTTGCTTCAACTCTCAGGCAAATAAATAAATCTCCTCTGAAGCCAGATGTGGCCCCCTTGACAAGTCTTTAGACTGTCTCCAGGCTCTGGGGCTCAGTCTTCCTGAATGTTCAGAGCTGCTGCAGGGAGCTAGCTGGTGGTCATGCTTAGCCCAGGTACCTCACCAGGCTGCAACTGTCTGATCCTCTCAGATAGAGAGGAGAGAATGTTTATCATGATTCCTTTGGATAAAAACAAACAGCCTAGTTTGAATTCTCAGAAGTGAACTGTCTTAAAGAGTTAGGACATTTCACCAGAACCTCACAAATTTCAAACTCAGAACCTCACACTTGAGAGTCCAGTGCTTTATCTGCTAGGTGACCTCCCAGGCCTCATTCAATTATTTTTTTAAATATTTATTTATTTAGATGGCAGGGGGCCAGGTGGTAGTGCAGTGTGTTAAGCGCACGGACTGACAAGGATCCCAGTTCGAGCTCCCAGCTCCCCACCTGCAGGGGGGTTGCTTCACAAGCGGTGAAGCAGGACTGCAGGTCTCTATCTCTCTCTCCCCCTGTCTGCCTTCCCTTCCTCTCTCCATTTCTCTCTGTTCTATCCAACAATGATGACAGCAATGGCAACAACAATGATAAACAAGGGCAACAAAAGGAAAAAAATAGCCTCCAGGAACAGTGGATTTGTAGTGCAGGCACAGAGCCTCAGTGATAACCCTGAAGACAAAAATAAAAATTGAGATGGCAAAGAGTTCTACAAATATTTTTCTCTAATTATTTTATAGTTTCTGGTCTCACACCCAAGTCCTTGATCCTTCTGGAGTTTACTTTTGTGTGTGGTGAAATATAGTAGCTTAGTTTCATTCTTCTGCATGTTTCAATCCAATTTCCCCAACACCGTTTGTTATAGAGACTCTTCTTTCTCCATTTAATAGTTTGGGCCCCCTTGTCAAAAATTAGATGACCATAGGTGTGGGGGACTTTTTTTTTTTTTTGCATGGTACTGTGTGCACTCTCCGGGGTGCAACACCTCCTGGCCATGAGTATTGGACTTTATTTTTTTATTTATTAATGATAAAAATAGGAGGAGAAAGAGAAAGAGCCAGACATCACTCTGGTACATGTGCTGCCAGGGATTGAACTCAGGACCTCATGCTTCAGAGTCTAGTGCCTTAGCCACTGAACCACCTCTGAGGCCACTTTTTTTTTTCCTCCAGGGTTATTGCTGGGCTCGGTGCCTGCACCATGAATCCACCGCTCCTGGAGGCCATTTTTCCCCCTTTTTGTTGCCCTAGTTGTTGCAGCCTCGTTGCGGTTATTATTGCCATTGTTGACGTTGCTTTGTTGTTGGATAGGACAGAGACAAATGGAGAGAGAAGAGGGGAAGACAGAGAGGGGGGAGAGAAAGATAGACACCTGCAGACCTGCTTCACCGCCTGTGAAGCGACTCCCCTGCAGGTGGGGAGCCGGGGGCTCGAACCGGGATCCTTACGCCCGTCCCTGCGCTTTGCACCACGTGCGCTTAACCCACTGCGCCACTGCCCGACCCCCGAGACCACTTTTTATAAAAAAACTTTTTACAGGCCACAAACCTGTGGCTTCCAGAGCTCTTGAGAAAGTATTGGGGGGAGGAGGGAATAGTGACACACCTGGTTGAGCGCACGTGTGTTTTAAATAATTTTTTATTTGTTAAATTTGTTACAAGATTATAAGATTACAATGTATAGTTAGTTTCACATCACATCCACTACTAAAGTTCTGTATCCAGCCTCCCAAAAATAACCTCCATAGTTTCAGTGCACATGTTACAGTGGCAAGGACCTAGGTTCAAGCCCTGGAGCCCCCAGTGTCCACCTGCAGGGGGAAATCTTTGTGAATGGTGAAGTAGGCTTGCAGGTGTCCGCCCCCCCTTCCCCACATCCTCCCCTCCCCCCTCTTCCCCCTTTTTCCCAGCCCCCCTCTTCCCCCATTCTTCCCCCTCTCCCTTCCCCCCTCCCCCTCTAAAAGAAGTCATTTTAGAGTTTATTCAAACTGCCTTAGAAGACTTTTTTATTCACTATTTTGCTACTACATGTATTTTTAAAAATATCTATGCTCTTTGATAGTGGGTGCTGTGTCGAACTATTTGCTATAATATAATCTTATAAGCCACTACTAATCACACATTTTTCAAATGGCTTGGAAAAATTATAAATATATATATTATAGATGTTCAAAATCTTCTTCCCTCTCATAGGAATTCCTTTTCCTTTTGCTAAACCCCTGTTCTTCAGCCTGCATTAATGAACTGCATTAACCTTTGCTTCTGTTGCTATTGTACTTTCTGAGGTTTGTGATTTCATTTGTGAAAGACCTGGGTTTAGTGTGGCTTGTACTCACAGAACACAACAACCGAAGGATGACAGGACAGAAGAATACAAACCACACCAATTAAAAAAAAAAATGGTGAAATCCAAAGCAATTAAAGCAACTACCACAATGAATGAGGACAGGAGCTCAGAAGAAACTCCATATAAGCCAGAAGCAACTAAGATTGAGGAAAATATCCAAACAATTGATGCGTTAATCACAGGAGTGAGGAAAGCTTTTGAAGAAAATGCTATAAGAAATGGGGAAATAGGGGGTCGGGCTGTAGCGCAGCAGGTTAAGCGCAGGTGGCACAAAGCACAAGGACCGGCATAAGGATCCCGGTTCGAACCCCGGCTCCCCACCTGCAGGGGAGTAGCTTCACAGGCGGTGAAGCAGGTCTGCAGGTGTCTGTCTTTCTCTCCCCCTCTCTGTCTTCCCCTCCTCTCTCCATTTCTCTCTGTCCTATCCAACAACGACAACAACAATAATAACTACAACAATAAAACAACAAGGGCAACAAGAGAATAAATAAATAAAATAAATATTAAAAAAAAAAGAAATGGGGAAATAACAGATGAGACCCTCAAAGAAAGTACTAGCTATGACAAGGTAATTAGAGAACTGAAAGCTAAAATAGCTGAGGCAAAAGGCCAACTAGCAGAACAAGCTAATATTGTAACTGAGAAAGGTTAAAAAAAAAAAAAAGCTAAACTGAAGAAGGAAGCTGAAGGAATGGAAAGCAGATTAACAGAAAGAGAAAACAGAATTAGCCAGGCAGAGGATGAGCTAGAGAAAACTAAGAAGGAAGTAAAAGAGCTAAAAAAAAAAAAAAAAGAAAGAAATTGAGAGACACTAAAAACAACAGAGACATATAGGATGCTCTCAAAAGAAGTAACATTTGCATAATTGGCCTGCCAGAGCAAGAAAGAGAGGAAGGGGAAGAAAACATCTTAGAGGAAATGATAGAAGAGAACTTCCCCACCCTAAGCAAAAAGAATATTAAGAG
This sequence comes from Erinaceus europaeus, assembly GCF_950295315.1. Taxonomy (NCBI): domain Eukaryota; kingdom Metazoa; phylum Chordata; class Mammalia; order Eulipotyphla; family Erinaceidae; genus Erinaceus; species Erinaceus europaeus. The sequence goes on along the minus strand of NC_080176.1, from coordinate 19,800,548 downwards.
TCAAGAGGTTCAGAGAGTCCAAAACAGAATCAACTCAGACCTGAAGACACCAAGATGCACCACAGTCACAATGAAAAGAAGTAAGGATAAAGAAAGGAGCCTGAAGGCTGCAAGAGAAAAACCAAAAAGTCAAATACAGGGGGAAACCATAAGACTATCAGCATACTTTTCCACACCAAGCCTAAAAGCCAGAAGAGAATGGCAAAGTATCTATCGAGCTCTCAATGAAAAAGGGTTTCAACCAAGAATAGTATATCCTGATAGACTGTCATTCACATTAGATAGAAGGATAAAAACTATCTCAGACAAACAATAGTTAAAGGAGGCAACTATCACCAACCCTGCCCTGAAAGAGGTTCCAAAAGACCTCCTAGAAACAAGAACATCACCAAAATACTTGCCATATATCAGAGCAAATAAAAAATTATTGAATAGTGCACTGCAATACTGTAGAGGCCTGTGATCGAATCCCTGGAGTCAGATGTCTCTACTTAAAGGTAAGCCCGAAGCAGGGAAGAGGGGGAAGAAGGAGAAGAGGGGGGAAAGGGAGAAGAGGGGGAAGAGGGGACTCATAGTGCAGGCACAAAGCCCCAGATAACCCTGAAGACACACACACACACAAATTGAGATGGCAAAGAGTCCTACAAATATTTTCCTCTAATTATTTTATAGTTTCTGGTCTCACACCCAAGTCCTTAATCCATCTGGAGTTTACTTTTGTGTATGGTGAAATATAGTGGCTTAGTTTCATTCTTCTGCATGTTTCAACCCTATTTCTCCCCCTACCCTCTCAATTATTTAAAGAAAAAGTATTAAGATAGTCCTCACAGAACCCTCTCGGAATAGATCTTTCCTTTTTATATATAATTTTTTATTTATTATATAATTTCCCCCCCTTTTGTTGCCCTTGTTGTTTATTGTCATTGTTGTTGTTATTGCTGTCGTTGTTGTTGGGTAGGACAGAGAGAAATGGAGAGAGGAGGGGAAGACAGAGAAGGGGAGAGAAAGATATAGACACCTGCAGATCTGCTTCACTGCCTGTAAAACGAACGCCCTGCAGGTGGGGAGCTGGGGGCTCAAACCTGGTTAAGCAGAAGTAGGTACAAAAGGTTTGAGCCCCCTGGCTCCCCACCTGCAGCAGGGATGCTTCACAAGCTGTGAAATAGGTGTACGGGTGTCTTTCTCCCTATCTCCCCATCTTTTCTCAATTTCTCTCTGTCCTAGCCAATAAAATTGAAGGGGAGGGGAAAGAATGGCCACCAGGAGCAGTGGGTTCATAGTGCTGGCACTGAGCCTCAGTGACAACCCTGGAGGCCAATAATGATAATAATAAAAATAAAAATTAAAAAAAAACAGAGTGACGAGAGCACCACTATGGAACATGCGACACCAGGACTCAGACTGGGAGTCTCAGGAATATAAGCCCCAAGCTCGAGCAGTTGAACAACCTCCTCAGTCATTATTTCACACATTATTTATGTTTGTTTATTTCTTTTTTCGATAGGGATAGAAAAGACAGAAAGAGAGAGAGTGAAAGGAACCACAGCACCAAAGTTTCCTTCAATGTAGTGGGAGCCCAGGCTCAAACCAGGGTCACCCAGGTGGCAAAGCAGCGCACTATCCAAGTGGGCTATTTCACAATTCATATTATTATTTTAATAGTTTTTATTGTTTTATATTTATTTATCTTCCCCTTTGTTGCCCTTATTTTATTATAGTAGTTATTATTATTATTGATGTCATCACTGTTGGATAAGACAGAGAGAAATGGAGAGAGGAGAAGAAAACAGAGAGGGGGAGAGAAAGACAGACACCTGCAGACCTGCTTCACCGCCTGTGAATTGACCCCCCTGCAGGTGGGGAGCTGGGGGCTCGAACTGGGATCCTTATGCTGGTCCTTGTGCTTTGCGCCATGTGCGCTCAACCGTCTGCGCTACCACCCGACCCCCTATTTCACAATTCTTAACCCGTTTACAATCTCCCAGCCTGATGTCATAGCTTCAGAACAACCTAACACTGTCTCTCTCTCCTCTGAGGTCACCACATGGCCCCAGGCAAGTCAGTGCAGAGCTCAGGTGCTGGTGTTAAGGGGTTGATGGTAGGGCAACAGGGGTTGTGGCCTATGGCCCCAGCAATCAAGGGTGACTTTGGGGACCGGGAAGCCATAATCAGGAAGCATCTCACCACCAACGGCTCTGGCTCCAATCCAGGGAACAAGGATAGACCTGAGGGAACACCTAGAGGCTCTCTCTTGCCAAGTGTCAAAGTTCAGAGAGCCGGTCCAGAAAAGGGGGCCCAAGGAGTAGGGATTACCAGAAATTTCCAGAGAGCTCGCCCAGCTCCCCAGATGGAAACAGTTCTGCCACCACCCCAGTCCCCTTCCCACGTCCCCGCAAAGCCCTTTTCAGAGCACTGAGGGCTGGCCAGGGAAGTCCCTTAAGAACACAGGACATATGCCCAAGAGGTCACCCCCAAAGCAGTCCACTAAGAGACAGAAGTCTGGGAATCAGATCTGAGTGAGCCTGACCACATACACACTGCCCTCTATTTCACAATCTCCAGAATAGGCTATGTACATTCTAGAACATTCTACGAAGAAGAAGGAGGAGGAGGAGGAGGAGGAGGAGGAGGAGGAGGAGGAGGAGGAGGAGGAGGAGAAGGAGGAGAAGAAGAAGAAGAAGGAGAAGAAGGAGTAGAAGAAGTTAATGCCATCATCCCAATCATTGCAATTGCAACATCTGCCCTTCTCAGAGGGCTTGCAGACTGCCTGGAGGAGGTGTGCAGCTCCAGATCTGTGTTTTCTCCAAGAATTTCTGAGGACAGAGAGCAGGGCTTGGAAGATATTGCTAGGGATTTGGGTCTGAGACTCACAGACATGGTTCCATCGGTGTCTCTTCACTGATAGCTGTGTGTGGATTTCCAGAGCCATTTCTGAACATTTATTTTTACCTCTCAAGAGCCCACTGAGTTGTTGAGAGAACTAAGTGAGAGTGTGCTTAGTATGAAGCCTAGAAACACAGCAAACTTGAAAATAATGGGAATGGTTGTTACTATGATTATTACCTTCTGCTAGGCCTTACCAAAGGATTGGGCAACTAGTATTTATAAAGATATCTTTTTAGAATGTAAGTGAGGGAGATAGCATAGTGGTTCTGCAAAAAGCTTTATTTTTAATTTTATTTCCATGAAAGAGAAAGATACAGAGAGAAGTACCATAAGCTCAGCTCTGGTTTAAGAGGGTGCTGGAGATAGGACCTGGGACCTCTGGTGCCTCAGGCATGACGGTCTTCTGTGGAACCATTATGATGTCTCTCCGGCCCCTGCAAAAGGTTTTCATGCCTGAGGCTCCAAGGTTCCAGGTTCAATCTTTGGCATGGCCATGAGCCACAGCTGAACAGTGCTCTGGTAAAGGGAATAAAAAGAAAGTGAGAGAGAAATAAAGAAAGAAATTAAGAAAGAAAGAACGGAAAGAAGAAGTAGAGGGAAGGAGGAAGGAAGAAAGAAGAGAACAGAAGGGAGTCAGGCAGTAGTGCAGCGGGTTAAGTCCTGGCACAAAGTGCAAGGACTGGCTTAAGGATCCCGGTTTGAGCCCTGGGCCTCCCACCTGCAGGGGAGTCACTTCACAGGAGTTGAAGCAGGTCTGCAGGTGTCTGTCTTTCTCTCCCTTCTCTGTCTTCCCCTCTTCTCTCCATTTCTCTCTGTCTTATACAACAACATCAATAACAACAAAAATAACTACAACAATAAAACAACAAGGGGGATTCGACTTCCGGAGGCGGAGCTACGAGCAGCAGATCGCTTTCTCTCCTCTCCTCTCCTCTCCTGGATCAACAAGGAATACCAAAGGAGACCACTCGGACCGAAACAAGACAGCACTAGAATGACCACAGAAACCCAGTAAATCACCCGTGAGTACAAACACACATGGCTGGTGACAGAGAGGAGAGAGGGGCCTAAGGAGAGATTAAGTGACTGCTAACAGTTCAACAGTTTGTCAGTGGAGACACCACCTCCAGTCTGCTCCACCAACAAGGGGACAGCTGAAGGGAGGAAAGGACTCCCCAGAGACTCACCAAGTGCAACTCTGAGTCTCCATTGCTACTACCCTCAGAATCTGGAGCAGCGACAGGAAGGGACACGAGGGGACAGAGATCTAACCGGGAAGCTCAGGAGAAGACCTATACCTCGGTGGCATAGCTGAGGGGCTGTGAAAGTCTCTTTGCATAACCACTGGATTATCTCTGCCACACCCTGCTTTATCTCTTGGTCAGGAGTCAGTGATTAAGCTAAGAAGCCTATTGATAGTTTAAAAGCCCTCAGGCTCCCATAGCCTACAGGGGAAAAAAAAAAAAGGCTTTTACACCACTGAACTCCAACTCAGGGATTGAAAAAACTGTTAACTTATATAAAGTGGTTAAAACAACAAGAAAAAATATTGGAGACTCGAACCAGGACAAGAGTCCAGCTAAAAGTCCTCCAGAGGGTGAAGCACAAAACAAGTTCAACATCCAAACATTAGCTAAGGAAATAATAACAGGAGTGAGTAAAGAATTTGAAAAAATTGTAATCAGAAATGCAGGAACAACAAATGAGAATATGGAAGAAAATTCTAATTATCTCATGGTTATTAGAGAGCTGAAAGCTGAAATCGCTGAGCTAAGAAGGCAACTAGCTGAACAAGCTAAAACAGTATCAGAGCAGGGCAACAAAATAGATGAACTCCAGAAAGCAGTAGAGGGCAGAGAGAATAGAATCAATGAGGCTGAAGACAGAATTAGCAAGATTAAGGATGAATTAGAGACAACTAAAAAAGAAGTAAGAGATCTCAAAAAGAGATTAAGAGATGCTGAAAACAACAACAGAGTCCTATGGGATGACTTCAAAAGAAACAATATACGCGTTATTGGCTTACCAGGGGAAGAAAGAGAAGGGGAGGAAGAAAGCGTTCTCCAGGCCATAATAGCTGAAAATTTCTCTAGTCTAGACAACACCAAAGACATAAAGATTCAAGAAGCCCAGAGGGTCCCAAACAGAATTAACCCAGACCTAAAGACACCAAGACATGTTATACTTAGACTGGAAAGGAATAAGGATAAAGAAAGGATCCTCAAGGCTGCAAGAGAAAAACAAAGAGTCACCTACAAAGGAAAACCCATAAGATTAGCAGCAGACTTCTCCATACAAACACTACAGGCCAGAAGAGAATGGCAAGATATCTATCGAGTGCTCAATGAGAAAGGCTTTCAGCCAAAAATACTATATCCTGCTAGATTGTCATTCAGACTAGATGGAAGCATCAAAACCTTCTCAGACAAGCAACAGTTGAAGGAAGCAACCATCACCAAGCCTGCCCTGAAAGAAGTTCTGAAAGGTCTCCTATAAACAACCAGACCACCACAAATAGGACATATATCAAAACACTCTAAAACTCTACAAGAATGGCGTTAAAATATCTTCAATCAAAAAAAAAAAAATAAATAAATAAATAAATAAAATATCTTCAATCTTTGATATCAATAAATGTCAATGGCCTGAATTCACCTATTAAAAGACACAGAGTAGGAAGATGGATCAGAAAACACAACCCAACAATATGTTGTCTACAGGAAACTCACCTAACGCAACAAGACAAACACAGACTTAAAGTGAAAGGATGGAAAACTATCATTCAAGCCAATGGCCCACAAAAAAGGGCAGGAACAGCTATTCTCATATCTGACATGATAGACTTTAAAATACATAAGATTAAAAAAGATAGGAATGGACACTACTTAATGCTCAGAGGATCAGTCAGTCAAGAGGACTTAACAATTATTAACCTCTATGCACCCAATGAGAAGCCATCTAAATACATCAAACTTCTACTGAAAGAGCTACAGCAATATATTAACAGTAACACAATCATAGTAGGGGACTTCAACACCCCACTATCTCAACTTGACAGATCATCCAGGAAGAAAATCAGTAAAGACATAAGGGAGCTAAATGAAGAGATAGATAAACTAGAACTATTGGACATTTTCAGAGTCATTCATCCCAAGAAACTGGAATACACATTTTACTCAAATCCACATGGGTCATTCTCAAGGATAGACCATATGTTAGGCCACAAAGACAGCATCAGCCAATTCAAGAGCATTGAAATCATCCCAAGCATCTTCTCAGACCACAGTGGAATTAAACTAACACTTAACAATCAACAAAAGATTAGTAACCGTGCCAAAATGTGGAAGCTCAACAGTACACTTCTTAACAACTTCTGGGTCAAAGAGGAAATCAAGGAAGAAATCAAAATGTTTCGAGAGTTCAATGAAAATGAAGACACAAGCTATCAAAATATTTGGGACACAGCTAAAGCAGTCCTAAGAGGGAAGTTCATAGCTATACAAGCACACATTAGGAAACAAGAAAAGGCACAAATAAACAGCCTGATTGCACATCTTAAAGACCTAGAAGAAGAACAACAAAGGAATCCTAAAGCAACCAGAAGGACAGAAATTACTAAAGTTAGGGCAGAAATAAATAACATTGAGAATAGGAAAACCATACAAAAGATCAATGAAAGTAAATGTTGGTTGTTCGAAAGAGTAAACAAAATCGACAAACCTTTAGCCAGACTCACAAAACAAAAAAGGGAGAAGACCCAGATAAATCGTATAGTAAATGAAAGAGAAGAAATCACAACAGACACTGCAGAAATTCAACATAACATGCGAGGCTTTTATGAACAACTATATGCCACCAAGCTAGAGAACCTGGAAGAAATGAATGATTTCCTAGATACCTACCAACTTCCAAAACTAAGTAAAGAGGAAGTGGATAACATGAACAGGCCCATCACAGCTAATGAAATTGAAACAGTTATCAAAAATCTTCCCAAAAATAAAAGTCCTGGACCAGATGGTTTTACAAATGAATTCTACAAAACTTTCAAAGAAGAACTAATACCTCTACTTTTAAAAGTCTTCCAGAAGATTGAAGACACTGGAATACTCCCTGCCAGCTTCTATGAAGCCAACATCACCCTGATACCAAAAGCAGACAGGGACACAACCAAAAAAGAAAACTACAGACCAATATCTCTGATCAACATAGATGCGAAAATATTGAACAAAATTCTAGCCAACCGGATACAGCAGTATATCAAAAAAATTGTTCATCATGACCAAGTGGGGTTTATCCCAGGCATGCAAGGTTGGTTTAATATACGTAAATCAATCAATGTGATCCACCACATCAACAAAAGCAAGACCAAAAATCACATGGTCATATCAATAGATGCAGAGAAAGCCTTTGACAAAATACAACATCCCTTTATGATCAAAACACTACAAAAAATGGGAATAGATGGAAAATTCCTGAAGATAGTGGAGTCTATATATAGCAAACCTACAGCCAACATCATACTCAATGGTGAAAAACTGGAAGCATTTCCCCTCAGATCAGGTACTAGACAGGGCTGCCCACTATCACCATTACTATTCAACATAGTGTTGGAAGTTCTTGCCATAGCAATCAGGCAGGAGCAAGGAATTAAAGGCATACAGATTGGAAGAGAAGAAGTCAAACTCTCCTTATTTGCAGATGACATGATAGTATACATGGAAAAACCTAAGGACCCCAGCAAGAAGCTTTTGGAAATCATCAGGCAATACAGTAATGTGTCAGGCTATAAAATTAACATTCAAAAGTCAGTGGCATTCCTCTATGCAAACACTAAGTTAGAAGAAATTGAAATCCAGAAATCAGTTCCTTTTTCTATAGCAACAAAAACAATAAAATATCTAGGAGTAAACCTAACCAAAGAAGTGAAAGACTTGTATACTGAAAATTATGAGTCACTACTCAAAGAAATTGAAAAAGACACAAAGAAGTGGAAAGATATTCCATGTTCATGGGCTGGAAGAATTAACATCATCAAAATGAATATATTACCCAGAGCCATCTACAAATTTAATGCTATCCCCATCAAGATCCCAAGAACATTTTTTAGGAGAATAGAACAAATGCTACAAATGTTTATCTGGAACCAGAAAAGACCTAGAATTGCCAAAACAATCTTGAGAAAAAAGAACAGAACCGGAGGCGTCATACTGACAGATCTCAAACTGTATTATAGGGCCATTGTCATCAAAACTGCTTGGTACTGGAACATGAACAGACACACTGACCAGTGGAATAGAATTGAGAGCCCAGAAATGAGGCCCCACACGTATGGACATCTAATCTTTGACAAAGGGGCCCAGACTATTATATATGGGGGAAGCAGAGTCTCTTCAACAAATGGTGTTGGAAACAATGGGTTGAAACATGCAGAAGAATGAAACTGAATCACTGTATTTCACCAAATACAAAAGTAAATTCCAAGTGGATCAAGGACTTGGATGTTAGACCACAAACTATCAGATACTTAGAGGAAAATATTGGAAGAACTTTTTTCCGCATAAATTTTAAAGACATTTTCAATGAAACGAATCCAATTACAAGGAAGACTAAGGCAAGTATAAACCTATGGGACTACATCAAATTAAAAAGCTTCTTCACAGCAAAAGAAACCACTACCCAAATCAAGAGACCCCTCACAGAATGGGAGAAGATCTTTACATGCCATACATCAGATAAGAGTTTAATAACCAACATATATAAAGAGCTTGCCAGACTCAACAACAAGACAACAAATAACCCCATCCAAAAATGGGGGGAGGAATTGGACAGAATATTCACCACAGAAGAGATCCAAAAGGCCGAGAAACACATGAAAAAATGCTCCAAGTCTCTGATTGTCAGAGAAATGCAAATCAAGACAACAATGAGATATCACTTCACTCCTGTGAGAATGTCACACATCAGAAAAGGTAACAGCAGCAAATGCTGGAGAGGGTGTGGGGTCAAAGGAACCCTCCTGCACTGCTGGTGGGAATGTCAATTGGTCCAACCTCTGTGGAGAACAGTCTGGAGAACTCTCAGAAGGCGAGAAATGGACCTACCCTATGACCCTGCAATTCCCCTCCTGGGGATATATCCTAAGGAACCCAAAACAGCCATCCAAAAAGATCTGTGTACACATATGTTCTTGGCAGCACAATTTGTAATAGCCAAAACCTGGAAGCAACCCAGGTGTCCAACAACAGATGAGTGGCTGAGCAAGTTGTGGTATATATACACAATGGAATACTACTCAGCTGTAAAAAATGGTGACTTCACCGTTTTCAGCCGATCTTGGATGGACCTTGAAAAAATCATGTTGAGTGAAATAAGTCAGAAACAGAAGGATGAATACGGGATGATCTCACTCTCAGGCCGAAGTTGAAAAACAAGATTAGAAAAGAAAACACAAGTCGAACCTGAAATGGAATTGGAGTATTACACCAAAGTAAAAGACTCTGGGGTGGGTGGGTGGGTGGGGAGAATACAGGTCCATGAAAGATGATGAATGAAATAGTGGAGGTTGTATTGTTAAATGGGAATCTGGGGAATGTTATGCATGTAAAAAAAAAAAAAAAGAAGAAGAAGTAGAAACGCAAAGCAGAAATTGACTGAGTTTGGAGTATGGCACCAAAGTAAGAAAGCAGAAGTACACTAGAGTTTGCAGTGAGTACCTCCCTAATACTTCCTCTCCACTTTTCCAAGCTTTGGGTCCATGATTGCTCAACAATTTGTTTGGCTTTGTATGTTAACTCTCTTTTCAGTCACCAGGTTCCAGGTGTTATCAGGATGCCGGCCAGACTTCCCTGGATTGAAGACCCCACCAATATGTCCTGGAGCTCAGCTTCCCCAGAGATCCACCCTACTAGGGAAAGAGAGAGGCAGACTGGGAGTATGGACCGACCAGTCAACGCCCATGTTCAGCGGGGAAGCAATTACAGAAGCCAGACCTTCTACCTTCTGCAACCCACAATGACCCTGGGTCCATGCTCCCAGAGGGATAGAGAATGGGAAAGCTATCGGGGGAGGGGGTGGGATATGGAGATTGGGCGGTGGGAATTGTGTGGAGTTGTACCCCTCCTACCCTATGGTTTTGTTAATTAATCCTTTCTTAAATAAAAAAAAAAAAAACAATAAAACAACAAGGGCAGCAAAAAGGAATAACTAAATATTAAAAAAAAAGAAGATAAAAGAAGAAAAGAAAATTATTAGACTATAATTGATGTGGGACTCATGCCCGAGGCTCCGAGGTCCCACAGATAGTGACTCCCAATTTCTGGTCCCAACTTGTGAGCAGCAGGTGACCCAGGAGGATGAAGAGGACAAGCTGGCCCCAGAGAGAGGGGCTGTGGTGGCACGCAGGGTCATACCACGACACCTGTCCTCAGCTCCCTCACCACCAAACCCCCAGCCAGGTGTGAGGAGCCACTCCCCCTCCTGGAGATGACATCCACTCCCCAGGTGCAATTAACTGCAGCCTCGAAGGTTCCATATAAATTGAGAGGAGAGCGGCCAGCAGAACAGCTCAGGGGTGCACGACTTTGTCATGTGGGTGACCCAGGTTCCAGCACGGCCCCCACCACAGAAGCTTCAGCACTATGGTCTCTTTCACTCTCTCTGCCTGTCTCTATCTAGCTAACGAAGTAATAATAATAATAACAATAATAATAATAATAAGTTGCCTGAGAGGTGAGGCAATGGATTAAGTGTTGCTACTGCTGTTACGGTCCTGTCATTCACAGCCATGACCTGTTAAGAAAGGATGTGAGGGCTCAGGGAGACAGCACAGGGGCTCTGCAAAAAAAAAAAAAAAAAAAAAAAAGTCTTTAATGCCTGAGGCTTCCAAGTCCCAGGAAAGGAGGAGAGGGGGGAGGCTGATGGTGGCGTGCCGGTTGAGCACACACGTTACAATGTGCAAGGACCCGGGTTCAAGCCCCCAGTTCCCGCCTACAGGGGGAAAGCTTTGCGAAAGATGAAGTAGTGCTGCAGGTGTCTCTCTATCTCCCCTTCCCCTCTCAATCTCTGGCTGTCTCTATCCAATAAATAAAGACGAGAGAGACAGACTGGGTGGTGGGGCACCCGGTTGAGTGCACACATTACAGTGCGCAAGGACCCGGGTTCGAGCCCCCGGTTCCCACCTGCAGGGGGAAAGCTCTGCAAATGGTGAAGTAGTGCTGCAAGTGTCTCTCTCCCTCACTGTCACCCTTCCCTCTAGATTTCTGGCTTTCTCTGTCCAGTAAATAAAGATAATTGAGGGGGGAGAGAGAGAGATGGCATGGGAGGAAGGTTCAAGGTCGGGAACCCGGGTCCCGCGTGAGCCTGGAGGCCCAGCCCGCACCCCAAAGGGCCGGGTCGGGAGCCCCACCGGGTGCTGGGCGGGGCGGCGCGGGCTGTGCTGACACTTCCTGTGGGCGCCGGGCGGCCGCCATGGCGGATCCCCGCGACGCCATCCTGGACGCGCTGGAGAACCTGACGGCCGACGAGCTCAGGAAGTTCAAGCTGAAGCTGCAGTCGGTGCCGCTGCCCGCGGGCTTCGGGCGCATCCCGCGGGGGGCGCTGCAGCCCATGGACGCCGTGGACCTCACCGACAAGCTCGTCAGCTTCTACACGGCGCGGCGCGGCGCCGAGCTCACGGCGCAGGTGCTGCGGGACATGGGGCTGCGGGAGCTGGCGGAGCAGCTGGGGGGCGCCGTGCACCCGGGTGAGCCCCCCACTCCGGGCCGCACCCCTCCCCGGGGACGGGGGCGGGGCTCCTCCCGCAGGGCTGCCCACGACGCTCCCGGGGAGGAGGTGGGGTCCGCTGACCGGCTCCCCGCAGGCCCCGCAGACGCCGCCGCCGCAGCGCCCGCCGCCCTCGGGGCGCCTCCCCGCACGGCAGCCGCGCCAGGTGAGGCCCCGCCGCACCCCTGCACCGCCCGACGCGGCCCGGGCTTCCCGCCACCCGCCCTGCTGCACCTGGGGACGGGGATCACGTACCCCAACACCTGCCGGGCCGCCCGGGGCCGGGGCCGGGGAGGGGGGAGTGGACAGCATGGCGGGGTCCTGCACGAAGATGTCCCAGCCCAGGACTCCAGAGGTCCCAGGTTCGATCCTCGGCACCAGCAGAAGCCAGAGCAATAGCCACCGGAAGCGGGAGGGGTAGGGGGGCAGGGACACGCCCCCGAGCCCCCCTCATCTGCGCCCCGGCCCCCCCAGGACCGCACTTCGTGGACAAGCACCGCGCCGCCCTCATCGCGCGGGTGACCTGCGTGGACGCGGTGCTGGATGCCCTGTACGGGCAGGTGCTGTCGGACGGGCAGTACCAGGAGGTGCGGGCAGCCAGCACCAGCCAGGAGAAAATGCGGACGCTCTTCAGCTTCTCACCGGCCTGGAACCGCGCCTGCAAGGACCTGCTGCTCCAGGCGCTGCGGGAAGCACAGCCCTACCTGCTGGAGGATCTGGAGTGCCAATGAGGCCCTTCCCCGCCTCCCGGCATTCTGGGTCTCTCCTTGGTTTTTTACATACAAAATATATTTTTTAAACCAAGTTGTGCTTGTGTGTTTTCTCCGTCCAGACGCAGACCCAGATGCCTGAGAGTCTCGGGTGAAACTCTGCTCTGCTCGCTGGCAGCTCTCCTAGGGCGGGGGGCGCCCCCAGGTATCTCGCCCCTCCGGCCTCCCCGTCAGCATGGACCTTGAGGTCACAGCTCGCCTGTGGCCCAAGTGTAAAAATTAGAGTGGAAGTAGGTGGTCTGGGAGGTGGTGCAGTGGATAAAGCATTGGACTCTCAAGTATGAGGTCCTGAGTTTGATCCTCAGCAGTACATGAACCAGAGTGATACTCTGGTTCTCTTTCCTCCTATCTCTCTCATTAATAAGTAAAAAAAAAAAAAAAAAAAAAAAAAAAAAAACTTAATCTGAGCACTGCTCAGCTCTGGCTTCTGGTGATGCTGAGAACTGAACCTGTGATCTTCAGAACCTCAAGCATGAGTCTTTTTGCAGGACCATTATGCTATCTTCCCCACCCCAATAAATACAAACTAATTTTTCTTTCTTTTTTTTAAATATTTATTTTATTTATTTATTCCCTTTTGTTGCCCTTGTTGTTGTTTTTTTATTGTTGTAGTTATTATTGTTGTTGTCGTTGTTGGGTAGGACAGAGAGAAATGGAGAGAGAAGGGGAAGACAGAGAGGAAGAGAGAAAGATAGACACCTGCAGACCTGCTTCACCTCCTCCCCTGCAGGTGGGGAGCCGGGGTTCGAACCTGGATCCTTATGCGGGTCCTTGTGCTTTGCGCCACCTGCGCTTAACCCGCTGCGCTACAGCCCGACTCCCTTTTCTTTCTTTCTTATATTTGATAGGGCAGAGAGAAATTGAGAGGGGAGAGGGAAGGAGGAGGAGATGGGGGGAAGATACTGCTCATGAAGCTTTCCCCTTGCAGGTTGGGACCAGTGGCTTGAACCTTGGTCCTTGCACATGGTAACTTGTGTACTCAACTGGTGCACCACTGCCCAGCCCAGCCCCTACATAAATTCAGTATTTAAAAGAAAAAGAAAGGGGCCACTGTAATCTTACAATCTTGTAACCTACTTTTAATCACAATTTTAAAAAATTAAAAATGGGGAGTAGAAGGACTGGGTAGTGGCACACCCGGTAGAGTGCACGTTACAGTGCGAAAGGACTTGAGTTCAAGCCCTCAGTCCCCACCTGCAGGAGGGAAAGCTTCACAAGTGGGAAACGGTGCTGCATGTGTCTCTTTCTCCCTCTCTAACTGCTCTGTCTCATATCAATTTTTTTTTTTTAGTTTAGAGGTCTGTGTGAAGGTTCTGGAACTGCCAGGGCCAGGATTGGTAGAGACATTTAGAAAGAGACTAATCTACATTGTTTGCTTTTTTTTTTTTTTTTTTTTGCTTTTCCCTTTGGAGAAAAAGTGTAAAACTGAGCAGTTGGGCTGGGGAGACAGCATAATGGTTCTTCAAAAGACTTGCAAGCCTGAGGCTCCAAAGTCCCAGGTTCAATCCCCAGCATCACCCACCATAAGCCAGAGCTGAACAGTGCTCTGGTAGCTCTCTCTGTGTCTCTTTCTCTCTATCCCTCTTTCTCTAAAAATAAATAAAATATGAAAGAAAGAAAGAAAGAGTAGTCTGGGAGGTGGTGCAGTGATAAAGCTTTAGACTCTTAAGCATGAGGTCCCGAGTTCGATCCCTGGCAGCACATGTGCCAGAGTGATGTCTGGTTCTTTCTCTCTCTTCCTATCTTTCTCATAAATAAATAAAATCTTTAAAAAGGAAGAAAGAAAGAAAGAAAGGAAGAAAGAAAGAAAGAAAGAAATCAGAGCAGTTTAGAGGAGGAAGCATCAAAGTATTTCAACACCCACACAGGCCATGGTGGGATGAAGCTCACTGACTCAGAGTGACCCTGTATGTATGAGGCCCTGGGTTTGATCCCCTGGCACCAAAAATGAAATGAGCTTAGCACAGAAGAGCACAGGCATCCCCGACCCCAAATATAATTCCAGTTCCTTCTGGCACTGGCACCAGAGGCTTCTGTTCATCCCACCCCCTGGAGGAAGGGGTTAGAGGTTTGTGCAGATAACATGCCAGCCACTAAAGCAGTCCTTGAGGAAGTGACTCCCAGAGTTTCTCAACAAAATTTCTGCCTGCAGAGGAACTGAGTCCTTCTCTCCAGGAAATAGCACCGAGGGAGCCTTTCCTGAGACTACTGAGAGACCCAGAACACATTTTTCTATTTATTTATTTATTTATTTCCTCCAGGGTTATTGCTGGGCTTTGGTGCCTGCACCATGAAGCCACTGCTCCTGGCGGCCATTTTATTGATTTTGTTTTTAATTTATTCCTTTTTGTTGCCCTTGTTGTTCTCTTGCTGTAGTGATTATTGTTGTTGTTGTTGATGTCGTCGTTGTTGGATAGGAAAGAGAGACATGGAAAGGGGAGGGGAAGACAGAGGGGGGAGAGAAGATAGACACCTGCAGACCTGCTTCACCATTTGTGAAAGTGAGAACTCCCCTGCAGGTGGGGAGCCAGGGGCTCGAACCGGGATCCTTACGCCCAATTTTTTTTTTGATAGGACAGAGAGACACTGAGAGATAAGGGAAAGATAGAGAGAGAGAAAGAAAGATAGACACCTGCAGGCTTGCTTCACCACTTGTAAAGCTTCCCCTGAAGATGGGGAGCCGGGGACTCGAACTGGGATCCTGTATAATAAGTACCGTGTGCTAACCAATTAAGCCACTGGAGCTCCTCGAACTGGGATCCTTGCCCCAGTCTTTGTGCTTTGTACTATGTGCAATTAGTTGGTTGCACCCCCACCCAGAAACCCCCCACACCCCCGATTATTTTTTCTTTTCTTCCTCCCCCTTCCCCATTAGAACTATTAGTGGGGCTTGGTGCCACCTGGTAGCTGTTTTTTCCTATTTTTCTTTTTTTTATTTCCTAGGACAGAATTTTCAGAGGAGAGAGGAAGATAGAAAGGGAGAGGGACAGTGGTCTGGGAGATGGAACAGTGCATAAAGCATTGGGTTTTCAACCATGAGGTCCTGAGTTCAATCCCCAGCATCACATGTACCAGAGTGATATCTGGTTCTTTCTCTCTCTCTTATCTTTCTCATGAATAAATAAGTAAATTTTTTTTAAAAAAAAGAAAAAAGAAAAGAAAGGGAGAGGGACACAGAGACACCTGCAGTACTTGCTTCAGCGTTCAGGAAGCTCCCCGCCCTGCAGCTGGGAGCGGATGCTTGAAGGAGGTCTTAGCACGTTATAACATGTCACTTAACCAGGTGATCCACCATCCAGACTCACCCACCCACCCAAAGTCTTTCTGCACTTGAAGAGGGAAGAAGTATACATACCCATACACAAGCCTCCATGAAGTGAAGGATCCTGTTCTTGGGAACTGGAAAGATCTCATAAGGTGGGAGGGAACGGTGGCTTTGTTTACTCACTCATTCATAGTATCGCCATAGCAACACTCAGAACATCACCGCCCACAGGAAGAGCAAAGCAGGACCAAGACTGCTCCTGGTTAGCCTCATCTCGCTGATGCAAGAATCAGCAAATGCCAAGTGTTTCATTTACATATGCCACCGCCCTTCCCAAGTGTATGTGTTTCCAGGGGCTCAGAAAGTGACACTGAGTGGGGCGCTGGACTTGGAAGCATGTAGCCCAGAGTTCAATCCCCAGCATTCCATCTGTCTGAGTGATGCTCTGATTTCCCTCTCTCTCTCCCCCCCCTTTCTATATTGTGTTAATAAATAAATATGGGAGTTAGTCGATAGCACAGTGGGTTAAGCCTACGTGGCGCAAAGTGCAAGGACCATAAGGATCCCGGTTCGAGTCCCCAGCTCCCCACCTGCAGGGGAGTCACTTCACAAGCGGTGAAGCAGGTCTGCAGGTGTCTATCTTTCTCTCCCCCACTCTGTCTTCCCCTCCTCTCTCCATTTCTCTCTGTCCTATCCAACAGCGATGATAACAATAAAACAACAATGGCAACAAAAGAGAATAAATAAATTAATTAATAATGAATTAATAAATAAATAAATATGATGGCCCAGGAGGTGGAACAGTAAGTACAGCACTGGACTCTCAAACACGAAGTTATGTGTTTGAATCCCGGCATCGCATGTACCAGAGTGATGCTCTAATTCTCTTTCTCTCCTCCTCCTTCTCATTAATACATAAATAAAATACTTCAGAATGCGGAGGCCAGGGACTGGGAAGTAGCGCAACTGGCTAAGTGCACGTGGGGTGAAGCGCAAGGACTGATGCAAGGATCCCAGTTCAAGCCCCCGGCTCCCCACCTGCGGGGGGGGGTCACTTCACAAGTGAAGCAGGTCTGCAGGTGTCTGTCTTTCTCTCCACCTCTCTGTGTTCCCTTCATCTCTCAATTTCTCTCTGTCCTATCCAACAACAACAAAAGCAATGGCAACAATAATAATAACAAGGGCAACAAAATGGGGAAAATGGCCTCCAGGAGTAATGGATTCATAGTGCGGACACCAAGCCCCAGAAACAATCCTGAAGGCAAAAATAATAATAATAATAAAGGTTCAAGTGGTGGTGCACCTTGTTAAGTGTGCAAGGGTCCAGGTTCAAGCCCCTGTCCCCAACTTCAGGGGGGTCGCTTCACAAGTGATGAAGCAGGTCTGTAGGTGTCTATCTTTCTCTCTCCCTCTCTATCCTCCTTTTCCCTCTCAATTTCTCTCTGTCTTATCTAATAAAAATAGAGAGGGGGTGGTCCGGGAGGTGGCACAGTGGGTAAAGTATTGGACTCTCAACCATGAGGTCCTGAGTTCGATCCCCAGCAGCATATGTGCCAGAGTGATGTCTGGTTCTTTCTCTCTCCTATCTTTCTCATGAATAAGTAAAAAAATTCTTTAAAAAAAATAGGGTGCAGGGAGCTGGGTGGTGGCACAGTGGGTTAAGCACACATGGCGGAAAGCACACACAGACCTGCATCAGGATCCCGGTTCGAGCCCCCGGCTCCTCACCTGCAGGGGGTTTGCTTCACAGGCGGTGAAGCAGGTCTGCAGGTGTCTGTCTTTCTCTCCCCCTCTCTGTCTTGCCCTCCTCTCTCCATTTCTCTCTGTCCTATCCAACAACAACGACAGCAATAACAACAACAATAATAACAACAACGACAACAATAAACAACAGGGACAACAAAAGGGGAAAAAATGTAAAAAGACTTTAAAAAACTAGAGAGAAAGGAAGAAAAGAAGGGAGGGGGAAAATGGCCACCAGGAGCAATGGATTCGTAATGCTGGCACCCTGGTCAATAAAAAGAAAAAGAAAGAAAGAAAAAAGAATAAATGGGCCCGGGGAGCCAGCATTCTGGCTATACTTTATGCCGGTCCTCGCACTTTGCACCATGTGCGCTTATCCTGGGCACTACCGGTAGTCCTACACCACATTGTGGTTATACCAGTAACTTCCATGCTTCAGGTTCTGAATGCCCAGGTTCAATCCCCAGCACCACCATAAGCCAGAGCTGACAGTGCTCTGGTTAAATAAATAAATAAATTAGTTTTAAGCTTTTTTTTTTTTTAAAGATTTTATTTATTTCTGAGAAAGATAGGAGGAGAGAGAGAAAGAACCACTGTGGCACGTGTGCTGCCAGGAATCGAACTCAGGACCTCATGCTTGAGAGTCCAAAGCTTTACCACTGCGCCACCTCCCGGACCACAGTTGTAAACTTTTAAGCAGGAAAGTTAAAGGGCATATGCACCAGAGAAGCACATGAGCCATTTGGGCAAAAATGGCTGACCAATAAAAATATTTTTTTTTAAAGAAAGAGAAAGAGGAGATTAGGAAGAGGTTGGGGGAGGAGGAGAAAACAAAGAGGAGTGAGACGAGGTGGTGGCACCCCTGGTTAAGCGAGCACATTACAAAATGCACAAGGACCAGGGTTCAAGTCCCCAGCCCCCACCTGCAGAAGGGAAGCTTCTCAAGCCTTAAAGCAGTACTGCAGAGGTCTCTTTCTCTCTCTCCTTCTCTCTCTTTCCCTCTAAATTTCTCTTTTTGTCAATCCAATAAATTAATTAATTTAAAAAAAAAAAAAAAGGAAGAAGCAGCAGCAGAGGAAGGGACATGAGAAGGAGCAGGAGAAAGCACAATCTCAGGCTGATCTTTCCCTGTTGTGATCTACTAGATCACCAGGGATAAGAGATGCAAGAGGAAGCTACTACACTGTAGCCGCCATCACCGCTACATGGCCCGGAGGGTTCCTGAGCTGCGCCCGAGTGGGAATCAGCCCTAACACTTGTCAAGCTCCTGGTCCGTCAGCCACCCTATAAAGCATTCCCTCCTCAGTCTCCTACCGTGATTTTGCGATCCCTGAGGTGAGTTCATTTATTTGTTCTGCAAGGACCTGGCATTACCAGAGCTATGCGTCTACCTTTTACGGTCCCTGCATCCTACCACCTGATAACAGCAGTGACCCTGCAGTCTTGCTGACTACTCGCAAATAAACGCCTTTCCTGTCCCGCCAGGTTTGTGCTTAATGTCTGTCTTTCTTTCCTTTCTTTTTTTCTTTTTTCTTTATTCGTGATTTAATGATTGACAAGATTATGGGATAAAATGGGTACAATTCAGGGGTCGGGCGGTAGCGGTAGCGCAGCGGGGTAAGTGCACTTGGCGCAAAGCGCAAGGACCGGCTTAAGGATTCCGGTTCAAGCCCGGGCTCCCCACCTGCAGTGGAGTCGCCTGTCTGTAGGTGTCTCTTTCTCTCCCCCTTTGTCTTCCCCTCCTCTCTCCATTTCTCTCTGTCCTAACAGCAACGACATCAATAACAACAATAATAACTACAGCAACAATAAAAAACAAGGGCAACAAAAAAGGAAAAATAAATATTTTTTTTAAATTTTTTAAAGAATAAATAAAATTTTTTTTAAAAAATTAAAAGTAGCCCAAGCGGCTGCCGAAGATGGTGGAGGGACAGGTCTTGATCCTCGATGGCCGAGGCCATCTCCTGGACCACCTGGTGGCCATCGTGGCCAAGCAGGTGCTGTGCACTGTGAGGGCATCAACATTTCTGGCAATTTCTACAGGAACACGCTGAAGTACCTGGCCTTTCTCTGCAAGCGCATGAACGCCACGCCCTCTCCCGGCCCCTACCACTTGCAAGCCCCCAGCCGTATCTTCTGGAGGACCGTGCAAAGCATGCTGCCTCACAAAACCAAAACCAAGCAGGGCCAGGCTGCCCTGGATCGTCTGAAGATGTTTGACGGCATCCTGCCTCCAGATGACAAAAAAAAAAGCGGATGGTGGTTCCTGCAAGAAGCAGTAGCTCATGAGGCTACAGAAACAGGCCGAGAAGAAAATCTGCAAATTCACAGAGATCCTTAAGACCCATGGACTCCTGGTCTGAGCCCACTAAACTTGACTGTTTGCTCAAAAAAAAAAAAAAAAAGTAGAAAGAAAAAAAAGGGGGGGAGAGAGGAATGGCCGCCAGTAGCAGTGGATTCGTAGCGGCAGCATCAAGCCCCATTGATAACGCTGCTGGCTATTAAAACAAAAGAAGGGCCAGGCGGTAGCGCAGCAGGTTAAGCGCAAGACAGGTGTAAGGATCCCAGTTCGAGACCCATCAGGTCTGCAGGTGTCTATCTTTCTCTCCCACTCTCTGTCTCTCCTCTTCTCTCAATTACTCTCTGTCCAATCCAACAACAACAACAATAATAACAAGGGCAACAAAATGGGGAAAATGGCCTCTAGGAGCAGTGGATTCAGTGTAGGCACTGAGCTCCAGTGATGACCCTGGAGGCAAAAAAAAAAAAAAAAAAAGGAAGGAAAAAGAAAAATCAAATACCACTCCAACATCCATGAAGTTCTACCTGTTTTATTGTTTTCAATTTTTTAATATATAGTTTTATTTATTTTGGATAGAGACAGAAATTGAGAGGGGGAAAGGGAAATAGAACAGATGATAGAGGGACTTCCGGGAGGCATGGCCATGGAATAACTGGGACCAATCGCCCCTCCTCCCAAAACAACAAATAAACACAAGAGGCCCAGCTGAAAGTTCTGCAGCCTCAAGTGGATGCTCCATGCAGTTGGAGCGAAAAGAGGTTGCAGGTGCGGGTTGAAGAACAGCAAAGTTAGATCAGAGCTCTGGGGGGTGCAAGCACTGAGCTTTGCCACTTTAAGCACAGCAAGCAAGTAACATTGTTCCTAGTGCCGGAAGAAAAGAGGCAGGGCGGGGAGTCTGACCATAGTGCAGCAGGCTGAGCGCATGTGGCACAAAGCGCAAGGACACGAGAGTAAGGATCCCGGTTCGAGCCCCCGGCTCCCCACCTGCAGGGGAGTCACTTCACAGGCGGTGAAGCACGTCTGCAGGTGTCTATCTTTCTCTCCCCCTCTGTCTTCCCCTCCTCTCTCCATTTCTCTCTGTCCTATCCAACAACGACATCAACAACAACTACAACAATAGAAAACAACAGCAGCAACAAAAAGGGAAAAATAAATATAAATAAATATATTTTTAAAAGAAGTTATATACAAAAGCAGAGCTATAACACTTTCATTATATTTCTCTTCACAGATTCTAGAGGCCAGGAGTGGAATGACATATTCAAAGTTCTAAACGGGAGGGAATTCCAGCCATGAATATTGTATCCTGCAAAATTATCCTTCAAATATGAGGGAGAAATAAGGGTTTTCTCAAATATTCAAGAACTAAAGGGATTTGCCACAACCCCACCTTACAAGAACTACTGAACTGAGTGCCACAAAAAGGAGGAAGCAAAGGAATAGACGTTCCAAACACCAAGTTGCAGATGCTACCGTAATGCCAACCTGACTTACCCAGACAGAAGACTTCATGTTATACCCTGAACCCCACCTCTCCAAAGTCCTGTCCCGTTAGGGAAAGATAGGGACAGGCTGGGAGTATGGACAAACCTGTCAATGCCCAAGTCCATCGGAAAAGCAATTACAGAAACCAGACCTCCCACCTTCTGCACCCCATAATGACCCTGGGTCCATATGCTCCCAGAGAGATAAAGACTAGGAAAGCTGTCAGGGGAGAGGATGGAGCTCTGGTGGTAGGAAATGTGTGGAGTTTCAGCCCTTTTTTTTTTTTTTTTGCCTCCAGAGTTATTGCTGGGGCTCAGGCAAGGAATCCACTGCTCCTGGAGGCTATTTTTTCCCCTTTTGTTGCCCTTGTTGCTTTATCATTGTTGTGGTTATTGTTATTGTTGTTATTGATGATGTCATTGTTGCTGGATAGGACAGAGAGGAATGGAGAGAGGGGGAGAAGCCAGAGAGGGAGAGGAGAGAGAGAGATCTGCAGACCTGCTTCACCTCTTGTGAAGTAATCCCTTGCAGGTGGGGAGCCGGGGGCTTGAACCGGTATCCTAATGCTGGTCCATGTGCATTGAACCCACTGCAGTACCGCCCGATCCCCTTCACCCTTCTTATTCTATAGTTTTGTTGATATTTTCTATTTTTTATTTTATAAATTAAATTTAAAAAAAAAATAAAGGAATAGAGGCATGGCCATAGAAAAAATTACCGAATATATATAACTAGAGAAAGATAGCTTTAGAAATAACAGTCAAACTGTTATCTGTAACCTTGGGAGAACTGCTGTAGTTTCCTTACACCGGTCCTTGTGTTTTGCGCCATGTGCGCTTAACCCGCTGCTCTACCGCCCTTCCAGTGAAGGGAATGGTGACACAAAATTTTTGGCGGTGGGAATGGTGTGGAATTATTCCCATGTTATCTCACAAAATGGTGAAGGAGGCTTCAGAGCCTCAGGCAAAAGACTATTCTTGCATAACCATTATGCTGTTTCCCCGACCCTATACTAGATTTTTTAAATATGTATCTACTTAACATTAAGAATAATAATACAGGGAGTCGGGCGGTAGCACAGTAGGTGAAGCGCAGGTGGCGCGAAGTGCAAGAACCGGCATAAGGATCCCGGTTCGAGCCCCCGGCTCCCCACCTGCAGGGGAGTCACTTCACAGGCAGTGAAGCAGGTCTGCAGGTGTCTGTCTTTCTCTCCTCCTGTCTTCCCCTCTTCTCCCCATTTCTCTCTCCCCTATCCAGCAACGACATCAATGACAACTATAATAATAATAACCACAACAACAATAAAACAACAAGGGCAACAAAAGGGGGGATGGAAATAACCTCCAGGAGCAGTGAATTTGTGGTGCAGGCACCAAATCCCAGCAATAACCCTGGTGGCAAAAAAAAAAAAAAAAAAAAAAAAAGAATAAAGTGGCTCAGGCAGGTAAAATAACTCACTGGGTAATGTACTGTCTTGCCATGTGTGTGGTCTGTCTCTCTCTCTTCTTGTCTCTATATAGAGATAAGAGCAAAAAGACTGTGTTCAAGCGGTCTGAACTCAGCAGACTTACTAAATTAGATGATCTACACACTAAAGGTTGCTAAGTGATCCCTACTGTGCTTAATTTACAGACACCCCACTAGGCTGTAAACCTGGCACATGGTTGGAGGCCTTTCCCACATGAATGATTTTCACTTTTTTTTTTTTTTACTTTTACCAGAGCACTGTTCAGCTCTGGCTTATGGTGGGGCAGGAGGGACTGAACCTGGGACATTGGAGCCTCAGGCATGAAAGCCTTCTTACATAATCATTATGCTTTCTAGCCCCCACCTAGGACCTGAACATCTCAGGCTGGAGTCTTTTTGCATAACCATTATACTATCTCCCCAATGCCACATGAATTCCTTTTTTAAAAAAATCTTTATTTATTGGATAGAGACAGAAATGGAAAGGGGGGGATAGAGAGGGAGAGAAAGACAGACACCTGCAACCCTGCTTCACCACTTGCAAACATTTCCCCTTGCAGGTGGGGACTGGGGGCTCGAACCCAGATCCTTGCGCATTGTAGTATGTGCACTCAACCAGGTGCACCACCACCCAGCCCCAATCCCATCTGAATTTTTTTTTTGAAAGATTTATTAATGAGATAGAAGAACCAGACATCACTCTGGTATATGTGCGCCAGGTATTGAACTCAGGACGTCATGCGTGAGAGTCTAGTGCCTTAGCCACTGTGCCACCTCCTCCACCACCCACCTGAATTCTTATTCAAGGAAATCACAAACCAGATGAGACCTAGCAGCTTCTCTAAAGCTGGTGAAGCCATGGGAGGAAGAACAGTGAGAGAATCTGTGCAGCACTGCCACCTAGTGGTATTTGTGTAGAATGTCACCTGGAAAACGTGGCTCTTGCCTTTTGAAGGTGGGTAGCCCAACTCTTCAAATTCACCTAGGCTTCAACTCTGTAATTCAAGAGGATGCTAGTATTACAACCCTGACATTCAGGGGTAGAATCATAAGGCTGAGCTGAGACTATGAGTTGGCAGGGCATGGTGGCAGGCCCAAAGTCCTGTTCCTGTCTCATGGGCATAGGGGGGACTGGGGGCTTAAGGCTCAATGATCTATAAACACGATTAGACTGAGGACCTGATTTTTTGTTGTTGTTTTTTTGCCTCCAAGGTTATCACTGGGGCTTGGTGCATGCACTCTGAATCCACTGCTCCTGGAGGCTTCTCTCCCCCCCCCCTTTTTTTTAAAGATTTTATTTATGAGAACAGAGAAGAACGAACCAGACATCACTCTGGCACACGTGCTGCCAGGGATCGAACTCGGGACCTCATGCTTCAGAGTCCAAAGCTTTATCACTGCACCACCTCCCGAACCACTATTTTCCCCATTTTGTTGCCCTTGTTGTGGCTTTTATTTTTTTTTTCTTGTTTCCCTTGTATTTTTAGTGTAGTTATTGTTATTGATGTTGTCATTGTTAGATAGGACAGAGAGAAATAGGGGGGGGGGAGGGGGACAGAGAGGGGGAGAGAGACACCTACAGACCCAGACCTGCTTCACCGCCTGTGAAGTGGCTCCCCTGTAGGTGGAGCACTGTTCAGCTCTGGCTTATGGTGGTGCAGGAGATTGAACCTGGGGCTTTGGAGCCTCAGGCATGAGTCTGCATAAACATTATGCTATCTACCCTCTGCCCTCAGTTTAATTTTTAAATGTTCTTAGTGGTCTGGGAGGTGGCACAATCGATAAGAGTTGGACTCACACATCAGGTCCTGAGTTCAATAGCCGGCAGCACATGTTCTTAGTGGTCTGGGAGGTGGCACAATCGATAAGAGTTGGACTCACACATCAGGTCCTGAGTTCAATAGCCGGCAGCACATGTACCAACCAGAGTGATTTTGTCTGGTTCTTTCTCTCCCCTCCCATCTTTCTCATAAATGTTTTAAAAATAAATTTTATTTTTCATTTTTTCTTCTTTTTGCACGGCCTCTGGTTTTTGAGACCTTTTTCCTTACTTCTGATCAGGCCTGACTATACTCACTTGTAGCTAAGTTAATTGTGGGGGAGTTTAGATCCTGAGTCACAAGGCTGGTTTAGGGTCTTTGATGTCAACATAGGGTCTCTCCAGTCTCTGTGGTGTAATAGCATGGGAAACTTGAGTCACAGTTATAAACTGATATTTTAAGGTGATTTTTCTTAATTTCTTTATTGGGGAATTAATGTTTTACAATCAACAGTAAATACAATAGTTTGTACATGCATAACATTCCCCAGTTTTCCATATAACAATATAACCCCCAATAGGTCCTCTGTCATCCTTAGACCTGTATTCTCCCCACCCACCCAACCCCACCCAAGTCTTACTTTGGTGCAATACACCAATTCCAGTTCAAGTACTACTTGTGTTTTCTCTTCTGATCTTGTTTCTCAACTTGTGAGAGTGAGATCATCCCATATTCAGCCTTCTGTTTCTGACTTATTTCACTTAACATGAATTTTTCAAGGTCCATCCAAGATCAGCTAAAAACTGTGAAGTCACCTTTTTTCAATTTTATTATAGTTATTGTTATTGATGTCATTGTTGCTGGATAGGACAGAGAGAAATGGAGAGAGGAGGGGAAGGCAGAGAGGGGGAGAGAAAGATAAACACCTGCAGACCTGCTTCACCGCCTGTGAAGCGACTCCCCTGCAGGTGGAGAGCCGGGGGCTTGAACTGGGATCCTGATGCCAGTCCCACCTGTGCTTAACCCGCTGTGCTACCACCCAACTCCCGAAGTCACCATTTTTTTATAGCTGAGTAGTATTCCATTGTGTATATATACCACAACTTGCTCAGCCACTCATCTGTTGTTGGATAGCTGGGTTGCTTCCAGGGTTTTGCTATTACAATAAATGTTTTATTTTTAATTTATTTATGGGTAGACACAGAGAAATTGAAGAGGGGAGAGAGACACCTTCAACACTGCTTCACCACTCATGAAGTTTCCCCTCTGCAGGTGGGGACCAAGGGCTTGAACCCAGGTCCTTGCACATTACCACACCAGCCTGTGATCGATCAGTTACTGCAAGTGCCAAGTCTGCTGGCAAGATCCATTTGACAGTACCCTTCCTCCATTCTCACACCAGCACCATGAACAAGTTATGCATAATGGAGATTTCTATGCAATTCTTATTCTAAATTTAAAATATCCTCAAAAACTGCCCAGGTGGTGGCATAATGAATAAAACATGAGGCTCCAAGTTTGACCCCCTGGAATCAAAATGTCAGAGTAATTCTCTGGTGGCCTCTCTCATTGAGAAATAAATCTTGTCAGAAATAAAAATAAACATCTCAAAAAACAAAAAAAAAGTTAAAGCAGCCTAGGGAGACAGTATAGCGGTTCTGCAAAACCTCCTATACCTGAGGCTCTAAGGTCCCAGGTTCAGTCCCTGGCATCAACCTTCCAGAAATGAGCTTGGTCTATCTCATTAAATGAATAAAAACAAGAGATTTCCTAAGAGACACATCACCGTGCACAAGGCACTAAGTCTGAACCCTGGCACCACTTGGGAAAGCCGGTGCCACTCACAACTCGCGGAGTGGAGCAGTAGGGTACTGTCACAAGACACTAGGTCTAGACCATCTTTTTGCAAAAAAAGTTTGGGACTTCAGCGGTGGTACATCTGACACCCAGGTTCGAGACCCTGTCCCCACATGGGGAGGTCCTCCCTTTTCCCTCCTGATTTGTCTCTACTCAGTAAGTAAATAAAATATAACTAGGGACCCAGCAGAAGTGAACCTGGTAGACCACACAGGAAGGACCTAGGTTCAAGACCCACCTCACCTAGTCACCAAGTTTCACAAGCAATCAAATTATTACAGATGTCTCCCTCTTCCCTCCATTTGCTTTTACCCTAAATATATTTTCTAACTTTTTTCATTTTTCAAATTATTACTGGAGACAGAAAGTGAGAGGGGAGATAAGGAAATAGAGATACCTGCAGCCCTGCAGGTGGGGCTCAAGGATTTGAACCTGGGTCCTTGCACCACCACCACCTGGCCCAGTAAACACAGAGCAGCCTCACAGAAGCCCCTGGTCTCCCTGTTCTGAGTGAAGAAAAATGAGCTGCACTCCAAAAGCCAAAAGGGTATTTAAAAAAATAACAAACACACACACACACACACACACACACACACACACCCTAGAAAGATGGCACATAAAGTCTCTTCTGCCTGGAAATCCTGGCAACAGACTTCCAAAGTATAAGCAGTGGGGTCCTGGCCTCAAGACACCCAAGGAAGCAAGTTCTCAATCCCAAAGAGCTGTCTTGTTACCCACACATCCCGTTATTAAAAAAAAAAAAAAAAAAAAAGAGCTGGGTGGTGGCAGGCCGTTAAGCACACATACTATTCACAAGGACCCAGGTTCAAGCCTCCATTTTCCACCTGCAGGAGTCACTTTACAAGTGGCAAAGCAGTACCTTCTGCAACCCACAATGACCCTGGGTCCATGCTCCCAGAGGGATAGAGAATGGGAAAGCTATCGGGGGAGGGGGTGGGATATGGAGATTGGGCAGTGGGAATTGTGTGGAGTTGTACCCCTCCTACCCTATGGTTTTGTTAATCCTTTCTTAAATAAAAAAAATAAAAAAAAAAAAAACAAGTGGCAAAGCAGGTCTGCAGGCGTCTTTCTCCCTATGTCCCATTCCCCTCAATTTCTGTCCTATGGAATAAAAGTTTTAAAAAGTTGAAGATAATGGACACCAGGGGCAGTGGATTCGAACTGCTGCACCAAAAGGGAGGGGAAGGGAAGACAGGCTGGCCAAAAGGTTGGAGATCCTCCAAGTCTTAATTTTAGCCTCTTTTTTGACAGTTGGGCCAGGTAGTGACCTGGTTGAGCACACATTACAATGCACAAGGACCCAGGTTCGAGCCCTGCGTCTCCACCTACAGAGAGAAAGCTTCACAAGTGGTGAAGCAGTGCTGCAGGTGTCTCTCTCACCCTCCCCCTCCCATTTCTGTCTCTATCCAACAAAGATTAAAAAAAATTCTTAAATGGGGAGGAGGCAGAGTAGATAGCATAATGGTTATGCAGACTCTCACACCTGAGGTTCTGATATCCCAGGCTCAATACTCTGCACCACCATAAGCCAAAGCTTAATAGTGCACTGGTAAAAAAAAATATATATATATATATATATATATAAATAGACTGTTAGGTAAATCTACAGCCCAGAAGGCAGCAGTGACTGGAGCCTTTAACTTAGAAAGATCCAAGTCCCATCCTTAGCATCTAACAGTGATGCTCTGGGGGTTTACCTCCAGAGTTATGGTCTGGAGCCTGTGAATCCACTGCTCCTGGCAGCCAGCCATTTTCCCCCTAGGACAGAGAAATTGAAGGGAGAGTCTCCCTTCAAAGACCCCCTGCAGGTGGGGGCAGGTCTTGAACCTGGTTCCTTGCACTTTTTGCACTATGTGCATTTAACTGGGTACACCACCACCTTGCCCATTTTTTAATGAAATTCAGAGGGTGGAGACAAGACACCTGCAGCACTGCCTCACTGCCCATCAAGGCCCCACTCCCTGCAGACTGAAAGCATGAACCAAGGGTGCTTGTGCAGCAGGTACAATCAACCAGTTGTGCCACTGTCTGGTCCCCCCACTTTTCTAAAGAAGCTTTACCTGCTTCTAAGACCCAGTGTGTAACCTGAGTCTAAATCCAAGGGCTCCTCCATGTCAGCCCATAAAGCTGCAGTGACTCTCCCTGGCAGTTCCCAGCTCCAGTCAAGCCAAGACCACACAGCTCCTACTCCTCAGAGAAGCGCTACTTCTGGTCTGGGGCCCCAGGAACAGGCAAATTGTTTTCAGCTCTATGGAACTAAATTCAAAACCTAGCTGATTGGCAGGAACAGATAAGCTTCCGAGTGGGATTGAGGGTAAGCAAATGTTCAGGTTGCTCAGTGGCTGATTTACTAGCCACATCCCTCCAGCTGGACAGGGGGTACTTGCACTCCCTAACACTGAGGGTCCAAGTCCGGCGTCATGAGGACCAGAGACCCTGTAATGTCAGGATAGGAAAGCACGCCAGCCTCGCGGCCATTCCTACATCAGATCATTAACAATGCTGTGAATTTGTCCCTTTATGTATCTGTTGATATGACCATGTGGTTTCTGGTCTTGCTTTTGTTGATGTGGTGGATCACAATGATTGATTTACGTATATTAAACCAACCTTGCATCCCTGGAATAAACCCGTATGTATGTGTGGCTTAAAACCCATCTGGGCTCACTTTTGTTATCTCCTGTTATTCTCTGTCCCATCCATTCAACATCCAATCTTCAACCCTGGCACGTAGATTTAGACTCTGCTTTTTAGGACCCCACCTGACCGTCTCTCCCTGGACCAAGCACTTTATTCCCATCCCTGCTGGGCAGAGATGATCTGAGAGGAAAAGTCTCCATGCCCCTGACCTGGACATTAATCTGCAGATGACTGAGGGGGGAAGAGGAAGAAAGCTTAACTAAAATGATGGTCTTTAATGGGAGCCAGAGATATAGTTGCAATTACAGTCCAACACAAAAATCTGTGGGTGGATCAGGAATCAGGTTACAAAACGATGAGGGTAACACTGGGTACAGGAGAGTAGCTGTTCCAGAAACTCGGGGCAGCCTAATACGGCCTCTCCCTGCGATCCTGTCTGTGCTCACCCCTGCAAGAGAAAGCGCTCATTAGGCCTGAATCGCTGGTCTCTACCCCCCTCCCCTCCCGCCAAAATCCTTAAGTGCTCCTGCTGCCCAGCGCCCCAAAGCACCCTCCCTCCTCCTGAAGGTGGAGCACTGTAGCCTACAACCCAGCAATTACTACGTTTACTTCAATCTACAACCTTTCTTACCTGGAGTCCATCTTTCCGGGGCCAAAGCCACCTCTGTCCCCACCACCCCGGCCCCCTCGGAAGCCCCCACGGTCCCCTCCGCGGCCTCGGTAGCCGCCCCGGTCGTAGCCTCCTCTGCCCCCGCGGCGGTCATCTCCATAGTTGCCCCCTAGGACAGAAAGAAACAGATCAGCCATCCAGAAGGGGGTGCGGTGGAGAAAGCCTTTAAGGCCCCACCCCCCTCTTAGAAGTCAGGTTCCCCCAAATCCTTGACCTTCCTTCCAGAGCCTCCCACAGGAGCTCTCAGGATTTCTCCCGAGCCACCTGGCCCCCCTCACCCCAGCTGTCTTTCTTACCCATGTGAGAGCCTCCTGGGCCTCCTCCTGGTCCATCTGGCTTAGGGGCCTTACACTGGTTGCATTCGTTCCTCCAAGAAAAGTTCATGTTCTCGCAAGTACTGAAGAAAAGGGAAACAACCAAGACTGGTGGGACGCAAGGCCCAAACAGTGAGGACACTTAAGTCTCAGAATGGAGGAAACAGCAGCTTCCTCTCCAGAGCGGGAGGGGCCGTATGACTGAGCCCAGGTCAATGCCTTCCCTGCTGCAGAGGTCACACGCAGGCCATCCCTCGCCAAGGGTCAGAGAAGTTGTAAGTGAAGTTTTACTTACGGATTAGGGCACTTCCAGTCCCCAGCTCTCTGCTGGCCGCCGCCTCCGCCTCCTCCACTGGGAAATCCTCCCCGGCCACCGCCGCCACTGCCGCCACCTCCATAGCCTCCTCGGCCCATGGGTCCTAGGACAAAGAGTCCGGCGGTAGCACAGCGGGTTAAACGCAGGTGGCGCCAAACCCAAGGACCAGTGAAAGGATCCCGGTTTGAGCCCCCGGCTCCCCACCTGCAGGGCAGTCGCTTCACAGGCGGTGAAGCAGGTCTGCAGGTGTCTTTCTCTCCCCCTGTCTTCCCCTCCTCTCTCCATTTCTCTCTGTCCTATCCAACGACGACATCAATAACAACAATAAAACAACAACAAGGGCAACAAAAGGGAAAATAAAATTAAAAAAAAAAAAAAGAGCAGCCTAACCTTTCCCAAGCAAGTCTTATCCATACTATCCCATCACTTGCTTTTGTTTTTCCCTGCCATTGCCACCAAGATGTTACTGTTCTAGACACTTTTGCAGGGAGGAAGACACCACAGCACCAAGACTACCTGCCGCGGCAGTGGGGACAGCCCAAAAGGACCCCTCCTCCCTTACCTCCTCTCCCTCGGCCTCCGCGTCCATTGCCCCCACCCCGGTTGAAGTCTGCTCGGCGAGTAGCAAATGAGACCTTGATGGGGTTTCCAGAGAATTCTTTACCTAAAGAAATAAAAGGTGGGGGAGCAGGGGAACATAGCATAATGGTTACCCTATAGAAGTAAAGGTGGTAGGGAGCCGGGCGGTAGTACAGTGGGTTAAGCCAAGTGGCACAAAGCTGCTTCACAAGCAGTGAAGCATGTCTGCATGTGACTATCTTTCTCCCATCTTCCCCTCCTCTCTCCATTTCTCTGTCCTATCCAATGACGACAACATCAATAACAACAATCACTACAATAAAACAAGGGCAACAAAAGGAAATAAATATTAAAATAAAAAAACGAAAAGTGGTATAAAATGAGACTTATAAGCCAAAGACTGGAAAGCTTTGAAATTCCACAACATAGGCAAAAGTAATGGTTAATGTATCAGAAGGTTCAAAAGAACCCTCAAAATGCACTGACTGGTTTCCAGAAGCCGCTGCCCAGGCCCCAGCCCCACCTGCCTCACACTTACCGTCAAACCAGTCAATGGCTGCTTTAGCTGAAGGCGGGTCATCGAACGACACCGTTGCCTCTCCCTTCAGCTTGCCTGTTTCTCTGTCTGTATACAGGTTAATCATGGGCTGTCCGGTTTTCTTATTTGTCTAAGGAAGGCAATAGCAGATGTCAATCTTACAGTATAGAGCACTCCCCACCTACCACCTCCAGAACCCCAGCTTTATCACAACCACACTTCTGACAGTTACTACTGGCCTGCACTAATGGAAGCTGAATTTAAGACCATACACTGTTTCCCATTTCAACAACAAAACAGACAAGACATCATTAAGAAGTTTAAAAAGGTCAGGGCATTTCATTTCCTGTTGTACTGTGTTGTCACTTGTTTCTCAAAAAGGAAACTAACACTCAACTTCCACAACTCATGCTATGCTGGTGACCTTTCTAGATCTGTGAACTCGATACCTGCAGCGACAGGAGGACAAGTACCTTAATTATACCGATCTGCTTGAAGTAATCAGCCACAGACTCAATGGTAACATTCTCGCCTAGGCCTTGTACGAAGATGGTGTTATTGTCTGAATTATCCTGTTCTACTTGTTCCACACAGGAGGAAATGGGAGTGTGAAGAGAAAAATCAAGGTAAATACAAGTTAGTGACTCTTAATATGACTCAATGAAAAAAAAAAAAAGAAAGAAAAATGGGGGTATGGGGTGATTATTATGTGGAAAACTGAGAAATGTTACATGTATAAACTTATAAACTGGTCGATTACAAACCATCAAATCCCCCAATAAAGGAAAACAAGAGAAATCACAAGGACCTAAACAGAAGTAAGTTTTTTAACTGATACAGTTTAGTTTCCGTCAAATGAAAGCTTTTCACATCCTTCTATTTTATTATTCTAAATGGCCCTATGCCAGTCACTTCAAATTTTAGTTTTAGAACTACCCTTCAAAATATATTAAAAGCCCATCACAGAAACAGGGCTGGCTCAGGAGTTAAATTGAGATCACAGTAAATACAAGCACCACATTTCTGAACCTTACTCCAAAGACCAAGACCAGAAATGTATTTTACACTAAAAGCCAGTGGTAACAAAACCATATCCTGTGTTTAAAGATTATCTTGATTATGATCCACCTAAAAAAAACTGCTTTAAACAAGCATTGCTGGAGTGTTCGGTCCTACACAAACGCATTAGTGCACCCAAAGACCTGATACAAATGCAGACTAGGCTCCTACCAGACCAGTTTGATTGCTAGGAGGACGCCAGTCAAGTGTCTGATACGCTGACAGCACACCTAAACTCATACCCCTTTCATTTCCTTCTCTTAACTTGGCTCTTTTTCAGATTTAAGATTCAAAAAACATGCAAGGAAAGTAACAAAACTACTTTAGTTTTTTGGTTTTTTTTTTTAAATATTGAGGACTCACCTGAGTCATGGCGTGATCCTTGGTCCCGAGGGCCTTAAGTGACATGAAAGAAAAAAAAAAACAAGGAAAGAGGAGCTGTTAGTCAACAGGTAGAGACACAGAAGGGAAAAAAAAAATAACAACAAACTCTTGCAAAATTATCAAGTGCTCAGTCTCACTTCCAACCCTGTCCAGAAGAGAAAATTCTAGGCAGGCCTGGGGAAAGACACAGCCCCCCTTTCTTAAGATCTTTAACTCGAGTCCACACAGGGACAGCTCTATACCTCAGAAAAGGCTGCCTCCCCCAGCTCAGGCTGGGAAATGTCCTCAGCACAGATTGGGGGGAGGGGGGACAGAAGACCCATTGAAGGTAACAAACCAACTCAGAGCTCAGCCCTAGTTCTCTCACCCCAGAGAGAAACGGGCTCACTACCACCAATGTTATGTGCTTTCATCCAGTCTCCAAACTTTAACACCACAGACACTTATCCCTTATGGAACAAATTTTTAATTTCATCTTTAGAAACCATTCTTAAGACCATGTTTAATATTCCCAAAAGCACGTGAAGAAAAAGCATTACAAAACAGCTATTTACTTTTAAAGAATGTCCCAGGGAACAGACCAGAAATCTTATTTCCATTACATAGCCTCTATTGTTTTTCCAGATACCATCTTTAACCAAAGTTTATCTGAATTCACCATATAAATATATATATATATATATGTATATATATATAAAGATAGTACCCAGTTAATGACACCTAAGTCATGAACCCAAACCTTTGGCTTTAAATGTTGAGACAGATCAAACCTTTGTTAGTTAACCAGACCAGAAAAGTTCCAGCTTACTGGGAGACTTCTCAAAATTTGCCATTTTCCACAAATTCATCGTGTGCTGTTTAAGACCTGGTTATTCCCGCGAGCCACACGCTCCCAAGCTTTCTTGAAGTAGTCCACACCTTCCTTCCCAGAGCTACTTTCTTTCTATTTGCCCCAGCGAGTTTAAGTAGATAGAGAATTGCATTGACACCATTGAGAATTTAATATATACCAACTTCACCAGCCTCTTCCCGAATTAAAACATTTGGAGGTTGTTACACGCACACACTAGCCTTGGACAAACTGATCAGAAGGATCCTAAAGCCCAGTTGGCACCACGTGTCCCAGCACACTCTCTCCAGATCCTCACACGGGTGGGTACTACTTAGTGCCAGGTGTGGCCGCCCCACTGCCAGAGGCCTACTACGCGCCTCTTAGAACCCGGGTCAAACCAATGTGGTAGCAGCTGCTGCTGTGTTACCCTGCCTGCCTCCAGGTTAGCACATCCGGCAGCAGGTGGCATTCCACCCACCCTTTCCTGGAGGTGGTTCTGGACTCTTCAAAACCTTTGACACTTAAAAACATGCTAAGACATCTTCAAATGAACAATCAGACAAAGCTGGGAGTTGGGAATTTTGTAAACTCTGTTCACTTACCACCAAATTTATTGAAGCCACCACGGTCACTTCCGCTGGAGAAGACAAGTTAGAAGAAAGGACATGAAGCTTCCAACGGCTACAAAATGGCGTTTTTGTGATTTTAACATTCCCCAAAGAAGGGTAGGTGTTTTGGGGAAAAGATACAAGTGGCTACTAAAATACATTTCCCTTCCTGACCACCCTTGCCTCACCTTTGAGCATGCCACACACGTGTGCAGTATCTCAGACACAGGTTTTGTAATTTTGCTTTTAAAAGGTTATGCAGCTATTTCCTCCAATAGGAAAAAAAAAAAATGACCCAATTTTCCTTGGTCCTTCTTCCGATGTAGCAGATGTTTTTTCCTCTTGGTGTGAGTGGTTGACAACCCAGCAGTTGGTTTAAAAACCCTACCCCCGATTTACCCAGAAGACATTTCACACCAGGCTGGGGTAGCCCTGAACACATTTGTGGATTTTGCTTTGAAAGCAGCAAGCAGACCCAACCCCATTCCATAAAAAGTCAAAACCAAAGGCAAATCTCTCCCTGAAGCGAGACAAACTTAGCTGAGCCCTAGCCTAACTACTGAGCTGCGTTGCGCTCCCCCACCCCCGGGGTCACCCCTTCTACACTGCCAGAAGAGCGGAGTATTTTGCAATGTCACCTTTCATACCTGTGGCACATAAAATGCAGAGCAAGTTAACAGTCACATTAACAGTCGTTTTGCTTTTTCTTTTTTTAAAGTTTTGCATCAAACACACGCACACAGAGTTCTGCTTATGGTTGCCATGTTTGAAGCTGCCCCCACCCACCTCTTAATACTTACCTGATACAGTGTAAAAACCTACTGACCCCAAGGAGTATCACACTGACAGTCCTCCCCAGTTCATTCAAGTGAGGGAGATTAGGGTCCTTCAACTCATATTACCAACAGATTTAACAACTGCTTTTAACTTCAAATCTAAGGTGTGTAACTACTTCAACTTGAGCAGGAAGGGGAAGAAAGTTCAGTTGGTGGGACAGAGACAGTGGAGCGAATAGGCGGGGTGCCACTGTCGAGCGTGATTCTGTACAGGTCTGCACACTTCAGATAGACCCACAAACCAAGTCACACACAAAATCGTTACTGTCGGTCAGATTCGTGCAAGTCAAGCTCATGGATTCAAGTGACTACAGAATATGGGAAGAGCAGCCAACCCTGGAAGCTGGAGTCCGGTTAACCGTTAAGCAGCCCGAGAGGACACATGGGAATGAATACAAGTAACAGGTTCCCCACTGCCCTGGAGTGGAGTGGGCTCATCGGTCTCCCTTGCAGAGAAAGATGCCTTCACCTCCAGTTTCCTGCCTAGGATGGGTATCAATGACTCCAGTCCAGACACATCCATGTTTCCCCTCTTGAAAATAGAAGTGTCGATACTCAAATCTCTACTCAGAAGTGTGGGTGAGAGTTCAGGTGTCCAATTATCACAAAAATTGTAAAGTGGGGAAATAGAAAGTCACTACTCTCAATCCAAAGCCCTCACAAATCCTTTAAACAAGACTAACCGTGCACTAAGGGGCCGGGGGTAAGAGGAAGTCATGCAGCCCCCCCCCCCCATGTCATACTCCCTGGCTGCCGAGACACCTACCCCATGCCGCCTCTGCCTCCACGGCCACCTCCCCGGCCTCTGGGTTCATAGCCACCTCCGCTGCGGTTATAACCACCGCCGCCACCGCCGCCGCCACCGCGGCCCCGGCCTCCTCGGTCCTGCTGGCCTCCCCCATAGCCGCCGCCACTCTGGTCTTGACTGCCATAGCCACCGCTCATGGAGGACTGGTCTTGGCCATAGTTACCTGTCAGGAAAAGGGAGAGTTCGATAGTATCAAGAGAAGCGATACTATACAACGATAACCAAATGATAACCAGATCTAACAAGCAGCTCCAAGAACTTCTTTTTGCTAAGAGCCAAAGTGGATGTGATCCTTATAGATGTTTCTTCCTCAAGCGTCAAACAAAGCTGAAGCCGTCTCACCTCCGCCACCCCCTCCGCCACCTCCGCTGCTGCTGTTGTACTGGTTCTGCTGCCCGTAGCCCTGCGGGGGGTTGTAAGAGCTTTGCTGCTGTCCGTAGCTTTGCTGCTGTCCGCCGTAGCCCGACTGCTGCCCGTAGCCCCCGCTCTGGGGCTGCCCATAGCCGCTGCTCTGAGAGCTGCTACCGTAACTAAGGAAAAAAGAAACAGGCGTGTTCTGAATACTTCCTCTTCTCTGAAAGCAGCTTTACCTTCCTCCTCATCCGCATGACAGGACTCTTAGTTCAGTCATTCCCTGATACTCCTAGACCCCCATCCCCACAACCCCCCCCCACACACAGAGTACCCTACCTTCCAGAGGTGTTGCTAGGAGCCGGCTGCTGGCCATAGCCGGGGTAGGACGACTGCTGCCCGTAAGACTGAGAACCCTGACCGCCGCCATAGCCGCCGGCGGAGCCGTAGCCCTGGGGGGCTGACTGAGCACCATAGCCTGCTGAGGGAGGGCCGGATCACAGATCTGACCAGAGGACTGAGAACATCGCACCCTTCCCAGTGCTCACCCACGCTGTCGGTTGCTTACAAGCTGCTAGGAGCCCTTCCAACTCACAAAGTTACTGCCTTTCTCTCCTTTTTTTTTTTAAAGTTTACTTATTATTGGATAAACAGGGAGAAATTGAGAAAGGAAGGGAAGACAGAGAGGAAGGGAGACATCTGCAGCTCTACTTCACCACTGAAGCTTCCCCCCCTGCAGGTGGGGACAAGGGGCTTGAACCCAGGTCCTTGCACACTGTAGTGTGCATGCTTAACCAGGTGCACCACCACCTGGGCCCTTTTTAAAGATTATTTATGAGAAAGACAGGAAAGAGGGGAAAAAAAAAAAAACAGACATCACTCTGGTACATGTGAAGTCCAGAATTGAACTCAAGACCTCATGCTTGAGTCCAATGCTTTCTCCACTGCCACCACCTACCAGACCACACTGCCCTTGTCTTAGAAGAGAACTTCAGTGGTCTGGGAGGTGGCACAGTGGATAAAGCATTGGATTCTCAACCATGAGGTCCTGAGTTCGATCCCCAGCAGCACATGTACCAGAGTGATGTCTGGTTCTTTCTCTCCTCTTTATCTTTCTCATGAATAAATAAATTCATTAAAAAAAGAGAAAGAGAGAGAACTTCAGCCACGTCAGAGACCCAGTCTCCTGCCACATGTTCAGGAGTCAGTTCCCAGAGCCTCCAGTCACACCAGTATAAAAGCTCATCTGCACGCCCCATCTGTTTCTATTCAGGACCTCGGGTGAAACCCTACATAATCATGACTTCAACATCCCTATGTAAGGATTTTCAAGAACCAAAACCCTAACACTTCCTCCCTCCCTCTGGGGAATAGCCTGCCCTGCACAGCACTTGTGAGCTGAAGGAAGCAGAGAAGGGCAGGAGAGCGGTCTGGAAGGTGGCACAAGGGATTAAAGCATTGGCGATCAAGCACCAGGCCTAGTTCGTCCCTGGAAGCACCTATGTCAACAGCACTCCTGATTCTCTCTGCAATGTTTTATTAAGAGTAGTGCAATAGAAAAAAAGTGGTCTGGCAGATGGCTCAGTGGATAAAGCACTGAACTCTCAAGCATAAGGTCCGGAGTTCAAGCCCCAGCAGGCAGAGTTGATTAAAAAAAAAAAAAAAAAAAATCTGGTTAAAAAAAAAATCTCACCAATTCTCATGCCTGAGATTTCAAAAGTCCCAGATTCAATCCTTTGCAGTACCTTAAGCCAGAGCCGAATAGTACTCTGGTTTAAAATAAATAAAAAATAAAATAGTAAATGGAAGAAAGAACTAAACCACACCAAGAGCTTTTGTTTGCAAGGGCACAGATCCCAAGTTTCCATTGGTTAAAGATTCTT
Source organism: Erinaceus europaeus (assembly GCF_950295315.1). Classification (NCBI taxonomy): domain Eukaryota; kingdom Metazoa; phylum Chordata; class Mammalia; order Eulipotyphla; family Erinaceidae; genus Erinaceus; species Erinaceus europaeus. The sequence goes on along the minus strand of NC_080176.1, from coordinate 19,762,414 downwards.
AAGGAAAAACCTGGGCCAATCTCAACATTTCTGAAGCTGAAGAAAAGCAGCATTCAGATGAGGTGAAGAGGGAGGGAGGTGGTTCCCTCAAAGAGACTCACTGTTCTGGGTTTGTCCATAGGAAGAGCCATAGCTGCTCTGGCCATAGCCTGACGTGTCCGCTGACTGGCCGTAACCTCCGTAACTCTGCTGTCCGTAGGGCTGGTTGCTCTGCTGGGAATAGCCCTGCCCAGGCTGGGTGGGGTACGCCCCATAGCTGGAGAAAGGGAGACAGCCACCATTAGGAGCAGATACCTCGGTGTGACCCCCATCAACTATAGAATTCCCAAAATAACTCACCTTTGGGTTGCTTGTTGGGTATAGTCTGGAAAAAAAAAAAAAAAACATTAACTTTAGCAATCCTCAGTAGAGCTAAACCCCTGAACTCAAGCCCACAGCACAACAACAGATCAGAATTTGCACAACTGAGGCAATGCTCTGATCTCTCACACTATTTAAAAATAGACTATTCTACAAAAAAGGGTGATTCCCTCTAGTAACAATAGCTGAAACAGTCGGAAGGTAGCAGCCACACTTTTAAAATTACTTATTACCGGACAGACAGAGAAACTGAGAGGGAGAAGTAGATAGATGACAGACACCTGCAGCCCTACTTCATCATTCATGAAGCTTTCCCCCTGCAGATGGGGACCAGGGGCTCGACCCTGGGACCATGCCCACTGTAAAGTGAGCATTTTATCAGGTGCTCTGCCGCCTCTTTCTAATAGTAAATGCACCTTTCTGGAGGTGGCCCTTGGCCTGCGGAGACAGCCTAATGGCTCTGCAAAAGCACCCACGGCCAGAGCTAAGCTGTGTCCCGGTGTCTGTCTCTCCCACTCATTAAAAATCATTCATTTGGAGGCTGGGGTAGATAGTATAATGGTTATGCAAACAGACTCAAGCCTGAGACTCTGTCAAGTACCAGGTTCAATCCCCTGCACCACCATAAACCACAGCTGAGCAGGGCTCTGGTAAAAAAATAAACAACTCTTTAAAAAAAAATCCATTTGGATGAGGGTATAGCATCATGGTTATGCAAAGAGACTTTTATGTCTGAGGCTCTCAAGTCCCAGGTTCAATCCCCCACAGCTCCATAAGCCAGAGCTGAGTAGTGCTCTGGTAAAATATATATATATATATATATATATATATATATATATATATTCGTTCAGGCGCACGCTCTCTCTCTTCTGTCTCCCTCTCTACCTCTGTATCTCTCTCAAAAATAAGTTAAAATAAATTCTTCATTCAGGGTGGGGGTAAATAGTACTAATGGTTATGTAGACTCTCATGCCTGAGACTCCAAAGTTCCAGGTTCAATCCCCCACACCAACCACCATAAACCACAGCTAAGCCGTGCTCTGGTTAAAAATAAATAAGCCAAAAAAATTATTCATTCAATCGACCTAGTGGGGGTTGAACTGTTTTGTGTAAAGCTGGGAAACGTTATGCATGTACAAACTACTGCATTTTACGATCAACTGTAAACCACTTAAGTCACCCAATAAATAAATGAAATGCCAACTGAAAAAGAAGGATTCGAGGGCGGGAGTAGATAGCACGATGCAGAGAGACTCTCACGCCTGTGGCTCCGAAATCCCAGGCTGGACCCCGGCACCACCATAAGCCAGCGCTGGGCAGTGCTCTGGTGTCTCTCTCTGCATCTCTCAAAAATGAAATAAACGAAATTAAAAAACAAAAAAACATTCGGTTGTTGGAAATGCCATGAGGCTGGGGGCAGCCGCGCTCTTACCACACGGACTCAGCCTGAGCCCGTCAAGCGCGAGCGCCTCGTGCAGTGGCCCAGCCCCCGCGCCGCTCGAGGGGCAGGTGCCGGGGATCCAGCCCCGCCGGGAACGCGGCCTCCACCGACCTGGCCCCGCGGCTCATGACACCAGGCCGCGCCGTCGCAGGGGCTTCCGGGCCGGGAACCCGCCGCTTCCCCGCAGGAAAAGGAGCGGGGCGACCCGGCGAGGGTGTAGCCTCAGCGCCCCTCCTCCCGGGTCCCGACTCGGAAAGCCGCGATTTCGGCGGGAAAAGCCCCACGACTCAGTCCCCAGGTCGCTGCCTCCCCCTCCCCCCACGCGCGCCCCTCAACCGTCCGGCCGCGCACGACCCCGGCCCCCGCCCCGGCCGCGTGGCAGCCGAGGCGGGAAGCGCGCGGCCCCGCCCCTTCCCCAGGGACCCCGCGGGCGAGGCCCACACCCGGCGCGCGCCGCGGAGCCCCAGCCTGAGGGTCTCGCGACAAAAAAATCGGACTGACACGCGGCCGGAGGGGGGTACGCGCCGCGAGAAAGGGGGAGGGGCCAGCAGGGCGCGTGCGCGAAGCGAATGCCCGGATGCAGCACTGCGACAAAGCGGGCCCGAGCGGCGGGCGCGCCGGGGAGGCGGGCAAGGGGCCCCGGGGAGGAAGCTTTTCTGCCCGGATCTCCTGTTTCCTGTTTCCAACCATCCAGCAACGCCCCTTCCCACCCTCGCCTCCAAAAAAGGGGGCGCGAAGGAGCGAAACTCACCCCCTCCACCTCGCGCGAGCCCAGGAACGAAACAAAATGGCGACCCTGGCCTCCCCCGTCCGCCCCTTTCCGCTGCTTCCCGCCACAGGGGTGCGAGAAGCTCCTCCACGCGACCGCCGCCGCGGCCCCACCGAAAAAAACCAGAGGCCGGCTTGGAGGGGCCAGCCTCCGTCGAAGGCCGCCGCCTCGCGCCCTCACTTACCGTTTGACGCCATGTCCGCGCACGCGCGCACAGGCCGGCACGTAACAAGGTTCCAACCGCACCGAGCGCCGACGCCGCGAGGACTGAGCCGCCCCGCCTCCTGCGTCGCAATTTATGTATGCCGCCGCCTACGCACCGCGGCGGGCCGTACCAAGCGCGCCAGGGCGGGGGGGGCCAGGCCCCCTCGGGGCTCTCGCCAAGGAGCCCAGCCGTTCCTAGGAGACACAGGGCACCCAGTTCACTGGAAATCCTGAGGACAACAGATGCGATCACAGTTGTCAAACACGGGCCTCCGTCTCGCCCTGCAGGATTAACTCACGACTCCTCCCACCCCTGTCCATGCACAATGGAATGACCTGAGCCCATCAGGGGCGGGGCGAGGGGCCCTGGGCGGCAGCCGGCGGAACTGAGATCAAGACCGGGAGTCGCCTGGCGGGAACCGAGATTCTGTGGCTGCCCCTTTCGCTGGGCCCACTTTCTCTGTGCGGGGCCGGCTCCGCCCCCGCCCTGCCGCTGCCCCAGACGCCACGTCTCTCCGGCCCTAAGTGCCTCCCCCCGCCGCCGTGGACCTGGCTCTGGCCATGCGGCTGTTTTTCCACTCCATCCTCGGTCCCCGACGTCTCGGCCTCTCCCCCAGGCCGGTGGATTGTGACGTTTCGCCTGCAGAAAGCCCGGGGGCCTCCCAGGCCTGGCCCCTGCCAGACACGGGGCTGGAAAGCCCAGTGATACTGGCCCGAGGGTTCCTCTCGCCCCGCTATTTGCTATCTCTTTAAATATTTATTTATTCCCTTTTGTTGCCCTTGTTTTAATGTTGTAGTTATTATTGTTGTGATTGATGACGTTGTTGTTGGATAGGACAGAGAAATGGAGAGAGGAGGGGAAGCTAGAGAAGGGGAGAGAGAGAGACACCTGCAGACCTGCTTCACCGCCTGTGAAGCGACTCCCCTGCAGGTGGGGAGCCGGGGGCTCAAACCGGGATCCTTAGACCGGTCCTTGTGCTCCGTGCCATGTGCACTTAACCCGCTGCACCACCACCCAACCCCCTATACAATAAAATTTTTTAAAGAATTTTGTTTATTTATTGAGAAAGATAGGAAGAGAGAAAGAACCAGACATCACTCTAGTACATGTGTTGCCAGGGATTGAACTCCAGACCCCATGCTTGAGAGTCCGGTGCCTTATCCACTGTATCATCTCCCAGACCGCCAATAAATTATTTATTTGATAAAGAGAATTTGAGAGGGGAGAGAGATAGAAAGGGGGAGAAACAGAGACACCCGCAGCCCTGCTTCACCACTCGTGAAGCTTTCCCTCTGCAGGTGGGGACCAGGGGCTTGCACCCGGGACCTTGCACACTATAGTGTGTGCACTTAACCAGGTGCGCCACCACCTGGCCCCAATAAATATATTTTTAAGTAGCTCACTAGGATAGTGCACTGCTTTGTCCTGCACAGGAGCTAAGTCTGTGCCCGGTCCCCAGTGCATCAAAGGACACTTTGGTGCTGTGGTATCTCTCTCAAATAAATAACAGACTCAGAAGAGGGAAGGGAAGGTTACTAAGTCCCTGTGGTGGGATAAGATGATGTTTTGGTTGAGGGTGAATATGCTGACACTTAATCTTGGGGAAATGTGACAACAAAATTCCAGTAAATCAACATTTCCTCAGTAAAGTGATATTGGAATTGAAAAATGATGTGAGGGGCCAGGTGGTGGCACACCTGGTTGAGCTCACATGTTAACAGTACACAAGGACCCAGGTTTGAGCTCCCAGGTGAAGCAGTGCTGCAGATGTCTCTCTGACTCTCTCCTTCTCTGTCACCCCTTCCCCTTGATTTCTGGCTGTCTCTATCCAATAAAAGATTTTTTTAAATAGAAAAGAAAAATGTGAGGATCAGGAGATGGCACGGTGGATAAGACATTGGACTCTCCAGCTTGTAGCCCCAGGTTTGATCCACTGCAGAGATCTCATTGTCATCATGAGATGCCCTGGTTCTCTCCTGTGATCGCTCATTAATACATAAAATCTTTTTAGGGCGGGGGTAGTTAACATAATGGTTATGCAAACGACTCTCATGCCTGAGGCTCCCAGGTTCAGTCCCCTGCACCACCATAAGCCAGAGCTGAACAGTGCTCTGGTAAAAACAAAACAAGCAAATAAACAACAAAAAAAGAAATATATATATATTTGGATTCTTTCATTTTTTATTAGTGGTTCAATATTAATTTACAAAATTACCTTAGCAGGGGTACAATTTCACACCGTTCCCAGGGAACCCCTGATTTCTCCGCTGCAGTCCACTGCCGTTATCCCAAGGTTGCTGACACGAGTTAACCATCAGCTCTACAGTATCTGTCTACATTTGTACATAATTGTCCCATTCTTCTTGCAGCTCCAGTCCTCTCTTCCCCTTTCTTCCCGCTTCAAACCACACATAACCCTATTACTTCATCTGAATGTCTCTCCCCTTTTTATCACCTCTCCCTGGGATCTGATAGAGCTGGAGCTCAGAGCCCTCTTGTCCCTTTCCTCATATCACTCCTCCCCCACTGGGAGTATGGATCAGAGTTATTTTGGGGGTGCAGAAGGTAGGAGTTCTGACTTCAGTGATTGCTTCTCCACTGGACTTGAGCGTTGGCAGGTCAATCCATACCCCTAGCCTGTCTCTATCTTTCCTAGTGGAGCAGAGCTCTGGAGAGGCAAGGACCCAGAACACATTGGTGAAATCTTCAATACCAGAGAGGTCAGGATGGAATCACGGTAGCACCTGCAACTTGGTGTCTAGAAGGTAGCAGGACATAAAGTGAGACAAAATGGTTAATGAACAGAGCAGGTGAGATCAGGAATCCCAGGCTGGATGAAAGCTAGGAAGTGTGGGGGGGTGTAGATAGTATAATGTTTATGCAAAGAGACTCTCTTGCCTGAGGCTCCAAAGTCCCAGGTTCAATCCCCCACATCACCATAAACCAGAGCTGACCAGTGCTCTGGTGGAAAAAAAAATTTTCTGTACCTCACGTAAATTATATGGTTATTACTTTAATTGGCTTAAAATAAAAATGTAGCATTACCTTCCCAATTATATATAATATAATATCCCAATTATATACTATTATATACTATTATATATATAATATTCCAATTATATATACATATATACATAATACCCCAATTATATATACATAATACCCCTTGTTTTATTGTTGTAGTTATTGTTTCCCTTCCCCCCCCTTTTGTTGCCCTTGTTGTTGTAGCCTTGCTGTGGTTATTATTGTTGTGGATGTCTGGATAGGACAGAGAGAAATGGAGAGAGGAGGGGAAGACAGAGAATGAGAAAGACAGACACCTGCAGACCTGCTTCACCGCCTGTGAAGTGACTCCCCTGCAGGTGGGGAGCTGGGAGGTTGAACCGAGATCCTTACGCCGGTCCTTGCTCTTAACCCGCTGCACTACCACTCGACTCCCTTAAATGTCCTTTTTCTATGTCACCTGTCTCTCAACTTTTTGTTGTTGTGAAGTTAAAGACAGAGTAGATAAAAGAGAGCAGAGCACCAAAGCGAAAACTCCTTCCGTCGGCAGGGACCCAGCTTGGATCTAGGCCGTGCACGTGACAAAACAACGCACTACCCAACTGAGCCATCTTGCCAGCCTCACCAGTCCTTCAAGAAGTAGAGCTGAAACAACAAGACAACAAATAACCCCATCCAAAAATGGGGGGAGGACTTGGACAGAATATTCACCACAGAAGAGATTCAAAAGGCCGAGAAACACATGAAAAAATGCTCCAAGTCTCTGATTGTCAGAGAAATGCAAATCAAAACAACAATGAGATATCACTTCACTCCTGTGAGAATGTCACACATCAGAAAAGGTAACAGCAGCAAATGCTGGAGAGGGTGTGGGGTCAAAGGAACCCTCCTGCACTGCTGGCGGGAATGTCAATTGGTCCAACCTCTGTGGAGAACAGTCTGGAGAACTCTCAGAAGGCTAGAAATGGACCTACCCTATGACCCTGCAATTCCTCTCCTGGGGATATATCCTAAGGAACCCAACACACCCACCCAAAAAGATCTGTGTACACATATGTTCTTGGCAGCACAATTTGTAATAGCCAAAACCTGGAAACAACCCAGGTGTCCAACAACAGATGAGTGGCTGAGCAAGTTGTGGTCTATATACACAATGGAATACTACTCAGCTGTAAAAAATGGTGACTTCACCGTTTTCAGCCGATCTTGGATGGACCTTGAAAAAATCATGTTGAGTGAAATAAGTCAGAAACTGAAGGATGAATATGGGATGATCTCACTCTCAGGCCGAAGTTGAAAAACAAGATTAGAAAAGAAAACACAAGTCGAACCTGAAATGGAATTGGAGTATTACTCCAAAGTAAAAGACTCTGGGGTGGGTGGGTGGGTGGTTGGGGAGAATACAGGTCCATGAAAGATGATGAATGACATAGTGGGGGTTGTATTGTTAAATGGGAAACTGGGGAATGTTATGCATGTACAAACTATTGTATTTACTGTTGAATGTAAAACATTAATTCCCCAATAAAGAAATAAATTATTTAAAAAAAAAAAAAAAAGAAGTAGAGCTGAAAGCAAGACATACTCCAGGTGACACCCAGGACAGGAAGGGTGGGGCCCACCTGGGTTTTGTGTCTCTGCAGCAAGGTTGTCGTTGTAAACAGAAGTGAAAACATAAACACCAGGCCAAGAAAACACCTGCTTTGGGAAGAAGAGCTTTCTGGTTATGCAAAAAGATTTTCATGCTTGAGGCTTCCAGGTTCAATCTCCTGCAACACCATAAGCCAGAGTTGAGCCAGTGCTCTGTTAAAACAACAATAATAGGATTGAGGAGATAGCATGATGGTCCTGCAGAAGGACTTCCATGCCTGAGGCTCTGAGGTCCCAAATTCAGTCTCCAGCACCACCATAAACAGAGCTGAGCAGTGCTCTGGTAAAAATATTATAATAATAATAATAGCGTCAGGCGGTAGTGCAGCGGGTTAAGCGCACGTGGTGCGAAGCACAAGGACCCGTGTAAGGATCTCGGTTCAAGCCCCCGGCTCCCCACCTGCAGGGGTGTCACTTCACAGGCGGTGAAGCAGGTCTGCAGGTGCCTGTCTTTCTCTCCCCCTCTCTGTCTTCCCCTTCTCTCTCCATTTCTCTCTGTCCTATCCAACTACAACTACAACAATAAAAATAAAAAGGGCAATAAGAGGGAATAAATACATAAAATAATTTTTTTAAGTTTAAAAAAACACACACAAAGGCTCCAAAACACCCAGCAGTGGTGGTACACTCGATTGAATGCACACAAGAACTGGGGTTCGGGAGTCGGGCTGTAGCGCAGCGGGTTAAACCGCACGTGGCGCAAAATGCAAGGACCTGCATCAGGATCCCGGTTCCAGCCCTGGCTCGGCACTTGCAGGGGAGTCGCTTCACAGGCGGTGAAGCAGGTCTGCAGGTGTCTGTCTTTCTCTCCCCCTCTCTGTCTTCCCCTCCTCTCTCCATTTCTCTCTGTCCTAGCCAACAGCGATGACAACAATAAAAATTACAACAAGGGCAACAAAAGGGAATAAATAAGTAAATAAATATTAAAAAGAAAAGAGCGGGGGTTCAAGTCCCAAGTGCCCACCTTTGTGGGGGGGGAATCTTCATGAGCAATCAAACAGTACTGTTGGTGTCTCTTCTCTCCTCTCTCCTTCTCTGTCTACCCCTGTCCTTATCAGTTTCTCTCTGTCTCTGTGCAATAAAAATAAATAAATACAATTTTTAAAGACTCTGAAGATGTCTGTTCCTGCTTGACTTGTTTATGCAGAGAGAAGACTTGAATTGTCACATGCCAAGTATATCTTTTTTTTTTTTTTTTTCAGATTCGTTTGCATGTTTGGACAGGAAGCTACAACTGAAACCACTAAAAAAAAAAGCTTTGACTTTCTCTCTGAGACAACGAAAATGAAGATCACTAATGCGAATTTTTGTATACTTTAAAAAATTGTATTTATTTATATTTATATACACAAAATAGAAAGGGAGAGAGAGAAGCAGGGCACTACACTGGAACATGGGGTGCTGAGGACCAAACTTGGGGCATGAAACTTCCTAGCTTTGTGCCCTACTCACTACACCTCCTCTTGGCCTACTTTTTTTTTTTTTAATTTGTTTATTTTTTATCAGAATACTGCTCAGCTAAGGTTTATGGTGGTGCTGGGGATTGAACCTGAGACCTTTGATGCCTCAGGTATGAAAGGCTCTTTGCAAACCATTGTGCTATCTCCCCAGGCCCATATCTATATATATAATTTTTAAAGATTTATTTATTGCAAAGAGAGGGAGAGAGAGAACTAGACCATGGCTCTGGCAAATGTGATGCCAGGGTCTGAACTCAGGACTTTATGCACGAAAGTTCAAGGCATTATCCACTGTTCCATCTCCTGGACACTACAATTTATTTATTTTTGTTTTATTTTATCTTATTTTACTTGGTGCTGGGAATCAAGTCTAGGCCTTCGACATGTGAGGTGATCCTCTTGCAGGTGGAGAGCTGGGGCCTAAAACTCATACCCTTTTGTCTGGTACACCAACCGGGCCCCCCATTTTTTTTTTTAATAAAGACACTTTTTTGTTTGTTTGTTTGCTTCCAATGTTATCACTGGGGCTCGGTGCCTGTACTAGGAATCCACTGCTTCTGGAGGCTATTTTTTCCTTTTTGTTGCCCTTGTTGTTTATCTTTGTTGTTATTATTATTGCTGTCATTGTTGGATAAGACAGAGAGAAATGGAGAGAGGAGGAGAAGACAGAGGGGGAGAGAAAGACAGACACCTGCAGACCTGCTTCACCGCTTGTGAAGCGACTCCCCTGCAGGTGGAAGGCCGAATGCCTTGCTATTTCTTGCGCTTCAAGCCATGTGCACTTAACCTGCTGTGCTACCCTCCACCCACCTCTGTTTGTTTTCACTATGAGTAAATTTGATCTTAGTAATTTTATGATGAAAATATGTTTCTTCTCCGCAATAAGTGAGCCAAGCTCCGCGCCCCACCAAGAACATCACTGTGGGCACAAGCATGTTCCTTCTAGTTCATGGGGAAATAACACAGCTCTGCTTAATGAAATCACTTTTTAAAAGATGTAATAGTGAAGAAAAAAAAAGATGTAATAGTGGGTAGGGAGACAGGATAAAGTTATACTAAAAGACTTTCATGCCCGAGGCTCCAAAAATCCCAGTTGTAATCCCCCTCCCCCCAGCACTTTAAATCAGCGTTGGGTAATGTTCTGGTAAATTAATTAGGATTTATTTACTCATTAAAATGGGGGGAGAAAGCTGAGGAGATAGCATAATGGTTCTGCAAAAAAGACTTTTTTTTGTTTGTTTAAATTTATTTTCCCTTTTGTTGTCCTTCTTGTTGTTTTTTAATTGTTGTTGTTTGTTTAAAAAAAAAAAAAAAAGACTTTCTCAAAGAAGCTTCCTGTAGTAGCCTGAGCCCATGGTTTTCTAAATGGGATGATATAAAAATAGATTCTAGGGGCTGGGTGGTGGCGCACCTGGTAAAACCTGAGGGACCCAAAGATCTGAGTTCAAGCTCCTGATTCCTCCCCACCTGCAGGGGGCAGTTTCCTGAGCACTGAAGCAATGTTGCAAGTGTCTCTCTTTTCTCTCTCCTTCTCTGTCTCCCCTCAATTTCTCTCTGTCTTTATTCAAACTAAACAACAACATCAATAACAACAATAATATCCACAACAATGTTAAACAACAAGGGCAACAAAAACAGAAAATAAATATAATAATAATAATAGAACAAAAAGAAATGGGCTGGTAGCACAACTGAAGTGCATTTCTTACTAAGAGTGTACTTTTTTTTTTTTAGAGGTTTAATCTTTTTTTAATATTTATTTATTCCTTTTTGTTGCCCTTGTTGTTTTATTGTTGTAATTACTATTGTTGTTGGTATTGATGTCGTCATTGTTGGATAGGAAAGAGAGAAATGGAGAGAGGAGAGGAAGACAGAGAGGGGGAGAGAAAGATAGACACCTGCAGACCTGCTTTACCGATTGTGAAGCGACTCCCCTGCAGGTGGGGAGCCCAGGGCTCGAACTGGGATCCTTACACCGGTGCTTGAGCTTTGCACCACCTGCGCTTAACCAGATGCACTATGCTACTGCCCAAGTCCCAGAGTGTACCTTTTATAAATATTTTATTTACTTATTAATTATTGGATATAGAAGGGATAAACCGAGAGGGAAAGGAGAGATAGGGGAAAAGATAGATACCTGCAGGGTTCCAGGTGGTGGCACACCTGTTTGAGCGCACATTACCATGCTCAAGGACCCAGGTTCAAGCCCCTCCCCACCTGCAGGAGGAAACTTTGCTAGTGGTGAAGTAGGGCTGCAGGTGTCTCTCTCCCTCTCTAGCTCCCCTTTCCTCTCAATTTCTCTCTGTCTCTATCCAATAAATAAAGATAATAAAATATTTGAAATGTCTATTTTTAAAAGAGGTAGAAAAAGATACTTGCAGCACTGCTTCACTGCCTGTGAAGCTTCACCTCGGAAGGGGGGACTGAGGCCTTGAAACTGGGTCCTCACACATGATAACACAGGCATTCAACCAGGTGTGCTGCCTCCAGCTCCCCCCTTTTATTTTTAACATAGGGGGCCAAGAGAGAGTGAAAGAGACCACAGCACCTAAGCTTTCTTCAGTGCACGAGGGGCCAGGTTTGAACCCGGGTCACGCACATGGCAAAGCCAGTGAGCTATGCCGTCGGCCCAGGGCATATTTTCTGATCAGCAAGATTTCCATTTATAGGGAAGTCGGGCTGTAGCGCAGCGGGTTAAGCGCAGGTGGTACAAAGCACAAGGACCGGCATAAGGATCCCGGTTCGAACCCCGGCTCCCCACATTCAGTAGGGGTCACCTCACAGGCGGTGAAGCAGGTCTGCAGGTGTCTATCTTTCTCTCCTTCTCTCTGTCTTCCCCTCCTCTCTCCATTTCTCTCTGTCCTATCCAACAACGACAACAACAATAATAACTACAACAATAAAACAACAAGGGCAACAAAAGGGAATAAATAAATAAAATAAAATATCAAAAAAAAAGATTTCCATTTATAGCGACACTCGTCTGAGCTATCAAAACTGAGTATCACATTTCTTTACAACTGGTGCCAGCAGGCTGAGAGTAAGCAACAGGTATGGACTTCGAGTGACCCCCAGATGCCAGACCCCTGACTGAAGAGTCCAGCCTTATCTGGATATATTTTATTGATCTCCTGTATTTCGTGAGATAGAAGCCAGTGAGGCACCAGGGCACATGTGGTGCCAGGGGCTGAACATGGAGACTCATGCCTGTCTTTCAGGAAACACCCCCTGTACAGTGCAGGTACTCCAGGCCGGGTGGGGGTGCGCCTGGTAGAGCATACATGTCACCATGCATGAGGACCCGGGTTCAAACCTCTGGTCCTCATTTGCAGGGGGAAAGCTTCATTAGTGGTAAAAGCAAGTGCTGCAGGTGTCTGTCTGTCTCTCCTTATCTCTCTGTCTCTCACTCTCTGTCACCAAGAAAGGAGAAGATGACCCCCTGGGAGCAGTGGGGTGATACAGACATTGAACCCCAGAAATAATCCTGGTGGCAAAAAATAATGATAAAATAAAGTAAGGCACTTTTTTTTTTTTTTTCCAAAGCACTGCTCAGCTCCTGCTCATGGCGGTGCTAGTGATTGAACCCTCAGGCATTAGAGTTTGTTTGCGTAACCATTATGCTTTCTCTACCACCCTTCTGCTTTAAAAAAAAAAAAGTGTGGGGTGGTTGGGGTAGGTAGCATAATTGTTCTGCAAAGAGACTCTCATGTCTGGGGCTGCAAAGTCTCAGGTTCAATCCCCTGCACCACCATAAGCCAGAACTAAGCAGTGCTCTGGTAAAAAAAAAAAAAAAAAAACATATATATATATATATATATATATATATATGTATATGTATTTTGTATTTCACATGGGAGAATGTGAGAGAGAAGCAGAGCATCACTCTAGCTCATGCGATCTCCTGGATTAATCTCAGGCCCTCATGCTTGAGAGTCTAACACCCACCACTGTGCTACCTCAAGGTCACGATACTCTCCTCATTTTTTCCACCTTCTCTTCCTCCTTTTAACACCTGAAATGTGACAGTTGTGTTTTGTACAGAATCTCTGGCTTCCAGAGAGGGGAAAAAAAAAAAAAAGCAAACTACTTTGACACATACACATACAACTTTTTAAAATATTTATTTATTTATTTCCCTTTTTTTTTTTGTTGCCCTTGTTGTTTAACATTGTTGTGGTTATTGATGTTGTCATTGTTGGATAGGACAGAGAGAAATGGAGAGAGGAGGGGAAGACAGAGGGGGAGAGAGAGATAGACACCTGCAGACCTGCTTCACCGCCTGTGAAGCGACTCCCACTGCAGGTGGGGAGCCGGGGGCTCGAACCGGGATCCTTACCCAGGTCCTTGTGCTTTGCGCCACATGCGCTTAACCTGCTACACTACCGCCCTACTCCCCAAATACAACTTTTTTGTTTTTGTTTTTCCTTCAGGGGTATCGCCTGTGCTATGAATCCACTGCTCCTGTGGCCATTTTCTTCCCAATTTTTTAAAATAATTATTTAATTATTTTTATTTATTTATTTATTATTGGACAGAGAGAGAAGTTGAAGGGGGAAAAGGAGATAAAGAGAGAGAGACAGAGAGACACCTGTAGTCCTGCTTCACCACTCGTGAAACTTCCCTCTGCAAGTGGGGAGCAGGGGCTTGAACCCGGGCCCCCCAAGTTTTTTTATAGGACAGAGAGAAACTAAGAGGGGAGGAGAAGATAAAGAGGAACAGAGAAAGACAGCTGCAGACCTGCTTCACCGCTTTCAAAAGGAGACCCATGCAGGTGGGAAGCGGGGCTCGAACCCGGGTGATCTTTGTGTTTAGTCCTATGTGCACTTAACCTGGTGCGTCACCACCTGGCTCCCTACATACATAATCTTTAAATATTTTTTACCAGAGTACTTAGCACTAAGCTCTGGTTTGTGGTGGTGCCAAAGATTCAACCCAGGACCTTGGGGTCTCAGGCTTGAGTTCGTTGCATAGCCACCGGTGCATCTCCCCCATCTTCTCTCATGCTTTGAAGTCCAAAGCTCTAACCACTGTGCCTTCTCCAGGGCTCCTCCTACCCACCCACCCCTGTTTCTGGGGTGGGGAGTGAGTGGGGTGGGCAGGACGATACCACTACTCCTGAGTCAATCCTTTTACCCTTTTTTGTTTTAGGGAAAGAGAGACATAGAAACAGAAACAGCAATGGCATTCCACCATCCAGGAAGCTTCTCCCAGTGCCTTGGTATTCCTATGTGGTGCCAAGGTTTGAACCCAGGCTGTTCTTTTGAGACCAGCGTGCTGAGTTCTGGAACAACTGCCTGACCTGGAAGGAGAAGCAGTTACTCTTTCTGCCACAAGAGGGACCACACAAACATACTTTTTTTTTTATTATTACTAAGTGGTTCTTTTTTTTTTTTTTTTTTAAGATTTTATTTACTTATGAGAAAGACAGGAGGAGAGAGAAAGAACCAGACATCACTCTGGTGCATGTGCTGCCTGGGATCGAAGTTGGGACCTCATGCTTAAGAGTCCAAAGCTTTATCACTGCGCCACCTCCCGGACCACATGAACATACATCTTGATCATACCTGCCAAAGGGCTGTGGAGACTGAGGATATCCTTGAACCCAGGGTCACGTACTCCATGCAGCCGGACCGTACGTGTGCGTTTTTTTAGAAGTAGTTCCTGTGTGTTTTTTAAATTGATTTATTTATTATTGGAGAGGTAGAGACAGACAGAAATTGAGAGGGAAGGGGAGGTAGAGAGACAGAGAGATACCTGCAGTCCCACTTCACCACTTGTGAAGCTTTCCCTCTGCAGGTGGGGACCATGGGCTTGAACCTGGGTCTTTGCTCACTATAATGTGTGCACTTAACCAGGAGCACCACCACCTGGCCCCAGGGGTGTGCATTTTTCAAGGTTTATTTCATTTTATTTTATTTTGTTTTATTTGACAGAAGTTGAGCAGGAACAGGAAGAGAGGGAGAGAGAACTGCAGTAGTGTTCACCACTGATGAAGCTCCCCCCCTGCAGGTGGAGACTGAGGGCTTGAACCTGGATCTTTGCCCTGCCTCCACTGCACCTAAGGAAGCTTAGGTGCTGTGGTCTTTTACACACTCTCTCTTTCTCTGCCACTCATCAAGAAAGAAAGGGAGAAAGAAAGGAAGAAAGAAAGAAAGAAAGAAAGAAAGAAAGAAAGAAAGAGAGAGAGGGGTCAGGTGGTGGCTCAATTGGTTAAGTGCACACTTTGCCACGTGCATGGACCCAGGTTTAAGCCTCCCATCACCCCCATGTGGTGGGAGGGGCTTCACAAGTGGTGAAGCTGTGCTGCAGGTGTCTCTTTCTCTCTATCCCTTCATCCACTCTCAATTTCTCTCCATCCTATCAAATATAAGAAAAAAATAAAGGAAGGAAGAGAAGGAATCTCCAGGACCACCATAAGACAGAATTAACATGGGCCAAGCTTAAAGTTCCCGGTTCAAGCCCCCAGCTCCCTACCTGCAGGGGAGTCGCTTCACAGGCGGTGAAGCAGGTCTGCAGGTGTCTATCTTTCTCTCCTCCTCTCTGTCTTCCCCTCCTCTCTCCATTTCTCTCTGTCCTATCCAACAACTACAACATTAATAGCAACAACAATAATAACTACAACAACAATAAAAGCAAGGGCAACAAAAGGGAAAATTAATTAATTAATTAATTAACTAATTAAAAAAGACAGAATTGACCAGTGGAATAGAATTGAGAGCCCAGAAGTGAGCCCCCACACCTATGGACATCTAATCTTTGACAAAGGGGCTCAGACTATTCAATGGGGAAACCAGAGTCTCTTCAACAAATGGTGTTGGAAACAATGGGTTGAAACATGCAGAAGAATGAAACTGAACCACTGTATTTCACCAAATACAAAAGTAAATTCCAAGTGGTTCAAGGACTTGGATGTTAGACCACAAACTATCTTATACTTAGAAGAAAATATTGGCAGAACTCTTTTCTGAATAAATTTTAAAGACATCTTCAATGAAACAAATCCAATTACAAAGAAGACTAAGGGAAGTATAAACCTATGGGACTACATCAAATGAAAAATCTTCTTCACAGCAAAAGAAACCAAGAGACCCCTCACAGAATGGGAGAAGATCTTTACATGCCATACATCAGACAAGAGGTTAATAACCAACATATATAAAGAGCTTGCCAAACTCAACAACAAGACAACAAATAACCCCATCCAAAAATGGGGGGAGGACATGGACAGAAGATTCACCACAGAAGAGGTCCAAACGGCTGAGAAACACATGAAAAAATGCTCCAAGTCTCTGATTGTCAGAGAAATGCAAATCAAGACAACAATGAGATATCACTTCACTCCTGTGAGAATGTCATACATCAGAAAAGGTAACAGCAGCAAATGCTGGAGAGGGTGTGGGGTCAAAGGAACCCTCCTGCACTGCTGGCGGGAATGTCAATTGGTCCAACCTCTGTGGAGAACAGTCTGGAGAACTCTCAGAAGGCTAGAAATGGACCTACCCTATGACCCTGCAATTCCCCTCCTGGGTATATTTCCTAAGGAACCCAACACATCCATCCAAAAAGATTTGTGTACACATATGTTCTTGGCAGCACAATTTGTAATAGCCAAAACCTGGAAGCAACCCAGGTGTCCAACAACAGATGAGTGGCTGAGCAAGTTGTGGTCTATATACACAATGGAATACTACTCAGCTGTAAAAAATGGTGACTTCACCGTTTTCAGCCGATCTTGGATGGACCTTGAAAAAATCATGTTGAGTGAAATAAGTCAGAAACAGAAGGATGAATATGGGATGATCTCACTCTCAGGCCGAAGTTGAAAAACAAGATTAGAAAAGAAAACACAAGTCGAACCTGAAATGGAATTGGAGTATTACTCCAAAGTAAAAGACTCTGGGGTAGGTGGGTGGGTGGTTGGGGAGAATACAGGTCCATGAAAGATGATGAATGACATAGTGGGGGTTGTATTGTTAAATGGGAATCTGGGGAATGTTATGCATGTACAAAGTATTGTATTTACTGTTGAATGTAAAACATTAATTCTCCAATAAAGAAATAAATTATTTTAAAAAATAAATAAATAAATAAATAAATAAAATTATATTTAAAAAGAAGAACAGAACATCTAGAGCCAAGAAAAAGTTCACTGTGTGCTTTTACTATTCCTTGGTCCTGGGACTGACCCCATGGGCCATATGGACCAAAACACCTGGAGAGACTCGGCAAATGACGGCAGAGTACTGTGGTCTCTCTGTCTCTTTTTGTTTCTTCTGAAATAAAAGGATTGAAAGAGTGGTCCAGGGGCCTGGGCTGTGACACACCCAGTTGAGCGCACATGTTACCATGTGCAAACATGCTGCAATGTATGTATCTGATCACATCAGTGTTTCAGAAAAAAAAAATTTTTTTCAATGCCATATCCTGAGGCCAGGGAAATAGCTCAGCTGGTAGAGCATAGGACTGGCAAGTAAGAGTCTCCTGATTTGATTCCCAGTGCAGCATATGCCAGAATGAGCTCCTCCCTCACCCTCTCCCTCACCCTCTCCCTCTCCCTCTCCCTCTCCCTCTCCCTCTCCCTCTCCCTCTCCCTCTCCCTCTCCCTCTCCCACTCCCTCTCCCTCTCCCTCTCTGTCTCCTTCTCCCTCTCCCTCTCCCTTTTCCTCCCTCCCTTCTGTATATATTTCATATGAATTTTTTTTTTTTTTTTACCAGAGCACTGCTCTGCTCTGGCTTATGGTGGTGTGGGGGATTGAACCTGGGACTTTAGAGCCTCAGGCATGAGGGTCTCTGCATAACCATTATGCTATCTACCCCTGCATTGAGCTAAATAATTCTAAAACAAAGAGTATAGATTTTTTTATTTCATAGAGACAGAGGCAGGAGGCAAGGAGAGAGGGGGAAAGAGAGACCACAGCGCCAAAGCTTCCTTCAATGTGATGGGAGCCTGGCTTAAACCTGGCTCACACACATGGCAAGGCAGCGCACTGTCCAAGGACACTTCACTGGCTCCAAAGAGTGTAGGTTTATTTAGCCAAGATTTAAGTTCAGTCACACAGCAGAAGGTAGAGTGTGGGCTGGTCCTGAGATATGGAAAAACTCTGTGGTCCAGGAGGCAGCGCAATGATAAAGCTTTGGACTCTCAAGCATGAGGTCCCAAGTTCAATTCCCAGCAGCACATGTACCAGAGTTATGTCTGGTTCTTTCTCTCTTATCTTTCTCATAAATAAATAAAAATCTTTAAAAATGTTTCAGTGCTGTGGTCTCTTTCCTTCTCTGCCTATATCTGTCTCTCTCTACCTGAAAGGAGAAAGAAAGAAAAAAATAAAGTCAACTCAGAGCAGTGAAGCCATGGTAATGACCAAAAAGGAAGAAAAAAAAGTACTCACTGTTTACCTGTATTCAGAATTTACTGCATATTCTCTGTTCTACCTGATTAATTCACTGACACGTCTGCTTTGACATGGTTTTGTTTTGTTCCCCAGAGCACTGCTCAACTCTGGCTTATGATCATGTTGGGCATTGAACCTGGGACCACTGGGTCCTCAGATATGAAAGTCTCTTTGCAAAAATGTTATGCTATCTCCCCCACATTCATTTAGTCGTTTGCTTATTTACTTATTTCTCTCTCTCTCTCTCTTTGCCTCCAGGGTTATTGCTGGGACTTGGTGTCAGCACTGTGAAGCCACTGCTCCTGGAGGCTATTTTTTCCCCAGTTTTGTTGTCCTTGTTGCTCTTCTTGTTGTTATTATGGTTATTGTTGTTGTTGGTTAGGACAGAGAGAAATGGAGAGAGGAAGGGAAGACAGAGAGGGGAAGAGAAAGATAGACACCTGGGGGTCGGGCGGTGGCACAGAGAGGGTTAAGCGCAGGTGGCTCAAAACGCAAGCAAGGATGGTTGTAAAGATCCCGGTTGGAGCCTCCGGCTCCCCACCTGCAGGGGAGTCACTTCATAGGCGGTGAGGCAGGTTTGCAGGTGTCTGTCTTTCTCTCCCCTTCTCTGTCTTCCCCTCCTCTCTCCATTTCTCTCTGTCCTATACAACAACGAACAACATCAACAATAACAATAATAACCACAACAAGGCTACAACAACAAGGGCAACAAAAAGGGGAAAAATGGCTTCCAGGAGCAGTGGATTCATGGTGCAGGCACTGAGCCCCAGCAATAACCCTGGAGGCAAAAAAAAAAAAAAAAAAGATAGATAGACACCTGCAGACCTGCTTCACCACCTGGTAAAGCCACTCCCCTGAAGGTGGGGAGCCAGGGGCTGGAACCGGGATCCTTATGCTGGTCCTCGTGCTTTGCGCCACCTGTACTTACCCGCTGCACTACCACCTGACCCCCTATTTCTCTCTTTCTTTACAATGTGGAAGGACCGAGGTTCAAGCCCCCAGTCCCTACCTGCTGTGGGGAAGCTTCATGAGTGGTAAAACAGTGCTACAGGTCTCTCCCCCCCCAATTTCTCTCTGATCAATCCTAAATAAATAAAGGCTAAATGTAAGCCCCAGAGGACACTTTCTGGTACACAGAGAGATCCCTGCTGCATAGATGGGGTGGGGGAGAAAGAAAGAATTCAAAGCTTCCTTCGGTGCAGTGGGGGCCAGGCTTGAGCCTGGGTCATGCACATGGCAAACAGTGAATTATCCACCTGAGCTCTTTCACCAGTCCTGTCCAAGCACATTCAAAACACTTGACTTGAGAGCACATACAACATTTTACTTATTTGTTCTTAAATATTTATTTTGTTTATTTTTACCAGATTTGTGATTCTGGCGGTCTCGGGGATTGAACCTAGGACCTCAGACATGGAAGTCTTTTGCAGAAGCACTCACAAACAATACTTTCTTTTTTAATATTTTTTTTTAGAATTTATTTATTCATGAGAAATGATAGGAAAGAGAGAAAGAACCAGACATCACTCTGGTACATGTGCTACTGGGGATTGAACTTGTGACCTCATGCTTGAGAATCCAAAGCCTTATCCACTGTGCCACCTCCCGGACCACACAAACAATACTTTCTAAGAACCATCTGAAGAATGTCTCCTTTTTTTCTAAGTCAGTGATAAGCTTTTTTTGTGAGAAAGCCAATCAAAAGAAAACAGAATTCAAAGTACACTACCACTGAATTTTTGGAATGACCTGTATTATCAGGAAGGCAGCCTGTCAGCTCTGCAGAAGCTACTTTCTCCTTCTCCTTCTCCTTCTTCTTTCTTCTCCTTCTCCTTCTTCTTTGTTCTTCTTCTGCTGCTGCTTCTTCTTGGGCCAGGCTGGCCTCTCCTTCCCCTAAGCTCTCGGGCATTGTGGGAGCTGGTTCCGTGGCTTTTCCCTAAGCCGACCCTGGAATCCACTTAATCACAGCAGGTATTTTCTGCCTTTTAAACCACGAAAAATGATCACAGAATAAAGAGTACAAAATACAGAGACCTTATGGCAGGAGCAATAGCATCATGGTTACAGAAAAAGACTTTCATGACTGAGACATGAGAGGTCTCAGGTTCAATCTTCTCCAGTCAGAGCTGACAAGTGCTTTAGGGAAAAAAAAAAAAAAAAAAAAAAAAAAAAAAAAAAAAAAAAAAACCACTACAGACAAATGTGGCAGCTCCAGGGGTGGTACAGTGACTACAGCACTGGCCTTAAAAGTGTGGGGTCCTGAGTTCAATCCCCTGTTAGCACATATTCAAGAGTGATACTCTAGTTCTTTTTTTTTTAAAGATTTTATTTATTTATTCATGTAGATAGAAAGAGAGAGAGAGACAGAGAGAGAGAGAGAACCAGACATCACTCTGGTACATGTGCTGCCAGGGACTGAACTCAGGACCTCATGCTTGAAAACCCAACACTTTATCTACTGTGCCACCTCCTGGACCACGATGCTCTAGTTCCATTTCTTCCTCCTATAAATATTTTTTTAATGTCCCAGAAATAGCACTGCACTAATTGCAAGCATTAAGAGAGCAAGACAGCTTCCATTTTGGAGTTCTAGGGAGTTCTGAGTCACCTGAAAGAAATTCAGATATGGGCTGAAGAAATAACTCACTTGGATAGTGTGCTGCTTCGCCACACAAGCTACGCAGGTTCGAGTCTGGCCCCCACTGCGTTGAAGGAAGTTTCACTCCCTATCTGACTGAGACACCACAGGTCCCAGGTTCAATCTCCAGCACCACCATAAACCAGTGCTCTGGTAAAAATAATAAGTATAAGAAACAAACAAATCAATGAATATCAATCCTGTAGGATTGATAAATAAATATCTTCTCTGTAGAGAAGAAACAGTGCACCCACCACAGGTGTCATCATGGAATGACAGCCAAGCAAGACCCACAGAAGAGCCTCTCTGTGAAGCAATTGCCCCACAAAAGGACAAAAGACAGGGATGGGGAGATAGAGAAAGCATGGTGTTTCTGAAAAAAAATTCTTTCATGCCTGAGGCATCATAGGTCGAAAGTTCAATCTTCAGCACCACCAGAAGCCAGAGCTGAGCAGCACTCTAAGGAAAAAAAGGGGGTGGAGAGGGAGAGATTTTGTTTTAAGTCACTACATTTCAGGGTGGGTTTTATGCACCAATAGATAACAAAAATGAAATCTTTAAATGTTTGAGCTGTATTTTCCTTAGTGCTTCTTAATTATCATTTAATAATAATTTTAATAATTTTTATTTATTTGTTAATTTGAAATGTTAGATTATTTAAGTTTATTATTTAATTATTTTTAAAACTGTTTAATTATTTGATTATTATTATTTAATAATAATTCTTAATTGTTTCCTTAGTGCTTCTATAATTATTTTCAGGTATTATTGTTAGTATTATTAATGAAAGAGCCAGAGCACCACTTTGGCACATGTGATCAAACTCATAACCTCATACTTGAAGGCCCACTGCCTTATTCACTGTGCCGCACACCCACACCCCACTGCCCTGCCAGGTTCTTTTTTTTTCTTTATTTTTTTTCAATCATATTTTTAAAGATTCTATTCATTTATTAATGAGAAACAGGAGGAGAGAGAAAGAGCCAGACATCACTCTGGTACATGTGCTGCTGGGGATTGAACTCAGGACCTCATGCTTGAGAGTCTGATGCTTTATCCACTGCGCCACCTCCCAGACCACTGTCAGGTCCTTTAAATTGTGAATTTTCCCACTGCAAATAAGACAGTCATATTATCTATTCCTTTTCAAATTCAAAATTTTTGTTGTTCTTATCCCTCTCTTCTCATTCATAAAATGATTTTTTTTTTTTTTTGCCTCCAGGGTTATCGCTGAGGCTCAGTGCCTGCACTACGAAGCCTCTGCTCCTGGCGGCCATCTTTTTTTCCATTGTTGTTATTGTTGTTGCTGCTGCTGCTGTTGTTGGATAGGACAGAGAGAAATTCTGTCTCCTCCACCTATCAATTTCTTTCTGTCCTATGCAATAAAGAGACGGGGGGAGGGGGAGAGAAAGCCACCTGCAGAGCTGCTTCACCACTTGTGAAGCGACCCCCCCTACAGGTGGGGAGCGGCAGGGGGCTCGAACCCACATACTTCTCTTTTTTTTTTTTTTTGGATAGAGACAGACAGAAATTGAGAGGAGAGGAGAAGATAGAAAGAAACAGAGAGGGAGTCGGGCGGTAGCGCAGTGGTTAAGCGCACGTGGCACAAAGCACAACGACCAGTGTAAGGATCCCAGTTTGAGCCCCTGGCTCCCCACCTGCAGGGGAGTCGCTTCACAGGCGGTGAAGTAGGTCTGCAGGTGTCAATCTATCTCTCTCCCTGCCTTCCCCTCTTCTCTCCATTTCTCTCTGTCCTATCCAACAACGATGACATCAATAAAAACAACAGTAACTACAACAAGGAAACAACAAGGGCAACAAAAGGGAATAAATAAATATTTTTTTAAAACAAAAATAAATAAATAAATAATTTGGTGTACTGCACCAAAGTAAAAGACTCTAGGGTGGGGTGGGGGGGAGAGTACAGGTCCAGAAAGGATGACAGAGGACCTAGTGGGGGTTGTATTGTTATGTGGAAAACAGAGTTTTTTTTTTTTTTAAACCAGAGTGCTGTTCAGTTCTGGCTTATGGTGGTGCAGGGGACTGAACCTGGAACTCTGGAGCCTCAGGCATGAGAGTCTGTTTGCATAACCATTATGCTATCTACCTTCTACCCAACAGAGAAATGTTATCCATGTATAAACTATTGTATTTACTGTGGACTGTAAAACATTAATCCCCTAATAAATAAAGTAAATAAATTATATATATATATATTAAAGTCAGAATTTGTAGACCATAATGGAGGTTGGTGTCCAAACCTGGCAGAGACCAGCTAGAGATATTTGAGAATCTGGGAGCTGGGAGGTGGAACACCTAGCTGAGCACACATATTGCAGTGCTCAAGGACCCAGGTTCAAACCCCAGGTCCCCCACCTGCAGGGGAAAGGCTTTGCGAGTGGTAAAGCAGAGCTACAGGTGTCTCTCTGTCTCTCTCCCTACCTACCTCTCCCTTCTCTCTCAATTCCTCTGTCTCTATCCAGTCTATAAATTTAAAAAAGAAAAAGAAAAAGAAATTTAAAAGGAAAAAAAAAGGTATTTGAGCATTCGAGTCAAGCAAGAGTGAAACATTCCTCTAAGGGACTTTCCATTCTGGGAATTCACTACTTGGAAAAGTCTGGATGCTTCTGTGTGCCAGCACTCGAATTTATCCACAAAGGACAACCGGTATTAGTGACAGCACACATTCCTCCGGGCGCCGAAAGAAGGTAGGCAGTGTCAGGCAACGCTTTTATCTGGAACAGCCCGTTCAGAGCATCAAGGAACCTTTGTGAACCGTGAATGGCTGGGACCATCAACTGGGGGAGCCAGTTTGCAATTCAGGTTCAAGTTCAAAGCAGTGGCTTTGAGGTGGGCGGTTCCTAGCACAGTCCAGGAGTTTTCGCTGTGGAGAAGATGGTTCTTTTGTCAGTCACCTGCAGATGCTACTGAAGTCACAGTCAGATATCTTTTTCATAACTAGAGGCATTAGCCTGTGGGCATTCAGAATGGAAAGGGCTCTTTTCCTTTTGAGGGGGGTGGTAGTGAGAGGAGAGGCTGGGCATTTGGCTCCTCCAGTATAACACATATTATGTGCAAGGGCCTGGGTTCAAGTCCCCAATCACCATCTGCAGGCAAAGCTCCACAGATGGTTGTGCCATGTTGCAGGAGTCTCTCTTTAATTTACTTTATTTTTTGGAATTTATTTATTTATTTATTTATTTATTTTTGCCTCCAGGGTTACTGCTGGGTCTTGGTGCCAGGACTACAAATCCACTGGTCCTGGCCACCATCTTTTTTTCCCCATTGCTGCTGTTGTTGTTGGATAGGGCAGAGAGAGATCGAGAGAGCAGGGGAAGACAAGAGATGGGGAGAGAAAGATAGACCCTGCTTCACCGCTTGTGAATCGACCCCCACACCTGCAGGTGGGTAGTCAGGAGTTTGAACCAACATCCTTATGCTGGTCCTTACACTTTGTGTCATGTGCGCTTAATATGGTGTGCTACCACCCCGCCCCCTATCTACTGATTTTTTATTTATATTTATTGGATAGAGACAGCCAGAAATCAAGAGAGAAGGGGAGCTAGGGAGAGAGACAGAAAGACACCTGCCACCCTGTTTCACCACTCACAAAGCTTTCCCGCTGCAGGTGGGGACCAGGGGTTCGAACCTGGGTCCTTATGCACCTTAACATGTGCCAGGTGCACCACCACTTGGCCCCTCTCTTGATTTTTTTTTTTCCCTTCTCTCTCTCCCTTTAAATTTCTGTCTCGATTTAAAAAAAAAAAAATTGAGAATGGAGTCGGATTGCAGATACTGAGCTCTGGCGATAATCCTGATGGGAAAATAATAATAATAATAATAGCAATGGGCTGAGATAGCATCACAGTGGTCATGCAAAAAGATTTTTATGCCTGATGCACCAAAGGTGCCATGTTCAGTCCCCAGCACCACCAGAAGCCAGAGGTAAGTGATTCTCTTGAGAAACAATAATAACAGTAGTAGTTGTAGTAGTAGTAATAAACATTAATTACTTAAAAATAAAATTGATTGTGATGAGTTCAGTAGGTCCACTCAAAAAGCAGAGGCCAGGAGTCGGGCGGTAGCGCAGTGGGTTAAGCGCATGTGGCACAAAGCGCAAGGACCAGCGTAAGGATCCTGGTTCAAGCCCCTGGCTCCCCACCTGCAGGGGAAGTCGCTTCACAGGCAGTGAAGCAGGTCTGCAGGTGTCTGTCTTTCTCTCCCCGTCTGTCTTCCCCTCCTCTCTCCATTTCTCTCTGTCCTATCCAACAACGACAACATCAACAACAACAATAACTACAACAACAAAACAAGGACAACAAAAGGGAAAATTTAAAAAGAAGAACAAGAAGAAGAAGAAGAAGAAGAGGAGGAGGAGGAGGAGGAGGAGGAGAGGGGGGGGGTCTGGGACCAGCAAGAGAGCTCACCTGGACAGTTTGCCTGTTTTGTCATTTGAGTATCACAGGCTTGAGTCTGACCCCCACCACACTGGAGGAAGCTTTGGTGTTGTGGTATCTCTCTTCCTCTGGCTCTGAATCTCTCTCTGTCTACCTGAAAAAGCTGGCTTAGAGCAGTGAAGTCCCAGCAATGACAAAAATAAATAAACAAACAGAAAAATAAATAAATATAAACACCAGCAAAATAGGTCACTCAAATAGACCGTTACTGTCCAAAGATGCACCTTCAGGACCTCCTCCCTAGCTGTCTTTTAAATATATGTTTCCATGATTTTTTTAAAAAGATGATGAATATCCTTAAAAATTATTTGGGGCCTAGGGGAAAGCTTAGTGAACAAAGTGTTGCAATTTAAGAGCCTATGGTACTGAGTTCAATCCCAGGCAACACATGTGCCACAATGATGCTCTGTTTCTCTCTCTCTCTCTCTCCCACCTCCACTTATTAATTAATTACTTAATGAGAGGCTGGGATAGATAGCATAATAGCTACACTATCATGCCTGAGGCTCCAAAGTCCCAGGTTCAATTCTTGATACCACTATAAACTAGAGCTCTAATAAAAAGGAGAGAGAGGTTAAGCGCAGGTGATGCCAAGCACTAGGACCGGCAAAAGAATCCTGGTTCGAGCCCCTGGCTCCCCACCTGCAGGGGAGTCACTTCACAGGCAGTGAAGCAGGTCTGCAGGTGTCTATCTTTTTTTTAAATTTATTTATTCCCTTTTGTTGCCCTTGTTGTTTTATTGTTGTAGTTATTATTGATGTCCTTGTTGGATAGGACAGAGAGAAATCGAGAGAGGCAGGGAAGACAGAGAGGGGGAGAGAAAGATAGACACCTGCAGACCTGCTTCACCACCTGTGAAGTGACTCCCTACAGGTGTCTATCTTTCTCTCCCCCTCTCTGTCTTCCCCTCCTCTCCCCATTTCTCTCTGTCCTATACAACAACGGCAACATCAACAACAACAACAATAATAACTACAACAATAAAAACAAGGGCAAGGAAAGGAAATAAATAAATAAATATTTAAAAAATAAAAATAAAATAAAAAGTAGAGATCGACCGAGACCAAAGCACTACTCAGTCTGGTTTATGGTGGTGCCAGGAATCGAACCTGGGACCTTGGGGGGCTTCAAACATGCTAATCTTGTGCTTTACCTCATCAAACTATCTCTCCCACTTCCCCTTGTCCTTTCAACCAATCCAGAAAATTGGGATGACAAGCACAGTGAAAATGTTGTAGTGAGGTGAATGGAAGAGAGAAAGAAACACAGAAACAGAGAGAGAGAGAGAGAGAGAGAGAACAACTAAATTTTGTAAACATATTTTAAAAATTTATCAGGGGGAGTCGGGCTGTAGCGCAGTGGGTTAAGCGCAGGTGGCACAAAGCACAAGGACCGGCATAAGGATCCCGGTTCAAGCCCCGGCTCCCCACCTGCAGGGGAGTCGCTTCCCAGGCGGTGAAGCAGGTCTGCAGGTGTCTGTCTTTCTCTCCTCCTCTCTGTCTTCCCCTCCTCTCTCCATTTCTCTCTGTCCTATCCAACAATGACGACAACAACAATAATAATAACTACAACAATAAAACAACAAGGGCAACAAAAGGGAATAAATAAAATAAAAATAAATAAATTAATAAATAAATTTTTTAAAAAAATTTATCAGGTGTCTCTCTCCCTACCACCCCCTCCCTCTCAATTTCTGGTTGTCAATATCTTTATTTATTGGATAGAGACAGCCAGAAATTGAGAGGGAAGGGGGGGGGTGACAAAGCGACACCTGTAACACTGCTTCACCGCTCCCTGCAGGTGGGGACTAGAGGCTCAAACCCAAGTCCTTGAACATTGTAACATGTGTACCCAAGCAGATGGGGAGGGGGGCTTGTAAATACATTGTATCATCTTAAAATTAGTTCTGGGCTGAGGAAACAACATAACAATACAGAAAAAGACTCTCATGCCTGAGACTCCAAGGTGCCAGGTTCAATTTTCAGCACCACTCAGCCTGAGCAGTGCCCTAGTGTGTATTTCTCCTCTTTCTCTCTCTCCCCCTCTCTCTCTCTCTCTCCCCTTCTCGATATATATATTTTTAATTTCTTTATTAGGGGATTAATGTTTTACATTCGACAGTAAGTACAACAGTTTGTACATGTATAACATTTCTCTTTTCTCCTCTCTCCATTTCTCTCTGTCCTACCCAATAACAATGACATCAATAACTATAACAATAACAATAACAATAATAACTACAACAATAAAAAATAACAAGGGAAACAAAAGGGAATAAATAAATAAATATTTTAAAATAAATAAATTAAATTAAATTAAAGGAGTCCCTCTTAGCCAGAGAGGTGGCAAAGTGGATAGGGCACATGCTAAGTAAACCTGAGAATCAGATGCAATTTCTGGGACCCCGTGTCCGAGGATGTTTTCTCTCGTTTAATTAAATTGGGGATGGAAGTGAGGAAAGAAGCCTTTGTGTTAGAGCACAGGATTTGTATGCCTGGCTTCCCAGAGCTCCCAATTCAATCCCCCGCAAAGGGACAGAGTCCTGGATCAGTGAAATAGCTCACTTGGGGGAGTCAGGCGGTAGCGCAGCAGCTTAAGCACAGGTGGTGCAAAGCGCAAGGACCCGCAGAAGGATACCGGTTCAAGACCCCAGCGGTGAAGCAGGTCTGCAGGTGTCTATCTTTCTCTCCCATCTCTGTCTTCCCCTCCTCTCTCCATTTCTCTCTGTCCTATCCAACAACAACAGCTTTAGTAACAACAATAACAATAACAACAAGAGCAACAAGGGCAACAAAAAAGGGGGCGGTTAGCCTCTAGGAGCAGTGGATTTGCAGTGCTGGCACCGAGTCCTGGCAATAACCCTGGAGGCAAAATATATATATATATATAGCTCACTTGGATAGTGCACTGCTTCGCCATGTGTGTGACCAGATTTGAGCCCAGCCCTCACTGCACTGAAGGAAACTTCATTCCCTGGCTTGTTTCCCTCACTCTCTGCCTCTGTCTAACAGAGAAGGAAAAAAAGGGAGGTGGGGGAGACTGAATCCTATAAACCAGATTTGAGTGGTGCTCTGGTCTTTCTTTTAAAGGTAAAGCATTAGGATTTCACTTACTTTTTTAAAAATATTTTAACGTTCTTTTAAAAATTATTTATTTTTAAAGTGGGACAATTTTTCAAAAAGATGTTATTTATTTATTCATGTGAAAAATAGGAGAGAAAGAACAAGATATCACTCTGGTACATGTGCTGCAGGGGATTGAACCTAGGATCTCACACTTGAGAGTCCAGTGTTTTATCCACTGCACCACCTCCTGGACCACTATTTATTTGTTTATTAAATAAAGACAGAGAGAAATTGAGAAGGGAGGGGGTGATAGAGAGGAATGACACCTGCAGCCCTGCTTCACCTCCTGAAGCTTCCCCTTGCAGATGGAGATGAGGGGCTTGAACCTGGGTCCTTGTGCACTGTGGTGTATGCACTTAACCAGGTATGCCACCACCTGTCCCCTAGGATTTTATTTTGTATTTTTATTTTATTTTCTTAATTTACAATATTTATTGGCTAGAGACAGCCAGAAATTGAGAGGGTAAGAGAGACAGAGAGAAAGAAAGACACCTGTAGCCCTGCTTCACCACTCACAAAGTTTTCCCCCTGCAGGTGAGGACCAAGGGCTTGAACCCAGGTCCTTGAGCACTGTAGCATTTGCACTCAACCAGGTGCGCCACCAGCCAGCCCCGTATTTTTATTGTATTTATTTATTTATTTATTTATTTATTTTTCCCAGAGCACTGCTCAACTCTTGCTTATGGTGGTGCTAGGGACTGAACCTGGAAACTCAGAGCCTCAGGCATGAAAGTCTTTTTCATTACAATTTTGCTATTTCCCTGCCCTCTGGTCTTTAATCGCATCTATCTTATTTACCACCACCACCCTTTTTATTCCCATATGTGTCTCTCAGACACATAAAGAATTATTTCCTTTTATTGGTGGGGGGGGTAATGGCTTACAGCACGATTATAGGTGTCTGCAAAACCCTCTCCTTGTCCACAATCATACATCAAAAAGAAACAAGCACACCCATTCAGAGAGATCTATGCACACCTACGTTCATAGCAGCATAATTTGTAGTAGCCCAAATTTGGAAGCAAACTAGATGTCTAACAACTGGCTTACTCCCCAGCCCCTCAGTAACTTTTTTAAAGGGGTGGTTTTTGTTTGCTTGGTTTTGGCTTATTTTTCACCAAAGCACTGCTCAGCTTTGGTCCCTGGTTGTGCTGGGGATAGAACCTTAAAGGGCATCTGTGGAGAGGCCTCTGTTCTCAGGGGGTCACAAGTGGGCCATAGCTTCCACAAAATGACTGTCCTTACTGCCCTTGATTTTTGTTTTGTTTGTGTGTAGTTGGTGTTTTTAGATAGAAACTGGGTGGTGGGGGAGCAGGTGGTGGAACACCTGGTTAAGTGTTCCCACTACAGTAAGGATCCAGGTTCAAGCCTTTGGTCCCCACATGCAGGGGGAAAGCTTCACAGGTGGTGAAGTAGAGCTGCAGATGTCTCTATCTCCCCCTGCTCTTTCAATTTCTCTGTCTCTAGCCAATAATAAATAAATAAAGATCTCAAAAAAGATAAGGAGGGAGGGAGGGAGGGAGGGAAGGAAGGAGGAAGGAGGGAGGAAGAAAGGAGGGCAGGCGGTAGGTATCTCAATGAGTTAAGCACACATGGCACAAAGCTCAAGGACTGGCCCAGCTCCCCACCTGCAGGTGAAGCAGGTCTGCAGGTGTCTGTCTTTCTCTCCCCCTCTGTCTTCCCCTCCTCTCTCGATGTCTCTCTGTCCTATCCAACAACAACAAGAACAGCTATAACAACAATAACAACCACAACAAGGGCAACAAAATGGGGAAAAATACCCTCCAGGAGCAGTGGATTCGTAGTGCTGGCACCAAGCCCCAGCAATAACCCTGAAGGCAGAAAGAAAGAAAGAAAGAAAGAAAGAAAGAAAGAAAGAAAGAAAGAAAGAAAGGGCGGTCCGGGAGGTAGCACAGTGGATAAAGCATCGGACTCTCAAGCATGAGGTCAACCCCCGGCAGCACATGTGCCAGAGTGATGTCTGGTTCTTTCTCTCTCTTCCTATCTTTCTCATCAATCAATAAATAAGACCTTTTAAAAAAAAGTGCTTTTAAAAAAAAAAGGTGCTCATGGTTCAGGAGGTGGTTCAGTGGTAAAGCTTTAGACTCTCAAGCATGAGATCCCTGAGGTCCTGAGTTCAATCCTTGGCAGCACATGTGCCAGAGTGATGTCTGATCCTTTCTCTCTCCTCCTATCTTTCTCATAAATAAATAAATAAATCTTAAAAAACAAAGGTGTTTAAAAAAAGAAGAACAAGTTGTATCTTCTTTTAGAGTTTTTCAAACTCACCAGATAATGGCTTTTCTGTAGAAGCCCACTTAAGCTGGAGCCATTTTATCAAATTTCATTGTTTGATTGTTTGCTTTTAATCATTCTTTTTAGTATATATTTTATTTATTTACTTACTTACTGGATAGAGGCAGAGTGAAGTTGAGATGGAAGGGAAAGACTGAGAAGAGAGACAGAGAGACACCTGCAACTGCTTCACTGCTCATGAAGCTTCATTGCTCTCTCTCTCTCTCAGAACGAGGGTCCTTGCAGTTGGTAACACGTGCTCAACCAGGTGCACCCTCCACCCATCCCCACTCCCACCCCCCCCTCACAACACTGCTCGGCTCTGGCTTATTGTGGTGCTGGGAATTGAAGCTGAGACCTTGGGTGCCTCAGGCATTAAAGCCTTTTTGTATAACCACTATAGTATCTCTCCACCCCCTCTTTTCTTTTCTTTTTTTTTTTTTGTAAAGAGAGAAAAAATGAAAGAGAGCCAACATCAAACCCTCCTTCGATACAGTCAGGGCCAGGCTTGACTCTGGTTTTTGTTTGTTTGTTAGCTGTTAATCAAAGAAAAAAGCTAAGCAGGGAAAGAGGCTTTTAGTTTATATCATCTGTGTCCAAATACTAGTTAAAAATCCTTTCAGGAAAAAAAATCCTTTCAGAACCTGGGAGATATTATTTATAAGCCAGGAGCTGGGCGGTGGTGCAACCGGTTAAGCACAAAAGGCACAAAGCGCACAGACCAGCATCAGGGTCCCTGTTCGAGGCCCCAGCTCCCCACCTGCAGGGGGGTTGCTTCACAGATGGTGAAACAGGTCTGCAGGTGTCTTTCTCTCCTCCTCTCTGTCTTCTCCTCTCCATTTTTCTCTGTCCCATCCAAAAGCAACAACAATAATAACAACAATGATGATAAACACAAGGGAAACAAAAGGAAAAAAATTTTTTAATTTATAAGCCATTTTTTTAATTGTGATTAATAATGGTTTACAAGAATGTAAGATTACAGAGTATAGTTTCACATTGCACCCACCACCAAAATTCTGTGTACCTGCCCTCAAATGGGAGATAATATTACCATTCTGCAAAAAAGATTTTTATGTCTGAGGCTCTGAAATTCCTAGTTCAATCTCCAGTACCACCACAAACTAGAGCTGAGCAGTGCTCTGGTTAAACAGGAGGAGGAGGAGGAGGAGGAGGAGGAGGAGGAGGAGGGGAAGGGGAAGGGGAAGGGGAAGGGGAAGGGGAAGGGGAAGGGGAAAGGGAAGGGGAAAGGGAAAGGGAAGGGGAAGGGCAAGGGGAAGAAGAAGGAGGAGGAGGAAGAGGAGGAGAAAGAGGAGGAAGAGGAGGAGAAGGAGGAGGAAGAGGAGGAGAAGGAGGAGGAGGAGAAGGAGGAGGAGGAGAAGGAGAAGGAGAAGGAGAAGGAGAAGGAGAAGGAGAAGGGGAAGGGGAAGGGGAAGGGGAAGGGGAAGGGGAAGGGGAAGGGGTAGGGGAAGGGGAAAGGGAAGGGGAAGGGCAAGGGGAAGGGCAAGAGGAAGAAGAAGGAGGAGGAGGAAGAGGAGGAGAAGGAGGAGGAAGAGGAGGAGAAGGAGGAGGAGGAGAAGGAGGAGGAGGAGAAGGAGGAGGAGGAGGAGGAGAAGGAGGAGGAGGAGAAGGAGGAGGAGGAGAAGGAGAAGGGGGCAGACAGATGTGAGCAACCCTAGTTCAAATACAGCTGCCACCACACTGAGGAAATTTTGGTGCTGTTTTCTCTCTTTCTCTTTCCCTCCTTCCCTTTCTCCATCCCTCCTTACCTCTTGTCCTCCCTCCCTCCCTATCTCTATCTAAAAATAAAAAGGAGGAGCAAGAAAGACAGGTGTCTAAGGGACATTCATGTCCCTCATCACAGAAAGGAAAGGAATCAGAGTGGGCATTGAGGAGGATGGTGGGCAGAAGGATAGATAGGAGAAAGCAAGTGCCTATTGACTCATTAATTCAGGTTGGTTTGTTTTTGTGTGTTTTTGAGGGCTTATTCTCTTTAGGTTTTGTATTAGCTGCTTGCAAATAGGAAAACGTGTAAGTATTCGGAGGCTGGGCGGTAGCACAGTGGGTTAAGTGCAAGTGGCACAAAGCGTACTCACAGGCTTAAGGATCCCGGTTCGAGCCCCCTGCTCCCCACCTGCAGGGGGGTTGCTTCATAGGCAGTGAAGTAGATCTGCAGGTGTCTTATCTTTCTCTCCCCCTCACTATCTTCCCCATCCTCTCTCCATCTCTCTCTGTCCTATCCTACAATTACAAAGGCAACAAAAAAGAAAGAAAATGTATAAGCATTCTATATATTTTCTTCTTAAACAAATATTTACTCATCAACTTTTTTCCCCTTGTGGTAGGCCAATGTTTTCAGAGAGAGAGAGAGAGACCAGAGCGCTGCTTTACAGTGTTCAGTTGGATTTCTTTTCCTTTCTTTTTTTTAACTTAGGCAAGTTTAATTGATTTTCTTTCATTCATTCTTTTTTTTAATTATCTTTATTTTTATTTATTGGGTAGAGACAGGCAGAAATCGAGAGGGAAGGGAGTGGTAAGGAGGGAGAGAGACAGAGAGACACCTGCAGTCCTATGTCACCACTTGTGAAGCTTTCCCCCCACAGGTGGGAACTGAGGGATCGAACCTAGGTCCTTGTGCAGTGTAACATGTGTGCTCAACCAGGGCCCCCCCTTTTTTTTACCTCCAGGGTTATTGCTGGGACTCTGTTCCTGCACCAGGAATCCACTGCTCCTGGAGGCTATTTTTTCCCTTTTTGTTGTCCTTGTTTATTGTTGTTGTCATTGCCGTCGTTGTTGTTGGATAGGACAGAGAGAAATGGAGAGAGGAGGGGAAGACAGAGAGGGGGAGAAAAAGACAGACACCTGCAGACCTGCTTCACCGCTTATGAAGTGACACCCCCCTCCCACAGGTGGGGAGCTGGGGACTCAAACCAGGATCCTTGCACCCGTCCTTGCGCTTTGAGCCATGTGCGCCCAACCTGGTGCACTACCGCCTGGCCCAGTCTTTTCCTTTCTTTTTTTTTTTTTTTCCTCCTCCAGGGTTATTGCTGGGCTCGGCGCCTGCACCATGAATCCACCGCTCCTGGAGGCCATTTTTTCCCCCTTTTGTTGCCCTTGTTGTAGCTTCGTTGTGGTTATTATTATTGCCCTTGTTGACGCAATTCGTTGTTGGATAGGACAGAGAGAAATGGAGAGAGGAGGGGAAGACAGAGAAGGGGAGAGAAAGACAGACACCTGCAGACCTGCTTCACCGCCTGTGAAGCGACTCCCCTGCAGGTGGGGAGCCGGGGTCTCGAATCGGGATCCTTACGCCGGTCCCTGCGCTTTGCGCCACATGCGCTTAACCCACTGCACCGCCGCCCGACCCCCCTTTTCCTTTCTTAAAAAAATCAGTTTTGGGGGAGTCGGGCTGTAGCGTGGCAGGTTAAGTGCAGGTGGTGCAAAGCGCAAGGACCAGCGTAAGGAAACCAGTTCGAGCCCCCGGCTCCCCACCTGCAGGGGAGTCGCTTCACAGGCGGTGAAGCAGGTCTGCAGGTGTCTGTCTTTCTCTCCCCCTCTGTCTTCCACTCCTCTCTCCATTTCTCTCTGTCCTATCCAACAACAACGACAACAATAAAACAACAAGGGCAACAAAAGGGAATAAATAAATATAATAAATATTTTAAAAATATTTTTAAAAATCAATTTTGGGAGTTGGGCGGTAGCGCAGCAGGTTAAGCGCAGGTGGCGCAAAGCGCAAGGACCAGCGAAAGGATCCCGGTTCGAGCCCCCGGCTCCCCACCTGCAGAGGGGTTGCTTCACAGGCAGTGAAGCAGGTCTGCAGGTATCTGTCTTTCTCTCCCCCTCTCTGTCTTCCCCTCCTCTCTCCATTTCTTTCTGTCCTATGCAACAACAATAACTACAATAATAAAAAAAAAAAAACAAGGACAACAAAAGGGAAAATAAATAAAGTTTTTAAAAAATCAATTTGAAGGACAGGGGTAGATAGCATAATGGTTATGCAAACAGACTTTCATGTCTGAAGCTCCAACGTCCCAGGTTCAATCCCATGCACCACTATATGCCAGAGCTGGGCAGTGCTCCAAGAAGGATGACAGAGGACCTAGTGGGGGTTGTATTGTTATATGGGAAACTGGGGAATGTTATGCATGTACAAACTATTGTATTTACTGTTGAATGTAAAACATTAATTCCCCAATAAAGAAATAATTTTTAAAAAATAAATAAGTAAATAATAAAATTTTGCCAAGGTCATTTGTATTCATCATTTGTATTCCACATTTTTATCCTCTATTTATTTCACTTAGTGCAATCACCTCTAGTTTTATCCATTTTGTCCCACATAACATAATATCATATTTATTTATTTTTTTAATCGATTTATTATATTTTTTTTTACCAGAGCACTGCTCAGCTCTGGCTTATGGTGGTACGGGGGATTGAACCTGGGGCTTTGCAACCTCAGGCAAGAGAGTCTCTTTGCATAACCATTATGCTATCTACCCCCATCCTTTTTTTTTTTTCTTTTTCAAAGGTGAGGGCCCAGCTAGATCTGTGCCAAGTGGTGCAGAAATAGAACAGGAATGCCTCTGGTCGCACTACTCTGCCACCAGACTATGTCAGCAAATCGAGGCCAAACTAGAGAAGGAAATGGGGATTTATCTGGGGTCTTAGGAACTACAGTGGGGGCAGGAGGACAGTCAGTATAAAGCTGCCCACTGCACCACACTCCACCCCATTCACTGGGGGCTGACGGGACTTGTGGGTTTAATGGGCAGTTTTGTGCAATTGTGTTTCTGGTTTAGGGTTTGGGGCTTACTATTGTTGTTGTTTTAATGCAACTGATTTTACACAGTTATAACTCATGGTGAGTCAGGTAGGCTGTGATTGTGTGCTGTGCTCAGGTCCCCCTCTACCCCTCTCCCCTCCACCAGCCCAGCGGCACACTGTCCGGAGCTGGGTTGGCTGAAGGCCTGTTTATCACCATTGTTTCTATCTGACCGTTTCCAGAAAGATCTGTGCACAGATTATCCTCTTTGCGGTCATTCAGATTCCATTTTTGGCTCCCCAATTTTTCCCCTATCTCCTATACTCCTTTAGGGTGAGGCAGCAGTGGTCATAAAAGAGTGAACCTGTATGCGTGGGGTGGGGGAGTGACTTTCCCAAGGTCATACAGAAGGTAAGTGACAGGTAAGAGCACCTAAGCCAGCTGGGTGGAGCCCACCCAGCCTCCTCCCAGAATCCTCTGCCTGGCCTGACCAGCCCCACTCTCTGATCCTTTTGTTGGGATGGGATTGAATTCCCCAGGGCTCCTGAGGCCAGCCTGGGCAGCCACTCCAGTAACCAGAGCTGTGTGAGAAGAAAAGGCCAAGCCACTAGGGTAGCCGCACCCCAAACAGACGTGAGGTCCCAGGTGAGTCACGCCACTGAGGGGCCACCTCCCCAGTCCCAAGGGCCACTGTTCATCTGCAACTCTGCCACACCAGGGACCTGGAACACTGAACCCCCATTCCCCAACCCCATGTCCTGGAGGTCCCTTGCCTCCATGGGGTCCCCCGCTACTCTCTGTCCCACCTTAGACAGGTCGTAGACTTGGGAGAGAGACCTGCCTCCCAGCTTTGCCCTGGGCCTCCCACTAGGTGACCAGCACACAGGACTCTGGGTGGGGCCCTGGGGCTCCCCACTTCCCAGTGCCGCCTCAGATCCTCTCAGATTCCCAGAGATGGGATCCAGCCAG
Source organism: Erinaceus europaeus (assembly GCF_950295315.1). Classification (NCBI taxonomy): domain Eukaryota; kingdom Metazoa; phylum Chordata; class Mammalia; order Eulipotyphla; family Erinaceidae; genus Erinaceus; species Erinaceus europaeus. Next base: position 19,725,882 of record NC_080176.1, on the reverse strand, counting down.
GGAGGGTGGGGCTGTCCCCAGGACCATCCAGAGTCCCAGGCCAGACAGGCAGGGACAGTGAAGTGGCCTCAGTAGCTGACAACATTCGCCCATCTCTGCTCCTCCAGCCCAGCCCAGCCCAGCCCAGCCCAGCCCAGCCCAGCGTGCCATGTCCCAGCACCTGGTCCTCTTGCTGGTGATGCTCGGTAACCTTGGGGGTCTTCCCCTCTGCGAGGCTGGGAAGCAGGCTGTGTTGGGGGACAGGCTGCTTGAGGAGTGGGGTATCAAAGCAGGGAGGGGTAGGAGACCCCAGGCATAGGGTATCAGAAGAGAGGAAAAGAAGCCTGTGGACCTTGGGGGACTGAGGACAGAGAGGGCCTGTGAAGCTGGGATGGGGGGACTAGGGAGGACTACCCCACAAGTCCAAGTGTCAGCCTCTTCCTGCCTTCCTCTTTCCAGCCATCAGCCCCCTCCCGGGAGCCTTCCAGGAACCAGGTAAGGCTGGGAGACCTGCAGAGGTGACAAGTTAGGAGTGGGGGTGGGGTCCCCCATGCTAGCAGGGAGCCCAAGGGCTGGGGGCTCAGGGTCAAGGAGGGAGGGAGGGGACAGAGGTGAGCAGCAGGAAAAGGATTTACCAGCCCCTTGCTCTCTCTGCCTCTCCCAGCTCTCTCGCCCACCCAAGAAGAACTGGATGAGCTGAGTAAGGAAGAGGCTGGGTATCCTTTCTTCTTTCTTTTTTTCCTTTAGAAAGAATGAAATAGACCACAGCATCAGTGCTTCCTTCAATGTGGTGGGGGTCAGGCTCGAACTTGGGTCATGCATATGACAAAGCAGCGCACTATCCAAGGGAGCTATTTCACTGTCCCTCAGCTTGCTTTCTGTATTTCATGAAAGAATGAGAAGAGAGACCCAAGCACTGCTCAGCTTTGGCGTGAAGTGGGGTTGGGTTTTACCCTGGGCTCTGGCAGGCAAGTTCTAATAGGCTGCGCTATCTCCAGGGGCTGGGATTCAAAAATAAATGTTTTTTTTTTTCCTGCCAGTATTTTGCTGGAGTTCCCATGTCTTGTGATGGCTCGGTTTCTGCTTTGCTTTAGTTTGTTTGTTCAGAGAAAAGGAGAGGGAAACAGGGAGAGGAGAGGCAGCTACAGCACTGCTTCCCTGGTCACAAGCCTTCCCCTTTGCACCCTTAGCATGGGTAGAGGGCTCGAACCCAGGATCCTGCACATGCTTAAGTGTGCATTACAGCTCTACAGCTCAGCTCTGCCAGCTGACTTTAAAAAAAATTTTTTTCTTGATTTTAGATAATTTCTCTCTCTCTCTTTTTTTTCTTTTTTGTCTCCAAGGTTATTGCTAGGGCTCAGTGCCTGCACTACGAATCCACTGCTCCTGGAAATCATTTTTTCCCCATTTTTATTGCCCTTGTTATTATTATTGTTATTGTTGTTGGATAGGACAGAGAGAAATCAAAAGAGGAGGGGGAGAGAGAGATGGGGAAAGAAAGATAGACACCTGTAGACCTGCTTCACCTCTTGTGAAGTGGCCCCTTGCAGGTGGGGAGCCGGGGGCTCCAACCGGGATCCTTACACAGGTCCCTGCACTGCTGCCAAACCCCTCCCTCTTTTTTTTTTAATGAGAAATACAGAAAGATAGAAACACCAGAGCACTGTTCAGCTCTGTTTTATGGTGGTGCTGGGAATTGAACCTGGAACCCTTGGTGCTCAGCCATGAAGTACTGTTGCATGAACCACTTTTTTATCCCTCAACCCCCCCCCCACACACACACACCACCCCATAGATCCTCAGATCCCAGATAAAAGTGAGGCTAGCTAGGTGAGAAAGTGGAAGATGTGGGCGGGGGTAGATAGTATAACGGTTATGCGAAGAGACTTTCATGCCTGAGGCTTCAAAGTCCCAGGTTCAATCCTCCACACCATCATAAACCAGAGCTGAGCAGTGCTCTGGTAAAAAAAAAAAAAAAAAAAAAAAAAAGTGGAAGGAGTCAGAAACAGCCTCAGTTCCCCCTGTTCTTTGTTGGGTTGTGTTGGGGAGGGGTTCTCCACCGGATCAGGATGGAGGCAAGACTTTGTCCTGAGTTACCCAGACCCTGGCATGGGGGAGGGGAGGCGTGCTCCGAACCCTGCGGTGCCCCATTGCAGACTGCGGCCGCCCTGAGCCCTCTGCCCGCATCATGGGGGGCTCGGAGTCGCGGCCCGGCGCCTGGCCCTGGCAGGTGAGCCTGCATCACAACGGGGTGCACATCTGCGGGGGGTCGCTCATCGCGCCGTCCTGGGTGCTGTCCGCGGCTCACTGTTTCGTGGAGTGAGTATGCGCCCCCCCAGTCCAGTCCCTGAGCCCGTGTCCCTCAAGTCCCCCCCTGAACCCCATCGTCCCTTGATCAACCCCCTCCGTGCATCTCAACCTCCATCGCCCCAGACCTCCAATCTGCCTCCAACCCCACCTCCCCTCTGGCTCCCATCACAAACCCGGACCGGTCGAGGGTCCCACCCCCCGCCCGGAGTGTCTGATTCCCTCCCCCCGTCGAAGGTACGATCCCCCGATCTAGGGTCCCAAACTCCCCGCTCATCGATGTTCTGTCGAGGGTCGATCCTCCTTCCGTCCCGGGTCCGAGGGTCGCCCCCCTCCCCGGCAGAGGGTCACCCCTCAACCCCCTCCACCCTGGCCCGGAGCAGGAACGGGACGGTGGAGCCCGCGGCGGAGTGGTCGGTGGTGCTGGGCGTGCACTCCCAGGACAGGCCCCTGGAGGGCGCGCACGTGCTCGCGGTGGCCGCCGTCCTGCTGCCAGACAACTACAGCCGCGTGGATCTGGGCGACGACGTAGCGCTGCTGCGCCTGGCCGAGCCCGCCCTGCTGGGGGCGACAGTGCGGCCAGTCTGTCTGCCCCGCGCGGCGCACCGCTTCGCCCACGGCGCGGCCTGCTGGGCCACAGGCTGGGGCGACGTGCAGGAGGCCGGTGAGTGCCGGCAGGGGGCGACGGCAACCTGGGGCGTGTCCCGAAGTTGGGGGGGGACGGTACCGGGACTGGGGGGGGTGGGGGCGAGGCCCGGGGGGACAGGGCCACCCCCAGGTACAGTCCCTGTCTATCAATGTGCGCGACCCAAGTTCAAGCCTGGCCCCCACTGCCTTGGAAGAAGATTTGGTGCTATGATCTCTTTCACTCTCTCTGCCTCTGTCTCTATCTTAAAAAAGAAATTTGAGGGCTATGCTGCCTACCCCACAGGGCTGTCCTCATTGCCTCCCATCCTTCCTCCACCCCCCATCCTCCCCCCACCTGCGCTCCTCACCTCTTGCTGTTCCTCATTCAATCTATTATTCATTCATGCGACGCTATTTCTTGAGTACTTCCTTGTGCCGGGCCCTATCAGGCATCAGACTCACAAATGAACATAAATTAAATTTTAAAACCGTTAAACCTTCGGCTCCCCACCTGCAGGGGAGTCGCTTCACAGGCGGTGAAACAGGTCTGCAGGTGTCTATCTTTCTCTCTCCCTCTCTGTCTTCCCCTCCTCTCTCCATTTCTCTCTGTCCTATCCAACAACGATGACAACAATAACAATAACTACAACAATAAAACAAGGGCAACAAAAGAGAATAAATAAATATATTTTTAAAAATTTAAATATTAAACCTTGCCTTCCCAGGCCAGGCAGTGATATACCCAGTTGAGCACATACCTGAGGACCCAGGTTCAAACCCGCAATCCCCACTTGTAGGGGAGAGGGGCAACTTTCTCGAGTGATGGAGCAGTGCTACAGGTGTCTCTCCTCTCTGTCTCTCTAGCCAGGCATCAGTGCAGAACAGAGGTGGCAAAAGTTGAGGGGCTGGACCCTAAAAGCCTGAAGGTCACAATGAGGTCTGGGTCCTCTATCAGCTCCAGGACAAGCCCCAAACCTCTCCTGTTGACCTTCAAGTACAACTGTCATCTGACCACAGGAATCTGTGTGGGGAAGGGAGCCGCTATCTCCACTTCCGGAACCTTAACCTTTGTCCCCATCCACAGCAGTGTTCTGGAGGTGGTAGAGTGGGTAAAGCATTGGACTCTCAAACATTAGGTCCTAAGTTGAATTCCTGGCATTGCGAGTACCAGAGTGACTCTCTCTATCTCTCTCTCTCTGTCTCCACTCATTAATAATAAACAAAGCTTAAAAGCAAAGACAGGTTCAGGGGACTGAGAAATAGTTCACCCAGTAGAGTACACACTTTAGTATGCACATGACTGGGGTTCAAACTCCCAGCCTCAAAATGGGAGCACCTGCACAGGGTAAGCTTTTAAAAAGAAAAAGAAAAAAAAGTTCAGGGGGTCGGGCAGTAGCTCAGCTGGTGAATCCCACATGGCACGAAGTGCAAGGATCGGCACAAGGATCCCAGTTCGAGCCCCCGGCTCCCCACTTGCAGCGGGGTCACTTCAGGGCGGTGAAGCAGGTCTACAGGTGTCTATCTTTCCCTCCCCCTTTCTGTCTCCCCCTCCTCTATTTCTTTCAGCAATGACAACAACAATAATAATGACAACAAGAAGGGCAACAAAATGGGGAAAGTGGCCTCCCAGAGCAGTGGATTCATAGCCCCAGCAATAACCCTGGATTGCTTTCAGGAAAGGGTGCCTGGTTGAGTGTACATATCACGATGTACAAGGACTGGGGCTCAAGCCTTAGTCGCCACCTGCAGGAGGAATGCTTCACAAGCAGTGAAGCGGGTCTACACAGGTGTCTTATCTTTCTTATCTTTCTCTATCTCCTCCTCCCCTCTGAATTTCTCTGTCTCTACCCTAAATAAATAAATATTTAAAATTTAGAAAGAGAGAGCGTGTGTGTGTGTGTGTGTGTGTGTGTGAAGGACAGACACTTGCAGCACTACTCCACAATCCCGAAGTTTCCTACCTGCAGGTAGGGACAGGGCTTGAACCCGGATCCTAAAGCATGGTAATAATAAGTGTGCGGGTTAAGCACATGTGGCATGAAGTGCAAGGACCAGTATAAGGGTCCCGGTTGGAGCCCCTGGCTCCCCACCTGCAGGGGGGTCATTTCACAAGCAGAGAAGCAACAAGGACAGCAATAACAACAATGATAATTACAACAACGATAACCAACAAGGACAAAAAAAAAAAAGGGAAAAAACAGCCTCGAGGAGCAGTGGATTCATAGTGCAGGCACCAAGCAATAGCCCTGGAGGCAAAAAAAAAAAAATGTAATTTTCAAAAAGATACAATTAATGAGTATCAGAGATAACAAATGGCCTCTTTTATTTAATGCTAACATAATAAAATATGTGCAAGCCATTCATAGCGCTCATAAAACTTTATTTGGGCTATAACAAAAATAAATTGAGAGATGTCATGTTCATGTACAGAAAAAAAAAATCAATGAGCTCTACTGGAGAGCCATCACCTAGCCCCTTCCTTTTTTGCCTCCAGGATTATCGTTGGGGCTTGGTGCCTGCACTATGAATCCACTGCTCCTAGAGGCCCTTCCCCCGCCCCATTTTTGTTGCCCAGGGGCTCGAACCAGGATCCTTGCACCAGACCACCCAGCCCCCGCCCCTTCCTTTTCTAATTTTTGTTGTTGTTGTTGTTGCTGTTGTTGTCCTTGTTTTATCATTGTTGTGGTCATCATTATTATTGTTGTTGCTGCTGCTGCCGTTGTTAGATAGGACAGAGAGAAACCGAGAGAGGAGGGGAGGCAGAGAGGGGGAGAGAAAGATAGACACCTGCAGACCTGCTTCACCATTTGTGAAGTGACTCCCCTGCAGGTGGAGAGCAGGAGGCTCGAACCGGGATCCTTACTCCAGTCCTTGCGCTTTGCGCCACATGCGCCCAACCCGCTGCGCTACCACCCGACTCCCTCTAATTTTATTTTACTTTATTGCCACCAGGATTATTGCTGGGGCTTGGTCCCTGCACAACAAATTCACTGCCCCAGTCACCATTTTCCCATTTCCTTCTTTTGACAGAGACAGAAAATGAGAGGCAAAGGGGGATAGAGAGGGAGAGAGACAGAGAGAGAAACCTGCAGTTCTGCTTCACCACTCTTGAAGTTTCCCTCCTGCAAGTGGGAATGGGGGCATGAACCCACGTCCTTCTACCACTGCCTTATGTATTTTGTTTTTATCTTAATGAGAGATACAGATACAGAGGGAAAGACACACTGCTCAGCTCTGGCTCATGGTGCTGGGGTTTGAACCTGGGACCTCAAAACCTCAGGCATGAAAGTCTTTTGCAGAACCATTATACGATTCCCAATCCCAATATTTAATATTTGGTTTTTTTTTTTTAGAAACTTAATTTTTTCCCCTTTTGTTGCCCTTGTTGTTTATCATTGTTGTTATTGATCTCGTTGTTCTGGGATAGGACAGAAAGAATTCAAGAGAGGAGGTCAAGACAGAGAGGAGGGGGGTCGGGCGGTGGTGCAGTGGGTTAAGTGCACGTGGCGCAAAGCGCAGGGACTGGTGTAAGGATCCCGGTTCGAGCCCCCGGCTCCCCACCTGCAGTGGAGTCGCTTCACGGGCGGTGAAGCAGGTCTGCAGGTGTCTGTCTTTCTCTCCCCCTCTCTCTCTGTCTTCCCCTACTCTCTCCATTTCTCTCTGTCCTATCCAACAACAAAGCAACGTCAACAATGGCAATAATAACCGCAATGAGGCTGCAACAACTAGGCCAACAAAAAGGGGGAAAAATGGCCTCCAGGAGCGGTGGATTCATGGTGCAGGCACCGAGCCCAGCAATAACCCTGGAGGAAAAAAAAAAAAAAGACAGAGAGGAGGAGAGAAGACAGACACCTGCAGACCTACTTCACTGCTTGTGAAGTGACTCCCCTGCAGGTGGGGAGCTGGGGGCTCAAACCAGGATCCTTACACCAGTCCTTGTGCTTTGCGCCACGTACGTTTAACCCATTGCTCCACCACCCAGCTCCCTTAATATTGTTTTTTAAGATTTTATTTATTTACGGTGGCGCACCTGGTTAAGTGCACAAGGACCCAGGTTCAAGCCCCTGGTCCCCACCTGCAGAGGGAAAGCTTCACTAGTGGTGAATCAGGTCTGCAGGTGTCCCTATCCCTATCTCCCCCACCCCTCTCAATCTCTGGCTATCTCTATACAATAAATAAAGATAATAAAAAATTTTTAAAAAGATTTTACTTATTAATGAGAAACATAGGAGGAGAGAGAAAGAACCAGACATCACTCTGGTATATGTGCTGCCGGGGATTGAACTCAGAACCTCATGCTTGAGAGTCCGCTGCTTTATCCACTGTGCCACCTCCCAGACCACAATATTTATTTATTATTATTATTATTTTTACCAGAGCACTGCTCAGCTCTGGCTTATCGTGGTGCAGGGGATTGAACCTGGGACTTTGGAGCCTCAGGCATGAGAGTCTGTTTGCATAACCATTATGCTATATACCCCTGCCTCAATATTTATGTTTTTAAAATATTAATTTAGGGGGAGTCGGGCGGTGCAGCAGGTTAACCGCATGTGGTGCAAAGTGCAAGGACCGGTATAAGGATCCCAGTTCGAGCCCCCGGCTCCCCATCTTCAGCGGAGTCACTTCACAGGCAGTAAAGCAGGTCTGCAGGTGTCTATCTTTCTCTCCCCCATATTCCCCTCCTCTCTCCATTTCTCTCTGTGCTATCTAACAACGATGACATCAATAACAACAATAATAATAACTTCAACAAGGGCAACAAAAGGGAACAAATAAATATTTTTTTAAAAGGTTAATTTAGGGAGTAGAGCGGCACGAAGCACAAGGACGGGGTAAGCATCCCGATTCGAGCCCCCGGCTCCCCTCCTACAGGGGAGTCGCTTCATAAGCGGTGAAGCAGGTGTGCAGGTGTCTGTCTTTCTCTCCCCTTCTCTGTCTTCCTCTCCTCTCTCCATTTCTCTCTGTCCTATCCAACAACGACATCAATAACAACAACAACTACAACAACAATAAAAAAACAAGGACAACAAAAGGGAAAATAAATAAATAAGCACATAAATAAATAAAAATTTTTAAAGATATTTATTGTCATAGAAGAGAGTGAAAGAGAAAAACAAAAGAAACACCAGAGAGCGTCACTCTGGCACACGTGATGCTGGGGATCAAACTTGGAACCTCCTGCTTGAGACTCTATAGTCACTGGCTTCCTCCCCAGACACTCTCTTCCCTTCCTTTTAACTTCAGCTAGAAAAAGACCGGGAGGGAGCAAGACACATCACAGCACCACTCCACTCTTCACTATGTTTTCCCTCGTGGCCCATGCACCATGCCCAGGTCTCGAACCCAAGTCCTCCAGAGTTGAGTTTACAGGCCACACTTAAGGTCTTTGGTTGGCTGCGTACTTAGTGTGGCGCACACCCTCCGGGCGGCTCCGAGGTGGGAGAGCAGCAGCAGGAGGCAGCCAGGCGCAGGGGACCCCAGGCCCGCCCGCAGCATCACTGTCTTTCTGCCCGCAGACCCCCTGCCTCTCCCCTGGACGCTGCAGGAAGTGGAGCTGAAGCTACTGGGGCCGGCGGCCTGTCAGTGTCTCTACAGCCGGCCGGGCCCCTTCAACCTCACCTTCCAGCTGCTGCCAGGGATGCTGTGCGCCGGCTATGCCGAGGGCCGCCGGGACACCTGCCAGGTGAGGCGCCCTGCGCCTGCGCGGCTGGGCCAGGCAGACCCCGTGACAGGAGACCAGGAGAGGGGTCCACGGACCCCAGGTGGGGGCTGGAGTCTTGAGCCTGCGTCCTTGTGCAAGGTGACAGGTGCACTCAGCCGAGTGTGCTAACTCCCAGTCCCCCTTTCACTGTCTTTTTTATTTATTAAACAGAGAAATTGAGAGGGAAGGGGAGATAGAGAGGTAAAGAGACAGAGAGACACCTGCAGACCTGTTACACCACTCATGAAGCTTTCCCCCCTGCAGGTGGGAACCAGGTAGTGATGCACCTGGTTGAGTGCACACGTCACAGGGACCAGGGTTCAGGCCCCCCGCTCCCACCTGCGGGGGGGGGGGAGGCTTTGCAAGTAATGAAGCAGTGCTACAGGTGTCTCTTTATCTCTCTCCCTCTCCATCTACCCCACTCTCTCTATTTCTGGCTGTCTCTAGCTAATAAATAAAGATAAGAAAATTTAAAAAAAAAAAAGACTTGAGGCTCTTAGATCACAGGCTTAATTCCCAGCATTACCATAAGCCAGAACTGAGCAGCGGTCTGGTCTTTCCTTCTGTGCCTTTCTCTCTGACTCTCTCGTTAAAAGGGGGTGGGGGGTGCCAGGAGGTGGCGCAGTGGCTAAGGCACTAGACTCTCACGCATGAGGTCCTGAGTTCAATCCCTGGCAGCACATGTACCAGAGTGATGTCTGGTTCTTTCTCTCTATATCTTTCTCATTAATAAATAAAATATTAAAAAAAAAAGGGGGGTGGGGGAGTAAGGCGGTAGAGCAGCGGGTTAAGCGCACGTGGCGCAAAGCGCAAGGATGGGCATAAGGATCCCAGTTCAAGTCCCAGCTCCCCACGTGCAGGGGAGTCGCTTCACAGGCAGTGAAACAGGTCTACAGGTGTCTATCTCTCCCCCTCTCTGTCTTCCCCTCCTCTCTCCATTTCTCTCTGTCCTATCCAACAATGACATCAATAACAACTACAAAAAAAAAAAAAAAAAAAAACAAGGGCAATGAAAGGGAAAATAAATAAGTAAATATAAAACAATTTTTAATGGGGGGTAGATAGCATTATTGGTACGCAAACAGATTCCCATGCCTGAGGCTTCAAAGTCCCAAGTTCAAACCCCCATACCACCATAAGCCTGAGCTGAACAGTGATCTGCTTTAAAAAAATTAAATATAAATAAATCACAAGGGCTAGGCAGTAGCTCACCCAGTTAGGCACATACTTTGCCATGTGTGAGGACCCGAGTTTGAGCCCCTACTCCCCACCCACAGAGGGGAAGCTTCATGAACAGGGAAGGTCTTCAGGTGTCTCACTTTTTCTCTCCCTCTCCCCTCTCAACCTGTCCTATTTTAAAAAAGTGAAAAGGGACCAGGAATGTGGCATGAAGCACAAGGACCAGCATAAGGATCCCAGTTCAAGCCCCCGGCTCCCCACCTGCAGGGGAGTCACTTCACAAGCGGTGAAGCAGGTCTGCTGGTGTCTATCTTTCTCTCCTCCCTCTCTATCTTCCCCTCCTCTCTCCATTTCTCTCTGTCCTATCCAACAACGACAGTAATAACAATAACAACGATGAACAAGGGCAACAAAAGGAGGGAGGAAATAGCCTCCAGGAGCAGTGGATTCGTAGTGCAAGCATCAAGCCCCAGCAATAACCCTGGAGGTAAAAAAAAAAAAAAAAAAAAAAAAACACGGAAAAATAGCCACTGTGACAGTGCTGTCTACTCAGTCCCACTTTTTAATCTATGACATTGAGTATCAGTCAGTCCCTCTGTCAGGCTGCTGGAGAAATTATGTGCGCCACTTAGCGGCCATTGAGTGCACTGCCACGGCGTTGCGGGCCTGCTTCTGGCAGTAATGTTCTATCTGGTCTGGATACAAGGCAGGAGCTTACAAGTGGGTCTGAGTTTAGCTTTGCAGCTTGCGGAGCGACAACACATAGCACCCCAGCCTGCACTCCAGCTCTAAATGAGACCTCCAGGCCCCTCCTGCACAGTCTTTAATGCACAAGCTTGATGCACTTGGGTTTGACTTTCTGTTGTTAATTACGTGAATGTGACACCGGGGAATCAGACTCTGGACCTCATGCTTGAGTGTTCAATGCTATACCCACGGCACCACCCGCCGAGTCTCTGGTTTTCTGTCTTACAGGGCTTCTCTGTGTCTAGCTGCAGTGTATGCAGATGACAAGACACAGCCAAGGCAGGTTTCTCAGTGCAGGTGGTTGTGTGTTGGGCCAACAACAGGAGGTGTGGCACCTCTGCAAGGCGGCTGGGTCTGAGCCGGGAGGTCCTGACCCCAGTCTTCTGTCACTAGGGAGACTCCGGGGGGCCCCTGGTCTGCGAGGAAGGCGGCCGGTGGTTCCAGGCAGGCATCACCAGCTTCGGCTTTGGCTGTGGCCGGAGGAACCGCCCGGGCGTCTTCACGGCTGTGGCTTCCTATGAGGCGTGGATCCGCGAACACGTGCGGGGCTGGGAGCCGGGGCCCGCCTTCCCCGCCCAGCCCCCCGAGCCCCAGCCGGGCCCCCAGGAAGCCCCGGATGAGAACTGCACGCTCGCCCAGCCAGGTGAGACCCAGGCCCGAGGCTGCGAGGGGAGCCCGCGGGGTGCGGCGGGGATGGAGGACCAGCCTGCTGGCTTCTCTCCCGCCGGCCCGCAGTGTGCGGGGGGGCCCCGCGGCCCGGGGACTGGCCCTGGGAGGCCCGCGTGATGGTGCCGGGATCCAGACCCTGCTACGCAGCGCTGGTGTCGGAGAGCTGGGTGCTGGCACCTGCCGGCTGCTTCCCGGAGTGAGTGACAAGCCCGGGGTGGCGGGGAGCCCCTGCGTCTGGAATCTGCGCCCCCACTGGGGCCCTGGCTCATCGGGGAGGGGAAAAGGGGCGCGTCGGTCCAATCCCGGTGAGAGGCCGACGCCTGGGGTGCGAGGCTCCGAGCCCAGCGCGCCTCCAGCCCCCTCGCCCCGCAGCCCCGTCAGCGCAGGCCGCCAGCCCCGCGACCTGGCCGCCTGGCGCGTGCTGCTGCCGTCATGGCCGCGTGCCGAGCGGGTGTCGCGCCTCGTGACGCACGAAAACGCCTCGTGGGACGCCGCCGCCGACCTGGCGCTGCTGCAGCTGCGCGCGCCCGTGAGCCTGAGCGCGGCCCCGCGGCCCGTGTGCCTGCCCTACCCCGACCACTATTTCCTCCCGGGGAGCCGCTGCCGCCTGGCGCCCTGGGGACACGGGGGTGAGCGGGGGGGTGGGGGGTACCCGGGGGGGCGGCGGGGCGGGGCGCGACTCGGCCGCAGCGCGGGCTCCTCGGTTTCCCGCCCAGAGCCCGCACCGGGCCGGGACACCTTGCTAGAGGCCGAGTTGCTGAGCAGCTGGTGGTGTCACTGCTTGTACGGCCGCCAGGGGGCGTCGGTGCCCGGGCCCGGAGATCCACCGCTTGCGCTCTGCCCCGCCTACCAGGAGGAGGAGGAAGCCAGTCAGTGCTGGGTGCGCTCTGGCTGCGGAGCCTGCGGGGCCGTCGGGGCGGGGCCGTCGGGGCGGGGCGTAAAGCGAGTCTGAGCACTTCCGGGGCGGAGCCATAACGAGCATGGGGCGGGGCCTGGAAGCTAAGGAGGGGGCAAGCCGGCGGGGGCGGGGCCAAATTGTTGGGGTTAGCAGGGAGCCAGCCACTCCTCAGGGTCATAGAGCATTCTGTGTACCGCTAGGGGCAAAGTTAATTTTTAAAAATATTTTTCTAATACGGTATTCATTTACTAATGAGAGACAGGACGTGAGAGACAACCAGAGCATCACTCTGGTACATGTGCTGCTCAGGGATTGAAATCCAGACCTCATGCTTGAGAGTCCAATGCTTTATCCACTGCACCACCTCCTAGGTCACTAAGTACTATTTTATTAATGAAAGAGAGAACATTGCAGCATATGCAATGCCAGGAATCAAACTGAGGTGGGATGCTCAAAAGTCCAGTTTCTTATCTGTTAGTCATCTTCCTGGCCGGAAGGCTTGCCTTCTAGTGAAGATTAGTTCTGGAGTCTGACTGGGAAGAAGTGGGACTTAACTCCCCGAGACTTGAACATGTGAGGTCCAGGGAAGCCTCTGACCTTTTCATCAAGGTGCACACACCCTGTCTCACCACAGAACTACTCACAGTGGAGCCTTGTGTGCCGGGAGGAGGGGATCTGGTTCCTGGCTGGAATCGGAGACTTATCCGGTGGTTGCCTCCGTCCCAGAGCCTTCACCCCACTACAGACCCACGGCCAGTGGATCAGCCATGTGACTCGGGGGGCATACCTGGAGGACCAGCTGGACTGGAACTGGAGCGAGCAGACTGACACACAGACTTGCCCCCCGCACCTTGAGCATGGTGAAGGGGAGCTTTAGGACTTAGCTCTGGGGGTGCTTAACAGCAGTGACAGAGGTTATCAGCCAGCTGTGGGACCCCCCCCCCACTGAGGTAATCACCTCCTCTTCCTAGCCTGTGGCCTGCGGCCAGAGCCTGCTCCAGCAGGGGGCCTGTGGCCCTGGCTGGCAGAGGTGCATGTGGCTGGTGACCGAGTCTGCATTGGCATCCTTGTGGCCCCAGGCTGGGTCCTGGTAGCTACTCACTGTGTCCTCAGGTAGGTGTCACCCATCACCTGGGGAAGAGGGGGAAACCGAGAGGTGAGCCAGAGCACTTATCAACTTCTGATGGTGCTGGGGATTGAACTCAGGACCTTTGGTGCCTCAAGCATGAAAATCTATTTGCATGACCTGTATACTATCTCCCCAGCCTGAGCTAGAGTGGTGAAACATGGGGCCAAGTGGTGGCTCACCTTGTAGAGCACACACATTACCATGTGAGAGGATCTGGGTTCAAGTCCCCATTTCCCTTCCACATATAGTGGGAAGCTTCATGACTGTTGGAGCAGTGCTGCAGGTGTCTCTCCTCTATCAAAAAGACAGATACAGGGAGAAAAAAAAAAAAAAGCATGTCCTCTGGGGATAGTGCAGTGCAGATACCAAGCCCTGTCAATAACCCTGGTGGCAAAATAAATGCATAAAATAACTTATGATTCCTCCTGCCCTTGCCTCTGGGCTGAGAGGGACAGTTTCAGAAAAGGGGGGAGGGGGCTGGGAGCAGGACTTAACCTGACCTTACACTGCTCCTGCAGACTGGGCTCCACAGCAGTACCTCACATTGAGGTGTACCTGGGCCGGGCAGGGGCCACTCCCCACCCCCAGGGCCACCAGGTCTCTCGCTGGGCTGTCAGCATCCGCCTGCCCCGACACCTGGGCTTCCGCCCCCCCCTGGCCCTGCTGGAGCTGAGCTCCCGAGTGGAGCCCTCCCCATCAGCCTTGCCCATCTGCCTTCAACCTGGGGCTGCACCCCCGGGGGCCAGCTGCCGAGTGCTGGGCTGGAAGGACCCCCAAGACCGAGGTGAGAGCCCTGGGCTGAGGGAGAGAAGCAGCTGGAAGCCCGACGGCTTCCCCCCTCGCGCCCCCTACACACAGCCTCTCTTTCTCTCCTCTCTCCAGTCCCGGTGGCGGCTGCAGTCTCTATACTGCACCCAAGGCTCTGCCACTGCCTCTACCAGGGCGTCCTGCCTCCGGGGGTGCTGTGTGTGCAGTATGCAGAGGGGCAGGAGGACAGGTGTGAGGTACAGTGGCCTGGGCAGGGGGCGGGCAGAGAGCATCTGATCAACATGGGGGGAGGTGCTGGGCCCCTTGAACCTGGAGCCCAGGACCCCTAAGCATGGAGACAGTCGCTTCTTCTTCTTCTAGCAGTCGCTAAAACAAGAGGTCTCTGACTCTGCAGGTGAGCTCGGCGCCCCCCCTCCTGTGCCAGACCCCCGGGGGCCACTGGGCTCTGGTGGGCATGGCTGTTCGCGGTAGCCAGGAGCTGTTTGCCGCCCTCGCCCCTGAAGAAGCCTGGATCTCCCAGACGGCGGGGGAGGAGGCTCACTTCCTGACCCCCAGCGGCTCCCCCCACTGGACCACTGTGGATAGTGACTTCTGCCCCCCGGAACTGGCGGGTGCCTCCAGCACCCCTCGGGCGGCCCTGTTCCTCCTACTTCTGGGCCCCCTAATCCTAGGCTGAAGATTCCTGCCCGCCCCCCATCTTCCTCGCCCCCTCCAGGCCTCCCTCCACTTCCTGGCCCCAAGGGGCTGGAATGCGGCCCAACGGGTTCCCTCGGTCCCGGCCCCACCCACCGTGGCTGCAGCGGCTCAGAAAACCCGCCCTCCGCTCTCGGCTATTTCGGGCCCGGGAATCCCGGGGGCAGCAAGAGGAGGGACAATAAAGGTGTAAACACAGACACGTGGGCCTGTGGCCTCGCAGGGAGCCCGCGCAGGGGCTGGCGGGTGGGAGGCTCCCGAAACAGGCCGGCCCTCCCCCTCCCGGCCTTGTGAGTCAGGCCTTGGGCTCCCAGGAAATGTGTCCCTGATAACGTGGCCGCTGTCCCTCATTCCTGTCCCGGGGCGGGGGAGGCTGGAGGCCAGGTGGGTGTGTGTCACCGCGCGCGTGGAGCAGCCGCCATGGCACCTGCTGGACACCTCAGCCCTAGCGAGGACCCCGCGGCCCCTGCCCACTGGATGAGGGCCTGCTGGTAGGTCCCAGAAGTCTGGGAGTCTGATGCACATACTAGTGAAATACTGCCCCCTGAGTGTACACCTCCTGGCCCCCAGAACACACACACCCCACTGTGCCTTTCAGGGGTCCACCCCTCCCAGGTCCCACCTAGTGTCTCCTGGGTTTGGGTTCCATCGTGTACCCCCTTATATATTTTTTTAATTTTTTATATTTATTTATTTATTTTATTTTCCCTTTTGTTGCCCTTGTTTATTTTTGCTGTACTTATTGTTGTTGTTATTGATGTCGTCGTTGTTAGATAAGACAGAGAGAAATGGAAGGAGATGGGGAAGACAGAGAGGGGGAGAGAAAGATAGACACTTGCAGACCTGCTTCACCACTTGTGAAACGACCCCCCTGCAGGTGAGGAGCTAGGGCTTGAACCGGGAACCTTACCCTGGTCCTTGCGCTTCGCACTATATGCTCTTTAACCCGCTGCGCTACCGCCGGACTCCCGTACCCCCTTATATTAACACACCCCAGACTTTTCGCAGCACCTGTATGAACTCAGCCCCATTCCCAGCTAACTGCTAAGTTACAGCACAACACCATGGGGGTATGGGGGTCAGACAGAGGGGCTGGCCCACGGGTGTCAGGAAAGGATCACAGAGATGATGGATGTATCAATAAAGCAAATGAAGGCCTGGGAAGGGGGCGCCTGGGATGGGAGCCAGCTGGTGAGAGTCACCTCTGAGGCTGGGGGTCAGCTTCCATGGGTTGAGTGTGTGGAGAGTGTTGGGGGGAGAGAGGTTCCCAAAGGACCACTTGCTTGCAGCTATCAGAAGCCCAATAGGACATTCCCCAGGGAGACCCAGGAGGAGGCGCAGTAGATAAGGCGTTGGACTCTCAAATATGAGGTCCTGGATTCAGTTCATAACATCTCATGTGCCAGTGCCAGAGTGATGCTCTGGTTCTCTCTTGCTCTTTTTTTTTTTTTTTTTTTTTTTTTTTTTACCAGAGCACTGTTCAGCTCTGGCTTATGATGGTGGCACAGGGGACTGAACCTGGGACTTTGGAGCCTCAGGCACGAGAGCCTTTTTGCATAACCATTATGCTTTCTACCCTCTGCCCTTTTTAAAAAAAATTCTTTTGATATTTATTTATTCCCTTTTGTTGCCCTTGTTTTATTGTTGTAGTCGTTGGATAGAACAGAGAGAAATGGAGAGAGGAGGGGAAGACAGAGAGGGAGAGAGAAAGATAGACACCTGTAGACCTGCTTCACTGCCTGTGAAGCGACTCCCCTGCAGGTGGGGAGCCAGGGGCTAGAACCAGGATCCTTGCGCCCATCCTCGCACTTTGCACCACGTGTGCTTAACCCACTGTGCTACCGCCCGACTCACCCCCCTTTTTTTAAATCTTCATTTATCTATTGGATAGATAGCCAAAAACTGAGGGGAGTGGGGAGAGAGACAGACACCTGCAGCACTGTTTCACCACTTGTGAAGCTTTATCCCCCTGCAGGTGGAGACTGGGGGCTTGAACCCAGGTCCTTGCACACTGTAATGTGTGAGCTTAACCACCCAGCCCCCTCTCTCACTCACTTAAAGCACATCTTTAAGAAATATATTTCCTGGGGGTCGGGCGGTGGTGCAGTGGGTTAAGCGCATGTGGCGCAAAGCGCAGGGACCGGCGTAAGGATCCCGGTTCGAGCCCCCAGCCCCCCACCTGTAGGGGAGTCGCTTCACAGGCGGTGAAGCAGGTCTGCAGGTGTCTATCTTTCTCTCCCCTTCTCTGTCTTCCCCTCCTCTCTCCATTTCTCTCTGTCCTATCCAACAACGAATTGTGTCAACAAGGGCAATAATAATAACCACAACGAAGCTACAACAAGGGCAACAAAAGGGGGGGAAAAAAAGAAATATATTTCCTGGAGATCCAGGGCATAGCTCACCCAACAGAGTACATACCTGGGTTCAAACCCTGGTACCACCTGGGAGTTTCATGATACCAGGAGAAGTTCAGGTGCTGTGTATGGTGTCTCTCCCTATCTGAAGGTAAAAGAATAAAAAAAAAACAGGCCTCAAAGATATGAAACTGTGCATGTACAAGGCCCAGGTGCTATCAAAAAAAAAAAAAAGTTCATTTGACTAAGATGTTATTTATGACTTGACATAAGGAGAGAACCAGAGCATTACTCTGGCACATTTGATACCAGGGACCAAACTTGAAACCCTAGGTTTCCAAGTCCAATGTTTAAGCCGCTGTACTACCTCCTGAGTTTTTTCCCCAAGAGCACTGCTCAGCTTTGGCTGATGGTGGTGCTGGGGGTTGAAGCTGGAACCTTAGGAGCCTCAGGCACGAACATCTTTTTGCAGAACTGCTATGCTAGCTCCCCAGTCGCCTCTCCTTTCCCCCCTAAAGATTTATTCATTTCATGTGATAGAAAAGGTGGGAGAGAGAATCAGCAAAGCACTCTGGAACATACAGGGCCAGGGATCAAACTCAGGACCTCACAATCCCAAGCCTAGAGTTGTGCCACTGTTCCACCTTTTAGACTGCCAAACACCAAGGCTTCTAAAGAATAGGTGAGGAGGGCGAGGGGTGATTCAGCGAGAAGGGGGCTGGCAACTTTATGCCTGAGTTCCAGGCTCCGGCCAGGCTCCACAGGGGAGTGAGGTGCTAAGGCTTCAGAGGAAACTCCAGGGATGTGTTGTCTCTCCCTCTCTGTCTCTATCCATCTGCATGTGAAATGTGTCCTGGTGTGGTAAAACCACACGTGCGTGAGTCCAACCCCCCACCACACACACACACACACAACACACACACACACATGGGGAGTGGGGCTCTGTTTTTCTGGAGCTGAAAGCAACATGAATCCCCAGTTGTCACAAACTCACACAGAGGATCAAAAGATGTGCCTAGGGAGTTGGGCGGTAGCGCAGCTGCTTAAGCACAGGTGGCACAAAGCACAAGGACCAGCATAAGGATCTCCGTTGGAGCCCCTGGCTCCCCACCTGTAGGGGAGTCACTTCACAAGCGGTGAAGCACATCTGCAGGTGTCTTTCTCTCCCTCTCTCTGTCTTACCCTCCTCTCTCCATTTCTCTCTGTCCTATCCAACAACAACGACATCAATAACAATAATAACTACAACAATAAAACAAGGGCAACAAAAAGAATTAAATAAATATAAAAAATTAAAATATATATATATTTGTGCCTGTCCTTCCAGCCACCAGGAGCTGAGAGCACCGTCCCCCGCCCCCCTCCCAACTGGGTCCTTGCCTCGTAACACCTGTCACACTCCTGCAGGCCCCACATCTCCAGGCACTTCCTGGAGCCGGCAGTGCCGTCAGTGCCGCCTGTGCCACCTGCGTCAGGTGCCCGTGAACCGGCTCCAGAGTCACCATTCTCGGCTGTCCCGGTGACTCAGGCCAGGCGGGGACATACGAGCTGCTCAGTGAATATTTGCGGGGTGATTGGCACAGGCGGGCACTCATTCACACCTCGCCACACGCAGACCAGGCCGTGGGCAGCACCACAGGGCTTGCAAGCGGGCAGACCCCGCAGTCCGGGGCGCAGGTTCGAAGCCCAGGGAGGGCTGGAGGCGGGAGCCGCTGGGGCCTCGTGACCGGGAGGCTCTGCCAAGCCCCGGGAGACCAGGGGCAAAAGCAGGGTTCACATTCCAGGGAGACAGGCCAGCGGGGTCCAGGCCCCCCTCCCCCGTCAGCGCCCCGCAGCCGGAGGTCTGGAGGCCTGAGCTGCAGGCGCGGGACGGCCTGGGCGGGGCCAGCCGAGGGGCGGGCAGGTAGATCACCTACCCGGCAAAGCGCTTGGCTCGCCCGGCTGCGCGGGAGACCGGGAGACGCAGCCCTTGCTGCCCGCCCGTAGCCGCCGTCCGACCCTCGAAGCCAGCCCGGCGCCAGCGTGGACCCGGACCCGCACCTGCCCCGCACCTGCCGAGCCGGCCCCCGACAGCTCCCTGTTACTCCGGGGTCCCCCTCGGGGCGCTCGTCCAGAGCCATGGCCCGGAGGATGATACTCAGGCCGGGGCGGCTGGTGGTCCTTCTGCTCGGGCTCGGATTCCTGCGGCCTGGGATGGGTGAGTCAGCCGGAGGGGTGGAGGGGTGCAGCGCGCCGGGGTGGGGGGTTAGGGGGGTGTCTCGCTTCTCCTGAGCTCGAGCCCCAGATCCAGCCTCGGGGTGAAGACTGGGGCCTCCCCCCCCCCTCCACACACACACACAGGTCTTCCCGCCCTGGCCCCCTAGGGAGGGGCCAGCTTGCAAAGGAGTTTAGATGCTAAGAGTTGGTGGACTCAAGTTTCTCCACTCACCCTCCCTTTCTCTTTCCTTTCAGGAGCTGACGGAACAGAAGGTGAGGCTGGGGGAGGGGAGGACGAAGGAGAGGAGGGGGAGCTGGGGTGTGTTTACAAGTTGCCTGGCCCTCCCTCTGCCCCGCTGTGACCCTCCCACCTTCCCACGGCTCCGTGGAAGCTGGGATTCAGGGCCAGGGAGATGGCACAGTGGCCTCCCAGGTAGGGCCCAGGTTCAATCCCTATTATCTACCATCTTATATCAGAACAGACCACTGTTCTGGAGAAAAAGGAAAAAGAAAGAGAAAAAAAAAAGTTGATGCGCAGGAAAGTGACTAATCCAGGCACACAGCTAGTCTGGAACAGAACTGGAATTTGAACTCAAGGCTGACTTCTTAGGTGGACCATTTTGAGAGAAACAAACCAAGGTTTCTCCCATCAAAGGCACTGTGACCAAGCAAAATAGCTCATTTGGATAGTGCGCTGCCTTGTTATGTGCATGGCCCAGGTTCAAGGCCAGCCCCCACTGCACTGGAGGAAACTCCAATGCTGTTCTCTCTTTCCCTTCCTTGAGAGGAAGGGAACATGCAATGCTGAAGATTGAACTCTTGGACCTCAGCTTGAGAGCCTGACATTATCTACTGTCACCTTCCGGGTGTCAGTGCTGAGGTTTCTTTCTTCCTTCCCTTCTTTCTTGTTTTATCTTTATTTGTTGAATAACATCGCCAGAAATTGAGAGGGTGGGGGGAGGAAGCAAGAGACACCTGGCAGTCCTGCTTCACTCACAGAGCATCTTTCCCCCTGTAGGTAGAGACCAGGGGCTTGAACCCAGGTCCGTGCACACTGTCGTGTGTGCTAACCAGGTGTGCCACCACCCGGCCCCAGTGCTGTTTATTTTTAATATTGATTTATTTATTCCCTTTTGTTGCCCTTGTTGTGTTTCTTTTTTTTAATTTTTTTTTAAATTTTATTTATTTATTTCCTTTTGTTGCCCTTGTTGTTTTATTGTTGTAGTTATTATTGATGTCATTGTTGTGGGATAGGACAGAGAGAAATGGAGAGAGGAGGGGAAGACAGAGAGGGGGAAGAGAAAGACAGACACCTGTAGACCTGCTTCACCGCCTGTGAAGGGACCTGCCTGCAGGTGGGGAGCCGGGGGCTCGAACCGGGATCCTGACGCCGGTCCTTGAGCTTAGCGCCACCTGCCCTTAACCCACTGCGCTACAGCCCGACTCCCGCCCTTGTTGTTTTTATTGTTGTAGTTATTATTGTTGTTGTTGGATAGGACAGAGAGAAATGGAGAGAGGAGGGGAAGACAGAGAGGGGGGAGAGAAAGACAGACACCTGCAGACCTGCTTCACTCCCTTGTAGTTGGGGAGCCGGGAGGGGGGTCTGGGGGGGCTCGAATCCAGGATGCTTATGCCCATCTGTCCTTGTGCTTCGTGCCACGTGTGCTTAACCCGCTGTGCTACTCCCCAGTGCTGAGTTTCCTTTCCCCCTGGCTCTGCCTCTATCTAAGTGAGAAAACTGGCAGCACTTTATCTGATTCTAAGCAAGCAGGTTTTCCTGGTGGGGGTCCTGTCTCTCAACTGACTTAGGCTCTGGGGGTTGTGGGTGGGACCAGGGAAATGGGGGTGGGGGGAAGAGCTCACAGTCCCTGAAAGGCACTATTGTCATTATTAGAGAGGAGGAGCCTGGCAGGTAGTTTCCTCCCTTCCCAGGAAGGTGACTTTGAAGAGTTCAGTCAGGTCCGCGCTGTGCCAGAAACTGGATGTCTACACTGGGAGCCTGTTCTTTATGGCTCAGCACACATCACTGCTCCCTGTGTGTCCAGAGCCAGAGGCAGGTGGTGGGGGGAGGAAGGTGTCCTTTGGGGTTAGGGACTCTGAGATCTGCCCTGTCCCTCCAGGCAAGGGAGCTCCTGTGACTGGGTAGATGTGGGGGCTCTGCAGCTGGGAGGAGGGCCTCACTCAGCCAGCAGCCTAAGGAGGGGTGGCCATTTGAATAGTCCTCACAGGCAAATGAGGAAAGGGATTCTAAACAGACAGACCTGGGTAAACAAGAGCCCAGAGGTAAACAAGTATGTGGCCTGCTTGGAGTGACTGTAAACTCCAGAGGGACCTTTTTTTTTTTTGGGGGGGGGAGGGTGTCACAACTGCTTGGGCACACACATCGCGGTGTGCAAAGACTCGGGCTCAAGCACCCCACCCAACCTGCAAGGGGTGAAGCAGTGTTGCAGGTCTCAATTTCTCTCTCTCTTTTTAATATTATTTGTTTTTAGAATTTGTTTATTCATGAGAAAGATAGGAAAGAACCAGACATCACTCTGGTACATGTGCTGCTGGGGATTGAACGCAAGACTTCATGGTTGAAGAGTCCAGTGTCTTATTCAGTGCACCACCTCCCAGAGCACTTCATTTTTATTGAATAGAGATAGAGAGACACCTGCAGCATTGCTTCACCACTCATGAAGCTTTCCTTCTGCAGGTGGACAGTAGGGGCTTGAACCTGGGTCCTCACTCACTGTAGTATGAGTGCTTAACCAGATGTGCCACCACCTGGCCCTTCAATTTCTGTCTCTATCCACCCCCCAAAAAAAAAAGTGAAAAGAGAGAGAGAGAGAGACCAAGACTGGAGAGTGCTACCCTCAGCTCTGGCAAAAAGAGGGGCTGGGGCCCGAACCTGGGACCACAGGCATGTAAGTCCTGCACTCTACCATATTGAGCTGTTTCTTCTGCTTCCCTTGCCCTACCCAGCCCCCCAGTGTATCAAAGGGCAGTGTGACTGGAGGAAAGGATTTCAGCTGGGGAGTGAGCTGGCCACATTGTGGTTGGGAGCGAACTCTGGTAAAGAACAGCCGCACCTGGGCCCTGGGTACTTTCTGCACGAGGAGCACCATGGACAGCGCCACGCGGAGCCCCAGAGTGGTGGAGCAGTGCTCTGGTGTCTCCTGAATATTTTTATGTATATTTTTTTCTTTAAGGCTTTATTTATTTTGGGTAGAGACAGAAGCTGAGAGGGAATGGAGAGATAGAGGGAGAGAAGGAGGGAGAAAGGCATGCCTGAAGTATTATTTCACTGCTTGTGAAGCCTCCCCCTGCAGGTGGGGACCAGTGGCTTAAACCCATGTGGTTGTGCACTGTGATGTGTGCACTCAACCAGGTGTGCTACCACCTGGCCCCCTGAATATTTCTTTTGTCTGTGGGGGTGAGACAGACAGATCAAAGCCCTCACCCACCATGCAGGGAGCTCTCCCACCTCTCTCTCATGCTCTCACATGGTGCCAGGGATCAAACCTGGGGCTTTGCACCAGATAAGGCATGCAGCCTACTGGGTGAGATAACATCTGACCCCTCTCTCTAAATATATAACAAAATCTAAGCTGCATAGGAGACCCTGGGTTCATTGTATAAAAAGACTTTCTGGAAGCAGGTCAGTTGGTGACACCTTTGCCCAGACTCCCACCAGTCTGTTGGGAGGGAGTGGCCTGACTCCACCCCCACCCCCACCCCACCCCGTCTCCCACAGCAGCCTGCGGTGTGGTCTCCCAGGCTCGCATCACCGGCGGCAGCAGTGCCAACCCTGGCCAGTGGCCCTGGCAGGTCAGCATCACCTTCAATGGCATCCACGTGTGTGGTGGTTCTCTCGTGTCCAACCAGTGGGTGTTGTCAGCCGCTCACTGCTTCCCCAGGTACTGGCGGGGGAACCGGGCGGGGCTAGAGGTGGATTACAGGGTCGGGAGGTGGAGTAGGGTTTTGGGTTCAGTCCAAAGGAGATCCATAAAGTCTGGACAGAAGGACAGAGGGCAAAGTAACAGCGCAAGACTAGGAGGCAGGCTGGCAGCTGGCTCATCTGGTAGAGCGCACACTCTGTGCTCAAGGGCCTGGGTTTGAGTCCTGGGCTACTATATGGATTGGAGCACCTGCAGCACAGAAGCTTCACGAGCAGTGGGTCTATGCTGAGACATCGCTCCTCTCTGTCTCACACTCTACTCAGAGAAGCAGGGGGAGATGGCCACTAAGACTGGTAGATTCCTGCAGACACCAAGCCCCAGATCTAAGCCCGGTGGTAAAAAATAAGTAAAATTGGGGATAGGAGGTGGCACACTGGGTTAAGTGCCCATGTTTTTTTTTTTTTTAAAGATTTTATTTATTTATGAGAAAGATAAGAGGAGAGAGAAAGAACCAGACATCACTTTGGCACATGTGCTGCCGGGAATCGAACTTGGGACCTCATTCTTGAGAGTCCAGAGCTTTAGCATTGTGTCACCTCCTGGACCACAAGTGTCCATGTTAACAATGTGCAAGGACCCAGGTTCAAGGCCCCACCCCACCGCCTTCATGAGTGGTAAAGTAGGACAGCAGGTGTCTTTCCCTCTCTTTTATGTATTTTTAAAATAATCTTTACATGCTGGGTAGAGACAGCCAGAAATCAAGAGGGAAGGAGGGATAGGGAGAGAGAGAGAGAGAGAAACACCTCCAGTACTGCTTCACCACTTGCAAAGCTTTCTCCCTGCAGGTGGGGACCCGGGGCTCAAACCCAGGTCTTTGTGCACTGTAACATGTGCGTTCAGCCAGGTGTGCCACCACCCACACCCTCTTTCCCTGTCTCCACTTTCCCATTTATTTATTTATTTATTGCCTCCAGGGTTATCACTGGGGCTTGGTACCTGTACTACAAATCCACTACTCCTGGTGGCCATTTTCTTTCATTTTATTGGATAGGACAGAAAATGAGAGGGGAGAGGAAGATAGAGAGAAGGAGAAAAAGACCCCTGCAGACCTGCTTCACCGCTTGTGAAGCGACCCCCCCCACAGGTGGGGAGCCAGGGGCTCAAACCGGGATCTTTGCGTGGGTCATTGCACTTCGTATTGTGTGCTTAACTCGGTGTACCACCACCCAATCCCCCTCTTGCAATAAATAATAGTTTTTTTAATAAATTTTTTAATTTTTATTTACTCTCTTTTGTTGCCCTTGTTTTATTGTTGTAGATATTATTATTGTTAGTGAGGTCATCATTGTTGGATAGGACAGAGAGAAATGGAGAGAGGAGGGGAAGACAGAGAGGGGGAGAGAAAGACAGACACCTGCAGACCTGCTTCACCACCTGTGAAGCGACTCCCCTGCAGGTGGGGAGCCAGGGGTTCGAACCGGAATCCTTAAGCCGGTCCTTGTGCTTTGCGCCAACTGGCTTTAACCCGCTGCACTACCGCCTGACTCCCTATAATAAACTTTTAAAATGAACTAACCAGACTGGGATATGGCCTGGCCCTCTAGCTGAGACGGAAGTCAGGGGTCCCCCGAGCCTCAGCCTTTGCCCCACCACCTGCAGGGAGCATCACAAGGATGACTACGAAGTCAAGCTGGGCGCCCACCAGTTGGACGCCTTCTCCGACGCCTTCACGGTGCGCGGGGTGGCCGAGATCATCACCCACCAGAGCTACCTGGAAGAGGGCTCCGAGGGCGACATCGCGCTCCTGCGCCTCAACATCCCCGTCAGCTTCTCTCGCCACATCCGGCCCATCTGCCTGCCCGCCGCCAACGCCTCCTTCCCCAATGGCCTTCACTGTACCGTCACCGGGTGGGGCCATGTGGCACCTTCAGGTGAGGTGGGCCCCCTGCCTGGAGGGGCGGGGCAGGGGTAGGGGCAGGGGGTGACCGCCATCTGCCCCCACAGTGAACCTCCAGGTGCCTCGGCCCCTGCAGCAGCTCGACGTGCCGCTCATCAGCCGAGACACGTGTAACTGCCTCTACAACATCAAGGCCAACCCTGAGGAGCCGCACTTCATCCAGCAGGACATGATGTGCGCTGGCTATGTGGCGGGGGGCAAGGATGCCTGCCAGGTAAAGGTGGGGGGGTGGGGGGGGGCCGGGGGAGCCCGGGCTGGCTGCAGACCCAGAGCCTGGTCCTGACCTCTGTTGTGTGGCTTCTCTCCTCAGGGTGACTCTGGAGGCCCGCTCTCCTGTCCGGTGGGGGGCCTCTGGTACCTAGCAGGCATTGTGAGCTGGGGCGATGCCTGCGGGGCCCCCAACAGGCCAGGGGTGTACACCATGACCTCGAGCTACGCCTCCTGGATCCACAAGTACGCGCCAGAGCTCCAGCCTCATGTGGTGCCCCAAGTCCAGGAGTCCCAGCCCGACGTCCACCTCTGCAAGGACTCTCAGACCAACTCTGCCCCCGTCTGGGGCTTGAGGGCGTCCGTGCTGCTGCTGCCTCTGGGTCTGACGCTGGGCCTCATCCTCCCGTCGTGCCGGCTCTGAGCTCCCGGACACCCCAACACTCTGCCTCTCGGGCCTGGCTCGAGCAGCTCCTTCCTCCGAGGATGCCGTGGGAGTTCAGGGCACCATCCCAACCAAGCTTCTGGGTCTGTTTTTTGGGGACTACAGCCCTGCTGGGAACTTCTGGCCACCTCCATCTACTGTCCCCGGGACACAGGCTGAGGCTCTGTTTCTAGAAGTATGGCCACCACTCAGCTGACTGACTGTTACTTGTGGGTTCATCCCCACTCTGCCGGACAAGCCCGCCACCTGCCACCTCAGCTTCTCCTGTCTGTGAGCGCCATGCCTCCAGGGACAGGAAGGGACCCAGTCTTGGCCCTCTGGCCTCCGGAGGACTGAGCCCCCACCGGAACTGGACCTGGGCTTGGGTCTGGGGGTGGGTGGGGGGGATTGAAAGAGTAAGGAGTAAAGTCATTTGAGCACAAGTGGCTGTGTGTGACGGGAAATGACGAGCAGCTCTGGGCCTCTCCCTGCCACCTCCCAGGTCCAATACTGGCAGAACTGATTTTATTTAAAAAAAAAAAAAAAGACAACAAAACTAGTCTGTACATATTTACAGGGTGGGCTTGGGGAGAAGGGGGGCACAGGGTCCAGCTCTGGGGTGCACAGATGCTCACTTCTTGGAGAGCTTGGCCTGCTTGTGCTTAGGTGGCGCCCACTTGAGGCAGACGGAGTCCACTGTGGGGAGAAGGGGGGCGGGGGCGGGGAGGTGGGGCTCACCAGCTGTTGGGCTCTGGAGCCCCGCCAGGTTTCACCTCTAAGTGAGAACAAGGTGAGGGGGAGGGCAGGGGAGCCCAGGAATCCAGGAATGAGTGGCCTGCCCCAGGCTCCTGTCCCAGAAGCTGGTCCGACTGGTTTGGGGTCACATGACTGTAGCCCAAGGAAGCCCGACTCTCAGGATCCTGACACCTGCCCCCCACCACACACACACACACACACACACACACACACACACTGCACATTTGTGTGCCCTGGGCAGCCCCCCACCCACCTGTGATGGGAGGTTTCTTATACTGGGCGCTTTTGAGGTGTTCCTCCACCAGCTTGGGCGTGACGCAGATGACGTGCTGGCCTTTCCAGTACTTGACCATGTTGAGAGACTGGAGGGTGCTGATGATGTCATTCTGGGTGATGCTGGTCATCTGGCTGCAGAGAGGGGTGCAGAGCAGAGCTGGGGGGTAGGGGTGCTGGCCGGGGCAATGAAGGGAATCAAGGTGATGGGATTGCAGCCAAGCTTCGAGGCGCCCAGGCAGCCCCCTCAAGAGACCCTGCTGGACAGCATGGCCTGGGAGAGGACAAGGGTGGGGAGCAGGAGTCCCACCTGAGGTCCTTGATGGACAGCGTGCCCCGGAAGTCCCGCAGGATCTCCAGCAGGACCCAGGACCAGTAGCTCCGGTAGCTAAGCTTGCCCAGGTCGGATAGCGGCTTCTCTGGTGAACCCACCGTGCTCTCGAGCTTGGAGAGCTCATAGCCTGGCAGGAAGGGGAGGCTCAGGGCCCAAGCACCCTGCAGGCCCCTGCTTCCCCCCCCACCTCAGCCTGCACCCCCGCCCCCGCCCCCTGGACCCACCAGAAGGCACTCACTGAAAGCGATGAGGAACTTGCCGTAGCCGCGGCGCTGGTAGGGGGGCAGTGTCAGGATACAGGCCACGTTGTTCCCATCTGGAGACTCCTTCTCCTGTGGGGGAGGGGGGTCAGGGGCTCTGGGGGGGGCCAGTGTGGTTCATGTTCCCTGCCCTCCCTCAACCAGGGCATCTGGCCCCAGCACCTTGGAGAAGTAGCCGACAATGTGAGCTCCCTGCCTGTCCACCTCAGTCAAGATGTAGAAGACGAAGGGCTCCACATCGAAGTAGAGTGTCTTGTGGTCCAGGAAGAGCTTGGCCAGCAGACACAGGTTCTGGCAGTAAATCTGGGGGGGGGGGGTGAGTGGGTTGAGGGAGGCTCAGATGTCGGGCCAGCTCCCCCACCCAGCCAGCCCTGCCGAGGCCAGTGCCAAGTGGGCTCACCAAAAGGGCAACAGGTAGAACTGGGAGGGAGGGGGTCTCAGCACTGTTTCTGATGAGCTGGGGAACTGAAAAGCAGAAAACTAAGCTGGGCAGTCACGCTCTTATTTATTGGCACTACGTGTGGACTCTGGCTTCAAGGCATTAACCCATTTCATATGCGGAAAATGAGGCTAAACGGTTTGCCTAAGGAAAATCTCATGTCTGGGGAAGCATATGGCAGGGTTCAGGCTGGCGTCTGTGCTCTGTCCTGTGCAGGCTGTGTCCCAGCAAAGGCGCTGAGGAAACTAGCTGAATGGACAAGCCTAGAGCCTGACTCGCGGTCGCCCACTAAGCCTCAGCTGCCTCCTTGCTGCACGTTCCGCTGAACAGAGGCCACTGTCAAGAGGGACAATAGGACCTTGAGGCTCTCAAGCGACCCTCTGGTCTATGACCTTTGGTACACCCAATCTTTGATCCAACAGCTACGTGTGAGCCCAGCAGGAAAGCACAGCGAGTTGCAGTCTGGGAGGTGGTGTGCTGGATAAAGCACTAGAATCTCAAGCAGGAGGTCCCAAGTTTGAGCCCTGCCATTGCATGTTCCAGAGTGATACTCTGGTTCACCCGCTCCTCTGTCTCGTTAATAAGTCTTTAAAAAGGTCAACTTTCTGCCACTCCCATTCTTTCTCAGGAAGGAGAAGCAGAGATGTTGGAACAGGAGAAGAGTGGGTATTCCCCAAGCTGTTTATCACAAAGCTAATAGCTGAGGTGATAACAAAGGTCATGTTTACTAAGTAACTAGTCAGAGCCAGGTAATGTGTTAAGTACTGAACACTGTTGTCTCACAGATTCTACTAACTACCTTGTTAGGTAAACATCACCATGACTTCTGTCTCACAGAGGAGGAAACAGAGCAGCGCTCAGTAATTTGTCCAAGGTCAGTTAGGAAGAGGCGGGGCGGTTTAAGACCAGGAGTCATGGGGAAGTGTGCCTTCTTTACCTTATATTCTGTGCCTTTCTCTCTCTCTCTTTCTTTCATTGTTTCTTTCTTTTCTTTATTATTGGAGACGGACAGCAACTGAGAAAGAAGGGGGAGATAAAGAGGGAAAGAGGCAGAGAGACACCTGCAGCCCTGCTTCACCACTCGTGAAGCTTTCGCTCTGCTGGTGGAGTCGACTAGGGGTTTGAACCTGGGTCCTCGTGCACTGTAATGTGTGTGTCTAATCAGGTGCGCTACTGCCTGGCCAATCGAGAGGAAAGGGGAAGATAGGGAAAGAGGGGCCAAGTGGTGGCACACCTGGCTGAGTGCACATGTTACAACATGCAAGGACCCAGGTTCAAGCCCCCCAGCCCCCACCTGCATGGGGAAAGCTTCACAAGTGATGAAGTAGTGCTGCAGGTGTCTCTCTCCCTCTCTATTTCCCCTTTCAACTTCTGGCTGTCTCTACCCAATAGATAAAAAGATAATAAGAAATTAATTAACAATTCTTTAAAAAAAAGAGGGTAAGGAGCGGGCTGGGCGGTAGCAAGGCGGGTTAAGCGCATGTATCATGAAGTGCAAGATGGGCGCAAGGATACCGGTTTGAGCCCCTGGCTCCCCACCTGCAGGGGTTCACTTCACAAGTAGGTCTGCAGGTGTCTGTCTTTCTCTCCCCCTCTCTGTATTCCTCTCCTCTCTCCATTTGTCTCTGTCCTATACAACAACAAAGACAGCAATAACAACAATAACAACAACAACAAAGATAAACAAGGGGGAGTCAGGCAGTAGCTCAGCAGTTAAGTGCAAGTGGCACAAAGCACAAGGACTGGCATAAGGATACCGGTTCGAGCCCCTGGCTCCCCAACTGCAGAGGAGTCGCTTCACAGGTGGTGAAGCAGGTCTGCAGGTGTCTTTCTCTCCCCCTCTCTGTCTTCCCCTCCTCTCTCCATTTCTCTCTGTCCTATCCAACAATGATGACATCAATAACAATAATAATAACTACAACAATAAAACAAGGGCAACAAAAAGGGAAAATGAATGAATAAATATTTTTTTAAATTTTTTAAAAAGATAAACAAGGGCAACAAAAAAGGAAAAAATAGTCTCCAGGAGCAGTGAATTTTTAGTGCAGGCACTGAACGTGAGTGATAACCTTGGAGGTTAAAAATAATAATAATAATAAATAAAAATAAAGAGGGGAAGGGGTAGAAAGAAAGAAATACCTGTAGCCCTGTTTCACCACTTGTGAAGCTTCCCCCCTGCAGGTGGGGACCAGGGCCTTGAGACCACATGCATTCTACCAGGTACACCACTGACTGGCCCCTTCTTGCTTTTCCAGAGGATATGGGGTCACTCAGTGGTCTTTCCAGACTGGGGTTCAGAGGCAGTAAAGCAACTTCCAGAGGCCCCACTCTACTCATTGACAATGTTCTGCCAGGAGCCGGAAACTCAGCTGCCAGAGCCAGATTTCACAAGCAGGAAATCTCACACCAGCAGGTCCCTCCAAGGTGAGGAAACAAACAAAAAAAGCACTATTCTGGGTCGTGGAAAGGACATACGTCATCAGGACAGAATAGAAACTGGTCTTTTGGAGGTTGGGCGGTAGCAGCGGGTTGGGCACACGTGGCGCAAAGCACAAGGACCGGCATAAGGATACTGGTTCAAGCCCCCTGCTCCCCACCTGAAGGGGAGTCGTTTCACAAGCGGTGAAGCCGGTCTGCAGGTGTCTATCTTTCTCTCCCCCTCCTCACTCGATTTCTCTCTGTCCTATCCAATAACGAGCGACATCAACAACAACAATAATAACCGTGGTCCGGGAGGTGGCACAGTGGCTAAGGTACTAGACTCTCAAGCATGAGGTCCTGAGTTCAGTCCCTGACAGCATATGTACCAGAGTGATGTCTGGCTCTTTCTCTCTCTCCTAGCTTTCTCATTAATAAAATAAATAAAATATATATTTTTAAAAAACCAAAAACAATAATAACCATAACAAGGGCAACAAATAGGGGAAAAAAAAAACTGGTCTTCTCCAATGGGGCACTGGGTTTTTTTTTTTTTTTTTTTGGGATAAAGAGAAGAGAAATTGAGATGGAGCTGGGGAGATAACATAATGGTTATACAAACAGACTCTCAGGCCGGGACTCTGAGCTCCCAGGTTCAATCCCCCATATCACCATAAGCCAGAGCTGAGCAGTGCTCTGGTAAAAAATAATAAAGGGGTCGGTAATGGCGCACCTGTTTGAGGGCACATGTTACAATGTGCAAGGACCCAGGTTCAAATTCCTGGCCCCCACCTGCAAGGGGAAAGCTTCACAAGTGGTGAAGCAGTGCTGCAAATGTCTGTCTCTCTCCCTCTCTATCACCCCCTTTCCTCTCAATTTCTGGCCTTTTTTCTAAAGTTTTATTTATATATTTACTTAATTTTTTACTATCTTTATTTACTTATTGGATAGAGACAGCCAGAAATCAAGAGGAAGGGGGAGATAGAGAGGAAAAGAGACAGAAAGACTCCTACAGCCCTGCTTCATCACTTTTGAAGCTTTCCTCCCGCAGGTGAGGACTAGAGGCTAAAACCTGGGTCTTTGTGCAAGGTAACATGTGTGCTCAGCCAGGTGAGCCACTACCTGGCCCTATTTATTTTTTATTATTAGATAGAGACAGAGAGAAACTGAGAGGGGAGGGAGAGACAGAGAGAAAGAGAGACACCTGCAGCCCTGCTTCACTTGTGAGGCTTTCCCCCTGCAGGTGGTAAACAGGGACTTGAACCTCAGTCCTTGTGCACTGTAATGCATGCAGTTAACCGGATGTGCCATTGCCTGGCCCCAATTTCTGACTGTTTCTATCCAAATAAATAAAAGTTTTGAAAGAGGAGGGCAGAGGAGATATTATAATGGTTATACAGACTCTGATGCGTGAGACTGCAAAGTCCCCCAGACCACCATAAGCCAGAGCTGAACAGTGCTCCAGTGTTTCTCTCTGCGTATCTTTCTCTGCATCTCTCTAAAAAATAAAATAATTAAAATATTAAAAGAGAGAGGGGGAAAAAAGGACACTTGCAGCACTATTTCACCACTAATGAAGCTTCCTCCAGGTAGGTGGGGACTAGAGGCTTGAACCTGGGTCCTTGTGCATGGTAATGTTTGCTCTATCAGATACACCTACACTCAGCCCCATTTATTTATTTATTTATTTTCTTTTTGCTGGACTCCAGTGTTATCACTGGGGCTTGGTACCTGGACTACAAATACACTGTTCCTGGAGGCCATCTTTTTTCCATTTTGTTGCCATTATTATTGTTGTTGTTATTTTTATTATTGCTGTGGTTGTTGATGTTGTTGGATAGGACAGAGAGAAATGGAGAGAGGAGGGGAAGACAGAGAGGGGGAAAGAAAGACACCTGCAGATCTGCTTCACCACTTGTGAAGCAACGCCCCCTGCAGGTAGGGAGCCAGGGGCTCAAACGGGGATCCTTACACCATTTCTTTCTTTCTTTTTTTTTTTTTCTGCTTTGCGTTTCTACTTCTTTTTTTTTTTTTTACATGTATAACATTCCCCAGATTCCCATTTAACAATACAACCCCCCCCACTATGTCATTCTTCATTTTTCATGGACCTGTATTCTCCCCACCCCAGAGTCTTTTACTTTGGTGCAATACGCCAATTCCATTTCAGGTTCGACTTGTGTTTTCTTTTCTAATCTTGTTTTTCAACTTCGGCCTGAGAGTGAGATCATCCCATATTCATCCTTCTGTTTCTGACTTATTTCACTCAACATGATTTTTTCAAGGTCCATCCAAGATCGGCTGAAAACGGTGAAGTCACCATTTTTTACAGCTGAGTAGTATTCCATTGTGTATATAGACCACAACTTGCTCAGCCACTCATCTGTTGTTGGACACCTGGGTTGCTTCCAGGTTTTGGCTATTACAAATTGTGCTGCCAAGAACATATGTGTACACAGATCTTTTTGGATGGATATGTTGGGTTCCTTAGGATATATCCCCAGGAGGGGAATTGCAGGGTCATAGGGTAGGTCCATTTCTAGCCTTCTGAGAGTTCTCCAGACTGTTCTCCAGAGGTTGGACCAATTGACATTCCCACCAGCAGTGCAGGAGGGTTCCTTTGACCCCACACCCTTTCCAGCATTTGCTGCTGTGACCTTTTCTGATGTATGACATTCTCACAGGAGTGAAGTGATATCTCATTGTTGTCTTGATTTGCATTTCTCTGACAATCAGAGACTTGGAGCATTTTTTCATGTGTTTCTCGGCCTTTTGGATCTCTTCTGTGGTGAATATACTGTCCAAGTCCTCCCCCCATTTTTGGATGGGGTTATTTGTTGTCTTGTTGTTGAGTCTGGCAAGCTCTTTATATATGTTGGTTATTAAACTCTTATCTGATGTATGGCATGTAAAGATCTTCTCCCATTCTGTGAGGGGTCTCTTGATTTGGGTAGTGGTTTCTTTTGCTGTGAAGAAGCTTTTTAATTTGATGTAGTCCCATAGGTTTATACTTGCCTTAGTCTTCCTTGTAATTGGATTCGTTTCATTGAAAATGTCTTTAAAATTTATGCGGAAAAAAGTTCTGCCAATATTTTCCTCTAAGTATCTGATAGTTTGTGGTCTAACATCCAAGTCCTTGATCCACTTAGAATTTACTTTTGTATTTGGTGAAATACAGTGATTCAGTTTCATTCTTCTGCATGTTTCAACCCATTGTTTCCAACACCATTTGTTGAAGAGACTCTGCTTTCCCCATATAACAGTCTGGGCCCCTTTGTCAAAGATTAGATGTCCATAGGTGTGGGGCCTCATTTCTGGGCTCTCAATTCTATTCCACTGGTCAGTGTGTCTGTTCATGTTCCAGTACCAAGCAGTTTTGATGACAATGGCCCTATAATACAGTTTGAGATCTGGCAGTGTGATGCCTCCGGTTCTGTTCTTTTTTCTCAAGATTGTTTTGGCAATTCTAGGTCTTTTCTAGTTCCAGATAAACATTTGTAGCATTTGTTCTATTCTCCTAAAAAATGTGCTTGGGATCTTGATGGGGATAGCATTAAATTTGTAGATGGCTCTGGGTAATATATTCATTTTGATGATGTTAATTCTTCCAACCCATGAACATGGAATATCTTTCCACTTCTTTGTGTCTTTTTCAATTTCTTTGAGTAGTGACTCATAATTTTCAGTATACAAGTCTTTCACTTCTTTGGTTAGGTTTACTCCTAGATATTTTATTGTTTTTGTTGCTATAGAAAAAGGAACTGATTTCTGGATTTCAATTTCTTCTAACTTAGTGTTTGCATAGAGGAATGCCACTGACTTTTGATTGTTAATTTTATAGCCTGACACATTACTGTATATTGCCTGATGATTTCCAAAAGCTTCTTGCTGGATTCCTTAGGTTTTTCCATGTATACTATCATGTCATCTGCAAATAAGGAGAGTTTGACTTCTTCTCTTCCAATCTGTATGCCTTTAATTCCTTGCTCCTGCCTGATTGCTATGGCAAGAACTTCCAACACTATGTTGAATAGTAATGGTAATAGTGGGCAGCCCTGTCTAGTACCTGATCTGAGGGGAAATGCTTCCAGTTTTTCACCATTGAGTATGATGTTGGCTGTAGGTTTGCTATATATAGACTCCACTATCTTCAGGAATTTTCCATCTATTCCCATTTTTTGTAGTGTTTTGATCATAAAGGGATGTTGTATTTTGTCAAAGGCTTTCTCTGCATCTATTGATATGACCATGTGGTTTTTGGTCTTGCTTTTGTTGATGTGGTGGATCACATTGATTGATTTACGTATATTAAACCAACCTTGCATGCCTGGAATAAACCCCACTTGGTCATGATGAACAATCTTTTTGATATACTGCTGTATCCGGTTGGCTAGAATTTTGTTCAATATTTTTGCATCTATGTTCATCAAAGATATTGGTCTGTAGTTTTCTTTTTTGGTTGTGTCCCTGTCTGCTTTTGGTATCAGGGTGATGTTGGCTTCATAGAAGCTGGCAGGGAGTATTCCAGTGTCTTCAATCTTCTGGAAGACTTTTTAAAGTAGAGGTATTAGTTCTTCTTTGAAAGTTTTGTAGAATTCATTTGTAAAACCATCTGGTCCAGGACTTTTATTTTGGGGAAGATTTTTGATAACTGTTTCAATTTCATTACCTGTGATGGGCCTGTTCATATTATCCACTCCCTCTTTACTTAGTTTTGGAAGTTGGTGGGTATCTAGGAAATCATTCATTTCTTCCAGGTTCTCTAGCTTGGTGGCATATAGTTGTTCATAGAAGCCTCGCATGATATGTTGAATTTCTGCAGTGTCTGTTGTGATTTCTCCTCTTTCATTTACTATCCGATTTATTTGAGTCTTCTCCCTTTTTTGTTTTATGATTCTGGCTAAAGGCTTGTCGATTTTGTTTACTCTTTCGAAGAACCAACATTTACTTTTGTTGATCTTTTGTATGGTTTTCTTATTCTCAATGTTATTTATTTCTGCCCTAACTTTAGTAATTTCTGTCCTTCTGGTTGCTTTAGGATTCCTTTGTTGTTCTTCTTCTAGGTCTTTGAGATGTGCAATCAGGCTGTTTATTTGTGCCTTTTCTTGTTTCCTAATGTGTGCTTGTATGGCTATGAACTTCCCTCTTAGGACTGCTTTAGCTGTGTCCCAAATATTTTGATAGCTTGTGTCTTCATTTTCATTGAACTCTCGAAACATTTTGATTTCTTCCTTGATTTCCTCTTTGACCCAGAAGTTGTTAAGAAGTGTACTGTTGAGCTTCCACATTTTGGGACTGTTACTAATCTTTTGTTGATTGTTAAGTGTTAGTTTAATTCCACTGTGGTCTGAGAAGATGTTTGGGATGATTTCAGTGCTCTTGACTAGGCTGATGCTGTCTTTGTGGCCTAACATATGGTCTATCCTTGAGAATGATCCATGTGGATTTGAGTAAAATGTGTATTCCAGTTTCTTGGGATGAATGACTCTGAAAATGTCCAATAGTTCTAGTTTATCTATCTCTTCATTTAGCTCCCTTATGTCTTTACTGATTTTCTTCCTGGATGATCTGTCAAGTTGAGATAGTGGGGTGTTGAAGTCCCCTACTATGATTGTGTTACTGTTAATATATTGCTGTAGCTCTTTCAGTAGAAGTTTGATGTATTTAGATGGCTTCTCATTGGGTGCATAGAGGTTAATAATTGTTAAGTCCTCTTGATTGACTGATCCTCTGAGCATTAAGTAGTGTCCATTCCTATCTTTTTTAATCTTATCTATTTTGAAGTCTATCATGTCAGATATGAGAATAGCTGTTCCTGCCCTTTTTTGTGGGCCATTGGCTTGAATGATAGTTTTCCATCCTTTCACTTTAAGTCTGTGTTTGTCTTGTTGCGTTAGGTGAGTTTCCTGTAGACAACATATTGTTGGGTTGTGTTTTCTGATCCATCTTCCTACTCTGTGTCTTTTAATAGGTGAATTCAGGCCATTCACATTTATTGATATCAAAGATTGAAGATATTTTAACGCCATTCTTGTAGAGTTTTAGAGTGTTCTGATATATGTCCTATTTGTGGTGGTCTGGTTGTTTATAGGAGCCCTTTCAGAACTTCTTTCAGGGCAGGCTTGGTAATGGTTGCTTCCTTCAACTGTTGCTTGTCTGAGAAGGTTTTGATGCTTCCATCTAGTCTGAATGACAATCTAGCAGGATATAGTATTCTTGGCTGAAAGCCTTTCTCATTGAGCACTCGATAGATATCTTGCCATTCTCTTCTGGCCTGTAGTGTTTGTATGGAGAAGTCTGCTGCTAATCTTACGGGTTTTCCTTTGTAGGTGACTCTTTGTTTTTTCTCTTGCAGCCTTGAGGATCCTTTCTTTATCCTTATTCCTTTCCATTCTAAGTATGACATGTCTTGGTGTCTTTAGGTCTGGGTTAATTCTGTTTGGGACCCTCTGGGCTTCTTGAATCTTTGTCTTTGGTGTTGTCTAGAGAAATTTTCAGCTATTATGGCCTGGAGAATGCTTTCTTCCTCTCCTTCTCTTTCTTCCTCTGGTAAGCCAATAATGCGTATATTGTTTCTTTTGAAATCATCCCATAGGACTCTGTTGTTGTTTTCAGCATCTCTTAATCTCTTTTTGAGATCTCTTACTTCTTTTTTAGTTGTCTCTAATTCATCCTCAATCTTGCTAATTCTATCTTCAGCCTCATAGATTCTATTCTCTCTGCCCTCTACTGCTTTCTGGAGTTCATCTATTTTGTTGCCCTGCTCTGATACTGTTTTAGCTTGTTCAGCTAGTTGCCTTCTTAGCTCAGAGATTTCAGCTTTCAGCTCTCTAATAACCATGAGATTATTAGAATTTTCTTCCATATTCTCATTTGTTGTTCCTGCATTTCTCATTACAATTTTTTCAAATTCTTTACTCACTCCTGTTATTATTTCCTTAGCTAATGTTTGGATGTTGAACTCGTTGTTTTGTGCTTCGCCCTCTGGAGGACTTTTAGCTGGACTCTTGTCCTGGTTCGAGTCTCCAATATTTTTTCTTGTTGTTTTAACCATTTTATATATTATGTTATTATGAGTTCCCTTTATCAGTACTTTTCAAATTATTGATCGCTATTGCCTGGATTGACTTGTGTCTAAGTAATTTAATTAAAGGGTTTACTGTGGTGGAAGTTAACAGTTTTTTTCAATCCCTGAGTTGGAGCTCAGTGGTGTAAAAGCCTCTTTTTTTTCTTCCCTGTAGGCTATTGGTGCCTGAGGGCTTTTTAACTATCAATAGGCTTCTTCGCTTAATCACTGACTCCTGACCAAGAGATAAAGCAGGGTGTGGCAGAGATAATCCAGTGGTTATGCAAAGAGACTTTCACAGCCCCTCAGCTATGCCAAGGAGGTATAGGTCTTCTCCTGAGTTTCCTGGTTAGATCTCTGTACCCTGGTGTCCCTCCCTGTTGCTGCTCCAGATTCTGAGGGTAGTAGCAATGGAGACTCAGAGTTGCACTTGGTGAGGCTCTGGGGAGTCCTTTCCTCCCTTCAGCTGTCCCCTTGTTGTGGAGCAGACTGGAGGTGGTATCTCCACTGATAAACTGTTGAACTGTTAGCAGCCACTTAATCTCTCCTTAGGCCCCTCTCTCCTCTCTGTCACCAGCCACGCGTGTTTGTACTCACGGGTGATTTACTGGGTTCCTGTGGTCATTCTAGTCCTGTCTTGTTTCGGTCCGGGTGGTCTCCTTTGGTATTCCTAGTTGATCCGGGAGAGGAGAGGAGAGGAGAGGAGAGGAGAGGAGAGGAGAGGAGAGGAGAGGAGAGGAGAGGAGAGGAGAGGAGAAGAGAGGAGAGAAAGCGATCTGCTGCTCGTAGCTCCGCCT
This sequence comes from Erinaceus europaeus, assembly GCF_950295315.1. Lineage (NCBI taxonomy): Eukaryota > Metazoa > Chordata > Mammalia > Eulipotyphla > Erinaceidae > Erinaceus > Erinaceus europaeus. The sequence continues at coordinate 19,687,820 of NC_080176.1, read as the reverse complement.
CCGGAAGTCCCATTCCTTTTTTTTTAATTTAATTTAATTTTATTTATTTATTCCCTTTTGCTGCCCTTGTTGTTTTATTGTTGTAGTTATTATTGTTGTCATCATTGTTGGATAGGACAGAGAGAAGTGAAGAGAGGAGGGGGAAGACAGAGAGGGGGAGAGAAAGATACCTGCAGACCTGTTTCACCACCTGTGAAGCAACTCCCCTGCAGTTGGGGAGCCAGGGCTCGAACCAGGATACTTACGCAGTCCCTGCGCTTTGCGCCACCTGCACTTAACTGGCGGCGCTACAGCCAGACTCCCCCTTGCACCAGTTCTTACACTTGCTTCGTGCCACATGCACTTTACCCGCCACGCTACCACCCGGCCCCCTACTTATTTTTTTAAAGATTTGTTTATGGGTCAGTCAAATAGCTCACTTGGACTCTGTGCTGCTTTGCCATGAGCACAACCCAGGTTCAGTCCTGGCCCCCATTACATTTATGGAAAGTTTGATACTGTGGGACTTAAAAAAATTTTTTTTTAATATTTATTTTATTAAATATTCCCTTTTGTTTCCCTTGTTGTATATTGTTGTAGTTATTATTGTTGTTATTGATGTCGTTGTTGTGGGGATAGGACAGAGAGAAATGGAGAGAGGAGGGGAAGACAGAGAAGGGGAGAGAAAGACAGACACCTGCAGACCTGCTTCACCACTTGTGAAGTGACTCCCCTGCTGGTGGGGAGCCGGGGGCTCAAACCAGGATCTTTACACAGGTCCTTGCACTTTGCGCCACATGCGCTTAACCCACTACACTACCGCCCGACTCCAGGACTTTTTTTTTTTTAAGAATTTATTTATTTATTTATTTATTTATGAGAAAGATAGGAGGAGAGAAAGACAGCCATCACTCTGGTACATGTACTGCCAGGGATGGAACTCGGGACCTCATGCTTGAGAGTCTAGTGCCTTAGCCACTGCGCCACCTCCCGGACCACTTTTTTCTTTTTTTTAATTTTATTTTAATATTTATTAATTTATTCCCTTTTTGTTGCCCTTGTTTTATTGTTGTTGTTGATGCTGTCATTGTTGGATAGGACAGAGAGCAATGGAGAGAGGAGGGGGAGAGAAAGATAGACACCTGCAGACCTGCTCACTGCCTGTGAAGCAACTCCACTGCAGGTGGGGAGCCGGGGGCTCAAACTGGGATCCTTACGCTGGTCCTTGTGCTTTGTGCTATGTGTACTTAACTCGCTGCACTACCACCCGACTCCCATTATTTTTTATTTTTACTCCTCTCTGTGTGTCTCTTCCTCTTTCTATCTGGAAATGTCATCCTGGAGCAATGAAGCCCCTGAGATGACCAAAAAAAATTTTTTTAATTGCTTTTAATGTTTTGTATTATCTTTATTTAGTTATTTATTTGACAGACACAGGCAGAAACTGAGAGGGAAAGGAGTGACAGAAAAGGAGAGCTGTGGGAGCTGGGCAGAGGCGCAGTGGGTTAAGCACACATGGCGCAAAGTGCACAGACCAACATCAGGATCCCAGTTCAAGCCTTCAGCTCCCCACCTGCAGGGGAGTCGCTTCACAAGCGGTGAAGCAGATCTCCAGGTGTCTATCTCTCTCTCCTCCTGTCTTCCCCATCTCTCTCCATTTCTCTCTGTCCTATCCAACGACAGCAATAACAAAAACAATAATAACAACAATGATGATAAACAACAAGAGCAACAAAAGGAAAAGAATTAAATAAAAATATAGTAATTATTGTGGTCTGGGAGGTGGCGCAGTGGATAAAGCATTGGACTTTCAAGCATGAGGTCCTGAATTCAGTCCCCGGCAGCACATGTACCAGAGTGATGTCTGGCTCCTTCTCTCTCCTCCTATGTTTCTCATTAATAAATAAATAAAATCTTTTAAAAAAATTATTATTATTCTGTAGCGCAGCGGGTTAAGCGCAGGTGGCGCAAAGTGCAAGAACCAGCCTAAGGATCCCGGTTCAAGCCCCCAGCTCCCCACCTGAAGGGGAGTCGCTTCACAAGCGGTGAAGCAGGTCTGCAGGTGTCTGTCTTTCTCTCCCCCTCTGTCTTCCCCTCCTCTCTCCGTTTCTCTCTGTCCTATCCAACAACAACGACATCATTCATAACTACAACAATAAAACAACAAGAGCAATAAAAGGGAATAAATAATATTTTAAAAATAAATAAATAAATAATTATTATTTAAAAAAAGAAGAAGAAGAGTGGCCCAGGAGGTGGCGCAGTGGATAAAGCACTGGATTCTCAACCATGAGGTCCTGAGTTCAGTCCCCGGCAGCACATGTACCAGAGTGATGTCTCTGCCTATCTTTCTCATAAATAAATAAATTCTTTAAAAAAAAAAAAGGAAAGGAAAGGAAAAGAGAGAGACAAGAGCAACACCTACAGCTCTGCTTCACCTCTCGCAAAGCTTTCCCCTGTAGGTGGGAACCGGGGGCTTGAACCCAGGTCCTTGTGCAAGATAACTCGTGCACTCAACCAAGTGTGCCACCACCTGGCCCATTCCCCTAACTTATTCATTTACTAATGAGAAGGAACCAGCTTCACACCAGCACATGCAATACCAGGGATGGGACTTTGACCTCATGCTTTTAAGTCCAGGGCTCTAGTCAGGGACAGTTCCGGATCGTGTGTGGTTCCTTCTGATGCTGGCTCTACCCTGGCTGGTGGTAAGGGTTGTCTAGGGGCTCCAGTGCTCACCCCGACTCACCTTGTGATCTCTGCCATCCACCTCGTACACAGATATGTTACTCTTGCGGTAGATTTCCTTCCCTGGGGGCTGCCGCCACTGGCACTGGCCCTGGCACAGGGGTGGGAAGACAGGCCTGAGACCCCAGGGTCCCCTACCAGGTGCCCCCCATCCCATCCCGAGTGGCTTGGAGCCACTTTCTCTTCTCTCTCCTCCAATGTGTAACACTCCACCTCTATCAAGTCATCTCCCCTCCCTAGGAAACAGCCAATTTCACAGAGGGGGCAGCCAATGCTCAGAGAGGTCAAGCCACTGGCCCTAAGGTCACACCGAAATGGTTTCGAGTCCAGCTCAGCTTGGCTCCACAGGCATCTTACTCACCCGTGACAACACACCTGCACTGCCCAGAGCTCGCACTTGTGTGGCGGATCCCACCCTGTGCAAACACCTGGCTTTTCCCACTTGCCCACATCCTGTTCAGGAACTGTGCTTCCTTCCTCTTCTGCACCTAGGTACCCGACTGCCCTCAGCCTCACCGCCCACCTCTCGCCAGCCCAGCCAGGCCTAGCCTCACCGCCCACCTCTCGCCAGCCCAGCCAGGCCTAGCCTCACCGCCCACCTCTCGCCAGCCCAGCCAGGCCTAGCCTCACCGCCCACCTCTCGCCAGCCCAGCCAGGCCTAGCCTCACCAGGTGGAAGCGGTAGCTCTTCTCAAATTTCATGTACTTGAGGCAGTACTCGCAGAGCCAGAGCTTGGGCTGCTTCCCATAGTCTTCGGGGAATGGGGAGAAGTACCAGGCGTCGATCTCATAGTTTCCGATGTGGATCTTGTCCACATACTTCACCTTGGTGATCTGTGGGTCAGGGGAGAGGGGAAGGCAGGGGCTGGCTCCACTGGGGCTGAGGAGAGCAGGGGGGAGGGGACGCCCACAGCTGGGACCCCCGCCCCACTTACCGCCTCGTGCTCCTTCTCCAAGGCCGCCGTGGTGGGGTCCATCTCTGCATAGGTCTGTGCAAGGAAGGGGACAGAGGTGACGAAGGGCAGCCAGCCTGTCCCTTTCCTGAGCCTGAGCCCAGGGCCGCTCCAGACCTCACCCTTGAAAGGGCAGTCATGAGCACTTACAAAGAGACTTACTTTTACCTGGTCCTGCAGCTGGCTGGTCCAAGCCCCTCCATCCTGCCCATTCCCCCCTCCCCCCCATCCTAGAAGTCCCTAATGCTCAAGTTTGGACCTTTTGCCAGGTGAACAGAGTGAGGATCTGGAGGCTTTGGCTTTACAATGGGACCCATCCAGCTCTGCCGACGTTCACAGGAGACAGATGGGATAAGGTGCTTGTCCTCTTGTGTTTGACTTCTTCCCCAGCCCCAGCCCAGCCAGACTCTCGGTGAGCCGAGGAAACTCAGCTACCCCCCCCCCATGCAAACCTGTGCTTCCTCTTGGGTCCTCCACCTCATTGGGAAACTAGTCCCCCTCAGTCCTACTGCCCAAGACCAGTGACAGCCCTGCTCTCCTACCTTCTCCCTCTGCCTGGTGTTCAACTACCCTCCAAGTCCTAGCAACATGATCTGCACATTTCTGGCATCGCTTCTAGAATTCTCTCTTGCTCGCCTCACAACTACCAACACCCTCTGAAGTCTGCACGACTGCTGAGGCCTCCTGAGGCCGCCAGCCTCTAGACTTGGCCCCCATGTGTGTACACGACGTTCTCTGGCCCTCACATCTTCTACTCGAATGCCTTTCCCTCTCCAGTGCTGCCAGAAAATGTTTACTCAAGCCTCGCGGAGCCCAAGCACATGAATCATGATGGTGACGCAAGCACAAGCCAGCATGTGGAATTGTTTTTACCGGGCCTGTCCTGTCCTTCAAGGCCCAGCAAGGACCCCCTCACCCTCTACCACCCCTTCTTGGAGGCCTGGCTGAATTCCTCTGGAGGATACAGGCCTCCCTCTATGTGGAACCCCCTTCCCAAGTCGGGGACATAGTGGTGGCCCATCTCCTGTGACTGTCCCCACCTGCTTTTTCAAGTCCTCAGAGAGCATCGACTATACATCATGCCACCCCCACAGTGTCCTGTTCCTGGGACAGGTTCTCTAGGAGGAGCTAAACACAGTCTGGCAACACAGGGGGGACCCCAAGAAGCAGCGCTAGATCCTACAGAAATGGATGGCAGTCTTTCCCAGAACTGAAAGGGACCCCAAGAAGCAGCTCTAGATCCTACGGAAATGGATGGCAGTCTTTCCCAGAACTGAAAGGGACCCCAAGAAGCAGCTCTAGATCCTACGGAAATGGATGGCAGTCTTTCCCAGAACTGAAAGGGACCCCAAGAAGCAGCTCTAGATCCTACGGAAATGGATGGCAGTCTTTCCCAGAACTGAAAGGGACCCCAAGAAGCAGCTCTAGATCCTACGGAAATGGATGGCAGTCTTTCCCAGAACTGAAAGGCAGGAGCCAGTGTCTGACCCTGCCACCTCTTCCCCACTGTGGGCTCTTTGCTGCTGCAATACAGATTTCTCATTTTTACTTTATGGAAACAGCGACAGGCAGAGAGGGGTGAGGTCACTCACCCTGAGGGATGAGTCAGCTGCCATTTATCCCAGGTGCCCAATGCTCCACACGCATCACCCCATCCAGTCCTCATGGGGAGCCTGTGACTGATGAACTCATTACCCCACACTGCACAGTGGGGAAACTGAGGCACAAAGCGTCGAGGTCACAGAACTTGAGACACAGTTCCCAATTCTCACAGGACACATTCCTCTTTGGCAAGTTCGGGAAAGAACTACAAAAACACTACTTTTCTTAAAGGCTGCCTTTTATTTCAGATCAAACATGAATTGGGTTCTGAAGAACCTGGCTGATTGTTAGCTTGCTGGTTATCCAATTTCTTCACCGTTGGCCATTGTCATCTTTAAAAATAATAAAACTACTAAGGGACCCGGTGGTAGTCCACCTGGTTGAGAACATGTATCATGCAAGGACCCGTGTTCAAGTCCCTGGTTCCCACCTTCAGGGGGGAAGCTTCACAAGCAGTGAAACATTCTGCAGTTCTCTCTATTATGACCATTATTTATACTTTAAGATATACTATTATCATTATTTATGTATTCTTTGGCTACAGACAGAGAGAAATCGAGAGGGAAGAGGGGAAAAGAGAGATACTCGCAGCACTTTTTCACCTCTTGTAAAGATTCCTCCCTGCAGGTGGGGCTGGGAGGCTTGAACCCAGGTCCTTGTGTACTGTAATATGCGTGCTTAACAAGGTGTACCACCACCTGGCCTTGCTCTCCCTATTCCCTCTAAATTTCTCCATATCTATCCAAAATAATGAAAATGTGCATTAAATAAAAATAATGCTACTATTAATAAACCAGAGCCCTGCTCAGCTGTGCTTCACGGTAGTGCTGGGGACTGGACCTGGCTGGGGCTTCTGGGGTCTCTGGGGCCTCAGGCAGGAAGGCTGTGGCCCCAGCTCTGGCGCTGTCTCCCTGGCCCCAGTCCGTTATCCACCCTGCTGACGGCCAGTTTGAAGTACATCTCTGAGACCTAGTTTGACAGTCAGTGCAAAGTGGTTGGCGAACTAAATATAAACCTTAGCTGTCTGCTACATGTGTTTATGTCAAAACATTCCATTTAGAAAAGGCTTGATTCTTGGGCTGAGCAGACAGAAGAGTAGTGATGCACTAAGACTTTCCTGCCTGATGTTCTGAGGTTCAATCCCCCACACAAGCCAGGACTGAACAGTATTCTGGGGGAAAAAAAAATTTTTTTAAAGGTGTAATGCTTTGTCACGCTGAACTGATTTCATGAATATAACAGCTATAAGCAGCTGGTGGCTCCGAGAGTGGGCAGAACACAGAGCATTTTCATTCAACAGAGGAAGCTCAGCAGAACAGGATTGCCATGGCCTTGAGAGATCTCTCTAGTTGGGGGGGGGTGTCCCCTTGTTTCTTAGTCATAACCCGCAGCAGGCAGTGCAGTGAGCACCACAAAGCAGTCGACGTGTTTGTGTACACAGTGCCTTTGAAGCTAAACAAAAGCTTCTCAAAGCAAGACTTACCTTTTTAATAAGGTGCAGTGCATCTGATACTTTCTATCTTGTACTCTCTTTCATTTGAAAAAAAATAATTAGTGTGGTCCGGGAGGTGGTGCAAGTGATGATAAAACACTGGACTCTAAAGCATGGGGTCTTGAGTTTGGTCCCTGACAGCACATGTGCCAGAGCGATGTCTGGTTCTTTCTTTCTCCTCCTATCTCTCTCATTAATAAATAAATAAAATCTTTTTTTAAAAAAAGAAAAAATATAATTAAACGGTGGTCACAATTCAGGGAGCAGCTGAGTTGCAGAGTTTAGAAAACGCTGCTGCCCAGTTCCACCAAGAAGAGACTTGGCAGAGAAAGACAAACCTCTTTCTTGCCTGGATTCCCCATTTTACAAATCAAGAAATCAAGACTCAGGTGCAGGGAGATAGGATAATGCTTATGCAAAGAGACTCTCATGCGTAAGGCTCCAAAGTCCCAGGTTCAATAACCTGTACCACCATAACCCAGAGCTGAGCAGTACTCTGCTAGAAAGAGAGAAAGAAAGAAAAAGAAAGAAAGAGAGAAAAATAAGTATATATATATTAAAAAAAAAGGAAAGGAAGGAAGGGAGGGAGGAAGGGAGAAAGAAATGAACTGAGACTCAGAGTGGGAGGAAAGTAACCCACTACCCAAGGCTGGCTTGCTGAAAAGAATCCAGGATTTGAAAACAAATGACCTGATTCCTGGGATTATGGTAAAGTCACAGGTAAGGGCTTGTGCTCCAAAGTAGCCAATCTGGCTGGCAAATCAACTAGTTCCCAGATCTTTTTGTCCCTCCCCCTTAAATGGGGATGATAACCCCTATCCTATACTGTCAATCTTCAGTGAGATCATTATTAAAATACTTAACCCAGTGGTCCAGGAGGTGACACAGTGGCTAAGGCACTAGACTCTCAAGCATGAGGTCCTGAGTTCAATCCCTGGCAGCACATGTACCAGGGTGATATCTGGTTCTGGTTCTTTCTCTTCTATCTTTCTCATTAATAAATAAATAAAATCTTAAAAAAGAAAGAAAGAAAGAAAGAAAGAAAGAAAGAAAGAAAGAAAGAAAGAAAATAATACTTTGTCTCAGAAGCCAATAAAAGTTTGGCCTTATTCTTCTGCTCCCAGCCCACCATTTACTAGCTATGTCACCTGGGCTAAGTTACTTAACCTCTCTTGTCCTGTTTCCTCCTCGCCTATGAGAAGAAATAATTGTCCTTGTGGTGTTGCAGGATGAACTGAAACAAACTGTCCTTAGCACAGTGCTTGGCAAGAGCATGGGCCCAGTATCACTCATTCTCTTCTACCACTTTGACTTCAAGTCATTTTGTCCAGCGTGACACAGGTGACGAAGAGCCAACTGTACAGAAGGCTTCCAGTCCAGTCCCAGCATGGTGTCACCCTTGCTGGGTGAAAGCAGACAAGCCCGTCCCTCTCTGATTCTCGTGCTGTTCTTTGTGTTAAGAGTGCATGAAGAGAAGAGGAGCCGGGTGGTGGTGCACCGGTTAAGCACACACATTACCAAGCATAAGGACCCAGGTTCCAGTCCCCACTCCCCACCTGCAAGGGAGAAGCTACACAAGTGGTAAAGCAGGTCTGCAGGTGTCTCTTTCTCTCCCTCTCCCTCTCCCCTCTCTATTCCTTTTGTTCTATCAAAATAAAAAATAGGAAAAAAGGGGAATGTCAGGAGAGGTGGATTTGTGGTGCTAGCATTGAGCCCCAGCGATAACCCTGGTGGCAATTAAAAGAAAAAGACAAAGGAAAAGGAAAGGAAATGAGGGCGTGTATGAAGAGGAGTCAGGTGGTGGCGCTTTCAGTAGAGTGCACACATTAATATGGTCATGGATCTGGGTCCAAGCCCTGGTCCCACCTGCAGAGGGGACGCTTCACAAGCAGTGAAGTAGTACTGCAGGTATCTCTTTCTCTCCTTCTCTATCTCCGCCTCTCTCAATTTCTCTGTCACTATCCAAAAAGAATGCATGTAGTGGCATCTCCTGTAGGAGGGGAACTTCCCAAGTTGTAAAAGAAGTACTGCAGGTGTCCCTGTGCCTCTCTCCCTCCCTCTCTCCCTTGCCGTCCCATCAAATTCTCTGTGTCCTATCAAAAAAGAATAGAAAAAGAGGGAGTTGGGCGGTAGCGCAGCGGGTTAAGCACACGCAGCACAAAGCAAGGACCTGCGTTAAGGATCCCGGTTCAAGTCCTCGGCTCCCCACCTGCAGGAGAGTCGCTTCACAGGAGGTGAAGCAGGTCTGCAGGTGTCTATCTTTCTCTCCCCTTCTCTGTCCTCCCCTCCTCTCTCCATTTCTCTCTGTCCTATCCAGCAACGACGACATCAGTAACAAGAACAATAACTACAACAACAATAAACAACAAGGGCAACAAAAGGGAAAATAAATAAATATAAAAAATTTTAAATAAAGAAAGAATAGAAAAAGAAAATCTTAAAGCGTGCATGAATAGAGGCAGGTCAAGTCCCTAATACACACTGGACTTGAAGGCATAGAAGCTGCTGTGGGATTAGCACCAGGACCCACGGAGCTGGCAAAGGCAGCCAAGCCTCCCAGGGCCCTGGGGAAAGGAAGGGACCCCGACCTTCTGCACATGGTTGATCTCATCGTGTTTGCGCTTTTGGTTTCGCGTGATCTTGCGCTCGGGCTGCTCTGCCAGTTCGCTCAAGTACTTCTCGGAATTCTTCTGCACGGCTTCCTTCACCGTCTTGGTCAGCGCCAGCCGGTTCTTGTCTACCCACTCATCTAGCCGCCGGTTAACTGTGAGGACAGACGGGCTGTGAGGGTGCTGCCCCTGCCACCCTCCTAGCCCCCATCCTGGCCTGGGGATCCCAAGTGACTCACAGCCCACGTAGTGGACATAGAATTCCTCTCGGCCCTCCTGGTCATTCACTCGAGACTGGATCACTTCAGCAGAATCTGTAAAGGAGACAGGCAAGGAGCGTGAGGAAGGGCGGTGTGGTTGAGGCCAAAGGGCCCCTCACGCTGGGTGGGGAGCAGTCTCCACATGCCAGGGCCAAGTATACGTGACCCTCGCCTGTCTACACCCTGCCATTTCTCTTTTGCCACCAGGGTTATCACTGGGGCTTGGTGCCTGCACCACAAATCCTGTGCTCCTGGCATCCGTTTTCCCCCTTTTGATAAAACAGAGAGAAATTGAGAGGGAGGAGAGAGATGAAGAGGGGGAAAGAGAAAGAGACACCTACAGCACTGCTTCACCGCTCATGAAGCTTCCCCCGGCCGGCTTGACCGTGGGTCCTTGAACATGGCAGTAGGTGTGCTAAACCAGGTGTGCCACTGGCCGACCCCCATCTACTTATTTAAAGATTGTATTGTATTTTATTTGTTTATTTACTGCCTCCAGGGTTATCGCTGGGACTCGGTGCCTGCACCACAAATCCACTGCTTCTAGAGGCCACTTTTTTCTCTTTTGTTGCCCTTGTTGTTTAAGGTTGTTGTGGTTATTATTGTTGTCATCGTTGTTACTGATGTCATTGTTATTGAATAGGACAGAGAGGAATGGAGACAGGAGCAGAAGACATAGGAGGAGAGAAAGATACCTGCAGACCTGCTTCACCACTTGTGAAGCGACTCCCCTGCAGGTGGGGAGCTAGAGACTCGAACCCGGATCCTTATGCTGGTCCTGGCACTTTGCACCATGTGCACTTAACCTGCTGCTCTACCACCCGACCCCCCAGATTGTATTTATTTACTAATGAGACAGATCCAAGGAGAGAAAGAGAACCAGCACATCTCTCTGGTACATGTGCCACCAGAGACTGAACTCAGGACCTCATGCTTAGAGTTCACTGCGTACTCACTTTATCCACTGTGCCACCTCCTGGACCACTCTGGCATTCCAGGCCAGATTTTTCTTAATTTACAAATGAGAAAGTGGGGCTTAGCCAGACCTAGATATGTGTGTACTATACAACAATAACTACAACAACGTTAAACATCGACCCCCACCTCCTATCTTTCTCATTAATAAATAAATAAAATCTTTAAGAAAAAAAAAAAAAGACATTGCTGGGGAGGTATCAAAGTGGTTATGCAGGGAGTCGGGCCATAATGCAGTGGATTAAGTGCACGTGGTGCAAAGCACAAGGACCGGTGTAAGGATCCCGGTTTCAAGCCCCCGGATCCCCACCTGCAGGGGAGTCACTTCACAAGCAGTAAAGCAAGTCTGCAGTTGTCTATCTTTCTCTCCCCCTCTCTGTCCTATCCAACAATGACAACATCAATAACAACAACAATAACTACAAGAACAATAAAAAAAAAAAAAGCAAGGGCAAGAAAAGGGAAAATAAATTTAAGACATTTTTTTAAAAAGTGGTTCTGCAAATAACTTCACACCTGAGGCTCTGAACTCCTAGGTTCAAGCTTCAGCTGGTATCCCCATAAATCAGAGCTGAGCAATACTCAGCTGGTTAAATAAAATTAAATCCAATGCTTTTCTTTAAGAATACATATATATTATATATGTGAAATTATATATATTATATATATTATATATATATATATATATACACACACACATATATGTCACAATAAAGATAAAAACAAAAACTGGGACCGTAAATGTGCAAGATCCTTGTGTTCATTCGCTGGTACACTGAATAAAACAGAAAGTTTGAATTACAATTACTTTCGTTCAAACAGTATATATTATTTATTTATGATGGAGGAGTGAGAAACAGAGCACCACTCTGGCATATGTGATGCCAGGGACTGAACCAGTGTTCACCTCTCCAGGCACAGCAAGACCTAGTCCCCCCCACACACACTTTTTTTTTTTTGCTACCAGGGTTATCACAGGCTTTGTGTCTACACAACTCCACAACTGCCGCTGGCCATTTCTTTCTTTCTCTCTCTCTCCCTCTCTCTCTTTTTAAGATTTTTATTTCTTGATGAGAAAGATAGGAGGAGAGAGAAAGAACCAGACATCACTCTGGCACATGTGCTGCTGGGGATCAAACTCAGGACCTCATGCTTGAGAGCCCAAAGCCGGCCCCTGCAGTTGTCTCTCTACTTCCGCCTTCCTTCTCATTTCCTGTCTCTAACTAATAAGTAAAAATATTTAAAAATAATATAAAATCTTTAAAGAATAAGATAGAGATCAAAACTCCCTTCAATGTGGTGTGGGCTGAGCTTGAACCTGGGTTAAATATATACAGCAAAACAGGAAGCTGGGTGGTGGCATACCCAGTTAAGCACACACAGTACTATGAGCAAGAACCAGGCTTCAGGCGAGCTCCTCACTTGAAGCTGGGATGCTTCTTAAGCAGTGGAACAGGTCTACAGGTGTCTGTCTTTCTCTCCCCCTCTCTAGCTCCCTCTCCCTTCTCAATTTTTCTTTGTCCTATTGAATAAAATAGAAAAAAGGAAGAAAAGGAGAAAAAGGCTACTGAGCTGTGGAGTCATAGCACCAGCACAGAGCCTCAGCAATAACCCTGGAGACAAGAAAGTAAATAAAAAGTGGTCTGGGAGATGGGGCAGTGGGTAAAGCGTGAGGTCCCAAGTTCAATTCCCGGCAGCATATGTGTCAAAGTGATATTTGGTTCTTTCTCGCTCTCTCCTCCTATCTTCCTCATTAATAAGTAAAATCTCAATATATATATATATATATATATATATATATATATATATATATACACACACACATATATATGGATATGTATGATAAAGATAAGAAGAGAGGCAGAGACACCTGCAGCACTGCTCCTAAAATTCTCCCCTGCAGGTGGGGACCATGGGCTTAAGCCCCAGTCTTTGGGCACGGTAACCTGCACATTTTACCGGTGTGCCACCACCATCCCTCAAGAACTACTTAGTTGGGTAGGAGAGACAGCATAATGGTTATGCAAACAGACTCTCGTGCCTGAGGTCCAGGGTGCCCATTTCAATCCTCCACACCACCATACCTGAACAGTGCTCTGGTAAAACAAAACAAAACAAACAAAAACTAATTTTATTTTTCTCTTTTCTTTTTAAATTTTTTAAATCTTTTTTTAAATATTTATCTGTTGGGTAGAGACAGTCAGAAATTGAGAGAGAAGGGGGTGATAGGGAGAGAGACAGAGAGACACCTGCAGCACTACTTCACCACTTGTGAAGCTTTCCCCTGCAGGTGGGGACCAGGGGCTCCAACCTGGGTCCTTGTGCACTGTAACATGTGCGTTCAACCAGGTGCGCCACCACCTGGCCCCTCTTTTTTTTTTTTTGAGTACTGCTCAGCTCTGGTTTATGGTGGTGCAGGGAATCGAATCTGGGACTTTGGTGCCTCAGGCATGGGAGTATTTTTGCATAACCATTATGCTATCTTCCCAGCCTGTTTTTTAAAATATTTTATTTATTTATTAATGAGAGGGATAAGAAGGTGAAAGAACCAGACAACACTCTGGTACATGTGCTCCCAGGAATCAAACACAGGACCTCATGCTTGAAAGTCCAGTGCTTTATCCAATACACCACCTCCCAGACCACTACCCAGCCCTTTCTTTTTTTTATTTGTTTGTTTACTTTTGGTTTAAACTATCAAAAGTTTATTACAAGGAGGAGCAGGGGTAGATAGCATAATGGTTATGCAAACAGACTCGCATGCAAGAAGCTTCAAAGTACCAGGTTCAATCCCCTGCACTACTGTAAGCCAGAGCTGATCAATGCTCTGTTAAAAAAAAAAAAAAAAAAAGCAATTAACGGCAGGAGTAAGAAAAGGCCAGGCCCATGAGATGAGTTGATTATGGAAGTTCAGCTTCACGTGTGTCTAAGTCCTGGGAGGAGAAGCCAAGGCAGGGCCAGCAAGTGGTAAAGCAGCAACTCTTCTTTTTTAACAGAGCCGTGCTTAGCTCTGGCTTATGGTGGTACAGGGAGGGGGTAGAATCGGGGACTGTAGGTGTTTTGGACACGTCTTTTTTGCATAAATACTATGTAGATATTGTACTATCTCCTCAGTCCAAGAACTAACTCTTGACAGAGAGACACCTGCAGCACTGCTTTACCACTTGAAAAGCTTTCCCCCTTCAGGTGGGGGCCAGGGGCTTGAGCCTGGGTCCTTGTGGATTGTAACATGTGCGTTCAACCAGATGTACCATCACCTGCCCCTCCCCCACCTTTTTTTCTCCTGACACCAGGGTTATCACTGGGGCTTGGTGACTCCACAAGGAATTGACCCCTGCTAGTGGCTACTTTTTTTTCTTTTTTTTTACTTAATAGGACAAAGAGAGAGGGGGTAGGGGGAGATGGAGAGAGAAAGAGGGACATCTGCTTGTGAAGCTTTCCCTTTCGAGGAAGATCTGGGCCTGGAGCCCAGGTCCTTGTGAGAAGGCAGGGTGAGGTAGAGAGGGAGACAAAGAAACACTTGCAGCCCTGCTTCGCCACTGGTGAAGCTTTCCCCCTGCAGATGGGGACCAGGGGATTGAACCCGGGTCCCTGAACACTATAATGTGAGCGACCGCTTAACCAGGTGCGCCACAGCCTGGCCCTGCCTCTAAATGCTTAAGAATAGCGACCGAGGGAGTCGGGCTGTAGCGCAGCGGGTTAAGCGCAGGTGGCGCAAAGCACAAGGACCGGCAGAAGGATCCCGGTTCGAACCCGGCTCCCCACCTGCAGGGGAGTCGCTTCACAGGCGGTGAAGCAGGTCTGCAGGTGTCTGTCTTTCTCTCCCTCTCTCTGTCTTCCCCTCCTCTCTCCATTTCTCTCTGTTCTATCCAACAACGACGATAACAATAAAACAACAAGGGCAACAAAAGGGAATAAACATTTAAAAAAAAAAAACCTAAAAAAAAAAAAAAAGAATAGCACCCGATTGGGTCCGGCGGTAGCGCAGAGGGTTAAGCGCACGTGGCACAAAGAGCAAGGATCCGTGAGGACCCCGGTTCGAGCCCCCGCTCCCCACCTGCAGGAGAGTCGCTTCACAAGCGGTGAAGCAGTTCTGCAGGTGTCTTGTCTTTCTCTCCCCCTCTCTGTCTTCCCCTCCTCTCTCCATTTCTCTCTGTCCTATCCAACAACGAACGACATCAACAATAACAATAATAACCACAAGGCTACAACAACAAGGGCAACAAAAGGGGAAAAAAATGGGCTCCAAGAGCAGTAGATTCATGGTGCAGGCAGTGAGCCCCAGCAATAACCCTGGAGGCAAAAAATATATATATATAGCGTCCGACATGTAGCAGACCATTCAATAAATGAGTAAGTAACCACTGCGTGTCTGGCTTTATCCTGTGTTGTTGGCGGATACAGAGGTTACAGCAATGAATCACAAGAAGTCCTGCCCTCCAGAAATTCCCACATGGGTAAGGGAAGACAGACAATTACAAGGTGATTTATATATACCGTGGCTGAGGTATGAAAACAATGTCGCAGGAACATACAGAAGGGATCGACTCACTATGCCTGGAGGGAGTTAAGAATAGCACAGCAGTGACCAGGGAGGTGGCGCAGTGTTTGTGGATAAAGCCTTAGACTCAAGCATGAGGCGCTGAGTTATTAACAGACTCCCTGCATTGCACGTGCCAGGGTGATGCTCTGGTTCTCTCTCTTCCTCGTTCTTTCTAGTATATAGTATATGGGGAGGGAGGCTAGGAGGGCAGGCGATATGTTAAAAGAATGAGCAAGATCTAGCCAAATTTGCGAGCAAGGAGGAAAGGAAGAAAGGCTATTCCAAGCAGAAGACAGAAACAGCAACTTCTTCTGCTCTGATCTGGCTAGGGGACTTGGTTAAGCAACGAAAGGGAGAAGCCCGTATTTTTACATTCAGAAAGATACCCGGGCAGGGGTAAGATAGCATAGTGGTTATGCAAAGAGACTCTCATGCCTGAGGCGGCAAAGTCCCAGGTTCAATCCCCTGAACTGCCATATGCCAGAGCTGAGCAGTGCTCTGGTAAATACAAAAAAGAGAGGGAGATCCTCTTTGCTGAAGGGCAGGACGGACGAGGAAGTCGCAGACGAGAGGTGAGTGAAGGAGGAGCGTTACCACGAAAAAGAAAAGCTATTAAGTGCACGGAAGTGGAACGTGAGCCCCACGCGCAGAAAGAATTTCGCCGCAGAGCAGGAGGCTGAGCTCCAGAGCCCTCATGCCCCGCCCCACGGGCTCAAGCCCCGCCCCCTGGTCAAGCCCCGCCCCCGAGGCTCCCAGCCTCTCGAGACGCCGTTCTCACGCCCTCAGCCCCCGCCCCCTGGGCCCCGCCCTCACGCCAGGTGCTATCCGGCCGCCGACACAGGTACGTTTCTCCGATCTCCACGGTGACTTCCGGCTCGCCGCGCGCCGGAGTTGGCGGGGAGACGCGGCCCGGTGACGGAGCGGTCCCCTCGACCGCCGTATTCTCCCCGGGGCCAGGCTCGACCTCTCCAGCGACCCCTGAAACAGCTGCCGCAACCGCCACAGCAGCTCCCGGTGCCGCCATCGTTGTGGTGGAAGTGACGTCAGGCCTTGGCGCCGCATGGCGCTTTTACTTCCGGGTCAGCAACGGCGTGGCAGAGGTGCCTGCGGACGGGGGGGGGGGTCTGTGACGTAGTGTAGTTTCATTGGCTGGTAGGCTGTCACCGCGCGCTAGGGCGTTCCCTCCGCCCGTTGCCTCTGTCCAGGTGTAAAAACCAACCTGTAGCCTAGAGTTGAAGCAACAGCGTCAGAGTTTCCTGAGTCAGTTGATTTTTCTTTAATGTTTTTATTAATATTTTATTGTATTTTAGTTTAAAGACAGTGATAGAGAAAGACCAGAACCCTGCTCAGCTCTGGGTTATTGGTGGTGCTGGGGATTGAACCGGGAACCTCAGAGCCTGAAAGTCGAGCAGAAACATCATGCTGTCTCCCCAGCTCCTCAGCTGACTTTTCTCTGCACTTGAAGGGAACAACTCAGGGTGGATAAGAGACAGCAGAGAGAGGCTGTGAGAGAGACCACAGCACGGGTTTCCTTCAATGAGGCGGGGTCAAGCACGTGACAAAGCAGTGCACTATCCAAGTGAGCTATTTTGCCAGCCCAGTTTATTTTTTCTTTCTTTTTGTAATTTTTTTTTTGCCTCCAGGGTTATTGCTGGGACTCAGTGCCTGCCTCGCATGAGCTTAATGTGCAGCTTGGCGATACGAGAATCCGGCATGAAGCCCAGCCAGTCTATCTTGGCATTACTCTCCATCGCACCCTGTCATTTCACGAACATCTCATAAAAACTGCAGCAAAGGTGGGCGCGAGGAATAACATCATTGCAAGACTGGCCAGCTCCTCATGGGGCATGAGCGCTTCCACACTACAGTGATCATCATCCCTGGCATTATGCTATTCCACTGCAGAATACTGTGCCCCAGTATGGTTCCATAGCCCCCATGTCCACTTGGTCGATTCCAAATTATATTCCTCCATGAGGATAATTTCTGGAACTATCCCGTTATGATTGGGCCCTCCTCAATCGCTATCCAACAGGCCATGGCCGGTGCGCCGCTATGTTCCACCGCTGGGGAGCCAGAGACGACCCGAACTGCCCCCGCGGCTCCAGACAGACTATGACCCACATAGTCAACGACTGCCACCTCTCCAGATTCAAAGGAGGTCTCGAAACTTTACATCAGGCTCAACCTGATGCTGTTGACTGGCTACGGAAGAAGGGCAAACACTAGAAGAAGAAGTGCCTGCATCATGAATCCACTGCTCCTGAAGGCCATTTTTTCCCCTTTGTTGCCCTTGTTGTGGTTATTATTGTTGTTGTCATTCGTTGTTGGATAGGACAGAGAGAAATGGAGAGGGGACGGGAAGACAGAAAGGGGGAGAGAAAGACAGACACCTGCAGACCTGCTTCACCGCCTGTGAAGCGACCCCTGCAGGTGGGGAGCCGGGGGCTCGAACTGGGATCCTTACACCGGTCCTTGTGCTTTGTGCCACGTGCACTTAACCCGCTGCGCTACCGCCCGACCCCCAATTTTTTTTTTAACCTGTTGCAGTTTGTTTTACTTAGAGGAGCCTAGGGAAATACCTTATGTGGTGATAGATCTTATCTTGCTTGTGGGTCCGGTTTCAAGTCCTGCCCCTACCTCCCATGCAAAGGGGAAATTTCACAAACTGGAGAAATGCTGTGGTCTCTCTCCCCTCTCTGTCTCTTGCCAAAACCCTGGCGGCAGAAAGATTAACCAAACACCTTTACAGCGCTCCACCATCCATTCTGCTCCCATAGTTGCCGGGCCGTAACGTGCAGCCTCCACACAGCCAGGTTATGGCTGGGCGAGCCGCCTGCTGCCCTCAGTGCATCTGTTAAAGGACCCACAGAGTCCGAGGAAGCCAGGGATTCAATGCGGGCGCCACTGCTCATGCTGGCCTTCCCGGGCTTGTGCCATTCAGTTTGGGAGCTTGGCGTTAACACCTCACCATGGGCCAGACACTTCTACCAGCCTAAAAAAAAAAAAAAAAAAAATCCTCCCTTTTTGGAGGATACAAACAACTGCCTTTCTTCTTCATGATTGGAAAAGGATATTCTTGGGTGGGGATAGGTAGCATAATGGTTATGCAAACATACTCTCATGCCTGAGGCTCCAAAGTCCCAGATTCAGTCCCCTGCACCACCGTAAACCAGAACTGAGCTCTGGTTTAAAAAAATAAATAAATAAGGGAGCGGGCAGTAGCGCAGCAGGTTAAGCGCACATGGCCAGAAGAGCAAGAACCCACACAGGATCATGGTTCGAGCCCCCGGCTCCCCACCTGCAAGGGGGGTCGCTTCACAGGCGGTGAAGCAGGTCTACAGGTGTCTATCCTCTCCCCCTCTCTGCCTTCCCCTCCTCTCTCAATTTCTGTCCTATCCAACAACAGAAATAACAAGAAAATGAGGAAAAACTGGCCTCCAGGAGCAGTGGATTTGTGGTGCAGGCACTGAGCCCCAGCAATAATATATATTTGCCCCCTGGAGGCAAAATATATATACATATATCTATGTATATGCATATTCATTCCTGGGGTGGGGCAAGCGGGACAGGTGTGCCCAAGGAACAGCTAATAAAATTAGTTACAGAATCAGGTTGTGCGCCCCCCCCCCTTTTGAGAGGGGGTCATCACCAGGCCTTCAGTGTCCCACAACATTGCTTTTGGGTTTGTTTTTTCAAGATAAACCACAGCCCAACCACTTCCTCGGGTGGTGGGGGCCAAACCCAAATCTGGTTCTTGTGCAAGTACACTCTGTCCAGGTGAGCTGTCTTGTCACTACAGATCAGCCCCCATTCCCACCCACTGTGTGTGTGAGTGTGAGTGTCTGTCTGTCTGTCTGCTGTCTCCAAGGGCATCACACATGCAGAGTGTTACGAGCAAGGAATTAGAGCAAGGACTTACTCGGAGAGTGTGTCGGGGTCAAGCAATAATTCTTTACTTATTTTAGATGCCAGAGAAAGGTCACACAATTCACACAACACACAGTCAACCCGATACCGCTCCTTACTTAATAGCTGTTTGCAGGGAAGGCTCATGACATGTTCACCAGTCGCTGATGGTAGTGCAGCGGGTTAAGCACAAGGACTGGCATAAGGATTCCAGGTTTGAGCCCCCAGATCCCCACCTGCAGGGGAGTCGATTCACAAGTGGTGAAGCAGGTCTGCAGGTGTCTCTCTTTCTCTCCCCCTGTCTTCCCCTCCCCTCTCGATTTCTCTCTATCCTATACAACAACAACGACAACAATAGTAGTAACAACAAGGGCAACAAAAGGGAAAAAAATGGCCTCCAGGAGCAGTGCATTCGTGGTGCAGGCACCGAGCCCCAGCGATAACCCTGGAGGCAAAAAAAAAGTCAATCCTCAGGACTGGCAAGATAGCATCTTAGTTACTGAAAGAGCCTCTCATCACGGAACCATACCCACTTAAGCGCACATAGTACTAAGCATAAGGATCTAGGTTTGAGCCCCCCCCCCCAACTGTAGGGAGGAAAACTTCACAAGTAGTGAAGCTGGCCTGCAGGTAGGTACCTGTCTCCCCATCCTCAATGTCTCTCTGTCCTGTCCAATAAAATAGAAAAAATGGCCTAGGGGCAGTGGATTCATAGTGCTAGCACCAAGCCCAGCAATAACCCTGGAGGCAAAAAAAAAAAACCTCATGCCTGAGGCTCTCATTTCCCAAGTTCAAGCTGACCCACTATAAACCACACCTGAGCAGTGCTCTAGTCTTTTTCTCATTAAAATAAAAATACTTGGGAGTCAGGCGGTAGGGCAGTGGGTTAAGCGCAAGGACCGGCGTAAGGATCCTGGTTTGAGCCCCCGGCTTTCCACCTGCAGGGGAGTCGCTACACAGGCGGTGAAGCAGGTCTGCAGGTGTCTTCCTCTTTTCTCTCCCCCTCTATCTTCCCCTCCTCTCTTGATTTCTCTCTGTCCTAGCCAACGACAGCAACGACAATAATAACCACAATAGTGATAAAACAACAAGGCAACAAAAGAGGAAAAAAATGGTCTCCAGGAACAGTGGATTCGTGATGCAGGCACCAAGCTTCCGAAGTAACCCTGGAGGCAAAAAAAAAGTTAACCTTGGGAGTCGGGCGGTGGCGCAGTGGGTTAAGCGCACGTGGCGCAAAGCGCAGGAACCGGCGTAAGGATCCCGGTTCGAGCCCCCGGCTCCCCACCTGCAGGGGAGTCGCTTCACGGGTGGTGAAGCAGGTCTGCAGGTGTCTATCTTTCTCTCCCCTCTCTCTCTGTCTTCCCCTCCTCTCTCCATTTCTCTCTGTCCTATCCAACAACAAAGCAACGTCAACAATGGCAATAATAACCGCAACGAGGCTGCAACAACTAGGGCAACAAAAAGGGAAAAAAATGGCCTCCAGGAGCGGTGGATTCATGGTGCGGGCACCGAGTCCAGCAATGACCCTGGAGGGGAAAAAAAAAAAAAGTTAACCTTGTATTTGTCTTTACATATACAAAGAAGTGTACTGTGCAGGAGGCGGTGTGGTGAGTAAAGCGTTTGGTGCTCAGGTATGTGGATTTGGAAGCTCAGAGTTTGACTCTCAGAAGCACATGTATCTGAGTGTTGGTCTGGTTCTCTCCCTCTTATCTCACTAATAAATACCTTTATTATTTTCTCTTCTTAAAAAATTTTTATATTTTCCCTTTTGCTGCCCTTGTTTTTATTGTTGTAGTTATTATTGTTGTCGTCGTTGTTGGATAGGACAGAGAGAAATGGAGAGAGGAGGGGAAGACAGAGAGGGGGAGAGAAAGACAGACACCTGCAGACCTGCTTCACCGCCTGTGAAGCGACTCCCCTGCAGGTGGGGAGCCAGGGGCTGGAACCAGGATCCTTACCCGGTACTTGTGCTTTGTGCCACGTGCGCTTAACCCACTGCGCTATACCGCCTGACCCCCTTTTATTTATATTTAATTACCTTTACTAGTTTCCTTTTTAAATAAATTTTTACAAATTTTATTTACTTTTGAGTGAGATAAAGACACAGAAACACCAGACCACTGTTCAGCTCTGGCTTATGGTGGTGCAGGGGATTGAACCCACCTTTATTATTTTCAAAGGTACTACAATGTGCCCAACAGGGTGGATGTTCAGTAGACACTTTTTTTTTTCCCTCCAGGGTTATTGCTGGGCTCGGTGCCTGCACCATGAATCCACCGCTCCTGGAGGCCATTTTTTCCCCCTTTTTGTTGTAGCCTCGTTGTGGTTATTATTGCCATTGTTGATGTTGTTCGTTGTTGGATAGGACAGAGAGAAATGGAGAGAGGAGGGGAAGACAGAGAGGGGGAGAGAAAGACAGACACCTACAGACCTGCTTCACCGCCTGTGAGGCGACCCCCCTGCAGGTGGGGAACTGGGGGCTCGAACCAGGAACCTTACGCTGGTCCCTGTGCTTTGTTCCACATGCACTTAACCCACTGCGCCACCACCCGACCCCCCAGTAAACATTTTAAAAATATTTATTCTCTTTTGTTGCCCTTGTTTTATTGCTGTAGTTATTGATGTTGTTCTTGTTGGATAGGACAGAGAGAAATGGAGAGAGGAGGGGAAGACAGAGGGGGAGAGAAAGAGAGACACCTGCAGACCTGCTTGACCGCTTGTGAAGCGACTCCCCTACATGTGGGGTCCGAGGGCTTGAACCGGGGTCCTTATACTGGTCCTTGCGCTTTGTGCCGCCTGTGCTTAACATGCTGCGCTTCCATGGGACTCCCAATTATTTATTTTTTTAGGGGCCTCTCTGAATCTGAGTTATCCAACTTATAATTTGATTATTTGGCTTTTAAAACAATTTTGGGAGGGGTGGTAGAGTCCTGAGGATAGGGCTCAAGAGCTTACATTTAAAAGATCAAGATATGGGAGTCGGCAGTGGCACAGCAGGTTAAGCTCAAGTGGCACAAAGCACAAGGACCGGTGTAAGGAACATGGCTCGGGCCCCCAGCCTCCACCTGTAGGGGAGTCGCTTTACAGGTGGTGAAGCAGGTCCTCAAGTGTCTTTGTCTCCCCCTCTATTTCTCTCTGTCCTTTTTAACGACACCAACAATAACTACAATAATAAAACAAGGGCAACAAAAGGGGATAAATATAAAAAAAAGATCAAGACATATCTGTTAATGGCTGGGCAAAGAGCTCAACTGGTAGGGGCCAGGTGGTGGTGTACCTGGTTGAGTGCAGATTACAGTGCGCTAGGACTGGGGTTCAAGCCCCTGGTCCCCACCTGCAGGGTGGTGAAACAGGGCTGCAGGTGTCTCTCTCTCTATCACCCCCTTCCCTCTTAATTTCTGGCTGTCTCTATCCAATATATATATATATATATTTTTTTTTTTTTAAATGAGCTCAGGACTTAAATGCCTGCGGCTTCTGGTTTGATCCCCAGCACCTCATGAACTAAGGTGATGCTCTAGCTTCTCTTCCTCCTGTGAAACTCTCACATGAAATGTTTGGGGGAGGGGAATCTGTTAAGGCACTTAGGGGAAGTGGCACTGGGGAGTGCTGCCAACTTGACCTTGAGAAAATGCAGGGGTGGAGGAGGTGTGTCAGCAGGGAATGCTGGGTTCCTGGCAGCATAAGAAGCAAGGAAATGTCAGACATTAAACTTAAGTTTTATCAGCCTGGGAGGTAGCAGAATTCTGGAGTTACAGTCATGAAGTCCTGAGTTTGACCCCTGGCATTGCTCATGCCAGAGTGACGCTTTGGTTCTCTCTCATAAATATGTAACTTTTTTTTAAAAAGTAAGGTTGTCGCCCACTCCATTGAGCACACTTGTTTTCCTATGCAAGGAGACCTAGGTTCAAGTCCCCGGCCTCCACCTGCTTCACATGTTGCAGGTCTCTATTTTTACTTAATCACAGCACTGCTCACCTCTGGTACGGTGGTTCAGAGAATTGAACCTGGGATTTTGGAGGCTCAGGTATGAGTCTCTTTGCATAACTATTATGCTATCTACCCCTGACCTAGGTATGTCTGTCTCACTTCCATCTCAAGTACATAAGGAGGGTGGTCCGGGAGGTGGCGCAGTGGCTAAGGCATTGGACAAGTACATAAGGAGGGGTGGGGAGATAGCATAATGGTTATACAAAGACTCATGTCTGAAGCAGCAGGTTCAATCGCCGGCACGACCATAAGCCAAAGTGGAGCAGTACCCTGGTTAAAAAACCAAGGGGGTGCAGATATTGCCGCATCTGACAGCGCACACATTACCACGCATAAGGACTCAGGTTCAAGCCCCACCCCCAACCCCACCCGCAGTCAGAAGGAATCTTCATGAGCAGTGGAGCAGTGCTGCAAGTGTCTCCCTGTCTCGGAAAAAAATACAATAAAAATGCCACTAAGATCAGTGGAGTGATCATCATGCAGACACCAAAGCCCACTGGTAACCCTGGTGGCAAAAATAACACATTGTAATCCTTTCTCCCACTCCTCAGCCGCCTCCATCAGTTACAGATGCAGTCTTCCACTTGAGGGTCAGCCCAGCCCTTTTAGATCCCTGATCTAGGTCACTGCACCAACCTCCTCCCTGCTCTCCAGTCCACCAGCTGCCCCTGCATGAGTCTTCTGAAGTGCGAGCCTGACAGCTCCTTCTAGACCCATGTGTTTTGCTTCACCCAGGTCCCTGGGAACCTTCCTGTATGGCCAAATTTCCTCTGATTGCTTCCAGTAACCAACACCAGAAGGTTCTTCTTTGGGGAACTGCCCTCCAGGCTGTTAGGGCTGTTTTGTTTGGAAGAGTCTAAGTACCTCCCACCACCCCTTCCAACACTTGAGGTTAGGTCAGAGTGTCAGGCTGAGAAGTTCATCAGTGGCTGAAGCTTAGTACTCTTGCTTCCAGCAGATTTGCTGACTGTGGGCTTTTGCCTGAAACCACAGCCTCGCCAGACCTCTTGCCTGCTTGTCCCACTTCCTTGGAAGCACTTTCTCAGCAAATCACTTGGGAACAGATCCTTCCAGGGTCTGCTTCTAGGTAATCCAGCCTGAAACGTCCTTTCCTACTTACAACCTGAGTTAGGCGCAGGAGCTAGTGCTGGCGTGGCCAGCCACTCAGGATCTTTCCCTCCTCTCTACCTCTGCAGTCTAACCCTCGCCCCCACTGTGCTACAACCAGCAACATTTTCAGCCTGGCTTTCCACTAGACCACCAGTTTTGACGTCCAAATACAACGCCTGTATCCTTTAGTTCCCTGCTTCCATCCTTAGTCCTCCCCAGGGACCTCAGGCCTTCTTCCCTGGCACAATGAGCAGGGGTCCCATCTGCTCTCTGGAGCCCCTTCCTTGGCCCAAGTCCCTGGCCCTCCCTCCCCCTGCCACACCCATCCTCTGTGCCAGGGCACCCAGCCCCTGCTGAGGCCTGCCAGTTGGGCATTCCTTGGCAGTGGCAGGCGCAGCAGGGAGGCAGTATTTTTAACTTTACTGAGGCCCAGGCGTCAGGTGGCTAGGGACAGAGCCCAGACTGGTGACCTTCACCTCAAGAACCTGTGCTGGCCAAGAAGGGAAGGGTAAAGGCCTAGACCCAGAGCTGAGCCAACTGGCCCTTCAGCTACTGCCTGGACCCAGAAACATCTAGGAAATGAAATAAATGAATGAGCAGTCCCTGCAAGAAGCCCAGTCGTCCAGTGAAGACAGGCTAGATGATCGCTAGGAGGTGAGCCAGCGAGGGCCCGGGGGAGCCGGACTTTAGTCCTCCCCACGCACGGGGGCTGAGCGGGCAATTCGAAATGTGAACTTTAATAACACAGCAGGTCAGTCAGGGTTCCCCAGGAACGCAAATGACGGAGCTGGTGCTGGAGGCCCTCAGGACCGCCCCCCTGCCTCCCCTGCGAGGCCCAGAGGCAGGGAAGCAGGGAGCCCTGCTGAGGGTAGGGGGTGCCCAGCTCCATGTCTATTCATCTGTCAGGGGCCCAGAGACCCAAGATGCAGCAGCGTGTGGAGCAAGGTGGCCCCAGAAGGTCCTAGCGGGGAGTGCGGGCAGGCAGTCAGGCCCAGGATGTGGAGTCAGATGCTCAGATGCGGAAGCTCTCCTCACGGCCGTCGATGTGGCGCAGCCGAAGGTAGACGTCCGTGCCGATGCCCTGCAGGGACTGCAGCCCGAGGGACCCGCCCAGGTACTCGGCGTATGCCCGGGATGTGGGCAGCCCAAAGCCAAACCTGGAAGAGGGCAGGGGCACGACAGACAGAGACAGACGGGCTTCAGTGGCTTCTGTCTTGGGGGGCTTCCACCCCTCCACACTGGTAGGTGGGGCCTCACCCATGCATGGGGCCTGACTGGCCATCACTGTGCATGTCCAGGTGGCCGAAGAGGGGGCTGATGCGGGGGTCCTGCGTGCTGGCCTCCGCTGTGGTGAAGTGGTAATCCATCACTCGGTCCAGGTCCTTGTGGGCGATCCCCCCGCCCCGGTCAGAAATCCTGTCAGGGGGTCGACAACATGGCCTAGACTCCATTGGGTGGGGGCGTTCAAGGCCTCCCCAACAGACGGTGAGTGGTGAATAGCTCCCTTGGATAGCGTGCTGCTCTGCCACAAGCACAACCCAGGTTCAAACCCAGCCCGGCAGCAAGGGGGGGGAGCTTCAGTGCTAAGACCTCTTTTGCGGGAGTTGGGCAGTAGCGCAATGGGTTAAGCACAGGTGTTGCAAAGCGCAAGGACCGACTTAAGGATCCTGGTTCAAGCCCCCGGCTCCCCACCTGCAGGGGAGTAGCTTCACAAGTGGTGAAGCAGATCCAAAGGTGTCTGTCTATCTTTCTCTCCCCGTCTTCTCCTCCTCTCTCCATTTCTCTCTGTCCTATCCAACAACGACAACATCAATTACAACAACAATAGTAACTACAACAATAAAACAAGGGCAACAAAAGGGGATACATATTTTTTTTAAAAAAAAAATCTCTTGCTCTTTCTCTGTCTCTATCTGAAAAAAGGTCATCCAGAGCAAGGAAGGTCTGGAGAATGACAATGGGGGTGGGGGTGGGGGTGCATGCAGGTGGTGGTGCACCTGGTAGAGTGCACACATTACAGTGGGTTCAAGCCCCTGCTCCCCATCTACAGGAGGGAAGTTTTATGAGCAGTGAAACAGTGCTGGAATAGATCTCTCCCCTCCCCTCTCAGTTTATCTCTATCCAAAATAATGAAATGAATAAAGAATGTTTTCTTAAAGTCTACCTTCTGCTCCTTCTACAACTTCAACATTTATGTATTTTATTGGGGGGGGGGAGAGACACCTGCAGCACCGCTCCACCACTTGTGAAGCTTCCCCCTTGCAGGTGGGGACTGGGGTCTTGAACCCACGTCTGTACACATGGTAACACATATGCTCAACTGGATGTACCACTGGCCAGGCCCTCTGAGCCACCTGTTATAAACTCTGTTTCTCCACAATTATCATGTCTGCCCGTGCTTCCTACTGTTCACACACCCTCTCACAGGAGCTGGTGTTATTTATTTACTGCCAGCCTCACAGACAGACTGGCTCCTCTCAGCCCCTCTCCCAGCTGTCAGGGCGGAGGCCAAGGCCGCAGATAGCCCCAGGTCCCCTCATATCTCACTCACAGCAACCCCAAAACCAGGGACTGGGACTCAAGACTGGCACAGATACTGGCTGAAGGCCACACAGTAAGTCAGAAATGGTGTCCAGGACCCCCCCCCCCCACAGCCCAGCCCCCCCGCCGGGCAAACCTGATGACCAGATCGATGTCATTGTTGGCGATTGTGATGACCACATCCGGGACGTTGTACGGAGTGTCTAGGTGACTCTCCATCGTGGCTCTGCAGGGAGAGAGCAGAGGTGGTGGGACCCCAGCCTCTCCACAGCTCTGCCTTCCCCGCTAAACACACGCAGTCTGCCCACCTCATGGCGTTCTTGAGCAGCTCGGGCAGGATGTAGTCTAGTGGCATGGGGATGAAGGGGAAGCGGGCGGCCACATGGCCATTGATGCGGACTCGGGGGGCATTGCCATACTTGTGCTCACACAGGCGTCTGTGGACAGGAGCAAAGGGTTCAGTCAGACCCAGACGGCTGGATCCCGGCTGGAGGTCATCCTATCCCCGGCCCCGGGGAGACTTTCTTTTTTTAAATATTACTTTATTTCAATGAGAGATTCAGAGAGAGAGAGAGAGCGCTAGAGAATCCAGAGATCTGCTCAGCGCTGGATGATGTATTGCAGAATCATTACACTGTCCCCCTAACCCAAAGACTGTTATTTCTAGACAGTTTTATTATTATTATTTCTTCTTTCTTTTTATCAGAGCACTGCTCAGCTCTGACTTAAGGTGGTGTGGGGGATTAAACCTGGGACTTTGGAGCCTCAGGCACAAGAGGCTGTTTGCATAACCATTATGATACCTACCCCTGCTTGTTATTCTATTTTTTTTTCTTTTTTTTTTAATTGGGGAATTAATGTTTTATATTCAACAGTAAGTACAATGGTTTGTACATGCATACCATTCCCCAGTTTCCCATATAACAATACAACCCCCACTAGGTCCTCTGAATCCTTCTTGGACCTGTATTTTCCCCACCCACCCACCGCAGAGTCTTACTTTGTTGCAATATTCTATTTTTTAAATTTTTATTTCTTTATTGATATTCCATTTTTTTTTATTTTAATATTTCTTATTTTTTTTACCAGAGCACCGATCAGCTCTGGTTTATGGTGGTGCAGGGGACTAAATCTGGGACTCTGGAGCCTCAGACATGAGAGTCTGTTTGCATAACTATTATGCTATCTACCCACGCCCTAATATTTACTATTTTCCCTTATGTTGCCCCCCCCCTTTTTTAAATTGTTGTTGTTATTGATGTCGTTGTTGTTAGGACAGTGAGAAATGGAGAGAGGGGAAGCCAGAGGGGGGAGAAAGACAGACATCTGCAGACCTGCTTCACCGCCTATGAAGTGACTCCCCTGCAGGTGGGGAGCCAGGGGCTTGAACCAGGATCCTTACGCCGGTCCTTGCGCTTTGCACCACCTGTGCTTAACCCACTGTGCTACTGCCCGACTCCCTGTTATTCTATTTTTTTTTCCAACACAGCACTCGAGAGTGAGTCCAGGGCCTCAAGCATGCATGATACAACTGAGTGGACTCCCTGGCTTTAAAATAACAAAAAACAACAGTATTATTGTGGCCTGGGAGGTGACAAAATGGATAAAGTGTTTGACTTTTTTTTTTGTAAGCCTAAAATAAAAGTATTACTCTATATACTTAGCTAAGAGAGCAAAAAAAAAAAAAAAAAAAGGAGACACCAAAGCACATATCCACCATCCATGGAGTCCCTCTGGAGCTGTCCAAGGTGCTGCTC
The DNA here is from genome assembly GCF_950295315.1 of Erinaceus europaeus. Classification (NCBI taxonomy): domain Eukaryota; kingdom Metazoa; phylum Chordata; class Mammalia; order Eulipotyphla; family Erinaceidae; genus Erinaceus; species Erinaceus europaeus. The sequence goes on along the minus strand of NC_080176.1, from coordinate 19,659,353 downwards.
TGTGTGCTGGGGATCAGATTCTGCTTCACACAACATAAGATGTTCGCTCTAGCAGCCTGAGAGGTAGCACAAAAAATAAAGCACTGGACTCTCAAGCATGAGGTCCTAGGTTCAGTACCTGGCATGGCATGTACCAGACTGATGTTCTGGTTGTCTCTCTTCTCTGCCATTAACAATTTTTTTTAAATGTATTATCGGTATTTATTGGATAGAGACAGCCAAAAATCGAGAGGGAAGAGTGAATATAAAGAGGGAGACACCTGCAACACTGCTTCACCAATCACAAAGCTTTCCCCTTGCAGGTGGGAACTGGGGGCTGGAACCCGGGTCCTTGCTCATTGTAATGTATGCTCAACCAGGAGTGCCAGCACCCAGCCCCTTCATTAACAATTTTTTTAAAGAATTTATTTATTCATTCATTCATGAGAAAGATAGGAGGAGAGAAAGAACCAGCCATCACTCTGGTACATGTGCTGCCAGGGATCAAACTCAGGACCTCATGCTTGAGAGTCCAGTGCCTTAGCCACTGCGCCACCTCCTGGACCACCATTAATACAATTTTTAAAGAAAAGAAAATAAACTCTGTCCTAGATCATGCCTCTGAGCAAGGACAGACGGACCCAAGCCTTCCCTGGCAGAAGTCACCCGCCCCCTTAGCCACCTGGAGCTCACCTGGCAAAGTCCACCCATTTCTCAATGATCTTCTTTGGTGAGAGGCGAGTGCAGATGATGCCCACGAAGTCAGGCTGGCAGGAGAGAGAAGGTCAGAACTGGACAGTGGATCCACCAACCTCTCCCCAGCTGAAGTAACTCCTCAGGCCCAGGTCTTCTCGCCAAAGGGGCCCCTGGCTCAGTGCCCTCTCCCCCTTAACATCCCCGGATGTCAAGCCTCACTGCCCCACCTTGTCTTCATGCAGAGCCAGATGGTGTGTGGCCAACATGCGGATCCCAAGCCGTGAGGTCAACGTCTTATCCAAGAAGTAGCGGACAAGCTTCTCATCCTGCAAAGTGTGGGAGCTCAGAAACTCTGTGCCCCTCCCAGGCTCTACACATATACCCCCAGGGCTGTGTCCCCCAAAACACTGCTCCCAACCTCTATGTGCTTCCGGCTCTCCCGGAGCCCCTCGGCTAGGAGAGTCACCACGTCCTTGTGGTCATCCAGCAGCTGTCGCACTAGCTGGCAGTACTGGGCCTCGTCCGCCTGGTCCTTAATCTGCGGGCCACAAGCATCAGCAGGGACGGTTCGGCCCTGATGGCTCAGCCCCACACCCTGCCCTCCACCCACCCTTACCGGAGGAAAGTCTGTCAGCTTCTGGAAGGCTCGGATGTACAGTTCGTGCTGCAAGAAGAGGTGTGGGGACTCACAGGGGTGCCGAGAGTGGGGACTAGCCACCTGCGCCTACCCAAGGGGCTTGCCATCCATCCACCCCATTCGCTTGGCTCAAACCCCCCGGGTGGCCTGGAAGGTTCCATGAATGCACAGTCCTAGGTTCTCAAGGCCTCTACAGGCCTGAATCGGTTCGGGACTCCGCCTCTCCGTCCCACCTCACCATCTGGCCGCCGCCTGGGCACCCTGAGCTCAGGGCCTCCCCTGCGCCCCGACGCCTCCTTACCACGTGCAGAATGGTGGGGTTGCAGCCGATGATGAAGGGCAGGCTGCGGAAGCCCTTGATGCGGTGAGCGATCCGCACCGGCAGCTCCTGCTGCAGGTAGCGGCCACTTTTCTGGAGAGAAAAGAGGGAAGGTGGAGGCGGGGCGGCGCCGGGGAGCCCGGGGCGCAGGCGGGAAGCGCGACTCTTACCAGGAGGTGGCTGCCGTCCTGAGAGCGGCCGGAATACAGCATCATGGTCGGAGTGAGGCGGACGGAGGGCTGGGGGGTCACAGGAGCCGTGAGCGCGGCCCCCCGCCTCCAGCCCCAGCCCCGCCCGGACACCGCGCCCCGCGCCCACCTTCTCGGCCGCCGCGTCGATGGCCGACTGGTTGTAGAAGGAGGTGACGGTCTTGGAGCGTTCCCGCGCCAGCTCCACGTGGTGCGTGTCGGTGGCGGAGGTGGAGCGGGCTCGGAGTGCGAGCGCGGGGCCCAGCAGGGGCCGGAGTGGGGGCCCCGCCCGGGGGCTGCCCAGCACCGACGCCAGGATCATGCTGCTGCTCCGCGGCCGCGACGGGGCGCACAGGCCGGGCGGCCCCCAAGCGGGCGCAGGCGGCGGGGCGGGGGCTCCCGGCGGCTGCGGCCCAGCTCAGTCCCCGGGAGCAGCTCCCATCTACGCGAGCCGGGCCGGGCGGGTCAGGATTCGAACCCACAACCCACCGCATCCTCCCGCACGGCACCCCGACCCTCCGGGCCCAGGCAGCCTCGCTCGAGAACGGCGCGGAACCCTCCCCGGCGCCTCGCACCTCGGGCCGCCCCCGCCGGCGAGTCTGCGGCCTGGGGGTCCCCCCACCCTCCGCGGGGCCACTTGGTTTGCCCCGAACCCCCCCCCCGGCCCCGTATGGTAGACGCCAGCCGCCCGCCCCGCCAGCCGGCTCGACGCCATGGTGGAGGCTGCGGAGCGCCCGCAGAGAAGCCGCCACGGCCTGGGCCTGCGCCCGGAGCTGCACTTACCGCGGGGCCAGAGGCCGGGCCGGGGTCCGAGCGCGACGGCCAGAACGGTCAGCAGGCCGCGGAGCCCAGCCGCGGAGCCCAGCCGCTGCGCCCTCTGCCGCCGTGACGTCACGTGGACTGTGGGTGCCCGGTGCCTCCTGGGAGTTGTAGTTCCAAACTGTGCCGCCGCCGGCGCCGCCCCCCCCCCCCACATTTGATGTGTTTTTTTTTTTGCCTCCGGGGTTATTACTGGGGTGCGGTGCCTGCACCATGAATGCACTGCGCCTGGAGACAAACTTTTACCCTTTTGTTGCCCTTGTTGTTTTATCGTTGTTGTGATTATTATTATTGCTGTTATTGATGTCGTTGTTTTATAGGACAGAGAGAAATGAAGAGGCGAAGACAGAGAGGGGAGAGAGAAAGATAGACACCTGCAGACCTGCTTCACCGCCTGTGAAGCGACTCCCCTGCAGGTGGGGAGTCAGGGGCTCGAACCGGGATCCTCACGCGGGTCCTTGCACTTTGAGCCACGTGCGCTTAACCCGCTGCGCTACTGCCGGCCCCCAACAGATTTTTTTTTCTTAAAGAATTATTTATTTACCTTCTTAATTTTTTTAAATTTGTTATTGGATAGAGACAGAAATTGAGAGGAGAGAGGGAGAGAAGCAGAAAGACACCTGCAGCCATGCTTCACCACTTGTGAATCTTTTTTTTAATATTTATTTTTTTATTTATTCCCTTTTGTTGACCTTGTTGTTTTATTGTTGTAGTTATTGTTGTTGCTATTGATGTCGTCGTTGTTGGATAGGGCCAAGAGAAATGGAGAGAGGAGGGGAAAACAGAGGGGGAAAGAAAGAGAGACACCTGCAGACCTGCTTCACCACTTGTGAAGTGACTCCCCTGCAAGTGGGGAGCCGGGGGCTCAAACCGGAATCCTTATGCCAGTACTTGGGCTTCGTGCCACGAGTGATTAACCCTCTGTGCTACCACCTGACTCCCTCCATTTGTGAATCTTTCCCATTGCAGGTGGGGACCAGGGGCTTGAACCGGGTCCTTGCACAATGTAATGTGTGTGCTTAACCAGATGAGCCATTGGCTGCCCCTTTTTCATTCCTCTTTTTTTTTTTTAACTATAGCAACTGATCAACTCTGGCTTATGGTGGTACGGGGGACTGAACCTAGGACTTCAGAGCCTCAGGCATGAGAGTATCTTTGCAAAACCATTATGCCATATCTACCCCGACTCCCCAGACTTCTCATCTGTGGCCTCTCTGGGCCAGCTGCCTGCTGCTCTATCTATATAAAGTGGAGTCCTGGGTGGAGGTATAGCATAATGGTTATACAAAGAGACTTTCATTCCTGAAGCTCTCAAGTCCCAGGTTCAGTCCCCCACACCACCATAAGCCAGAGCTGACCAGTGCTCTGGTAAAAAAAAAAAAAAAAAAAATTAAATGAATAGAAATAAAGTGGAGTCCCAGAGACTGAGTGGTGTCTCACCCTGTTGAGTGCACATATTACCCTACACAAGGACCCAGGTTCAAGCCCCCAGTCTCCACTCTCAGAGGGAAAGGTTCAGTTTCTTTCTCCCCATCTCTAATCTCCCTTTCTCTCTCAATTTCTATCCTATCAACTTGGGAATAAAAAGTATATGTGAATGAATGAGGCCCCTCAGGTGTGAAGCACATAGTTCAGAACCCACTTCCTCTCCCTCCTTCCCTGATGCTGAATTCTCAGATCCTTTTTGGAGAACCAGGCTCAGGCTGCCTGTTTCAACCCCAGCTTGGCCACTTACTCTCTGTTTTGTGTTTTTGTTTTTTGTTTGTTTTCCACCAGGATTATTGCTGGGGTTTGATGATGACATCAATAACAATAATAATAACTACAACAATGAAACATCAAGGGCAACAAGGGGGCCGGGTGGTGGTGCACCTGGTTGAGCGCACATGTTATAGTGTACAAGGACTGGGGTTCGAGCCCCTGGTCCCCACCTGCAGGGGGAGAGCTTCACAAGTGGTGAAGCAGGGCTGCAGGTGTCTCTCTGTCTCCTCTCTCCTCTATCTTCCCCTTCTTCTCAATTTCTGGATGTCTCTATCAAATAAATAAGGATTAAAAAATTAAAAAAAAAGAAACATCAAGGGCAACAAAAGGGAATAAATAAATATATATTTTCAATAATTTGAAAAATAAATAAATAAGAGGCCAGGTGGTGGTGCACCTAGTTGAGCCCACATGTTACAGTGTGCAGGAACCCAGGTTCAAGACCCCGCCCTCTACCCCCTTGTAGGGGGAAAGCTTTGCGAGGGGTGAAGCAGGGCTGTAGGTGTCTGTCTCCCCCTCTCTTTTTAATTTTTTAAATTATCTTTATTTATTTGGATAGAAACAGTCAGAAATCAAGAGGGAAGGGGGTGATAGGGAGAAAGAGAGACACCTGCAGCCCTGCCTCATCACTTGTGAAGCTTTCTCCCTGCAGGTCGGGCCAAGGGCTCGAAGTCCGGTCCTTGCGCCCTGTAACATGTGCGTTCAACCAGGTGCGCCACCACCCGGCCCCTCTCCCTTTCTATCTCCCCCTTCTCCTTTGACTTCTGGCTGTCTCTATCTAATAAATAAAAGATAATTAAAAATGTAAAATAGGGAGTCGGGCGGTAGCGCAGCAGGGTAAGCGCAGGTGACACAAAGTGCAAGGACCAGCATAAGGATCCCCGTTCGAGCCCCCGGCTCCCCACCTGCAGGGGAGTCGCTTCACAGGCGGTGAAGCAGGTCTGTAGGTGTCTTTCTCTCCCCCTCTCTGTCTTCCCCTCCTCTCTCCATTTCTCTCTGTCCTATCCAACAACAAAGCAACGTCAACAATGGCAATAATAACCGCAACGAGGCTGCAACAACTAGGGCAACAAAAAGGGGGAAAATGGCCTCCAGGAGCGGTGGATTCATGGTGCAGGCACCGAGCCCAGCAATAACCCTGGAGAAGAAAAAAAAAATGTAAAATAGGGAGTCGGGCGGTAGCGCAGTAGGTTAAGCGCAGGTGACGCAAAGTGCAAGGACCAGCTTAAGGATCCCTGTTCGAGCCCCCGGCTCCCCACCTGCAGGGGAGTCGCTTCACAGGTGGTGAAGCAGGTCTGTAGGTGTCTTTCTCTCCCCCTCTCTGTCTTCCCCTCCTCTCTCCATTTCTGTCCTATCCAACAATGACGACATCAATAAAAACAACAATAATTACAACAATAAAACAAGGAAAGCAAAAGGGAGCAAATAAATATAATAAAAATGTAAAATAAATAAAATATTTAAAAAATATATTTACATGTTCACATTCATTGCAGCACGTTTTATAGTAGTCAAAAACAATCCAAGTGTATGACAGATGAATGAATAAGGAAGTTAGTTGTGATACGTAACATTTATTTACTTATTTGTTGTAGCAGTTATTGTTGTTATTGATGTCGTCGCTGTTGGATAGGACAGAGAAATCGCGAGAGGAGGGGAAGACAGAGAGGGGGAGAGAAAGACAGACACCTGCAGACCTGCTTCACCGCTTGTGAAGGACTCCCCTGCAGGTGGGGGGGTGCCGGGGGCTCGAACTGGGATCCTTGAGCTGGTCCTCGCACTTTGTGCCACGTGAGCTTAACCCGCTGCGCTACCGCCCGACTCCCGATATGTAACTTTTATAAAAATAAACTTTGGGCTGGGGGGGTGGCATAGTGGTTATGCGAAAGCGTTGATGCCCCAGGGTCCCATGTCCCCAAATTCAATCCCAAACAGTATCAATCCAAACCCTGGTGGGACCCTGGAGTGAGGCGGGGCGCTCACCCAGCTCCAAGCCGGGAGAGCTGCTGCGAGCTCGTGGAAGAAGGGAGAGGAAAGGCGCCCCCGCACGCGCCAGGGAGCGAGCACTGTGAGAGGGGCGGGCGCAGCTGGCTGCTGAGCGGGGCGGTGCTCACCTCGGTTGACCCGGCTCTGTACAGGCGCTGAGTCTGCTCTCGCTGCTGCCGCCTAATGGCTAGAAACTGCACCTGCAGCTGCGAATCTTCTTCCATAACTTTTTTTGAATGTGCTGTCATCTTTTTTTCTCTGCTTTTCTGTATCTATCTTAAACAAACAAATAAATGAGTAGTTTAAAATATTTAATTTGGGGGGAGTAGAGATAGAGCGAAACCGAGAGGGAAGGAGGGAATAGAGAAAGAGAGCGGTCCAGGAGGTGGCACGGTGGATAAAGCACTGGAATCTTAAGCATGGGGTCCCGAGTTCAGTCCCCGGCAGCACATGTACCAGAGTGATGTTTGGTTCTTTCTATCTCTCCTCCTGTCTTTATCATTAATAAATAAATTAATTAAATATTTTAAAAGACACCTGCAGACCTGTTGCACTACTCCTGAAGCTTCTCACCTGTAGGTGGGGGCTGAGGGCTTGAACCCTTGTGCATGGTCACATGTGTGCTCCACAAGATGTGTCACTTGTTGGCTCCCTAATCGAATATGTTTAAGAAGATAGAGCATCCCTGGGGGAGGTCTTTATTCTGCCACCCACCCTGTCTAGAAGAAGAAGAATATAGGTTTGAGAAGGAGAGAACAGAAGAGAAGCCAGCAGGGGGGAAGGAAGTGCCCAGAAAAATGTGCTCAATAGTGACCTTGCTTTGGGGAGACATAGCATGAGAAGACAGGAATAAATAGCAGAAGGAGAAAATGAGGAGACTGAAGGAGTCGGGAGAAGACAGGTGAGGGGAGACTTGTGGAGTTTCTAAAATGAGACAGAGGCAGGCCCTCCCTCTATCTATCTGGAAAAACAAAACAAATAGAAATCAGTTATCTGAGAGCAACAGAGCCCCAGCAATGACAAAAATAAAGTAAGATAGAAACCGCAAGCTCCAGCGAAGGGGAGAAGGAAGGAGAGGTACAGGCTGAAGATGTATTAGGGCAGTTTTCATCTGGCTATGTTCACAGAACCTGAGAGAATATGTCAGCAGAAAGCTGGGGAGACAGCTGTCTTTGGTTCTGCAAAACACTCGCATGCCTGAGGCTCCAAGGTTCCAGGTTCAGTCTGCAACACCACCATAAAGTTGGGCTTAGCTATGCTCTGGTCTCTCTCTCTCATTCAAAATAACTAATAAAATTAAAACAACTAAAAAAAACTTTTAAAAAGGGACTGGGTGGTGCACCTGGAAGAGCACACGTTACAACACACAAGGAGTGGTCTGGGAGGTGGCGCAGTGGATAAAGCATTGGATTCTCAAGCATGAGGTCGCGAGTTCAGTCCCTGGCAGCACATGTAGCAGAGTGATGTCTGGTTCTTTCTCTCTCCTCCTATCTGTCTCATTAATAAATAAATAAATCCTTAAAAAAAACAACAACAACCCAGGTGTCCAACAACAGATGAGTGGCTGAGCAAGTTGTGGTCTATATACACAATGGAATACTACTCAGCTGTAAAAAATGGTGACTTCACCGTTTTCAGCCGATCTTGGATGGACCTTGAAAAAATCATGTTGAGTGAAATAAGTCAGAAACAGGAGGATGAATATGGGATGATCTCACTCTCAGGCAGAAGTTGAAAAACAAGATCAGAAAAGAAAACACAAGTAGAACCTGAAATGGAATTGGCATATTGCACCCAAGTAAAAGACTCTGGGGTGGGTGGGTGGGGAGAATACAGGTCCATGAAGGATGATAAATGACATAGTGGGGGTTGTATTGTTAAATGGGAAACTGGGGAATGTTATGCATGTACAAACTATTGTATTTACTGTTGAATGTAAAACATTAATTCCCCAATAAAGAAATAAAAAAAAATTTTTAAAAACAAGGACCTGGGTTCAAGCCCCAGTCCCCACCTGCAAGGGGAAAGCTTTGTGAGTGTTGAAGCTGTAGCTGTGCTGCAGGTGTCTCTCTATCTCTCTTTCTCTCCACTGCTCCTGGAGGCTATTTTTTCCCTTCTATTGCCCTTGTTGTTTATCACTGTTGTTGGAAAAGACAGAGAGAAATCAAGAGAGGAGGGGAATTCAGAGAGGGGGAGAGAAAGATAAAACCTGCAGACTCAAACCGGGATCCTTAAGCCGGTCCTCGGGCTTTCTGCCATGTGCGTCGCCCAGGCCCTATTTATTTATTTATTTATTTATTGCCTCCAGCGTTATTGCTGGGACTCAGTGCCTGCACTACAAATCCACTGCTCCTGGAGGCCGCTTTTTTTTTTTTCCCGCCTTTGTTGCCCTTTTTGTTTTATCGTTGTTGTGGTTATTATTGTTGTTATTGATGTCGTCGTTGTTGGATAGGACAGAGAGAAATGGAGAGAGGAGGGGAAGACAGAGAAGGGGAGAGAAAGAGAGACACCTGCAGACCTGCCTCACAGCCTGTGAAGCGACCTCCCTGCAGGTGGGGAGCCCGGGGCTCCAACCGGATCCTTACTCCAGTCCTTCTGCTTTGTGCCACCTGTGCTTAACCCGCTGCGCTACCGCCCGACTCCCCCGCTTATTCATTTTTAAAGGCTTATTTATGTACTAGAGAGAGAAGGAGGAGAGAGAACCACAGGAACTCAGCATATTCACTGCACCATTTCACAGGCTGCACTTGGTACTTATTTAGATCGCAGTATTAACAGTGTTCGTGATCCACTGGTCTCTAGGTCCTTTCTGGATTTTCCAAGAATTAGAATAAGGCCTGGTGGGGCCTCTTGGTGGCGCATGTGGTCTTCTTCTAGCGTTTGCCCTTCTTCCCTAGCCAGTCAACAGCGTCAGGTTGAGCCTGATGTAAAGTTTCGAGACCTCCTTTGAATCTGGAGAGGTGGCAGTCGTTGACTATGTGGGTCATAGTCTGTCTGGAGCCGCAGGGGCAGTTCGGGTCGTCTCTGGCTCCCCAGCGATGGAACATAGCGGCGCACCGGCCATGGCCTGTTCGATAGCGATTGAGGAGGGCCCAGTCATAACGTGCTAGGTCAAAGCCGGGTTGACGCTTGCAGGGGTCTGTGATGAGGTGTTTGTTCTTGACCTCAGCTGACTGCCAACTCTGTTTCCAAGAGTCTGGAACAGAGAAGTTCAGTGTAGGCGTAGGGGACCAGATTGGGTGACGAGACGTCAAGCGTTGGACAGGGTGGGCGAAGATATCCGCGTATATTGGCAGGTCCGGTCGAGCGTAGACGTGGGAAATGAGCTTAGATGATGCCGCATCCCGACGAATATCTGGCGGGGCGATGTTGCTAAGAACTGGCAGCCATGGGACCGGGATGGAACGGATGGTTCCAGAAATTATCCTCATGGAGGAATATAATTTGGAATCGACCAAGTGGGCATGGGGGCTACGGAACCATACTGGGGCACAGTATTCTGCAGTGGAATAGCATAATGCCAGAGAGGATGATGGTAGTGTGGAAGCGCTCGCGCCCCATGAGGAGCTGGCCAGTCTTGCAATGATGTTATTCCTCGCGCCCACCTTTGCTGCAGTTTTTATGAGATGTTCGTGAAACGACAGAGTACGATCGAGAGTAACGCCAAGGTAGACTGGCTGGGCTTCATCCCGGATTCTCGTATCGCCAAGCTGCACATTAGCTCACTCGAGGCCGAGGCATGGTGTAGATGGAAAACAGATGATACCGTTTTTGTAGTGCTAGGGATTAGTCGCCATTTTTTACAGTAATCAGATATCAGAGACATGTCTTTCGTGAGTGTTTCCTCGAGGATGTCGAACTTGGATGCCTGAGTTGCACAGCAGATGTCATCGGCGTAGATGAACTTCCTTGAAGAAGTTTCTGGGAGGTCATTGATGTCAATATTAAATAGCGTAGGAGCCAGAACAGAGCCCTGGGGGAGGCCACTTGAGACAAGTCTCCATCTGCTAGACTTGTCACCCAGATGTACCCGGAATCTTCTGTTTTGGAGAAGAAAGGATATAGTGTAAGCGCACACACATTACAGTGCACAAGGATTGTTTCAAGCCCCTGGTTCCCACCTGCCGGGCGGAAAGCTTCACAGTGGAAAAAACAGGACTGTCTCTTTTCCTCTATCTACCCCTCTCCTCTCAGTTCCTCTCTATCTAATAATATTGATAAGTAAACGAATGGATGAATGGACGGATGGACGAATGGATGAATGAATGTATGAATGAATGAATGGATGAATGAGGGAGGGAGGCTTGGCACAGAATAAGCGCTGTAATGCTTTATGCATATTAATGTTTGAAACTCCGGAGACTCCACTTCTCTTGAAGGCTATTTGGACTACAATTCCCATCACGCCTAGCAACATACCTAGAAGCCACGTCCTTCTGTCTGGGTTTCCAGTCCCAGCAGTCCTAGCTCCCAGGGCGCCCACCACATCCTGGGAGGAGCCAATGGGATTAGGGAGTGCGAGACCCGGCTGGCCAATGGCCTGTCCGAGAGCCTGGGGGCGTGGTCAGCCCCTGCGGGTCTAGGCTCCGAGGCCCGCTAGAGGCCACAAGGCTGCTCTGGCGGGAAGGGCAGACATGGGCGCTACCTGGCGGAGCCCGGGCTGGGTGCGGCTGGCGCTCTGCGTGGCGGGCGTCGCGGTCTCCCTCTACGCGCTGCATGTGAAGGCGGAGCGAGCCCGCAACCCGGACTACCGCGCACTCTGCGACGTGGGCACCGCCATCAGCTGTTCCCGCGTCTTCTCCTCCAGGTGTGCTTGGGGGAGGAAGGCTAGGGGCCTGGGCTGCTGGCGGGAGCGCTGCAGGGGCACCAGGTTGCCAGGTGATTCTGCAGTGCGGAGTCGGGTGCTCAGTCAGAAGTGCTGGAGAGCAATATGTAGATGCCAAGGAGTTAACGGTAGCGGGGCTGGAAAAGCGGGTGGAGTCTGGTGATGGCCTGAGGAGGAGGAGGCCAGACCTGGGTAGCGTTGAGGGCCCGTTAGCGGGATGACTGAATACAGAGGAGGGAAGTGACAGCCAGCGAGCCAGAGTCCTGGGAAGAGAGATTTTTATTTATTTATTTGATAAAGAGAAATCAAGAGGGAAGGGGAAGATAGAGACATACCTGCAACGGGGTGGGAGGGAAAAAAAGAGAGAGAGATACTTGTAGGGGCCTGGGTGGTGGCGCCCCTGGTTGAGCACACGTTACAATTTGCAAGGACCCAGGTTCGAGCCCCCAGTCCCCACCTGCAGGAGGGAAGCTTTGCGAGTGGTGGAGTAGAGCTGCAGGTGTCTCTGTCTCTCTTCCTCTCTATCTCCCCATTCCCTCTCGATTTTTGACAGTCTACCCAGTAAATAAGCAGAGATAATAACTGTTTTTTACAAAGAGAGATATCTGCAGAACTGTTTTACCTCTGAAGAAGCCCTCCCCCCCCCACTATTGAGGACACAGAGCTTGAACCTGGGCCCTTGCACATTGTAACATGTGAACGTAACGGGGTGTGCTACCTCCTGGCCAGTGGCAGAGAATCTATCTTGGATTCCCAGTCTCTGGAAACTCTGTCACAGAAGGCCGATCACTAAGAATTATTGACAGCTCGGGGTGGAAAGTGGGGGTCTGCAGAGGAGCAATGGCTAGGCCCAGCCTGGGAACAGAGAGGTTAGGGGCAGTGACATGGAACCCTGACGTGGCCAAAGAGGTCATAGACCTTTGGACTCAGGTGGGGGTAAGGGGAGTGAGGAGAAAGGGAGGAGGTGCTGCCCAGGTGACTATTTGGAAATCGCCCCTTCTGGACACACAGCGGGTTGAACTGCTAACCTGAGTCTGTCTTTCAGGTGGGGCCGCGGCTTCGGGCTGGTGGAGCAGGTCCTGGGCCAGGACAGCATCCTCAATCAATCCAACAGCATTTTCGGCTGCATCTTCTACACTCTCCAGCTGTTGTTGGGTGAGTGGCCCCACCCCTTCCCTTAGGTCCCGCTCCTTCCTCGTGGCCAGTTGAGTCCTGTCACTTGCATTCTAACTCCTTCTGCTGACTGATGTTCATCACCGAGCACCCAGGGGGCTAAAATTAACAGGAGCCATTCACTGGGATCAAATATACCCAGAGCCAAAAGGACTCTTGGTTTTTGTTTGTTTGTTTGTTTGTTGTTGTTGTTTTTTGGACCCCAGCTGTGTGGAAAAGATTCAGAAGTTCTTTCCAGGGACAGGAGAGATGCTCAGCATGTGTGCCATCCTGAAGTCCACTGCCACCAAGAAAAACAAAAACAGATAAAGCATCATAAATGGTGACCTGGGAAGTGACAGACACAGTAGATAGAGCATTGGACTTTTTTTTTTATTTTTTTTACCAGAGCACTACTTAGCTTTGGCTTATGGTGATATTGAATCTGGGACTTTGGAGCCTCAGGCATGAGAGTCTGTTTGCATAACCATTATGCAAAGAGCATCGGACTGTCAAGCATGAGGTCTTGAGTTTGATCCCAGGCATTGTGTGTGCCAGAGTAATGCCCTGGTTCTCTCTCTCTCTCTCCCTTCTTCGCTCTCTTTTTCCCTCTTTCTCTCTCACTCTCATTCTCTGGTTCTTGCTCTTATTAATAGATACATCTTTAATAAATAGAACATCGTAAATGGTGGAGAGGTACTCAGGTCTTATAATTATTTTCTTTATTTTGCCTCCAGGGTTATCACTGGGGATTGGTGCCAGCACTAGGAATCCACTGCTCGTGGTGGTCATATTTCTCATTTTATTGGACAGGACAGAGAGAAATTGTGAGAGGAAGGAAAGACAGACAGGGGGAGAGACACCTGCGGACCTGCTTCACTGTTTGTGAAGCCTCCCCCTTGCAGGTGGGGAATGGGGCTCGAACCTGGACCCTTGCTCAGGTCCTTACATTTAGTACTATGTGTGCTTAACCAAGTGTGCCATTGGCCTGCCCCTGAGGTATCCAGGTCTTTAACGATAAGCAAACAAGACATATCTATTTTTTAAATTCAATAAAGACCTAGTGCAGCCAAGGAGATAAGTTAACTTGTACAGCACAGAACATACACGCATGAAGCTGCCAGTTCAGTCCCTTGACTCCGCACATACAGACACAGTGGCTCCTTAGCCTACCACACTGGACGAAGCTTCGGTGCCGGCCTATCTATCCTTTGTCTCTGTCTCTGTCTCTGAGAGACAGAGGTAGGGAAAGAAAGAGACCACAAGGGGCTGGGCAGTACCACAGTGGGTTAAGCGCACATAGCAAGCACAAAGCGCACAGACCAGTGTAAGGATCCCGGTTCGAGTCCCTGGCTCCCCATTCACATTCACAAGCAGTGAAGCAGGTCTGCAGGTGTCTGTCTTTCTCTCCCCCTCTCTGTCTTCCCCTCCTCTCTCCATTTCTCTCTGTCCTATCCAACAACAATGACAGCAATAACGACAATAATAACTACAACTACAACAACGATAAACAACAAAGGGAAAAAAAGGCCTCCGGGAGCTGTGGATTTGTAGTGCAGGCACCAAGGCCCAGCAATAACCCTGGAGACACGTGGTCCGGGAGGTGGCACAGTGGATAAAGCATTGGACTCTCAAGCATGAGTTCCTCAGTTCAATCCCCAGCAGCACATGTACCAGAGGAATGTCTGGTTCTTTCTCTCTCTCCTTCTTTCTTTTTTTTTTTTTTTCCTCTCTCCTTCTTTCTCATTAATAAATGAAATATATTTTAAAAATAATAATAACCCCAAAAAAAAAAAAAGAGACCACAACAATAAAATTTCCTTCAATGCAATGGGGGCCAGACTTGAACCTGAGTTGCACAGAGGACAAAGCAGTGCACTGTCCAAGTCTCTCTCTCTGAAAAAAGAAAAAACAAATCAGCCTAGAACGGGGGGGTGGGGGTGGGGGTGGGTGAAAATGGTTCCCTTTTTTTTTTCTCTCACTCTTATGAAAGGAATAAGAAATCTTTGTGAGGAGATAGCCCAGCAGGTAGTGACCATCTTACCATGAGTGAGACTCTGAGCTCAATCCCTAACAATGCATAAAAGCACCACAGACAGTACCATGGGAATGCCATGGACGGTAGAATAGTGTTTTGGAGTCTTTCTGTCATGTATGTAATCTCTCTCTCTTCATATATATATATATGATAAAAAGATTGAGTTAGTGTCGACCGGGAAGTGGCACAGTGGATAAAGCATTGGACTCTCAAGCATGAGGTCCCGAGTTCAATCCTTGGCAGCACATGTACCAGAGTGATGTCTGGTTCCTTCTCTCTTCCTATCTTATTCATTAATAAATAAATAGAATCTTTAAAAAAAGATTCATTTAACCAGCTGGTTGTGCAATGGTTTCCCAATGCCTCATAAAAATGTTAATTAGAGGGGCTGGGATGTCAGCATAATGTTTATGCAAATGGCTTTCATGCTCAAGGCTCTGAGGTGTCAGGCTCAATTCCCAGCAGCCTTATCAGCCAAAGTTGAGCAATGCTGTGGTTAAAAAATTAAAATAAGGGAGTTGGGTGGTAGGTAGTGCAGTGGGTTGACTGCATGTGGCGCAAAACGCAAGGATCAGCGTAAGAATCCCGGTTCGAGCACAGTAGCTAGAGTGTTAAAGAGTCTCAAGTATGGGAGTCGGGCTGTAGCGCAGCAGGTTAAGCGCAGGTGACTCAAAGCACAAGGACTGGCATAAGGATCCCGGTTCGAGCCCCCAGCTCCCCATCTGCAGAGGGGTCGCTTCACAAGCAGTGAAGCAGGTCTGCAGGTGTTTGTCTTTCTCTCCCCCACTCTGTCTTCCCCTCCTGTCTCCATTTCTCTCTGTCCTATCCAACAGCGACGATATCAATAACAACAGCAACAATAAAAAGCAATAAGGACAACAAAAGGGAAAATAGATACATATAATAAAAAAAATTTTTTAAAAAAACCTTCATTAGGTTCCAGGAGAAGGCTCCCCCAGTAGAGCACCTGCTGTGTGATACACAAGGACCCGTTTCAAGCCCCCGGCCTCCATATGGGAGCCCCTGCATGGGGAAGGCTTCCCAAGTGTTAAAGCATTCTCTCTCTTTTTAATTTTTTTAATTACTTTTATTTATTTATTGGATAGGGACAGTCAGAAATGGAGAGTGAAAGGGGATATAGAGAGATGAGAGACACCTGTAGCATTGCTTCACCACTCACAAAGCTTTCTCCCTGGAGGTGGGGACCAGGAACTTGAACCCGGGTCCTTGTACACTATAACATGTGCGCTTAACAGCTTAACATGTGCACCATCACACCCAGCCTCTCTCTCTCTCTCTCTCTCTCTCTCTCTATCTATATATGTATATATATATGCTGTTGTGTCTCTCTTCTCTACATCCCTTCCTCTGTGTCTCACTCTCTCTCTCTCTTTTTTTTTTTTTTTTTTTGAAGATTTTATTTATTTATGAGAAAGATGGGAGGAGAGAGAAAGAACCCGACATCACTCTGGCACATGTGCTTCCGGGTATCGAACTCAGGACCTCATGCTTGAGAGTCCAAAGCTTTATCACTGCGCCACCTCCCAGACCTCTCTCTCTCTCTCTTTTTTAAGATTTTATTTATTTATTCCCTTTTGTTGCCCTTGTTGATTTATTGTTGTAGTTATTATTGTTGTTGTTGTTGGATAGGACAGAGAGAAATGGAGAAAGATGGGGAAGTAGAGAGGGGGAGAGAAAGATAGACACCCGCAGACCTGCTTCACCACTTGTGAAGCGACTCCCCTGCAGGTGGGGAGCCGGGGTCTCGAACCAAGATCCTTTCACCAGTCCTTGGGCTTTGCACCATGTGAGCTTAACCTGCTGTGCTACCGCCCGACTCCCAAGATTTTATTTATTTATGAGAAAGATAGGATGAGAGAGAAAGAACCAGACATCACTCTGGTACATGTACTGCTGGGGATTGAACTCGGGACCCCATGCTTGAGAGTCCAGAGCCCTATCACTGTGCTACCTCCCGGACCACTCTCCACTCTCACTTTCTTCCTAGAAAGAAAGCTCCTTTCTAGGAATAATGTGATCATTACATGAATTTTATCTCATGTAGTGTAAGGCAGGTAAATTCACTATTTGGGTCTCAGAGATCAGTGAAAAGAGAGGAGAACTGAGGACTTGGAGGTGGTGCAGGGGATTGAACCTGGTAGTTTGGAGCCTCAGGCATGAGAGTCTCTTTGCATAACCACTATGCTATCTACCCTCTGCGCCCCCCCTTGAAGTCATTTTTTTAAATCTTTATTGATTTATTATTGGATAGAGACAGAGAGAAATTGAGAGGGGAGAGGGTATAGATAAAAAGAAAGTGAGACACCTGCAGCACTGCTTCAGTACTCGTGAAGATTTCCCCCTGCAGATGGGGACCAGGGGCTTGAACCTGGGTCTTTGCGCACTGTCATATGTGCACTTAACCAGATGTGACAGTGCCTGGCCCCAGAACTTACTCTTTATTAAGCTTTTATTTACTTATGGTCATCTCCAGGCTTTACCACTCCACACTGGATTTTTCACATAGGAAGAGTAAGACTGAGAGACAGGGAGGGAAAAAGACACCACAGCACCAAAATCTCCTCCATTACAATGGAGGCTGGGTTCAAGCCTGGGTCACACACAGGCAGTGCAGCGCACTGTCCAAGTGAGTTATTTTGCCAGCCTTATTTATATATTAATGAGAAAGAGAGCGGGGGCAGAGGGTGGAAAGAGAGAGAGAGGGAGGGGGAGTCAGGCGGTAGCGCATCGGGTTAAGCGCAGGTGGCGCGAAGTGCAAGGACCCCGGTATAAGGATCCCGGTTCGAGCCCCCGGCTCCCCACCTGCAGGGGAGTCGCTTCACAGGCGGTGAAGCAGGTCTGCAGGTGTCTGTCTTTCTCTTCCCCTCTCTGTCTTCCCCTCCTCTCTCCATTTCTCTGTCCTATCCAACAACAACGACATCAATAAAAACAATAATAGCTACAACAATAAAACAAGTGCAACAAAAGGGAATAAGTAAATAAATGAATATTAAGAAAGAGAGAGGGAGGGAGAGAACCAGAACATCACTCTGGTACATGTGATGCTGGGAATCAAACTCAGGACCTCATGCTTGAGAGTCCAATGCTTTATCCATTGTGCCATGTCCAGGGGCCACTTTATTTATTTATTTTTTTAAGATTTAGTTTGATCTCCTAATATATATATATATATATATAGAGAGAGAGAGAGAGAGAGTTTCACATGTGTGAGAGAGAAGCCAGAGTACCATTGCAGTTCAGGCTGTACAGGGGGTTGACTGGGGAGCCCCAGGTGTATGAGTCCTGTGCTTTACCAACCAAGCTATTCTCTCACCACCTTAGGCTTTTTTTTTTTTTTTAATAATATTTACTCGGAGTAGATAACATATTGGTTATGCAAGGAGACTCTCTTGCAAATCCCAGTTTCAATCTCCCATACCACCACCATAAGCCAGAGCTGAGCAGTGCTCTGTTGAAGAAAAAAAAAAAAAATTAATGCTGCAGATTGAACCGAGACTCTCAGTCATGAAAGCCTAATGATTTTAATTGTTTTATTTTATTTTTCCCTTTTGTTGCCCTTGTTTATCGTTGTTGTTATTGCTGTCATTATTGTGGGATAGGACAGAGAGAAATGGCGAGAGGAAGGGAAGACAGAGGGGGAGAGAAAAATAGACACCTGCAGACCTGCTTCACTGCCTGTGAAGTGACTCCCCTGCAGGTGGGGAACCAGGGGCTCGAACCGGGATCCTTAAACCAGTCCTTGCATGAGAGCCTAATAATTTAATTTTTTTTTCACCAGAGCACTTCTCAGTCCTGGTTATGGTGATGCCAGTGATTAAAGCTAGACTTGGGGACCTCAGGTATGAGGGTCCCTCCCCAGTCCTCCCATTACATGAGACAGAGAGAGAACACCATCCTCACACCCTGCCACTGAGCCCCTATAGAACTTTTTTTTCATTTTTTTTTTTAACAGAGCACTGCTCCGCTCTGGCTTATGGTGGTATGGGGGATTGAACCTGGGACTTGAGAGCCTCAGGCATGAAAGTCTCTTTGCATAACCTTTATGCTATACCCCCACCCAGGACTTTTTTAATTTATGAGGAAGAGAAAGAACCAGAGCATCACCTTGGCACATGCGATGCTGGGAATTGAACTCAGGACCTCAGGCTTGTAATTCCAGAGCTCTAGCCACTACACCACCTCCCAGGCCCCTGCAGGACTTGTTTTACTGCTCCAGCCACCCCTGCTATCTGGTCAGCCCCTCCCAGAAGTCTTTCCTGATCCCACTCTCCCTCACAGGCTGTCTCCGGAGTCGCTGGGCTTCCATCCTGCTGGTCCTGAGCTCATTGGCGTCGCTCGCAGGCTCCGTCTACCTGGCCTGGATTCTGTTCTTCGTGCTCCATGATTTCTGCATCGTCTGCATCACCACCTATGCCATCAACGTGGGCCTGACTGTGCTCAGTTTCCGGGAGGTCCGGGCACCCCCAGGCAAGGCCAAAAGACACTGAGCCCTCAGCCCAGGTCAGGGTGATCACCCCCGCCAGGCCGGGCCCACCTACCCTTTTCCAGACCCTGAGGGTATGGTGATGCCGCCATCCTCCCATATAAGATGGACCAAAACTGCCAGACGCTTCCTTCCGCCCTAGTGCCTCTGCCTCTGTCCCCCGGGGCCATTGCCCAAGGAGGGAAGAAACTGAGCAATAAAATTCTTTACATAAATTGGCCAAGTCTGAGCCAGCTGTCTGTCAGGGACCCTGGTATGGGGGGTCCCCCTGTTTTGCCTTCTCAGTGGCTGGAAGGATATGAGTCATAACCAGTGTGGGGTGCTTATTTGGGAAGGTGCTGAGTCCCTAATCCTGCCTGTGGAGTCAGCAAGACCTGGGGCGTTGTCAGCCCCCCACCCTGCCTGGGAAACAGGCTAGGAGCTGGGTCCCTGCTGCCCACATGTCCTGGGCCTCCTTTCCTGGGAGGGCCTGGCACACATGCTGCCCTGCTGGTTCAGCACGCACAGAACCATCTATCATCTAACCTTCACCCCCTCGCCCACCCCCTCTCCCACCCCGAGCCAATCCCAGCAGCACAAGAATGCTCTCAGTAGCTCTGAGTGTCTTTTATTTTTCCTAAGATGCTCCAAGTACTTATCCACATGCCAAGCGCTATTTAAGAACGTGACGTGTGAGCTCATGTCACCCTTCCAGCAAGTGGATGAGGTGGTACTGTTATTATGCCTATCTTGATGAGGAGGCTGTGGCATGGCAAGGCCAAGGAGCTGACGTAAGATCACACAAGCTGGTGCTAGGGAGGGCAGCAGGGAAGTGTTAGATCACTTGGGATCTGGAATCTATATTTCTGACAATTGTTTGTTTCGTATTTCTTTTCTTTT
This sequence comes from Erinaceus europaeus, assembly GCF_950295315.1. Lineage (NCBI taxonomy): Eukaryota > Metazoa > Chordata > Mammalia > Eulipotyphla > Erinaceidae > Erinaceus > Erinaceus europaeus. Next base: position 19,639,570 of record NC_080176.1, on the reverse strand, counting down.
CTTTCTTTTTTTTTTTTTTTGCTTCCAGAGTTATTACTGGTGCTCAGTGCCTGCACTATGAATCAATGCTCCTGAAGGCTTATTTTTTCCCTTTTTTGTTGCCATTGTTGTTATTGCTGTCGTTGTTGGATAGGACAGAGAAAAATAGAGAGGAGGGGAACACAGGAGGAGAGAATAATAGACACCTGAAGACCTGCTCCACCGCTTGTGAGGCAAACCCCCCCCCCCCCCCCCGCAGGTGGGAAGCCAGGGGCTCGAACCGGGATCCTTACGCTGACCCTTGCACTTTACTCCACCTGCTTGCACCATGTGTGCTTAACCCACTAACCCTCTGTGCTACCGTCTGGCTCCCTATTTTTTGTATTTCTAATTTTTAGAGCCTCCCTGGGGCCTCAAGCCTGTGAGATCCTTTTTTTTTTTTTTTAATTAAAAAAATTATTTATTCCCTTTTGTTGCTCTTGTTTTATAGTTGTAGTTATTGTTATTGATGTCATCGGTGTTGGATAGGACAGAGAGAAATGGAGAGAGGAAGGGAAGACAGAGAAGGGGAGAGAAAGATAGACACCTGTAGACCTGTTTCTCTGCTTGTGAAGCGACTCCCCTGCCGGTGGGAAGCCAGGGGCTCGAACCGGGATCCTTACACTGACCCTTGCGCTTTGCTCCACCTGCTTGCACCATGTGTGCTTAACCCGCTAACCCTCTGTGCTACTGTCTAGCTCCTTATGTGTTTTTTTTAATTTTATTTATTTACTTATTTATTTATTTATTTTCCCTTTTGTTGCCCTTGTTGTTTTATTGTTGTAGTTATTATTGTTGTTATTGATGTCATTGTTGGATAGGACAGAGAGAAATGGAGAGAGGAGGGAAAGACAGAGGGGGAGAGAAAAAAAGACACCTGCAGACCTGCTTCACCACCTGTGAAGCGACTCCCCTGCAGGTGGGGAGCCAGGGGCTTGAACCAGGATCTTTAGGCCGGTCCTTGTGCTTTGCACCACCTGCACTTAACCTGCTGTGCTACCGCCTGACTCCCTATGTTTTGTATTTCTAATTTTTAGAGCATCCCTGGGACCTCAAGCCTGTGAGATCCTTTTTTTTTTTTAATTAAAAAAAATATTTAGGGAGTCGGGCGGTAGCGCAGCGGGTTAAGCGCAGGTGGCGCAAAGCACAAGGACCGGCACAAGGACCGGTACAAGGATCCCGGTTCGAACCCCGGCTCCCCACCTGCAGAGGAGTCGCTTCACAGGCGGTGAAGCAGGTCTGCAGGTGTCTGTCTTTCTCTCCCCCTCTCTGTCTTCCCCTCCTCTCTCCGTTTCTCTCTGTCCTATCCAACAACGACGACGACAACAATAATAACTACAACAATAAAACAACAAGGGCAACAAAAGGGAATAAATAAATATTTAAAAAAAAATTTTTGTTGCCCTTGTTTTATAGTTGTAGTTATTGTTATTGATGTCATCGGTGTTGAATAGGACAGAGAGAAATGGAGAGAGGAAGGGAAGACAGAGAAGGGGAGAGAAAGATAGACACCTGTAGTAGACCTGTTTCACTGCTTGTGAAGCGACTCCCCTTCAGATAGGGAGCCGGGGGCTCGAACTGGGATCCTTACGCTGGTCCTTCCACTTTGTGCTACCTGCGCTTAACCCACTGCGCTACCGCTCAACTCCCTCCACGCTGACTTTTGTAGGTAAGCAGAGAGAGAGGAGAGATACCTAAGCTTCTCCTGGTGTTGTAACTCATCCACCTGGTGTGTTGGGGGCTCAAACCTGGGCCACACACCCTATCAGGTGAACCATCTCCCTGGCCCCTAACTATAATAATGATAATAATAATATATTATTACTGTGCAATAATAATGTTATTATTACTATTATTATTAATTGGAATGGGGCCTCATGCATGTGTGATTTCATCTCTCCCAAGCTAACTTTTTTTTTTTTTAATTGCCACCAGGTTTGTTGCTTGGTGCCTGCATAATGAATCCACTATTCTCAGTGGCCATTGTTACCTTTATTTTTTATATTTATTTATTTGTTCCTTTTTGTTGCCCTTGTTGTTTTATTGTTATAGTTATTATTATTGTTGTTATTGATGTCGTTGTTGTTGGATAGGGGAGAGAAGAGGGGAAGAGAAAGATAGACACCTGCAGACCAGCTTCACCACCTGTGAAGCGACTTCTCTGCAGGTGGGGAGCCAGGGCTCGAACCAGGATCCTTATGCTGCTCCTTGCTCTTTGAACCACCTGCGCTTAACCCGCTGCGCTACTGCCCAACTCCCCCTTATTTATTTTTTATATTATTGTTATTTTTACTTATTTACAAACTGGAAATATTGGCAAGACTATAGGATAAGAGGGGTACAATTCCACACAACTCCTACCACCAGAGCTCCGTATCCCTTCTCTTCCCCTGATAGCTTTCCTCTTCTTTTTTTTTAAATATTTATTTATTTATTTACTCTCTTTTCTTGCCCTTGTTGTTGTAGTTATGGATGTCATTGTTGTTGGATAGGACAGAGAGAAATGTAGAGAGGAGGGGAAGACAGAGAGGGGGAGAGAAAGAGAGACACCTGCAGACCTGCTTCACCGCCTGTGAAGTGACCACCTGCAGGTGGGGAGCCGGGGGCTGGAACCCGGATCCTTCCACAGGTCCTTGTGCTTTGTGCCACCTGCGCTTAACCCACTGCGCTACCGCCCGACTCTCTTTTTTTTTTTTTTTTAAGATTTAATTTATTTATTGAGAAACGTAGGAGGAGAGAGAAAGACATCATTCTGGTACATGTGCTGCCAGGGATTGAACTCAGGAACTCATGCTTGAGAGTTTGATGCATTATCCACTGCACCACCTCCCGGATCACAGCTTTTTTATTCTTTAACCCTATGGAAGTATGGACCCAGGATCATTGTGGGATGCAGAAGGTGGAAGGTCTGGCTTCTGTAATTGCTTCCCCGCTGAACATGGGCATTGGCAGGTTGATCCATACTCCCAGCCTGCCTCTCTCTTTCCCTAGTAGGGCAGGGACCTTGGGAGGTGAGGCTCCAGAACACATTGGTGGAGTTGTTTGCCCAGGGAAGTCATGTTGGCATCATGGTAGCATCTGGAGGCTGAAAAAGAGTTAAGATATAAAGCAGAGTGGTCTGGTAGTTGGCATAGTGATAAAGCTTTGGACTCTCAAGCATGAGGTCCCAAGTTCGATCCCTGGTAGCACATGTGCCAGAGTGATGTCTGGTTCTTTCTCTCTCCTCCTATCTTTCTTATAAGTAAATAAAATCTTTAAAAAAAATTAAAGATATAGGGAGTTGGGTGGTAGCGCAGCAGCTAAGCGCAAGTGGCGCAAAACACAAGAACCAGCATAAGGATCCCAGTTCAAACTCCCGGCTCCCCACCTGCAGGGGAGTCGCTTCACAGGCGGTGAAGCAGGTCTGTAGGTGTCTTTCTTTCTCTCCCCCTCTCTGTCTTCCCCTCCTCTCTACATTTCTCTCTGTCCTATCCAACAATGACAACACCAATAACAATAACTACAACAATAAAACAACAAGGGCAACAAAAGGGAATAAATATTTTTTAAAAATTAAAAAAAAGATATAAAGCAGAACAAATTGTTGACTAATCATAAACCTAAAGGCAAGAATACTGCAGATGAAGATTTGGGGTCTCCATTTTAGAAAAAGCTGGTAGGTCTATTTTAGATATATTCCAAGGGGCCCATGACTTTACTAGTTTTTGCCTGAGCCTGACATCTAGTATTCAGGTGGACCCAAGTTATTGTCTGGGGAGATAATGTCATAGTTGGAAACCTTTATTTTTATTTATGTTTTTGTTTTGTTTTTACCAGAGCACTGCTCAGCTCTGACTTATGGTGGCGTAGGAGATTGAACCTGGGACCTTGAAACCTCAGGCATGAAAGTCTGTTTGCATACCATTATGCTATCCTTATTCTTATTTTTATTTAATAAGACACAGAAAAATTGAGAGGAGGAAAGAGAGAGACACCCATAGCACTGTTTGACCACTACCAGGGGCTTAAACTGTTAACTTAAAAAAAGAAAAATTAAAGGATCCCGGTTCGAGCCCCAGCTCCCCACCTGCAGGGGAGTCACTTCACAGGTGGTGAAGCAGGTCTGCAGGTGTCTGTCTTTCTCTCCCCCCTGTCTTCCCCTACTCTCCTCATTTCTGTCTGTCCTATCCAACAACAACGACATCAATAAAAACTACAACAATAAAACAACATGGGCAACCAAAGGGAATAAATAATTATGAGTCATTTGTTAATAAAAGAGAAAGAGAACCAGAGCATTAGGGAGGTGGGAGTAGCACACCCAGTTGAGTACACTTGTCACCATGACCAAGAACCCAGGTTCAAGCCCCTGGTCCCTACCCTAGGGGGGAAGCTTCACAAGTGGTGAAGCAGGCCTGTAGGTGTCTTTCTCTCCCTCTCTATCTTGCCTTCCCCTCTCAATTTCTCTCTGTCCTATCAAATAGTATACAAATAAAAAAAAAAGCAACAAAAGCTTAAAAAAGAGAAGTAACGGGAGTCGGGCTGTAGCGCAGCGGGTTAAGCGCAGGTGGCGCTAAGCTCAAGGACCGGCGTCAGGATTCCGGTTCGAGCCCCCGGCTCCCCACCTGCAGAGGAGTCGCTTCACAGGCGGTGAAGCAGGTCTGCAGGTGTCTGTCTTTCTCTCCCCCTCTCTGTCTTCCCCTCCTCTCTCCATTTCTCTCTGTCCTATCCCACAACAACGACATCAATAATAACTACAACAATTAAAAAAAAAAAAAAAAAAACAAGGGCAACAAAAAGGAATGAATAAATAAAAAAAAAAAGAGAGAGAGAAGTAACCAGAGTATCACTCTGGTACATGTGATGCCAGAGATCAAACTCGGGGTCTCATGCTTGAGAATCGTTATAACACCTCCACTGTGCCACCTCCCAGGGTATTCCAGTGCTAACTTTGTAGACAAATGACAGGAGTCACCACAGCACCATAGTGACTTATCTCGGTGTTACGGCATTGCCACACGGTGCCAGGGTTTGAAGCTGGGCCATTTGTATGGCAAAGCTTTACCTACCTGGTGAACTGTCTCTCCAGGGGGCCTAATCTCTTCAGATCTGAAGTCACCAGGCCCACCCACCTTTAATGTCTTTTTTAAATTTATTTATTTATTTATTTATTTATTTGGCACCTCCATGGCCTTGTGCCTATTTTAAGTCCATCACCCAAGGCAGACTTTTTTTTTTACTTTCTTTTTTTTGGTCTCCAGGGTTATTGCTGGGGCTTGATGCTTGCACCACGAATCCACTGCTCCAAGAGGCTATTTTTCCCCCTCTGTTGCCCCTGTTGTGGTTATTATTGTTGTTATAGATGCCATTGTTGTTGGATAGGACAGAGAGAAGCCGAGAGAGGAGGGGAAGACAGAGAAGGGGAGAGAAAGACAGACACCTGCAGACCTGCTTTACCACTTGTGAAGCTCTCCTGCAGGTGGGGAGCCGGGGGATTGAACCGGGATTCTTTTTTTTTTTTAATTTTTTTATATTTATTTATTCTCTTTTGTTGCCTTTGTTTTATTGTTGTCATTGTTGGATAGGACAGAGAGAAATGGAGAGAGGATGGGAAGACAGAGAGGGGGAGAGAAAGATAGACACCTACAGACCTGCTTCACTACCTGTGAGGGGACTCCCCTGCAGGTGGGGAACCAGGGGCTCGAACAGAGATCCTTACGCCGCTCCCTGCGCTTTGTGCCATGTGCGCTTAACCCGCTGTGCTACCACCTGACTCCCACCCAGTTATTTTTTTAATAGAGGCAGAATGTGTGTGGGGGGAGATGGTGGTGCACCAGTTTACATGCACACACTACAGAGATAAGGACCTGAGTTCAAGTCACTGGTCCCTACCTGCAGAAGTAAAGAGCTTTATGAGTGATGAAGCAGGGCTGCAAGTATCTGTCTCTCTTCCTCTCTACCTACCCCTCCTCTCCCAATTTCTGTTTCTATCCAATAGTAAATAAATTAAATTGAAAGAGAGAGAAAGAGAGAGAGGAGAGAGAGAGAGAGAGTGTGTGTGTGTGTGTGTGTGTGTGTGTGTGTGTGTAAAAGAGACCACAGAAAGTGGCCGGGTGGTGACACAACTATTTAAGCATACTTGTTACTTGTTACAATGCATAAGGACCAAGGTTCGAGCCCCTGGTCCCTACCTGCAGGGGGAAAGCTTTGCGAGTGGTGAAGCAAAGCTACAGGTGTGTCTCTGCCCCTCTCCCTTTCTACCTCCCCCTTCCCATTTGATTTCTGACTTTCTCTACCCAATAAATAAATAAAGATAATACAAAATTTCAAAATAAAAATAATGAGGTTATATGGGAAACTGGGGAATATTATGCATGTAGAAACTATTGTATTTACTGTTGAATGTAAAACATTAATTCCCCAATAAAGAAATAAAAATAAAGAAATAAAATAAAAATAAAATAATGAGAAGATACCACAGAACCAAGGCTTCCTTCAGTGAGGTGTGAGTCAGGCTCAAAGCCGGGTCACAGATAGCAAAGCAGTGCGTTATCCAAGTGAGCAGTTTCTCTGGCCCACTTATTTTATTTTCTTTTTAAATCTTTATTTATTTATTGGATAGTGACAGCCAAGAATTGAGAGGTAAGGGGGACGGACACAGAGAGAAACACCTGCAGCCCCCTTCACCACTTGCAAAGATTTCCCCTTGCAGCCTGGGTCCTTGAGATGTACGCTCAACCAGGTGCACCACCACCCGGCCCCCACTTTTTTTTTTTATTTTTTAATAATTTTCTTCTTTTTAAAAAACATTTATTTATTTATTCCCTTTTGTTGCCCTTGTTTTATTGTAGTAGTTATTATTGTTGTTGTTATTGATGTCTTCGTTGTTGGATAGGACAGAGAGAAATGGAGAGGGGACGGGGAGACAGAGAAGGGGAGAGAAAGATAGACAACTGCAGACCTTCACCGCCTTTGAATCAACTCCCCTGCATGTGGGGAGCCGGGGGCTTGAACCGGGATCCTTACACAGGTCCTTGCGCTTTGCGCCTCCTGTGCTTAACCACTGAGCCACCTCCTGACTTCTGAGAGACTTTTTTTTTAAAGGATGTATTTATTTATTCATGAGAAAGATAGAAAGAGAGAGAAAAAGAATCAGATATCACCCTGGTACATGTGCTGCCAGGAACTGAACTTGGAATCTCATGGTTGAAAATCCAATACTTTTTAAGAGCATGTGGCACAAAGCGCAAGGACCGGCTCAAGGATCCTGGTTCGAGCCCCCAGCTCCCCACCTGCAGAGGAGTCACTTCACAGGCGGTGAAGCGGGTCTGCAGGTGTCTATCTTTCTCTCTCCTTCTCTGTCTTCCCCTCCTCTCTCCATTTCTCTCTGTCCTATCCAACAACGACGACATCACTGAAAGATTTATTTATTAATGGGGAGGAGGGAGGAACCAAAATATCGCTCTGACATATGATGCTGGTAATCAAACTTGGACCTTATTTGTGAGAGCCCATTGTTTTTACTACTGTGCCACTTCCTAGGCTGATAAGCACTTTAAAATATATACATTTAGGGAGCTGGGTGGTAGCGCAGCAGGTTAAGTGAAGTTGGCACAAAGCACAAAGACCAGCGTAAGGATCCCAGTTCAAGCCCCTGGATCCCCACCTACAGGGGAGTCACTTCACAGGCGGTGAAGCAGGTCTGCAGGTGTCTATCTTTCTCTCCCCCTCTCTGTCTTCCCCTCCTCTCTCCATTACTCTCTATCCTATCCAACAACGAAGATATCAATAACAACAATAATAACTACAACAATAAAAACAACAAGGGAAACAAAAGGTATAAATAAATATTAAATATATATATACACATTTAGGGAGTTGGGTGGTAGTGCAGCGGGTTAAGCGCAAGGACCAGCTCAAGGATCCCGGTTGGAGCCCCTGGCTCCCTACCTTCAGAGGCGTCGCTTCACAGGTGGTGAAGCAGGCCTGCAGGTGTCTATCTTTCTCTCCCTCTCTGTCTTTGCTTCCTCTCTCCATTTCTCTCTGTCCTATCCAACAACAATAACAATGGAAAAAATGACCTCCAGGAGCAGTGGATTCATCGTGCAGACACTGAGTCCCAACAATAACTCTGGAGGCAAAGTGTGTATGTGTGTGTGTGTGTGTGTGTGTGTGTGTGTGAGTGAAATGGCACAGTGGGTAAAGTGTTGGTCTCTAAGGCATGAGATCCTGAATCTGATCCTTGGAAATATATGTAACAGAGTGATGCTCTCTCCCTCTTTCTCATAAATACATATTTAATTTTATTTTTTTAATGACAGATATTGATAGACCATGGCCCACTACTCAGCTTTGGTTTATGATGATGCTGGGGTTTAAACCTATGGCCTCAGAGCCTTAGGACTGAATGCCTTTTTTTTGTTGTTGTTGTTCATTTTTTAAAAAGATTTTATTTATTGATTGATGAGAAAGATAGGAGAGAGAGGAAGAACCAGACATCACCCTGGTACATGTGCTGCCAGGGCTTGAACTCAGGACCTCACACTTGAAGGTCAAGCGCTTTATCCACTGCACCATCTCCTGGACCACGTTGTTGTTAATTTTTTAAAATTTATTTCATTTTTTTTAAATTGTTTTAACCAGAGCACTGCTCAACTCTGGCTTATGGTGGGGCAGTGGATTGAACCTGGGACTTTGGAGCCTCAGGCATGAGAGTCTATTTGCGTAACTATTATGCTATCTACACCTGCCCTCATGAATGCCTTTTTACTGTCCATTTTGCTGTCTCCGCAGCCCAAATAAATACATTTTCAATTAAAAAAGTCTTTTGAGAAACATGAAAAAATGCTCCAAGTCTCTGATTGTCAGAGAAATGCAAATAAAGACAACAACAAGATACCACTTCACTCCTGTGAGAATGTCATACATCAGAAAAGATAACAGCAGCAAATGCTGGAGAGGGTGTGGGGTCAAAGGAACCCTCCTACACTGTTGGTGGGAATGTAAATTGGTCCAACCTCTGTGGAGAACAGTCTGGAGAACTCTCAGAAGGCTAGAAATGGACCCTGCAATTCCTCTCCTGGGGATATATCCTAAGGAACCCAACATATCCATCCAAAAAGATCTGTGTACACATATGTTCTGGGCAGCACAATTTGTAATAGCCAAAACCTGGAAGCAACCCAGGTGTCCAACAACAGATGAGTGGCTGAGCAAGTGGTGGTATATATACACAATGGAATACTACTCAGCTGTAAAAAATGGTGACTACCATTTTCAGCCGATCTTGGATGGACCTTGAAAAATTCATGTTACGTGAAATAAGTCAGAACCAGAAGGATGAATATGGGATGATCTCACTCAGGCAGAAGTTGAAAAACAAGATCAGAGGGAGTCGGGCTGTAGAGCAGAGGGTTAAGCGCAGGTGGCGCAAAGCACAAGGACCGGCATAAGGATCCCGGTTCAAGCCCTGGCTCCCCACCTGCAGGGGAGTTGCTTCACAGGCGGTGAAGCAGGTCTGCAGGTGTCTATCTTTCTCTCCTCCTCTCTGTCTTCCCCTCCTCTCTCCATTTCTCTCTGTCCTATCCAACAACAACAACAATAATTACTACAAAAATAAAACAACAAGGGCAACAAAGGAAATAAATAAATAAATAAATAAAAACAAGATCAGAAACGAAAACACAAGTAGAACCTGAAATGGAATTGGCATATCGCACCAAAGTAAAAGACTCTGGGGTGGGAGTGGTGGGTGGGGAGAATACAGGTCCATGAAGGATGATAAATGACATAGTGGGGGTTGTATTGTTAAATGGGAAACTGAGGAATGTTATGCATGTACAAACTATTGTATTTACTGTTGAATGTAAAACATTAATTCCCCAATAAAGAAATAAAAAAATAAAAATTAAAAAATTTTAAATCTTTTAAATATATATATGTATATTTCAGATTTTGTTTATTAATGAGAAATATAAAGAGGAGAGGGAGTATGCCGAAATAGCTCAGTTGGGAGAGCGTTAGACTGAAGAGGAGAGGGAAAGAACTAGATATCACCCTGGTACATGTGCTTCTGGGGCTTGAACTCAGGACCTCATGCTTGAGAGTTCAGTGCTTTGTCCACTGAGCCATCTCCGAGACCATTATATATATATATATATATATATATATATATATTTTTTTTTTTTTTTTTTTTTTTTTTTTAAACCAGAGTACTGATCAGCTCTGGCTTATGGTGGTGCAGGGCATTGAACCTGGGACTTTGGAGCCTCAGGCTGTTTGCATAACCATTATGCTATCTGTTCCCACCCAAATATATATATATTCCCTTTTGTTGCCCTTGTTGTTTTATTGTTGTAGTTACTGATGTCATTGTTGTTGAATAGGACAGAGAGAAGAGGGGAAGACAGAGAGGGGGAAAGAAAGACAGACACTTACACACCTGCCTCACCACCAGTGAAACGACTCTCCTGCAAGTGGGGAGCCGGGGGCTCGAACTGGGATCCTTACTCCGATCCTTGCAATAAATATTTTTTAAAATATATTTGTTGGAGTTGGGGAGAAACAAAAATAGATGATGAGATAGAGGGGGGAGAGAGAAAACTGGAGCATCACTCTGACACGTGTGGCATACCTTCCAGGCCACTAATTTAAAGGCTTTCACATTTACCTACTCTCAGCTTCCCAGACAAGGTTCAGACAAACTTCCTGGAGTCATTCAAGTAGTGAGGAATAGAGCTGGAGTTTGAACCCATCCCATGGCCAAGGCCCAGAAAGGGATGATGGATGACTAGTCCAGGGTGACAAAGTGCCAGACCAGAACAGCTCTGATGAGTGGCACGGAGCCAGCTGGGGGCGGGGCTGGGGCGGGGCCAGGGGAGTTTAGTGGCTTCAATTGAGCAGAGGCCAGAGAGGCCTGGAGCAGCATGAGGCTGAGCTGGGGACCAGGGCTGCTCCTCTTGGGAGTGATGGGCCTCATACAGGGTGAGTCATCTGGGTCTGGGGGGCCTGGGGGTGTCAGGTGGTGGGATCCAGGGATTCCCTTCTTCCTCACCGCTCCTGCAGCTGGGGCCTGCACATGGGGGTACAGGAGGAGGACAGGAGTGGGACAGATGGGAAGGTGGGCCTGGCAGCCCATGTCTGAATGGGTCTTGGGTTAGACTGGATTCTCGTCTACATCTGTGAGGGCTGCCATTGTGTCTGTCTGTTTCCCCTTCCCACACCACCCCTGCCCCCACCCCCTTTCTACTTCAGAATAGCCTGAGGTGAATTCTGGGACCCTCTGTCCTATCTCCTGCCTCCTGTATGTGTGTCTTAGTGGCAGGGCAAGAGACCCTTTGGCAAAATCTGGATGTTTCTAGAAAGCCGTCAGTGCAGAGCTGTGGGCTCAGTCTCTCTCAGATCTCCATGGCTGAGGACACGATGAAGCTTCAAGTTCCCCATAGACTGGGGCCACCTCCCTGACTCAGTGGCTTGAACAGGAGTTGGGGGGGCGGGGGGGGTCTGGAGCCTGGAGCAGGCTTGGCCTGGCCCCAGGCTGAACCCCCAGCTCGAGTGCTGAGCACAGCTGAGTGAGAAATAATTAGAGTGTACATTCTGAATGGGAGCCAATAAAAGTGGCTCCTTGACCTCACATAAATATTTTCCTTTTGGGAGGGGCTGGTGAGGTAGCCACAGAGTCACAGCACGGGACTCAGGCCCTAGCCTGCCAGCCAGGCCCCCCAGCACCGGGCCCCAGCTCACCTGGCCTCCCCCTCTCTCTTTCTCCCCACCCCACACCCCCAGGTCTCCAGGCAGCCCAGCGCGGTAAGCACAAGACTGGAGGGCCTGGGCAGGCAGGATGGGGGTCGTAGCCGGCCTTGACACCTCTTTTCACAGTCTGTGGGCAGCGTGGCCCTGGCCCCCCTGAACCCCAAGAGGGCTATACACTGCCCGGTGAATGGCCATGGCAGATCAGCGTGAGGAGGCAGGGGGTCCATGTTTGCAGCGGCTCCCTGGTGGCTGACTCCTGGGTCCTCACTGCAGCCCACTGCTTTGAAAAGTGAGTTGGGGCTGGGTAGGGTGTCTCGCTTTGGGGGTGAGTTCCCCTCAGAATACCAAAGTACCATTTGCTTATTTTATTATTTATTTATTTTACCAGAGAACTGGGTGCTATATTTATTTTATTTTATTATTTTATTTTTTTTCACCACCACTGTTATTGCTGGGGCTCAGTACCTGCAGGACAACTCCACTACTTCCAGTGGCCTTTCAGTTTCTTCCTTTTAAATTTCTTTATCTATTTTCCCTTTTGTTGCCCTTGTTGTTTTTTATTGTTGTTGTAGTTGTTGTTGATGTCATTGTTGGATAGGACAGAGAGAAATGGAGAGAGAAGGGGAAGACAGAGAGGGGAGAGAAAGATAGACACCTGCAGACCTGCTTCACCGCTTGTGAAGCGACTCCCCTGCAGGTGGGGAGCCAGGGGCTCAAACTGGGATCCTTGAGCTGGTCCTTGCATTTTGCACCGCATGTGTTTAACCCACTGCGTTACCGCCCTACTCCCCCCCCCCTTTTTTTTTTTTTTTTTTTTTTTTTTTTTACCAGAGCTCAGCTCTGGGATATGATGGTGAGGGGATTGAATCTGGGACTTTGAAACCTCAGGCACGAGTGTCTTCTTTAAATAATCATTATGCTATCTACCCTCACCCACTAGTTTCTTTTTTCTTTCTTTTTGATAAAGGGTGAGAGGGAGGGAGAAGAAGAGAGACAGAAGGAGACACACCTGAAGCACTGCTCCACTGCATGTGATGCTCACACACACACACACACACACACACACACACACACACACTAAGCAGGTGGGGACCAAGGGCTTGAACCTGGGTTCTTGTGCATGGTGAAGTGTGGAGTGGAGGTAGATAGCATATTGGTTATGCAAAGAGACTCTCATGCCTAAGGCTCCAAAGTCCCAGATTCAGTCCTCACACCACCCTAAGCCAAAGCTGAGTAGTGCTCTGGTAAATGAAGAAAGAAAGAAAGAAAGAAAGAAAGAAAGAAAGAAAGAAAGAAAGAGAAAAAAGAGAGGGAAAAATCTAGTTCATGGTGATGTGTGCACTCCACTGGCCCAGCCCCAGCCCCAGCATGAGTCTATCTCCCTGCCTTTTTTTTATTTAAAGAAATTTACTTATTTTTTAAAAGTATTTATTTATTTATTTCATTTTATTTATTGATTCATGAGAAATGATAGGAGAGAGAGAAAGAACCAGATATCACTCTGGTACCTGTGCTGACGGGGATTGAACTCAGGACCTCATGCTTGGGAGTCCAATGCCTTATTCACTGTGCCACCTCCCAGACCACAGAAATTTACTTTTTTGTTTATTCTTTTAATATTTTTTCATTAAAAATTTTTTTAAAGATTTTATTTATTTATTCATGAGAAAGACAGGAGTGAGAGAAAGAACCAGACATCACTCTGGTACATGTGCTGCCAGGGACTGAACTCCGGACCTCATGCTTGAGAATCCAATGCCTTAGCCACTGCGCCACCTCCCAGACCACTTCTTTTAACTTTTTTTTACTGTATTTATTTATTGGATATAGACAGCCAGGAATTGAGAGGGAAGGGGTGACAGAGGAGGGACACTGTTTCACTACTCCTGAAGCTTTCCCCCTGTAGCTGGGGACTGGGGACTCGAACCTGGGTCCCTGCTCACTGTAACATGTGTGCTCAACCAGGTGTGCTACCATCTGGCCCCAGAATTTACTTGTTTTTAATATTTATTGGGTAGAAATACAGAACTCAAGAGGGAAGGGCGAGATAGGGAGAGAGTAAGAGAGAAACCTGCAGCACTGCTTCAGTGCTTTGGAATTTGGTGGGGGGAACTTGAACCTGTGACCTTGCACATTGCAACATGTGTGTTCAAATGGGCGTGCCACCACCTCAATGCCTTTATTTATTTCTAGAGAGTGGCTTATTGATTTAGGAGAGCTGAGAAAGGAGGGGGGCAGCAACCACAGTATTGCCCTGGCACATGTGGTGCTGGGGGTTGAACTGGGAACCTCACGCTTGAGAGTCCACTGCTTTTTTTGAATTATTATTATTTTATTTTTAACCAGAGCACTGTTCAGCTCTTGCTTATGGTGGTGCGGGGGACTGAACCTGGGACTTTGGAGCCTCAGGCATGAGAGTCTGTTTGCGAGAGTCCACTGTTTTATCCACTGCTCCACCTCCCAGTCAACATCTATTTTTTTTTTTAAAGATTTTATTTCTTGATGAGAAAGATAGGAGGAGAGAGAAAGAACCAGACATCACTCTGGCACATGTGCTGCCTGGGATCAAACTCAGAACCTCATGCTTGAGAATCCAAAGCTTTATCACTGCACCACCTCCTGGACCACAACATCTATTTTTTTTAAAACATTCTTTTTCCTTTTTTGGAGGGTTAATGTTTTCCAGTTGCCAGTAAATACAGTAGTTTGTACATGCATAACATTTCTCAGTTTTCCACATAACAATACAGCCCCCACTAGGCCTTCTGTCATCCTTTTCCAGGACCTGAACCCTGCCCCCCCCAACCATCTATCTATTTTTTAATTTTTCAGTCATCTCCAGAGTTTCATTGCTTCAGGCTGACTCTTTCAGACTGAAAGAGAAAGATGGGGGGGGGCACAGTAGTGTACCAGTTAAGGGCACATAATACTATGCTTAGGGATCCAGGTTCAAGCCCCTGGTCCCCATCTGGGGGGGGGGGGGAGTTGGGGTATGTTTCACCAATAGCAAAGCAGGTCTGCAGGTGTCTTTCTCTCTCGCTCTCCTTCCCTTCATACCCCTTATCAATTTCTCTCTGTAGTATCCAATAAAATGGGGGTGGGGAAAAAGAAAGGTGGTCCAGGAAAGAAAGGAAGGAAGGAAGATGGTCCAGGAAGGGAAGAAAGAAAAAGGAAAGGTAAGAGAAGAAAAGGTGGTTCAGGAGGTGGTGCAGTAGATAAAGCATTGGATTTTCAATCATGAGGTCCCAAGTTCAATCCCTGGCAGCACATGTACCAACTGATGTCTGGTTCTTTCTCTCCTATCTTTCTCATGAATAAATAAATTCTTTAAAAAAAATACAAAGAAAGAAAAGGAAGGGGGAAAAAATGGCTGCCAGAACAGGCACTGAGCCCCAGCAATAACCCTTGAGGCAGAGAGAGACAGACAGACAGACAGACAGAGAGAAAGATAACCACAGCACCAAATTTTCTCCAGTGTGCTGGGAGCTGGACTTGAACCTGGGTTCTGGGTGCCTGTGGGGTGAATCAGCGCTCTGTCCGAGTGAGTAAGGTGGTTGGCCGGCCCTCAAGTTAACCTTCACAACAGCCTTTCCTGTGAGCTTTCAGCAGAAAACAGAGGGACGCTGCCTCAAGTCCTGCCCGGTCTCCCGGTGTCCCTCAGAGCTCAGGGCCTTGTCCCTCCCCTTCCAGGGCAGCGGAGACGGAGGAGCTGGGCTCCTGGTCGGTGGTCCTGGGTTCTTTGCAGCGGGAGGGGCTGAGTGCCGGGGCGCAGGAGCTGGCAGTGTCGGCGCTGCAGCTGCCGCGGGGCTACAGCCACTACAGCCGAGGCTCCGACCTGGCGCTGCTCAGGCTCGCTCGCCCCGCCGGCCGGCCGCCCCTCTGCCTGCCCCTGGCCGCCCACCGCTTCCCCTTCGGCGCCTCCTGCTGGGCCACTGGCTGGGCTCCAGACGCCACTGCCCAAGGTAAGAGCGGGGCGGGGCAAACAGACTCTCATGCCTGAGGATCCGATGCCCCAGGTTCAATCCCCAGCACCACCACAAACCAGGGCTGAGCAGTGCTAGGGAGTAGGAGGGTGGAAACAGGGTGCGGGCACATGTTACAGTACACAAAGGCCCGAGTTCAAGGCCCTGTCCCCCTACCTGCAGGGAGGAAGCTTCATGAGCAGTGAAGCAGGTCTGCAGGTGTCTCTTTGTCTCCCTATCTTCCCCTCTTTTCTCACTTTCTGTCTCTATCCAAATAAATAAATAAATTTATTTAAATAAGAGTATGGGGGTTGGGCGGTAGCGCAGCGGGTTAAGCGCACGTGGCACAAAGCGCAAGGACTGGCACAAGGATTCCGGTTCGAGCCCCCGGCTCCCCACCTGCAGGAGAGTCGCTTTACAGGCGGTGAAGCAGGTCTGCAGGTGTCTGTCTTTCTCTTCCACTCTCTGTCTTCCCCTCCTCTCTCCATTTCTCTCTGTCTTATCCAACGGCGAATGGCATCAACAACAACAATAATAACTACAACAAGGCTACAACAACAAGGGCAACAAAAGGGGGGAAAATGGCCTCCAGGAGCAGTGGATTCATGGTGCAGGCACTGAGCCCAGCAATGACCCTGGAGGGAAAAAAAAAAAAAGAGTAACAGTTGCAGGTATTGAAACCCAGAGTGGCCCTCTGGATATGGGGGTGGCTCAGCCCTCCCCCACCCCCCATTTCTCAGCCGCTCCCCAGGCCCTTCGGAACCTGCGTCTGCGGCTCATCAGTCGCCGCACCTGCAACTGTCTCTACAACCGGCTGCACCAGCGGCCCCTGGCCAGCCCCGCGCGGCCCGGCATGCTGTGCGGGGGTGCCCAGCCCGGGGTGCAGGGGCCGTGCCAGGTCTGTAGGGAGGGAGGTGGGGGTGCTGCGGGGGTGGAGGGGGACGGGCCTTGGGCTAGGAACTGGTCCCATGAACGTCTAGGCAGGGCGGGGAGGGGGGCTGCGGGGCTGGGGCGCAGTGTCTGCTAGTGACCCCGTGACCCCGGCTACAGGGAGATTCCGGGGGCCCCGTGCTGTGCCGCGAGCCCGATGGGCGCTGGGTGCAGGCTGGGATCCTCAGCTTCGCGTCCAGCTGCTCCCAGGAGGACACTCCGGTGCTACTGACCGACATGGCCGCTCACAGCGCCTGGCTGCAGGCCCGGGCCAAGGGGGCGGCCTTCTTGACCCAGAACCCGGGGACCCTGCACATCAGTGACGAGGACAGCTGCGTGGGTATGACAGGGCTGTTGGCGACACCAAGGCTGACATGAGGACTTAGGAGTAGCAGGTGGGAGCCAGAGTGAGACAGATTTCAGTTTGTAACAAGGAACTGATCTGGTCACTGCACATAGGGCTTCACAGCTCCAGGCTTTTTCCAAAAGAAACTGCAGTCTGGAAGGTGGTGCAGTGTTTAGAGCTTTTGACTTAAAAATATGAGGTTCTGAGTCCAATCTGATTCTTTATCTTTTGTTAATAAATAAATCTCATTTAGTTATTCATTGTCATCACTGAGGCCTTACCACCCAGGGCTAAATATAGAGAAAGAGAGAACCAGGGCATCACTCTGGCACATGGGATGCTGGGGATTGAACCCCAAACCTCATGCTTGAATGTTCAACACTATCAGGTGGAGGGTAGATAGCATAATGGTTATGCAAACAGACTCTCCAGCCTGAGGCGCCAAAGACCCAGGTTCTATCCCCCGT
Source organism: Erinaceus europaeus (assembly GCF_950295315.1). Taxonomy (NCBI): domain Eukaryota; kingdom Metazoa; phylum Chordata; class Mammalia; order Eulipotyphla; family Erinaceidae; genus Erinaceus; species Erinaceus europaeus. The sequence goes on along the minus strand of NC_080176.1, from coordinate 19,622,117 downwards.
ACTACCATTAAGTCAAAGCTGAGCAGTGCTCTGGAAGGGGAGAAAAAAGAAAAAAAAAAAAAAAAAGAAAGTTCAACACTGGGAGTCGGGCTGGTTAAGTGCATGTGGCGCAAAGCACCAGGACCGGATCCCGGTTGGAGCCCCCGGCTCCCCACCTGCAGGGGAGTCGCTTCCCAGGCGGTGAAGCAGGTCTGCAGGTGTCTATCTTTCTCTCCTCCTCTCTGTCTTCCCCTCCCTCTCTCCATTTCTCTCTGTCCTATCCAACAACAACATCAATAACAATAAGTACAACAATAAAAAACAACAAGGGCAACCAAAGGGAATAAATAAATATTAAAAAAAGAAAAAAGGATTCTGCTACACTGCTGTTAGAAATGCAAACTAGTGCAGTCCCTTAAAAAGAAAGAAAGCTCAACACTATCCACTGTGCCACCTCCTGGGTCAAATCTAGGCTAAATTTTTCATAGAGAGACACAGAGATAGAGAAAGAGAGAGACAGAGAAACACCATAGTACTGAAGCTTCAATATGGTGGGGGCTGGGCTCAAACTTGGGTCACACACATGACAAAGCAGCACACTATCCAAGTGAGCTGTTTTGCCAGCCTAGTAAATAAACATTAAAATTTCTTTTTAAATTTTGATTTGATTTGATAGGAGAGAAACTGAGAGGAAAAGGGAGAGAGACAGAGACGTGCAGCACTGCTTCACCATTAGTGAAACTTCTATCTTGAAGGAGGGGATTCAGGGCTTGAACCTGGGTCCTTGTGCATGGTACCATGTGCACTTAACTAAGTGCACCACCACCTGGTCCCTAAATAAAATAAATACATAAAAAACTTAAAATGTGAGAGACAAAAGGAGAGAGACACCACAGCGCCAAAGCTCCCTCCGCAGTGGGAACTAGGCTCAAACGTGAGTTGAGTTGAGTGCAAGACCAAGCAGATGTGCTGTTCAGATGAGCTATCTTGCCTAACTTGGGGGCTTTGATAGCCCCTTTCAGCCCCTGTGATGGAAGTAGCTCCACGTGGAGCTGAGAGGACTAGAAGCATCCGGTTTGGAGTTCAGGTATAAAGTGGGATCTCTGAGACAGGGCTGACAGTTTTGGAGGGAAGCTGTGACTTCCCAGAGATCCTGGGCAGGGCAGGGTTTCCCCTCCAAGTTCAGGCACTAAGTGACTAATCTGCAAACTTCCATGCAAAGTCATTCCTGGGACGGAAGCTATGTCTTTTTAATTAATTAATTAATTAATTAATTATTTTGAGAGAGAGATGCAGAGGGAGAGAGGGAGAGAGAGAGAAACACCAGAGCACTGTTCAGCTCTGGCTTATGGTGATGCCGGGGATTAAACATGGGGAGCCTCAGGCATGAGAGTCTGTTTGCATAACCATTATGCTATCTCCCCCACCCGGAAGCTATGTCTTAATGGTAAGAGAAACACCAGCGGGCCAGGAATTCTCAGGGGAATCCAAGTCTGGAGGGGTGCAGACAGGTGGGGGAATAGTGACTAAAACCAAGCTCAGAGTTTGAGACCTAATATCAGGGCTGGAAGCTGAGGCACAGCTTGGGGGGTAGCACAGTGGACAGTGTTGGACTCTCGGGCATGAATTCAGTTCCTGGGGTTGCATGTGTCAGAGTGATGTTTTGGTTCTGGTTCCTCATCAATCAATCAATCAATAAATAAGTAAATCTGCTTTGCCATCTATGTGACCCAGGTTTGCGCCTGGCCCCCACTGCATTAGAGGATGTTTTGGTGATGTGGAAGAAAAGAAGAACAAAGAGAAAGAAAGAAAGAAGGGAGGGAGGGAGGGCCAGAGGGTGGAGCATCAGGTAGAGTAAACATATTATATAGGGTAAGAACCTGGGTTTAAGCCCCCAGTCCCCACCTGCAGGGGAAAGCTTCAGGAGTGGTGAAACAGAGCTGCAGGTGTCCTTCTTTCTCCCTCTCTATCTCCCCTTTCACTTTTTTTTTTTAAGATTTTTTTCCTTATATTTATTTATTTTTCCTTTTTGTTGCCCTTGTTTTTCACTGTTGTTGTAGTTATTATTGATGTCGTCGTTGTTAGATAGGACAGAGAAATGGAAAGAGGAGGGGAAGACAGTGAGGGGGAGAGAAAGACAGACACTGCCTGTGAAGCAATGCCCCTGCAGATGGGAAGCTGGGGGCTTGAACCAGGATTGTCACTCGGGTCCTCGCGCTTTGTGCCACTTGCACTTAACCGGCTGTGCTACCACCCGACTACCCCTTTTACTTTTTAAAATACTTATATTAATTATTGGATAAAGAGAAATTGAGAGAAGGGGAGATAGAAAGGGAAAGAGAGGGAGTCGGGCTGTAGCGCAGCAGGTTAAGCGCAGGTGGTGCTAAGCACAAGGACCAGCATAAGGATCCCGGTTCGAACCCCAGCTCCCCACCTGCAGGGGAGTCGCTTCACAGGCAGTGAAGCAGGTCTGCAGGTGTCTATCTTTCTCTCCTCTTCTCTGTCTTCCCCTCCTCTGTCCATTTCTCTCTGTCCTATCCAACAACAACAACAGCAATAACAACAGCAATGATAAACAACAAGTGCAACAAAAGGGGGAAAATAAGATTTAAAAAAATTTAAAAACTGGGGAAAAAAATAGGGAGACAGAAAGACACCTGCAACCCTGCTTCACCACTTGTGAAACTTTCCCCCTGCAGATGGGAACCAGAGGCTTAAACCTGGGTCCTTGTGCACTGGAATGTGAGCCCTTAACGAGGTGTGCCACCACCTGGCCCCTATTCCCCATCACTCTCAATTTCTCTATCTCGATCCAATAAGTAGATAAATGTAAAAGGAGTCTTTTTGGGAGTCAGGCAGTAGCGCAGCAGGTTAAACACAGGTGGCGCAAAGCGCAAGGACCGTCTCAAGGATCCTGGTTCGAGCCCCAGGCTCCCCACCTGCAGAGGAGTTGCTTCACAGGCGGTGAAGCAGGTCTGCAGGTGTCTGTCCTTCTCCCCCCCTCTGTCTTCCCCTCTCTCTCCATTTCTCTCTGTCCTATCTAACGATGACAACATCAATAAAAACAATAAAAAGGGGAGTCGGGCTGTAGCGCAGCAGGTTAAGCGCAGGTGGTGCTAAGCACAAGGACCCGCATAAGGATCCTGGTTCAAGCCCTGGCTCCCCACCTGCAGGGGTGTCGCTTCACAAGCGGTGAAACAGGTCTTGCAGGTGTCTATCTTTCTCTCCCTCTCTCTGTCTTCCCCCTCCCCTCTCCATTTCTCTCTGTCCTACCCAACAACAATGACAACAATAATAACTACAACAATAAAACAACAAGGGCAACAAAGGGAATAAATAAATAAAAATAAATATATAAAAAAACAATAAAAAGACAACAAGGGCAACAAAAGGGGAAAAAATTAAAAATAAAAATAAATATTTAGAAAAAAAGATTAAAGAAAACATTTTTTTAAAAAAGGAGTCTTTTAAAAATATTTATTTATTCCCTTTTGTTACACTTGTTGTTTTATTGTTGTAGTTATTGATGTCATTGTTGTTGGATAGGACAGCAATAGAGGAGGGGAAGACAGAGAGGGGGGAGAAAGATAGACACCTGCAGACCTGCTTCACCACCTGTGAAACGACTCCCCTGCAGGTGGGAAGCCAGGGACTCGAACCAGGATCCTTCTGCCGGTTATTAAGCTTTGCGCCACGTGCACTTAACCCGCTGCGCTACCGCCCGACTCCCTAAAAGGAATCCTTTAAACACAAGTCCAGGACCCACTTAAGCCCTGGCCTTTGAACAAGCTTGCTACTTGCCTGTCATTACAGTACTAGAAAGTCACTTAGTGGGGCTGGGTCGTGGCCACGAAGGTTGAGCACATACATTACCATGTGCAAAAGACACAGGTTCAAGTCCCCAGTCCCCACCTTCAGGGAGGACACTTCAACAAGCAGTGAAGCATATCTGCAGTTGTCTATCTTTCTCTGTCTCCCCCTCCCCTCTCAATTTCTCTTTTTTAAAATATTTATTTATTTATTTATTCCCTTTTGTTGCCCTTGTTGTTTTATTTTGTCATTGTTGTTGGAAAGGACAGAAATGGAGAGAGGAGGGGGAAGACAGAGAAAGGGAGAGAAAGACAGACACCTGCAGACCTGCTTCACCGCTTGTGAAGTGACTCCACTGCAGGTGGGGAGCTGGGGCTCGAACTGTGATCCTTAAGCCGGTCCTTGTGCTTTGTGCCACCTGCACTTAACCCGCTGTGCTACAGCCCAACTCCCTTAATTTCTCTCTCTTTAATATTTATTTATTTTATTTTTGAGAGAGATGGAGAGAGAGAGAGATACCAGAGCACTGTTCAGCTCTGGATTATGGTGGTTTGGGGGATTGAACCTAGGACTTTGAAGCCCCAGGCATAGAGTCTCTTTGTAGAACCATATGCTATCTCCCCGCCCCCCCTCAAATTCTGTCTTACCAAATAAAATAGGATTAAAAAAAGAAAAAAGAAAAAAGATGACCTTCAGGAACTGTGGATTCATAGTGCCCGCACCAAGCCTCAGTGATAAACCTGGTGGCAATAAATAAATTTTTCACTTAAGCTTCTTCCAATAGCCTTTGGGCACAAGGATAACATATTTTTCACTTAAAAGGCTGTTTTGACAGTAGCACAACAGGTTAAGCGCATATAGTGCCAAGCACAAGGACCAGCACAAGGATAGTGGTTTGAGCCCCCAGCTCCCTACCTGTGGGGGTGGGGTTGGGGGTGGGTTCACTTTGCAAGCCAATAAGCAGGTCTGCAGGTGTCTTTCTCTCCCCCTCTCTATATTCCGCTTCCCTCTCAATTTCTCTCTGACCTATCCAACAACAGCAACAATGGAAAAGAGATGGCCTCCAGGAGCAGAGGATTCACAGTGCAGGCACTGAGCCCCAGTGATAACCCTGGAGGCAAAAAAAAAAGGGGGGGGTCGGGCTGTAGCATAGCGGGTTAAATTTTGTGAAACTCAAGGACCAGCATAAGGATTCTGGTTCCAGCCCCCAGCTCCCACCTGCAGGGGGGGGTCACTTCACAAGTGGTGAAGCAGGTCTGTAGGTGTCTATCTCCCCCACCCCCGGTCTTCCCCCCTCTCCATCTCTCTGTACTATCCAGCAACAACATCAATAAAAATAACCACAACAATGATAAAAACAAGGGCAACAAAAAGGGAAAATAAATATTTTTTTAAAAGGCTGTTTTGAAAGGACAGGAAATAGCTCACCTGATAGGGTACTTGTCTTAGTAAGCATAAAGCCTTAGCCTTAAGAGTTTGAGTCCTAGCACCACATAAGAGTGCCATAGCACTGGGGGAAACTCCAAGGATGATGGAGCAGCACTGTGGTATCTTTCCCTCTCTCTGAATTAAAAACAATAAAATGCTTAGACTGTAGTGGTATCATCACATATGCACATGGCACTAGTATTGAAAGAGAATACATGAGGACCTGGGTTCGAGCTCCCACTTTCCACCTGCAGGGGGGAGGCTTCAGAAGAGGAGAAGCAGTGCTGCAGGTATCTCTCTCATCTCCCCTCCTCTCAGTTTCTCTCATATCAAGTACAGTGAAAGGAAGAAAATGTCTGTTAGGATGGTGGTTTTGTAGTGCAGGCAGGCACCCAGCTCAGGCAATAACCCTGGTGGCAAAAAAAAAAAAAGAAAAAAGAAAGAAAGAAAAGAAAAAGCAAAGATGATTTTGAGGACTTGATAGGATGCGGGGAGCATGTGGCCCAGGGCCTGGCAGGTGAGCACTGGGCAAGGACTCAGCTGGCATCATCTCTTCCAGCCTGTGGCTCCTTGAGAGGGGAAGGTCCCCAGGCAGGAGCCCCCTCCCCGTGGCCCTGGGACGCCCTGTTGAAGCACCGGGGGCAGCTGGTTTGCGGCGGGGTCCTAGTGTCGGAGGAGGTGGTGCTGAGTGCGGCCCACTGCTTCATCGGGTGAGTCCCTCTGCCCAGAGCCCCCAGCCCTGCCCCCCCCCCCCCACCTGGCCTCAGCCCTGCCTCCACAGGCGCCAGGCCCCGGAGGAGTGGAGCGTCTGGCTGGGCCTCGGAGTGGAGGAGCGCGGCCTGAAGCAACTCACCCTCCACGGAGCCTACACGCACCCAGAGGGGGGCTACGACCTGGCGCTGCTGCTGCTGGCGCGGCCCGTGACCCTGGGCCCCCAGCTGCGGCCGCTCTGCCTGCCCTACGCCGACCAGCGCCTGCCCACCGGGAAGCGAGGCTGGGCCCTGGGGCTGGCGCGCCCTGAAGACCCTGGGCTCCCCCGGACCGTGCCTGTGACCCTCCTGGGGCCCGAGGACTGCAGTCAGCTGCACACAACTCTGGGAGGAGGCCGCACCCCGCTCCCACCCGGGATGGTCTGCACCAGCGTGGTGGGCGAGCCACCGCCCTGCGAGGTGAGCTCCCCCTGCCCTCACCTTGCACCCCCGCAGACTCCTGCCAGGGCCGCCCCAGGAGCTGCCTTGGAAGAGGTTGTCACCTCCTGCCTGTGCATCCCCCAGGGCCTGTCCGGGGCGCCGCTGGTTCGGGAAGTGGGGGGCACATGGTTCCTGGTGGGGCTGCACAGCTTCGGGGACGTCTGCAGGGGCCCCGCCGGGCCCGCTGTCTTCACGGCGCTCGCCCCCTACGAGGACTGGGTCAGCGGCCTGGACTGGCAGGTCTACTTCGCAGAGGAGCCAGAGCAAGAGCCCGAACCCGAGACCCGAAGCTGCCCGGCCAACATAAGTATGGAGCCCTGGGGCCTCTCGCCGGCACTCCCAGGCCCTTTCTGTTGGGACCCACCTGTGTGGCCGCTGGGGTGGGGTGGTGGGTGGGTCAGAGTCCCAGATGGCTTCTCCCTTCCTGTGACTTGGGCCTCGGCTCTCTTCCCTCCTCTCCCCACACAGGCCGAGCAGCTGGCTGCTGACAGGACGCCCTCCACCCTGCAGGACAGGGAGCCTCACCTGGGGGTTCGCCCCACCCCACTCTGGCCACAGGGTCCCCCATCTGCACACACACACCATGCCCCCACCCCACCCCTGATACACACACATACCCCATACCTATCCAGTAACACACCAGGCCTGCTGTTTTGAAAATGTTTTTATGGGGGGAGCATTTTTTTTTAACTTAAATAAATTGTTACAAAATAGACTTTAGAAAATAAGTTACAAATTGTAGCAAAAGGCTCCCCCTCACAGGCAGCACCCCACCCCACCCCACCCCAGGCCTCTGAATCTGCCTCTCCCTCCCTGGTGGGGTCATCCAATCACCAGGAACATTGGCTGGTCCTGGGAACACTGGGTGGGTGGGTGGGGGGGGGATCCATAGGAGGATCTCCTAGTCCCTGCCTCCCAGGGAAAGAAGCCAGATCTGGGTCCTTTCTCAGGGGGAGTAGGGAGAAGGGACTGCCCAGACTACTCCTGAGACTCTGCGGGCCCCACATTCTGATCTTTGGAGACTTGAAGCTCAGAGGGAGAAGCTGAGGTCTGCAGGCCACTGGGGTGAAGGTTCCAGGTGTGGAGGCGTGGAGGGGGGTGGAGGGGTCAACGCCAAGGCCCCTCTGCCCGACGACGCTGGTGCCTTTGGGGCTCCTAGGTGGGGGAGGAGGAGAGAGAGAGGTTACTTAGTGAGGGGGCAAACCCCTATTAGCTCTGCATCCGCAGGTCCCAACCCCCACACTTTTGTGGCCCCAGAGACCTGTAAAAGGACCTAGTGACACCCCAATTCTGGAGCAGGCTTAAATACTGGGTTGTCAAAAAAAGACGTGACATTTTTCTGTTTGTCACTAACACTTAACACTTGCGGCCCTGTTCACCACTCATGAAACTTCCCCCCCTGCAGGTGGGAACCAGGGGCTTGACCCTGGGTCCTTTTTGTTGTTGTTGTTATTGATGTTGTTGTTGTTGGATAGGACAGAGAGAAATGGAGAGAGGAGGGGAAGACAGAGGGGGAGAGAAAGATAGACACCTACAGACCTGCTTCACCGCCTGTGAAGCAACTCCCCTGCAGGTAGGGAGCCGGGGGCTTGAACCAGGATCCTTACACCGGTCCTTGTGCTTAGTGCCATGTGTGCTTAACCCATTGCGCTACCGCTCGATCCCACACCTGGGTCCTTGTACACTGTGAGTGCTTAACAAGCTGCGCCACTGCCTGGCCCTTTTTTTTTTTTTTTTTTTAATTTTAACCAGAGTACTACTCACCTCTGGCTTATGGTGGTGAGGGGGATTGAACCTGGGACTTTTGGAGCCTCAGGCATGAGCCTCTTTGCATGTTCGTTGTTATCTACCCCCCCCCCCCCATCATGGCTTTTCCAACAATTCCATAAAATCTCTCTCTCTCTCTCACACCATACAGTGGGGGGGAGGGAGGAGAGAGAACAGAGGATAGAGAAAAACAGAGCATCACTCTGGCTTGTGTGACATCAGGGGTCCAACTCAGGACCTCATGCTTCAGAAGATAACACTTTATCTGCTGTGCTATCTCCCAGGCCACTATTTATTTACTTATTTAGATACATAGACACAGACCACAACACTGGTCAGCTCTGGTTGCTGGTGGTTCTGAGGATTGAACCTGTGATCTTGGATCCTCAGGCATGAAAGTCCTTTTTTTGTTTTGCCTCCAGGGTTATTGCCAGAGCTGCACCACAAATCCACTGCTCCTGGAGACCATTTTTTCCCCTTTGTTGCCCTTGTTGTTTTATCACTGTATCAGTGGGTTAAGTGCACATGGCACAAAGCGTGAAGACCAGTGTAAGGATCCCGGTTCGAGCCCCTGGCCCCCTACCTGCAGGAGGGTCGCTTCTCTCCTCCTCTCTGTCTCCCCCTCCTCTCTTGATTTCTCTGTGCTATCTAACAACAGCCATGGCAATAATAATAAGTGCAACAAAATGGGAAAAATGGCCTCTAGGAGCAGTGGATTCCTAGTGCAGGCCCTGAGCCCCGTCGAGAACCCTGACATTTATGCTAAAAGCCTTTTAAACCAGGCAGGAGCATAATAGTTATACAAAGAGGCTCGTGTGCCTGAGGCTTCAAAGTCCCAGGTTCAATCCCCTCCCCCCCATAAGCCAGAGCTGAGAAGTGCTGTGGGTAAAAGTATAAATAAGTTTAAGAAAAAAAAAAGAGTCCAGTGGTAGCACAGTGGGTTAAGTACACATGGCATGAAGCACAAGGACCCCTGTAAGGATTCCAACCTACCAGGGCGTGAGGCAGGTCTGCACGTGTCTATCTTTACCTCCTCTCTCCACTTCACTCTGTCCTATCCAACATCAATAACCAGAAATAAATAAATAAATAAATAAATAAATAAATAAATAAATAATACATATATATATAACCAGAGCACTGCTCAGCTGTGGCTTATGGTGGTGCGGAGGATTGAACCTGGGACTTTGGAGCCTCAGGCACAAGAGTCTCTTTGCATAAACATTATGCTACCTACCCACACTTTTTTTTTTTTAATAAAGCCTTAAAAAAAAAAATCAAGGACTCAGGCAGTTGCGCAGTAGGTTAAGCGCAGGTGGCGCAATGCACAAGGAATGGTGTAAAGATCCCAGTTCGAGCCCCCAGCTCCCCACCTGCAGGGGAGTCACTTCACAGGTGGTGAAGCAGGTCTGCAGGTGTCTAACTTTCTCTCCCCGTCTCTGTCTTCCCCTCCTCTCTGTTCTATCCAACAACGACGACATCAGTAACAACGACAACAATAACTACAACAATAAAACAGGGGCGATAAAAGGGAATAAATATATATTTTTTTAAATCAAGATTTATGGGAGCCAGTGAAATAGCTCACAGGGATAGTGCGCTACTTTGCCATGTGTGTGACCCAGGTTCGAGCTTGGTCCCCACTGCACTGAAGGAAGCTTTGGCGCTGTCCTCTCTTTCACACACACTCTGCCTCTACCTGAAAAATAAAAATGTACTTAATGGGGCTGGGTGGTGCAGCACTTGGTGAAGTGCAGTGAAGCGGTACTGTAGGTGTCTCCTCCTCAATCTCTCCCTGTTCTATCAAATAAAATAAAGTTTAAATAAGGAGCTGGATGGTGGCGCACCTGGTTGAGTGCATGTTACAACACTCTAGTACCCAGGTTTGAAGCCCCAGTCCCCACCTGCAGGGGAAAGCTTTGCAAGTAGTAAAGCAGGGCTGCAGGTGTCTCTCTCCCTCTCTATCTTCCCCTTCTCTCTTGATTTCTGACTGTCTCTATCCAATAAATAAAGAAATACCAACAAATCAAAAAAAAAAAACTAATGATAATAAAGTTTAAATAATTTTTAACTTAATTATTAATTAGATACACTGGCATATGCAATGCTGGGGCTTGAACTCAGGAGTTCCTACTTTGAATTCAAGAGCTCTAACTACCTGGATCTTGAAATCTCAAGAAATCATTCCATGAGGGCCAGCCATAGCGCAATGGATTAAGCTCACATGGCGTGAAGCACAAGGACCAGCGTAAGGATCCCAGTTCAAGCCCTGGGCTCCCCACCTGCAGGGGGGTCACTTCACAAGTGGTGAAGCAGGTTTGCAGGTGTCTATCTTTCTCTCCCCGTCTTCCCTATCTCTCTGGATTTCTCTCTGTCCTGTCTAACAACAATAATGATAAACAAGGGCAACAAAAGGGAAAAAAAAATAGCCTCCAGGAACAGTGGGTTCGTAGTGCAGGCACTGAGCCCCCAGTAATAACCCTATAGGCAAAAAAAAAAAAAATCTTTCCTCCTGAGAGGCATCTCCTTAGCTCTTCCAGAAGGTTCCCCCAAGCTGTCCTGCCCTGACAAGTCCTAGTCAAGGGCCTGCGGGATCGGGGAGGGTCCTGGAGAGGGGTGATTCCAGAGGCACTGGCAGGCTAGAGCCTAGGGCCTGCCGCCCTTCTCACCCTCCTCCTCCACAGCAGGGCTGGGTAGAACCGCCTCTCCAGAGACTAGTGAGATAGAAGCAGGGAGATAGGCACTAATGACTGGCTTCAAAGGAACAATTAGCTGTGACTCAGACCTCTGGTTGAAGGTGTGCTGGCAGGGAGGGGGACATGCAGGCGGGAAGGCTGGATGCTAGAGAAAAGAGATAAGGAAGCAGAGACAAGCAGGCTGACTACAGGCCAGGAGGGCCCGCAGTGAGAGCTCACCGGGGAGGGTGCCTGCCCTGCCAAATACAGCCCAGGTTCCAGCCCCAGCACCACATAGGCAGGGAGAGATCTGGTGTTGTGGCATGTCTCTCAAGCTAAAAAAGCAGCCCTGGGAAACTCACCTGGGAAGGCACTTGGTTACTATGGCTGAAACCAAGGTTCATGACTGGGGGGTGGGGAGGGCAGTGCGTGGTGTGTGTGTGTGTGTGTGTGTGTGTGTGTGTGTGTGTGTGTGATACTTCAGTGCTGTGATCCCTCTCCTTTATTTCAATATGAAAATAAAAATCGGCCTGGAGCAGTGAGTGAAGCCCCAGTGATGAGGAAGGAAGAAAAGGAAGGAAGGAAGGAAGGAAGGAAGGATGGGTGGAGCACTGATCCATGAAATCACTCATACATAAAACACTGGCTCTAATTAAAGGTAAAAAAGTAAGCTGCTTGAGAGGTGGTGCAGTGAGTATGGTGCTGGACTCTCCAGCATGAGGTGATAAGTCTGATCCCTGGTAGCACAGGTGTCAGAGTGATGCTCTGGTTTTCTTTCTTGCTATTTTTGCTTGTTTCGTTTTTTTTTTTTCTTAACCAGAGCACTGCTCAGCTCTGGTCTATGGTGGTGCAGGGGATTGAACCTGGGACCTTGTAGCGTCAGGTATGAGAGTCTGTTTGCATAAGCGTTATGCTATCTCCCCCTGCCCTCTTTTTTGCTATTAATAAATCTTTCAGAATTGGAGGGCTGGGCAGTGGTGCCCCGAGTTCAGTGCTCAAGGACCCGGGTTCAGCCACCACTCCTCACACAGAGGGAGGTATCACCAGTGGTGAAGCAGGTCTGCAGGTGTCTGTCTCTCTCTCTCTCTCACTCGCTCTCCCCCTCTCTATCTCCCCTTCTCTTTCAATGTCTCTGTCTCCATAAGAAAATTAAAAGCAAATAACTGTCTGTGTGTGGTGGTGGTGGTGGTCAGAGGAGGTTCCCCCCCAGGCCCCATCATTCCTCATTCCCTGCCTGCCTCTTCCAGCAAAGAGCAGACCTGCTTTTCCTCTGGGATCCTTTCTCCACGGGGCAGACGGTTCCCACCCAGAGACCCAGGCATCCCAAGCAGTTCCTCTTTGGCCGCAGCACAGTAGAGAGCCCAGCCAGTCGTCCTTGCCCGCCACCAGGAGGTCAAATTTCAGCCACTTAGAAAGCATCGTGCTCAAACTAGGCCCCCTTGCCTCAGATGAAGTCCCCACCACCTCCTAGACCTGTCATACCCCTCTCCTCAGCCCTGCCCTGACAGCCTCCTGGGGGCTGGGCTGTGTCCACCCCAGCATGCCCTCTCCCAGTATCCCATGCTCTGTCTACACCCCTTCATGCCCCTGTACCAGAGCTGGCCACCGCCCACTCCTCCTGGTGCTGCTGCTGGTGCTGCAGGAAGCTGAGGCGCCGCCGGAAACGGCGGGGGCAGTGGGGACAGGCCAAGGGCCCCTCCCGGGGAGCGTGGACCCGCCCGTGGCCCTCCAGCCGGGCAGCTGTCCGGAAGCCTTTGCCACAGATGCCGCAGCGGTGGCGCTTCGGGTCGGTGTGGGTCCTGCCGTGGTTCTTCAGGGACAGCAAGTTGGGGAGAAGTTTAGGGCAGAGTGAGCAGGGGTAGAGGCCGGTGGTGTGGGCCTTTTGGTGGTTCAGGAGACTGCCGGCGTGGCGGTAGGAGCGCCCACACTGGCCACAGCGGAACGGCCTCTCCTCGTCTGCGGATATTGGGCCTGGGCCTCTAGGACTGCTCTTGGGGTTCTCTCCTGGGGCTCTGGGGGGCTCAGATGGGTCCTTCTGGGCTTTTTCTTCACTTGGAAGAGCCACCTCACCCTCTGGCTGGGCAGCCGTGGGGCCTTGGGCTTCCTCACTCTGATGGAGGTACTTGGCAGGGACTGGCTGGAAGCTGGTGGGCTCCAGGGGGACCTGGAAGGCCTGGGCAGCCGTGTGAGTGTGGCTCTTAGCAGCTGTGGGGCCTGAACACTCCTGGGAGCAAAGCAGGCAGCAGCGGTGGTCTGTCTTATGGCTGTCATGGCTTTGAGAGTCTCCTGAAGGGCAGGCCGGGCCCCGATGGGTCCAGAAGGCTTGATGCTCCGCCTGGGGCCGGTGGCTGCCGCTACCGTTCTCCAGCTTCTCCACGCGACTTGGAGGCGGTCCAGTGGGCAGGTGGTCGCCAAGGCGGCATGGACTCCTGGGAACATTGTCCCCTAGCTTGGTCAGTACATACCCCCAAGGAAGCTGACCACCACTGTGATTCACTGGTACCGGGTCTCTCTGCCACCCGTCCGATTTCCCCAGGCCACACTCTGCGGGCTGGGTGGCTTCAGGGCCCGGCCTGGTGGCTCCATCTGCCAGCTGATCTACAGATTCAAAGCAGCCCGATCGATCATCCAGTCCCTGGGCATCAGCCGGGGGCCCCTCTGTGCCCCCCTGAGCACTGCCAGCCTGCTCGTGCTCTCGCAGGTGTCGTTCCAGAGATCCCCGGCTGGGGAAACTGCAGCCGCAGAGGGCACAGCGCAGGGCTGCCCGCCGGGACCGGCCTGCTCGCCGCCGCCGCCGGCTCTCTGAGAACGACCGCTGGTCCCTGAGGGCCGCGTGTTTGGCACAGGCCTTGGGACAGGTGGGGCTGCTGTACTGGCTGGGCTCGTGGCTATGCCCGTGGTTCAGGAGGCTGTCCCCATGGTGGTAGGTGTGCTCGCACTGGCTACAGCTGACGGGCCCGTCTTCCCGGGGCAGCTTTTGGGGGCCACCCCCCGCACCCCGATCAGCATGGACCCGCTGGTGGCTGGCCAGCTGCTTTCGCAGGCGGAAGGCCTTCCCGCATTCGGTACAGCGGAAACGCCGGGGGTCTGCGTGGATGCGGCGGTGGTTCTTGAGGGACATGAGGTTGGAGAAGCCTTTGGAGCAGGCCTGGCAGCCAAAGTGGCCCATCTGGTGACTCTGGCGGTGGTTGATGAGGCTGCCTGCGTGCTTGTAGGAGCGGCCACACACCTCACAGTTGAAGGGCCGCTCGGCGCTGGCCTCGCCCTGGAAGTCCTTTTCTGAGTGCTGGTCCATCTCCTCCTCGCTCTTCACTCTGGCCTCCCACACCTCTTCCTTCACCCCCACTTCCTCTTCCAGGGGCTCCATTTTGAGTTCTTCCTGGAGCTTCACGGGCCCGGCCTGCTCCAGTCCCTCCTCTGCAGCATCCTGGGGCTCTGCACTGCCTCCCACCTCTGGGCTGGACCCCACCTGGGGCTCTGAGCCTTTGCAGCGAGGATGGTTCCGCAAGTGGTTGCGGTAGGCAGCCAGGTTGGGGTAGCAGCGGGAGCAGACGGGGCAGGTGAAGGAGCCCGTTTGGTGGATCTTGCGGTGGTTCACCAGACTGCCGCCGTGGCGGTAGGTCTTTCCGCAGAGGTTGCAGCGGAAGGGGCGTGGCTGGGTCTTCAGGGAGGCGTCCTCCCCCTGTGGGCCTAAGCCATCTGCAGGAGTGACGCCACCCGCTCTGTCAGGCTCTGTGTCTGCACTCTGCCCAGCCACAGCGCCCTCTGCGTCCTCGTGGCCATCTCTTGCGGCCAGCCCCACCGTGTCACATGGCCCTCCAGGTGCTGGGGGACTGGGGTTCTTGTCGGTGGTGCTCCCTGAGCTCTGACTCTGGTGGTGGCGCTCCAGGCTGCCCAGGTCATCGTAGGTCTGTCCGCAACAGCCACAGATATGCCCATAGCCTGCGCCGTCCAGTGCCTCCACCTCCCGCTGTAGCTGGTTCAGCAGCTCTGCTTCTGAGAGCGGCAGTGGGGGGCCGTCAGCCGAGGGAACCCCCGCAGTCCCTTCCTCCTCCCCCTCCTCCTCTGAGCCAGCAGAGCTGTGGGCCTGGCGCCGGTGCAGCCTGTATCCAGCCCGCCCGGGGAAGATCATGCCACAGAGACAGCAGAGGAAAGGCTGCACCGAAGCCGCCTCCCCGGGCCTGTGGTTCTGGAAGTGGCTGCGCAGGGCGGGCAGAGAGTCAAACTCCTTCGGGCAGAGGGAGCATTGATAGATGCCTGGGGGGTGGCAGGGCCTGTGGCTCAGCAGGCTGGTGGCATGTGGGAAAGAGTGCCCACAATCAGGACACGTGTGAGAGGCTTCCGTCTGCCAGCCAGCGACACCTTCGCTGGCACGCACAGGAGAGCCCAGCACCGTGGTGGTTGCTTTCTGGGGTTCGTCTTCCGCATTGAGGTCCTCACAGAAATGAGGCCTGTGGCCTTTCTCTTCAGCTGGGCCTCCTGCATCGTGAGGGAAACACGCCTCTTTCCTTCCCGAAACCTCCTCAGTGTTCTTTTTCTCACCCTGGAAACACGTTGCAATGATCTCCAGTCCATGTTTGTGCCTTTCAGACTTGGTCTGGGAACAGTCCCTATCGCCGTCCGTGCTGCCTTTAGCACCAGCTGGAGTCTCTCCTGAGGGGCTTTGGGGGCAGTCCAGGTCCTTGCCTTTCACTAAGCCCTGGGGCCAATGCCCACCTGATGGGCAGGTAGCCTCTGCCCCAGCACCACTGGCCTCGGTGCCCGCCCGCCTCCCATGCCGCCTGTTCCACCGCCGGCTGTGGCGCCGCAGGTGGTTCTTCATGGCCGCCATGGTGTGGAAGTGTTTGGCGCAGGCCCCACAGCTGAAGTCACCTGTCTGGTGTGTCTGCCTGTGGTTGATAAGGCTGCCTGAGTGTCGGTAGCTCTTGCCGCAGTCTCGGCAGGCGAATGCCCGTGGAGGGGACACCCTGTTGTCTGTTCTACCATCAGCCCCCTCCTCGTGGCTCTGGGCGTGACGCTCCAGGCTCTCGGGGTTAGTGAAGTGCGCCCCACACACTCCACATTCATGTGGCTCAGCCCCACCTGCTGTTGGGGAGCTTCCAGTGGTCTCCTCTTTCTGATCCATCTGGGGGGCAGCCTCTGTTCCTGCCGGGTCAGGTGGCAACTCTACCTTGAGGTGGCCAGGGGTGCCCTCAGGCCCTGGGCCCACGCTGGGGCGCTCCACCTTGCAGTGTATCCGCACGTGGTTGCGCAGCGCCATGAGGTTTGGGCACTTGCGGGGACAGAGCGAGCACGGGTACTCCCCGGTCCGGTGGCTGTGGCGGTGGTTCACCAGGCTCCCACGGTGGCGGTAAGCCCGGCCACACTCGTTACACTTGTAGGGCCGGTGGTCCAGTGGGGTAAGAGGGGCTTCTTTCTCTCTGGGGGTGCTCTCGGCCGTGGGAAACAGGGATGGAGGCCCGTCTGGCGCCGGTCGGGGTCTGTGGTGGGCCCGCACGTGGTTCTTGAGAGCTGCGGCATTGAAGAGCTGCTTGGAGCAGACAGAGCAGGGGTAGACGCCGGTCTGGTGGCTCTTGCGGTGGTTGATGAGGCTCCCGGCGTGGCGGTAGGTGCGGCCACAGTCCCCGCAGCGGAAGGGCCGGTACTCCTCCAGGCCAGTGCCATCCAGCTCCCTGGAGCAGTTCAATGTCTGGGCACTGGGGAACTGGTCCCCACTGCTCTCACCCACATGCCCATTATTGGGGGGCAGCCCCGTCTCTTCCCACGGCTGCTCCCCGTCATGGGCTTGCTGGTGCTCCAGGAGCTCTCGGGGCAGCCGGAAGGCACGGGGGCAGCGGGGACACTGGTAAGGCCGGTACTGAGCATGGAGGCGGGAGTGGTTCTTCAGCGCCATGAGGTTAGAGAACTCTTTGAAGCAGATGGCACACGGGTAGACGCCCAGAGTGTGGCTCTGCCGGTGGTTGGTGAGGCTGCCGGCATGCTTGTAAGTCTTGCCACATTGGCCGCACTTGTACCGCCGTTCCTCCTCAGCAGGAGGGGATGGAGTGGGCTCCTGGCCCCCCGTGAAGTTCACGACCGACTCTGCCAAATACTGTTCCAGGTTGCTGAGGAGACTGCTGGCTGGGGTGGGGAGCGATGGGGCCCTGGGGGAGTGGGTGCTGGCTCCCCAGTTCTCTGCGCCCTCCTGGGTCTCTGGTGGGCTGTCCCAGGCTTCTGTCTGTTTGCTGGCTGGATCTTCCCAAGCACCCAGAGCTGCCCCGGAGTCAGGTCTAGTCTCAGAGCTAGAGGTCTCTTCGGCATGCTTCTGGCTCCCCCAGCTGTCCCCATGGCCTAGCCTCTGGTCCCAGGAGCCAGCGGCCACTGTCTCGTCCTGCAGGTTGGAAACAGCTTCCCTGGGCCTTGGGGGCCTGCACCGACGGCGGCCCTCGGGAACATGCATCCTCAGGTGGCTCTTGAGGGCAATGGGGTTGGTGAAGTCCTTGCCGCAGGTGGAGCAGGGGAACTGGCCAGTCTCGTGGGTCCGGCGGTGGTTGACCAGGCTCCCTGGGTGCCGGTAGCCCCGGCCGCACTGCTGGCAGCGGTAGGGCCGAGAGATGGGGTTGGCCTCTTCGCCGTCCCGGCTGGAGGAGGGGTGGAGCAGCTCACAATGCCGAGACAGTTCTGGGAGGCTAGGGAAGTGGCGCTGACAGTCAGAGCAGCTGAAGGAGAGGGGGGAATCCTCCATGGGGCAGTGTGGCCGGAAGCTGGAGGTTCAGGAAGAGTGGACAGGTGGCAGCGGCATCTTCCTCTGGTGGAGGGGCAGTGACCTGTGAAGGGGGGCAGTGGTCAGAGGGATGCCTGAATCAAACTCTGCCTCTTGGCTCTCAAGTCACCAGAGGTCAGCATCCCAGCCCGCCAATTTGCTTAAAGTGGATCTAATCTGGAAGCAGAATCACCTAGAGCCTTTCTGCATACAAGCTCCCCCTACATCTCGCCTCACACAAGTGGGTGTACCCCTAGACCTAACTCACTCCCAGAATCAGAGATAAAATAATAATAATAATAATAAAGGCTAGAAAGAGACAAGCAGCCTCAGACCACAGACTCTGGATCCTATCCTTAAGACCAAAGCCAAAATGGTACTGTCCTAAACTTTTTTTAAATATTTATTTATTTTCCCTTTTGTTGCCCTTGTTTTTCATTGTTGTTATAGTTATTACTGTTGTTGTTGTTACTGATGTCATCATTGTTGGATAGGACAGAGAGAAATGGAGAGAGGATGGGAAGTCAGAGAGTGGGAGAGAAAGACAGACACCTGCAGACCTGCTTCACGGCCTGTGAAGCGACTCCCCTGCAGGTGGGAAGCCGGGGCTCCAACGGGGATCCTGTATAGGTCCTTGCGCTTTGCACCAAGTGCTCTTAACCCTCTGTGCTACCATCTGACTCCCAACTTTGTTTTTAATTATCCTTATTGAGAGGAAGGGGGAGGTAGAGGGAAAGAAACAAGAGAGACACCTGCAGCACTGCTTCACCACTTGCAAAGCTTCCCCTCGGCAGGTAAAGACTGAGGACTTGAACCTGGGTCCTTATGCATTGTAACATACGTGCTCAACCAGGTGCACCACCACCTGGGCCCTTGTCCCACACTCTCTAATTCTACCGAGACACTTCAAATTCTCTCATTCTAAAACAAAGCAGTAGCCAACCTCTCATAATAGCTTTCCTAATACCTTAAATCAGTCCTACCCTTTCTCCTTCACCCCTCAGCTAAACGGTAACCCCGAGGCACTCGGTTGACAGCTGAAGGTCTGAGAGATGAAGAGGTCTCTCTCAGAGAGGGCCGGCTTCTCACCCCCTCCATTCCCATTCAGGGTCATGGGGGTATCTTTTCCCAAAGACCTTCTTGGTCACTTCCTTTCCCTGAGACCAAACTATCTTCTCATCTTGAGAAATTCCAATCCATTTTCTGGTTATTCCGCACCTCGTCCTTTTTTCTTTCTTGAAAGGTTTACTTATTTACGTGTGTGTGTGTGTGTGTGTGTGTGTGTGTGTGTGTGAAGAGCGAGAGCGAGAGAGAACGAGAGCATTAGAGCAGCACTCTGACATACGTGATGCCAAGGATCAAACTCAGGGCCTTAGTGCGGGAGAGTCCGCTGCCTTTATCCGCTGGGCCACTTCCTGGGTCTCACACCTTTTCCTTTCCGGTGCTTCCTCGCTTTGCTGCTTTACCCGCCCCCCCCCCCGCCCCAGTTTCCTCCAGCTCCCCCAACACTGAGGGCAGCGGTGCTTTCCAGCAGGCACTCAGCACAGCACCGAGATGGCTGTCACTCAACCCTCCCAGCCTGCAGCGTCTTTGTTTGCGCGAGGCTGCACCCCGGTCCTCATCGCCTTGGCCAGCTGACTCCCTGCTCCCCCGGGACCTCGATACAACTCCTGCCTGAGCCCCCTCCGTGCCTGCTCCCCGAGTTCTCACCTCACGACACCCCTTTGCTCAAAGTCCCCTCCCCTAACCGGCCCCCCCAGGTCCTCTGACCCCCTGGTCTCCTGAGCTCATTTCCTCCTCGGACCCCTACCTCGCACGGTGGCCCCTCTCGTTCCCGCCGAGGGTGCGTCCGTTGGGGACCGCGGACAAGGGCGCGCCTGCGCACTGGGACCCTCACCCTAACTGCAGTCGCGCGCCCCCAGGGGTGGCTGTGGGGCCTCCCGCGCTCCCACACTCGCACGCTCGATCAAGGGCTCCTGGGAAGCGCGAGGAAGGGGAAGCAGGGAAGGAGGAGAGGGAGAAGGAAAGCGAGAGAGGAAAGTGGAGGCAGCTGACACCAAACAGGAGTCTATGCCCCGATCCGCGGACACTTCCTATTGTTACTAGGAAACAGGAAGTGTCCTGGCCGCAAAAGCTTCCCCGCGAAACCTCCGCTTCGGAGGCACTTCCGGTCACGCCCCCAAGAGTCCGGCTACTAGACACTTCCGGTGCTAGGGGAGGAGTCTCTGAAACCCGCCCCGGCCCCGCCCCAGGAGGGCAACGCAGGGCTTAACAACCTGCCAGCCTTTGCCACACTTCCGGCAAGAGCCGGGAAGGTGGTGCTGGCGCTAAACTTTGCTGGGTGGAGGCAGAAGAGCAACAAGGTGTGTTGCTGGGATAGGATCGCAAGCCACTTACCAAGTGGGAACTTCTCAGCCTTAGGAAGGGGCTGTTGCCTAGGGTGCTGACGACCGCGGCTGCATATTCATTTTTTTTTTTTTAACGATTGATTAATGAGGAAGAGAGCATCAATCCCGCGCATGCGATGCCAGGGATCGAACGCAGGACCTTGAGAGTCTAATACTCTAGCTACTGTGCCACTTGCCGGGCCGCACGCCTTCGTAGTCAGAGGATGCAGTTGCAAGCCTGAGCCTGGTCACCAAGGAAGAACCTGAGATGCCTCCCCCTGCGGAGGTGCAGGGAAGTGGTCCCTCACGGAAGACCCTTGGCCCGGACAAGTGGGGCCAAACTGGAGCTTATCTTTACTCTCTGTGAGTGAAGATTCTAGGCTCACTCTAGGAAAAACATCTGGAAGGGGAGGGCAGGGAGAAGCTGGCCTTCCTGAACAAACTGGGAGGCGCCCTGGGAAGACAACCCCAAGGTGAAGGAGGGTCTGGTTTCTGAAGGGAAGGACTGACCTAAATGTCCAAAGAGAACTGCAGTATTGGTGTGTAACTCCAGATAGTGTTGGATTCTGGCCGAGTTCCATGTGGTCCCAGGAAACAGCTCCTCTGTAATTGACTTGACACAAAAAGAGCAAGCTGGGAAATAGCACAAGGTACAAACCTGAAGCCACCCCAGAGTGGGTGGTGAGGTTTGTACCCCACATGAAGAAGCCAAAATATCTGGTCACGCTGAACAGATTCTTTCTGGGAGCCCTGGGGTGAAACTACACCGTTGGCTACATGTTGCCTGTTGGTACCAGGTATGGGAAGACTGCCTGTCTCTACTCCAGCTTTAAAAAGATCACATAGGAGGCAGAGTGGTGACTCGCCCAGCTGAGTGTTCACATTACCATGCTCAAGTACTTGGGTTCAAGTCCCCAGTCCCCACCTGCAGGGGGGGAATCTTCACAAAAGATAAAGTCGTGGTGCAGGTGTCTGTCTCTCTCCCTATATCCACCTCTTAGTTTATCTCTATCCTGTCAAATAAAAAGGAAAAAGAAAAAAAAAAAAGGAACAATTGGCCACCTGAGCAATAACCCTGGTGGCAAAAAAAAAAAAAAAAAGAAAAAAAGAAAGAAAGAAAAGAAAACATCACCATTCAGTATTATAAAGGGATCACCAAAAAAAAAAAAAAAAAAAAAAAAAAAATCCACCTAAGGCCATACCCATGGCCAACCCAGAGAGTCAAGTCTCCACCTGGAGGCATAGATGTTGCTGTAACCAAAAAGCCCAGAGCCTCCCTTCAGCTCAGAACTGAGAGTGCATGAAGGTGAGTTCTTGGGAGTAGTGCATGAAGGTGAGTTCTTGGGAGTCCTAGAGAGGATGAGAAACCTTCTTGCCACATACAAGGTTTCACTCAGGCTGTGACAGCCCAATAGGCAGAATAGAGAGTTCAATCTACCCACAGAAAAAAAAAAAAAAAAAAAAGCAGGAGTGGGGGGGTTATTGCAGCCCTGGCCTCAGTTCCTTTGGCAACACTTTTCTTTCTTTTTCTTTTTATAATTTTTTAAATATTTATTTTTCCCTTTTGTTGCCCTTGTTTTTTATTGTTGTTGTTGATGTCGTCATTGTTAGATAGGACAGAGAGAAATGGAGAGAGGAGGGAAAGACAGAAGGGGAGAGAAAAAGAGACACCTGCAGACCTGCTTCACCGCCTGTGAAGCGACTCCCCTGAAGGTGTGTGTGGGAGGGCTCAACCGGGATCCTTCCCCCTTCCCCTGGTGCTTGCACTTGGCGCCATATGCGCTTAACCCACTGCATTACTGCCTGACTCTGGGCAACACTTTTCTTGTTACAGATGGGTTCAACTCATTCACTCCTGTCTATGAAAGGAAGTATTTTGGTGGTCTGGGAGGTGACACAGTGGATAGAGTTTTGGAATCTCAAGCATGAAGTACTAAGTTCAGTCCCTGGTATCACATGTGCCAGAGCGATGCTCTGGTTCTCCTCCCTTGTTGCTCACAAATAAATAAATAAACCAAAAAGAAATGTTGTGGGATACAAACAGATTTCTGTATTACAAAGTTTGAGTGTGGCCTTTTGGGCTTTCCACCTTCTGGTTCTTGTTGATCTCACCTTGAGCTTAGATATAGGCAGTACGAGATGAAAGCCTATGAGAGGAGATGTATGAGATAAAAGTATGAGAAGGAGGTCTCTGCAAATGTACACACCTGTCAGAAGAGCTGAGTACACCTACACTGACCAGAAACCTCTGGAACAGCAGAGGGCTAGGCCTCATTCCCCAAACACAGATGCATTATCAGCATCTCCAGACCCCAATAAAAGACAAAGGGAGGGGTCAGGTGGTTCACACTGCTAGAAACACACATTACCATGTGCAAGGACCCAGGTTCAAGCCCTGGATCTTCACCTGAAGAGGGGAAATTTTGCTAGTGGTGGAGCAGTGCTATAGGTGTCTCCTTTTCTCTTTGTCTTTCTCCCTATCTCTTTATCACACTCTACAAATAAATAAAGCCTGGGAAGTGGCTCAGTGGTTAAGGCACTGGACTCTCAGGGGCCGGGTGGTGTCACCCTGGTTGAGCACACATTACAAGGATCTGGGTTCAAGCCCACAGTCCCCACCTATAGGGGGAAGCTTCACAAGTGGTGAAGCAGGGCTGCAGGTGTCTCCCTCACTATCTTCCCCATCCCTCTTGATTTCTGTCTTTATCCAATAAGTAAATTTAAATATATTTAAATAGAGAGACAGACACCTGCAGCCCTGCTCCACCACCTGTGAAGCTTTCCACCTGCAGCAGACCAGGGGCTTGCACACTTTAATGTGAGTGCTTAACCAGGTGCACAGCCGCCTGGCCCTTATAAAATATATATATTAGGGAGTCGGGCTGTAGTACAGCGGGTTAAGCGCAGGTGGCGCAAAGCACAAGGACCGGCATAAGGATCCCAGTTCGAACCCCGGCTCCCCACCTGCAGGGAAGTCGCTTCACAGGCGGTGAAGCAGGTCTGCAGGTGTCTATCTTTCTCTCCTCCTCTCTGTCTTCCCCTCCCTCTCTCCATTTCTCTCTGTCCTATCCAACAACAACAACAATAATAACTACAACAATAAAAGCAACAAGGGCAACAAAAGGGAAAAAATAAAATAAATAAATAAAATAAATATTTTATATATATATATATATATATATTAAAAAGCACTGGATTCTCAAGTATGGAATTCTGAGTTTGATCCTGGCATTGCTGTGCCAGAGTGATGGCCCTGGTTCTCTTGATTCATTTAAATACATAAATCTTCAGTAAGTAAATAAATCCCACCGGGAACAGTGGAGGTCTATAGGCACCAAGCCCCCCCCCCAATAACTCTGGTGTCAAAAAAATGGGGGCCAGTTTATCGCATGCATTGCAGTGCGCAAAGACCCGGGTTCAAGACCCTGGTCCCTACCGCCCCTCCTCCACATACCCAGAGAATATTCCACCTATAAATTGGCACACTCCACCCCCTAATTCTCCAGAGGCAAAAGAACTGATTTTTTAAAAGGTTTTATTTATTTATTTATTAATGAGAAAGATAGAAGAGAGAGAAAGAACCAGACGCCACTCTGGTACATGTGCTGCTGGGGATTGAACTCAGGACCTCATGCTTACGAGTCCAGTGCTTTATCCACTGCACCACCTCCCGGACCACAGAACTGATTTTTTTTTTCCCCACCTAGAAAAGAATGTCACTAGCTTTCCTTAATCACCAAACTTTCTTTCCGGCGACAAGGTTGTCAAATCTCCCTTGGGGCCCCTCTTTCCCTCCCGGTCCCCCGCTTCTTCAAGGGGCCCCGCGGGTGACAGCTTGCCAACTGCCGGCGTATGCGGTCAACCCGCGTCCTCCATTGGAGCCCCCCCTGCAGCCCCGGCTAGATGCTCCATTGCTATCTCGGCCTGGGGGTGCGCGGGCCAGGCCCCCCCACTTCCGCCCGGCGGCCCCGCCCCCGCCCGCCCCCCGCCCCCCGCCCCCCGCTGGGTCCTAGCGCCGGCCCCTCCCTGCAGTGACCCGGCTCTGTCAGTGAGAGGAGCCGCCGCCGGCGCCGGCGAGCCGCCAGGGTCGGCTCAGGTAGGAGAGGCCAGCGCGGAGCCGCAGGGTCCCGGGCGGAAGCAGCCCGCGCGGGCCTCAGTTTCCCCGGGGGTGCCGAGGGCGGATGGGGCCGGCCTGGCGCGAGCGGGCGGGGCGGGCGGAGCGCGGCCCCGGGAGGGCGCGGGCGGGCGCCGGGCCCAGCGGGTCCTAGAACCCGCCGGCTGTCCCCGCGGGCCGGCGGCTGCGGACGCCGGGGCTCGGGCGGCGCGGCCGGCCTCCTGGCGCGGCGGGCCCAGGGGTCCTAGCGCCCGCCATATTGCGGGCTTTTGTCCGGGCCGCCGCGCGGCCCACTGCCTGGAGCCCCCTCCCGGCCCGGCCCGGCCCGGCCCGCCGCCCCGCCCGCCCGCGCGGTCCTAGAGAGCGCCATCTTGCCGGCCTTTGTCCGCGCCCGCCCGTTCGGCCATTCATTCGGCCCTGCTTCCTCCCTTCCACCCTCCGCGCTCTCCCGGGCGGCGTGGCCCCAGGCCCGGCTCCGAGACGGAGGAGGCCGGGGGCCCTGCCCGGCGGGGCTGGAGGCTGCGGGTAGCGCCGTGTCCGCAGCTCTCAGGCCCCCGTGTCCCGCCGGCCCCGAATGCAGCAGAGGCCCCATTTTACTGACGGGGAAACTGAGGCCCAGAGCCCCGTGGGTCCCTCATCCATAAATATATATATATATATTTTGTCATCACCAAAGCACAGCTCTGCTCCGACTTATGGTGGTGCCGGGGATTGAACTTGGGCCCTCTGGGACTGCAGACATGCAAGTTTATTGCGTAAACCGCGGTGTTATTTCCACCCACCCACGTACCTATCTCTGCCGTTCTTATTTCTGAGGGCACTGGGGAAGAAGGAATTTGAAGGATGCAAGATCTTTCCCGTGGGAGAGGACTGCCGAGCAGCAGCTGGGGGAGGGGGCTTTGTATTTATGCCAGAAGTGCATTTATTGGGGGAAGTTTGGCTGTGACTGAAGCTTAGGTTGCTGTCACTCGGGGACATTGCCATTGAAGCTGGAAGAAAACATTGGCGTAGGAAGTGAATCGACCATTTCAGAGACCTTGGAGATGATTTTATTTACTTATTTATTTACCAGAGCACTCCTCAGCTCTGGTTTATGGTGGTACAGGGGGTTGAACACAGAGAAGGTGTAAGAGGAAGGGGAGATAGAGAAGGAGAAAGAAAGACACCTGCAGGACTGCTACACTACTTTTGAAGCTTTACCCCCTGCAGGTCGGGACCAGGGGCTTGAACCCTGGTCCTTACAGTTACTAACATGTACACTCAACTGAGTGACTACCACCCATCCCCCCCACATTTATTTACCTGTGAGAGAGAACCAGCGCATCACTCTGGCATATGAGATGCCAGGGATTTTTTAAATTTTAATTTTTCCTTTTGTTGCCCTTGTTTAACATTGTTGTGGTTACTATTGTTGTTGGATAGAACAGAGAGAAATGGAGAGAGGAGGGGAAGACAGAGGGGGAGAGAAAGATAAACACCTGCAGACCTGCTTAACCTCTTGTGAGGTGACGCCTCTGCAGGTGGGGAGCCCGGGCTCGAACTGGGATTCTTAAAGTGGTCCTTGTGCTTTGCGCCATGTGCACTTAACCTGCTGCGCCATCACCCGACTCCCGCCAGGGATCTTAACTTATCTTTAAATCAGTGCACTGCTCAGCTCTTGTTGATGGTGGTACAAGGGATTGAACCTGGGACCGTTGGAGCTTCAGGCATAAGTAACTTGTCATGATTGAGACAGCTTGATTAGACATTGGGAGAGTGAAGTTCATACAGGGAAAAACAATGGCATCTCTTCCGCCTCACTAGTGGAGTGTCCATATCTAAATTCTCTGGGACTTGATTTGCAGGTCATGGTTGGGGAGGGGGTTGGGGGGGTGGTGTGGCTCTGGAGTAGATTACAGCAGTTGCATTGTGAGGCTGCATCATACCCTATTCCTATGCCAGCGGATGCTGTGGTCTCAGTTGGTCTCTCTCTCTCACTATATATATATATATATATATATATACAGGCTTTTTTCCTTCCCTTTTAACAACTTGGCAGAAACAGAAATCAAGAGGGAAGGGAAATAGAGAGGGAGAGACACTGCAGCACTGTTTCACTGCTTGTGAACTCTTCCCCCTGCAGGTGGGGATGGGGCTCGCTTAAACTGGGATCCTTGGGCATGGACCAGTTAGCATGTGCATTAGCCAGGTGCGCCCCCCAGAAATTTATTTATTTAATTTTTTTTATAGAAGGAGAGAGACACAGATGAGGGACACCTGCAGCACTGTTCCACCAGCTGTGAAACTTCTCTCAGCCAACTTTTTCATTCCTATAAAAAGATAGAAAGGTCGAGACACCACAGCCCCAAACTCCACAGTGTCACTGTGGTACTCCCAGTTGGAACCCAGGCCAGGGGCAAGGGTAGGCACATGCCCTAGCCAGTGAATTATCTCTTTAATTAAAAAAGCAAACAAACAAAAAACTCAGGTTGGGGAGATAACATAATGGTTCTGCAATAGACTCTCATGCCTGAGGCTCGGAGGACCCAGGTTCAATCCCCAAGACTACCATAAGCCAGAGTTGAGCATTAAATAAAATACATTAAAATAAAATACATAAAGCATGCTTTTTTTTTTTTTTTGCTTGTTTTGTTTTTAATCTCTCAAAGCTGAAAAGCTGAGAAAATAACTTAATTGGACTTTCATGTCTGAAGTTCCTGGCTCCATCCTTGGCACTGCATATACTGGAGCGTGCTCAGCATATTCTCCCCACCCCCATCTGCCTCATGTGTAATAGATAAGATTTTAAATCTTTAACGTCTTAAAACATGGGGCATCGGGTGGTAGTGCAGCGGGTTAAGCGCATGTGGCGCAAAGCGTAAGGACCCGTGTAAGGATCCCAGTTTGAGCCCCCGGCTCCCCATCTGTAGGGGAGTCGCTTCACAAGCAGTGAAGCAGGTCTGCAGGTGTCTCTCTTTCTCTCCCCCTCTCTGTCTTCCCCTCCTCTCTCCATTTCTCTCTGTCATATCCAACAACGACATCAATAATAATACAACAATAAAACAACAAGGACAACCAAAGGGAATAAATAAATAAATAAATAAAACACCTTAAAATATGGGGGCCTGAGGAGATAGCATACTGATTCTGCAAAAAGCCTTTCATGTCTGAAGCACCATAGGTCCCAGGTTCAATCCCCAACACCATCATAAGCCAGAACTGAGCAGTGCTTGGCTCCTTGACTTGCTGTGTGTCCTTGGGCCAGTTTTTCCTTTATTGGGACCTTAACTTGCATCTGTGGAGAAGAGATGTAGTGAAAATGCCTCTCTCATAGAAGCTTGTAAATTTAAAGACCTAAAGTTGAAAAAAGCAACGGCTGAGTCTTAAGCACTGAGTGTTGGTTGTAGCGGCTTGGAGTGTGTTTGAAGTACAGATGTCTGAGTCCTCCTCCACATTCCCTGACTGGTGATTCTTATGCAGGTGGTTCTTAGACCTGACCTTGAGAGGCATGGTTGTAGGTACTGGTGGGTGGAAGATTCCTCTTCAAGCAGTCAAGTGAAGAGTGAATAGTGGATTTCTCTTTTCTTTCTTTCTTTCTTTTCTTTTTTTTATTACCATCAAGGTTTTTTCTGGGGCTCACTTGCCAGCATGACTGCTCCTGGCAGCCCTCCACCTTTTTTTTTTCTTTCATTTTATTATATAGGACAAAGAGAATTGAGGAGGGAGGGAAAGATAAACACCTCCAGAACTGCTTCATTGCTTGTGAGGCGACCCCCCTGCGGGTGGGAAACCAGAAGCTCAAGCCAGAATCCTTGTGTGGGTCCTTTTGCTTCATAGAGACAGAGGGAAATGGAAAGGGGAGGGAGAGATGGGGGGGGGGCGGCAGTGACACAGTTAGTTAAATGCACACATTACAATGCACAAGGACCCAGATTCAAGTCCCTGGTCCCCACTGGCAGGGGGGAAGCTTCACTGCTTTACAAGTAGTGAAGCAGGGCTTCAGGTGTCTGTCTGTCTCTCTCCCTCTCTATCACCCCCTTCTCTCTCTCCCTCTCTATCACCCCCTTCCTTCTCAATTTCTGCCTGTCTCTAGCCAATAATAAATAAATACATAAAAATATTCTAGAAGAGAGACATTGACAACATTGCTTAACCATTTATGAAGCTTCTCCCCTACAGGTGGGGACCAGGGGCTTGAATCTGGGTCCATGTGCATGTAACATGTGTTCAACCTGGTATGCCACTACTTGTCCCTCCTCCCTTTTTTATCTCCCCCCACCAGGGTTATCACTGGAACTTCCTGCCTTCATGACTCACCCATTTTGGGGGGAGCATCACTCTGGCATAGGCAGTGCTAGGACTCGAACTTGGAACCTCAGGCTTCCAAGCCCAGGCTCCAGCTGCTGCCCCACCTTCCAGGTTGCAGGCCCTCCACTTTAATGGAGCTTGGCTCTGCTGGGCCCAACCTGCCCTGCCTTGCTCTTTCTTCAGGGAAGTGTCTTAGGAGTGAGTCACCCCCCCCCTTTCTGCTTTCACACCTCAGAAGACTGAGCTTCAGAAGGCAGAACGCACAGACCCTGCCCTCTGAGAGGGAAACAGAAATTGTACTGTGGGTGATCAGTGGTCAAAGCATGATTTGAACTAGAATCACAAGAGTCTGGCAGGACTCAGCAAACTGAGCAAGAGCCCAGCCTCTCTGGACAAGCTGAGCACCTGGATTCAGGTCCCTTGCAGCTGATGGACTGTGGGCCCTTGGTTTGTCATTCGTCTCAGGGAGCTGTGAGAGTATCAGATCTGGTGCCAGCGGCAGCCCTGGAGGTGGTACAGTGGACTCTCAAGCATGAGTTTGACCCTCTGCAGCGCACATGCCAGTGATGCTTTGGTTCTCTCTCTCTTTCCCTCTCCCTCTCCCTCTCCCTCTCCCTCTCCCTCTCCCTCTCCCTCTCCCTCTCCCTCTCCCGCACTCTCTCTCCCTCTCCCTTTTTCTTGCCTCCAGGGTTACCGCTGAGGCTCGGTGCCTACACTATATGAATCCACTGCTCTTTTTTTTTGGATTTGACAGAAATTGAGAGGGGAGGTGAAGATAGAGAGGGAGAGAGAAAGACACCTGCAGATCTGCTTCACCACTTGTGAAATGACGCCTCCCTGCAGGTGCGGAGCCAAGGCTTGAACTGGGATCCTTACACAGGTCCCTGTGCTTCCTACCACGTGCACTTAACCTGGTACACACTGCCTGGCGGTGCCTCTCTCCCTCTCTCTCTCTGACTAATAAATAAAATATTCAAATCAGGCAGCACACTCAGCAGTGTGTGTCTCTGTGAGTGTAATTATGCTGACCTCATTCAGTTCTCGCCCAGCCCTGTGAGATAATGTCTATTCTTACCTTCATTTTTCAAATGAGAAAATAGGTTGTAAGGCACAGATTTCCCCCCCTTAAGCCAGAACACTAGCTCAGCTCTGCTTTATGATAGGGCTGGGGATTGAACCTGGGAGGTCAGAGTCTCAGGCATGAAAGTCCTTTGCATAACCATTATGCCATCTTTGCAGCAAGGATTCAAGAAATAACTGAAGTATGGCCAAGCAGTGGCACACCTGGTTAAGTACACACGTTACAGTGTGCAAGGACCTGAGTTCAAGCCCCTGGTCCCCATATGCAAGGCAAAAGCTTCATGAGTGGTGAAGCAGAGCTGCAGGTGTCTCTCTGTCTTCCCCTCCCCTCTTAATTTCTCTCTGATTGTATCCAAAAATAAATAAATAAAAATGTTTAAATAAATAAAAGTTGTTTAAAAAGAAAGAGAGGGGGTCTGGGTGGTAGCACAGTGGCGCAGGTGACGCAAGCACAGGGACCGACATAAAGATTCCAGTTTGAGCCCCCGGCTCCCCACCTGCAGGGGGGTGGCCTTATAAGCAGTGAAGTGGGTCTGCAGGGCTTTATCTTCCTCTCCCCCTCTCTGTCTTCCCCTCCTCTCTCCATTTCTCTCTGTCCTATCCAACAAGGACAGCAATAACAACAGCAACAATAAACAAGGACAACAAAAGGGAAAAAATAGTCTCCAGGAGCAGTAGATTTGCCCTGGAGGCAAAAAAGGGGGTGTAGATAGCATAATGGTTATGCAAACAGACTGTCATGCCTGAGGCTCCAAAGTCACAGGTTCAATATATGCACCACCAAAAGCAAGAGATGATGTGCTTTGGTAAAAAAAAAAAAAAGAAGAAGAAGAAGAAGACAAAGAAGGGGGTCGGGCAATAGCGCAGCGGGTTAAGTGCACTCGACGCAAAGCACTAGGACCAGTTTAAGGATCCTGGTTCGAGCCCCCCGCTCCCCACCTGCAGGGGAGTCGCTTCACAGGCGGTGAAGCAGGTCTGCAGGTGTCTATGTCTTTCTCTCCCCCTCTCTGTCTTCCCCTCCTCTCTCCATTTCTCTCTGTCCTATACAACAACAATAACTACAACAATAAAACAAGGGCTACAAAAGGGAAAATAAATAAATAAATATTAAAAAGAAATTTTTTTTAAAAAAAGCAAGAAAAAGTAAGAAAGAAGGGAAGTCAGATTCAAGCCCAGGCAGTTGGACTTCAGAGGTGGTGGGCTTTACCAACAAATGCTGTGTTTCTCAGGCACCCATGTCTATGAAAAGGGTATGATAGAACTTTCTGCTCTTAGGCGTGACTTAACACAGGGAAAAAGAACTTAGGAGACGGCCTGCCTGTTATCTAGCAAGTGAGTCTAAGTTATTGTTTTTTTTTTTGTTTGTTTTTTAGTTATTTTTTTTAAATTTCTTTATTGGGGAATTAATGTTTTACATTCAACAGTAAATACAATAGTTTTTACATGCATAACATTCCCCAGTTTCCCATATAGTTATTATTATTATTATTATTTTTTACAGAGGAGCTTTATCAGTCAGATTGCAGAGATGGGGAGAGATAGCACAGTAGTAGCGCATCATCAGACTTGCATGCTGGAGGTCTCAGGTTCAATCCTCAGCACCACTGTATAAGCCATGCTGGAGGTCTCAGGTTCAATCCTCAGCACCACCGTATAGGCTAGAGCTGAGGGCTGTGCTAGTCCCTCTCTATTTCTCTCTCATGAAGATATATTTCTAGATTTTTTTTATATTTTATTTATTTTTTCCCTTTTGTTGCCCTTGTTGTGTTATTGTTGTAGTTATTATTGTTGTTGGATAGGACAGAGAGAAATGGAGAGAGGGAGGGGAAGACAGAGAGGAGGAGAGAAAGATAGACACCTGCAGACCTGCTTCACTGCCTGTGAAGCGACTCCCCTGCAGGTGGGGAGCCGGGGTTTGAACCGGGATCCTTATGCCGGTCTTTGTGCTTTGTGCCACCTGCGCTTAACCCGCTGTACTACAGCCCGACTCCCCTATTTCTAGATTTTAAAAAAAAAATTATATTTATTTATTTATTGTCAGAGCACTGTTCCACTCTGGCTTGTGGTGGTGCAGGGGATTGAAACTGGGACTTAATGAAGCCTCAGGCTTGAGAGTCTGTTTGCATAACCATTATGCTATCTACCCTTGCCCCCCCCCTTTTTTTTTAATTTATGAGGAAGACAAAATCAGAATATTACTCTAAAACATATCAGATCATTTTCAGAATGTCATGCTTGAGAATCTAACATTGTATCCACTGTGTTGCCTGCCAGGCCCTTATATATTTTTATTATTATTATTTTATTTTTAATTTTTAGTGTTGTAGTTATTATTGTTATTGATGTCGTCGTTGTTGGATAGGACAGAGAGAAATGGAGAGAGGCGGGGAAGATAGACACCCACAGACCTGCTTCACCCCCTGTGAAGCAACTCCCCTTCGGGTGGGGAGCCGGGGGCTCGAACCAGAATCCTTATACTGGACCTTGCACTTTGAGCCACCTGCACTTAACCCGCTGCACTGACTCCCTATTTTTATTTTTTATCTTTATTTATTTATTGGATAGAGACAGCCAGAAATAGAGAAGGAAGGGGGTGATAGGGAGAAAGAGTGCAGGGATAGATAGCATAATGGTTATGCAAAAGGTTTTCATGCCTGGGGCTCCAAAGTCCCTTGTTCAATCCCTCGCACCACCCTAAATCAAAGCTGAGCAGTGCTCTGATTTAAAAAAAAAAAAAAAAAAGGAGGGGAAGAGAAAGACAGACAGAGATATCTATACCTGCAACACTGCTTCACCACTCACAAAGCTTTCCCCTTGTAGGTGGGGACTGGGGGCTTGAACTCCAGTCCTTTCACATTATAAAATGTTCGTTCAACCAGGTGCACCACCGAGCCCCTTTTAAAATCTTTTTTTTTTTTTTTTTGCCAACAAGGTTATCACTGGGGCTAGTTGCTGGCACTATGACACTATGAATCCACTATTCCTGGTGGCCTTTTTTTTTTTCCCCTTTCATTCAATAGAACAAAGAAATTGAGAGGGGAGGGAGAAAGATGGACACCTGTAGACCTACTTCGCCGCTTGTGAAGTAACCCCCCTGCAGGTAGGGAGGGGAGGCTTGAACCAGTATCCTTGCACATATCCTTGCACTTAGTACTATGTGTACTTAAACCGTGTGCTACTGCCTAGCCCTCAAGGATATCTTTAGAAACATTAAAAATGAAAAAAAAAGGGGGTCGGGCGGTGGCGCAGTAGGTTAAGCGCATGTGGCGCAAAGCGCAGGGACTGGCGTAAAGATCCCGGTTCGAGCCCCCGGCTCCCCACCTGCAGGGGAGTCGCTTCACAGGCGGTGAAGCAGGTCTGCAGGTGTCTATCTTTCTCTCCCCCTCTCTGTCTTCCCCTCCTCTCTCCATTTCTCTCTGTCCTATCCAACAACGAATTGCGTCAACAAGGGCAATAATAATAACCACAACGAAGCTACAACAAGGGCAACAAAAGGGGGGAAAAAATGGCCTCCAGGAGCGGTGGATTCATGGTGCAGGCACCGAGCCCAGCAATAACCCTGGAGGAGGAAAAAAAAAAAGTGGTCCGGGAGGTGGCACAGTGGCTAAGGCACTAGACTGTCAAGCATGAGGTCTTGAGTTCAATCCCCGCAGTACATATGCCAGAGTGATGTCTGGTTCTTTCTCTCTCTCCTCCTATCTTTCTCATTAATAAATAAATAAATACAATCTTTATAAAAAATGAAAAAAAATCTGGTAGGGTCGGGTGATGGTGCACCTGGCTAAGTGCAGCCCTTACCAGCTCGCCCTGGGGGGCTGCTGTTTCCTCCCAGCATCATAAGTCAGAAATCATCAAAACCCTGAGCTATACCCGTGAGGAAACAGGCCACAAAAGGCATCCTGAAACCCAGGCCTCCTACTTCCTTAGCCTCATTTTCCACCTGGTGCCCCTCCCCTCTGGATATCAATAGCCTTCTCCCCACCCCAGCTGCTCCCAACAGCTACTTCTGAGCGAGCTTTAAGTGGATCGGTCATAATCCTCTTCCCTTCATCCTCCAGGGAGGATGAGCTGGTGTTAAGACTAAGGTCGCCATTAATCCTATTTGCTGACAGCCAGAATCCACAGGCAGCTGGCAGGGAGGGTGTCTGGGCATTGAACTGAGAAATGAGAGGGCCCCAGCTTGAGCCAATGTCCTTGGAGACCAACCAGGAGTAGATACACTGATTGTGACTCTAAAAGAGATTTCTAACCTGTGAGCATGGGAGCTGGGGAGGTAGCTTAGCGTGTGGGAGGTCCTAGATTTGATGCTCAGCAAGGTGGTGCTCTGCTCTCTCAAAACACACACACACACACACACACACACACACACACACACACACACACACACACAATCTCTAACTGTTAGTCATGCCTTCACAGTAACTGTTGGTCATCACCAGGGAGCTATGAGATTTGGAGTACAGCCGCTCCAGAGGGTGGACCAGGATTCCTGTGTTGGGTGGCGTCTCTCACAGCTGTGCGTGGCCAGAGTTCTGTGTCACCACCTGCTGCCTTAGAAGCCAACTGGCCAGAGAGGAGAGACAATTATATAAGCCAGGGACCTGTCCCTGTAGACAAGAGTCGCCACAGACGACCCAGGACTTCCCCCACCTCCCCCTTGGCACCTAGACACCTTCAGGCCAGATCATGTCTCAGTCTTGCATGTTGTCTGCTTTGCCTGGACCTCCCTCCTGGCACCTGGGTTCAAACCCCTGCTTCCCCCTGCAGGTGGGAAGCTGCATGAGTGGTGAAGCAGATCTGCAGGTGTTTATCTTCCTCACTTTCTTTCTTTTTTTTTTTTTTATTTTATTTATTTATTGGCTAGAGACAACCAGAATTCAAGAAGGAAGGGGGAGAGAGAAAGGGAGTGAGACAGAGAGACACCTGCAGCCCCACTTCACCACTTGCAAAGCTTTCCCCCTGCAGGTGGGGACTGGGGGCTTGAACCCTGGTCCTTGCACATTGTAACGTGTGCGCTCAGCCAGGTGCGCCACCACCCGGCCCCTCTGCCTCACTTTCTATCTTTTCCTCTCTTGATTTCTCTGTCCTATCTATTAAGGAAAGAAAAAGAAAAAGAAGAAATGACTGCCAGGAATGATGGATTCACTGTGCAATGAGCCCCAAAGGTAATACTGGCAGAAAAAGAGAGAAAGAGCAGCCCAGGAGGTGGTACAATAGATAAAGTATTCGATCCAGGGCTGGGGAGATAGCATAATGATTACGCAAAAAGCCTTTCATGTCCCTGAGGCACCAAAGGTCCCAGGTTCAATCCCCTGAACTACCGTACACCAGAGCTGAAAGGAGACAAAAACACAGGGCCAGGTGGTGGAGCACCTGGTTAAGCTCACACACTACAGTGTGCAGGACGCAGGTTCAAGCCCCTGGTCCCACCTGCAAGGGGAAAGATTCATGAGTGAAGTGGGGCTATAGGTGTCTCTCTGTCTCTCTCCCTCTCTAGCCCTCCGTCCCCTCTCAATTTCTCTCTGTATTTATCCAGTAAGAAAATGGGGACAGACAGTGGTGCACCTGGTTAAGCACACACATCACAGTGCACAAGGACCCAGGTTCAAGCCCCCGGTCCCCACCCGCAGGGGGAATGCTTCACAAGTGGTGAAGGAGGGCTGCAGGTGTCTCTCTGTCTCTCTCCTTCTCTATCTCCACCTCCCCTCTTAACTTCTCTGTCTCTATCCATTAAAAAAGAAAAGAGAGAGAGAAAAAAACAGACAGACACCACAGCACTAAAGCTTCCATCACTGCAATGGGGACTAGGCTCAAACTTGGGTCATGTGCATGACAAAGCAAGCACACTATCTAAATGAGCTGTCTTGCAAACCCAAGATTGACTGATTGAGCCTATAAGATAATGCCATTAGGGATTCGGGCGGTAGCACAGTGGCTTAAGCGCACGTGGCGTAAAGCGCAAGGACCAGCTTAAGGATCCCGCTTTGAGCCCCTGGCTCCCTACCTGCAGGGGCGGTGAAGCAGGTCTGCAGGTATCTATCTTTCTCTCCCCCTCTGTCTTCCCCTCCTCTCTCCATTTCTGTCTGTCCTATCTAACAACAACATCAGTAACAACAATAATAACTGCAACAACAATAAAAAATAAAAAACAACAGCACTGCTTTACCACTAGTGACGTTATTTTTTTATCCTGCAGGTGGGGACCAGGAGCTTGAACCTAGGTCTTTGCACGTGATAACATATATCCTCAACCAGGTGTGTCATCACCTGGCCCCGATCAGTCCTATGGTTTCTCTTATAAAAATCTTTAAAGGTGGTCAGAATAATAGCTCTCTGTCCGAATGAAAAAGGGACTCAGGAGCTGTGAAATTGCTCATCAGTGAGGCCTGCCTCAAAAGAGCAAAACAAAAACCACCGTTTATTGACACTGACCAAGGCCAGGGCTTCAAACTTAGGGTCTCAAGCATGCAAGTCCTATGTTTTAGCAATAAGTTGTTTTCCAGGGCCCTGTTGGACATTTTGATGACTCCAGGGTCCTCTCTTAATCTTAACCAGAAAAGAAATGAAGTGCAGAGTGTTAGAACCAGGAAAGGTAGGAGGGGAACCAGGAAGGAAGGAAGGGACTGATGGAGGGAGGGAGGGAGGAAGGAAGGAAAGAAAGAAGCTGTATCCTGGACTGGAAATGCAAATAACATAAGCCTGCCTCCTTTGAGGGCTCCGAGTGAGGATATAGGCCTTGGAGCACGTCAGGAGGATGCAACTTTAATCTAAATTTGCTTCTCCTGCAGCTCAGTCCCGCCAGCGACACCATGGAGGTAGAGTCTGCAGAGGCCAAGCCCCCAGCCCTCGGCTACAAGCGCGCGGGCCGCCGCTACAAGTGCCTGTCTTGCACCAAGACATTTCCCAACGCGCCCCGGGCAGCGCGGCACGCCGCCACACACGCGCCCGCAGACGGTGCGGAGCAGGCAGCCGAGGGGACCCCGAAGCCTGAGACAGAGCCTGGGGCGGAGGAAGCAAGCGGGGACAAAGGGTCAGGGACAGCGGCCAAGCCTCGGCCCTTCGCCTGCCCGCTGTGCCCCAAGTCCTACAAGACCGCCCCCGAGCTGCGCAGCCACGGGCGCAGCCACACGGGGGAAAAGCCCTTCCCGTGCCCTGAGTGCGGCCGCCGCTTCATGCAGCCCGTGTGCCTGCGTGTGCACCTGGCCTCGCACGCCGGCGAGCTGCCCTTCCGCTGCACGCACTGCCCCAAGGCCTACGGCGCGCTCTCCAAGCTCAAGATCCACCAGCGCGGCCACACGGGCGAGCGGCCCTACGCCTGCGCGGACTGCGGCAAGAGCTTCGCCGACCCGTCGGTGTTCCGCAAGCACCGGCGCACGCACGCCGGCCTGCGGCCCTACTCCTGCGAGCGCTGCGGGAAGGCCTATGCGGAGCTCAAGGACCTGCGCAACCATGAAAGGTGGGGGCGGGTCCAAGTGGAGAGCCGGCCACTGGGGCCCTGGGTGTGGCTCAAAGAGCCATGAGGTGATATGGGGGTCAGGGCTTCAGGTTGTACCTGCTGGGGACCTTGAGGTGTGCATGGGGCTGGGTCTTGGGTACAGAGGTTTCTTCTGTGGACCCTCTGCCTGAAAGATAGCTTTCAGACTGGGGTAGATAGCATAATGCTTATGCACAGAGACCCTCATGCCTGAGGCTCTAAAGCCCAGGTTCAGTCTCCCGCACCACCATAAGCCAGAGCTGAGCAGTGCTCTGGTTAAAAATATACCTTGGCTGGTACCTGCTGGTACCGCAGCAGGTTAAGTGTATGCGCAAGGACCAGCGGAAGGATCGCGGTTCGAGCCCCCAGCTCCCCACCTGCAGAGGGTTCGCTTCACAGGCAGTAAATCAGGTCTGCAGGTGTCTATCTTTCTCTCACCTCTCTGTCTTCCCCTCCTCTCTACCATTTCTCTCTGTCCTGTCCAACAGTAACGATAAGCAAGGGCAACAAAAGGGAAAAAATGGCCTTCAGAAGTAGTGGATTCGTAGTGCAGGCACCGAGCCCTAGCAATAACTCTGGAGACTATGTATATGTGTATTTTTTAATTTTATTATATAATTAAAAATTTTTTATCTTCATTTACTGGATAGAGACAGAAAGGGATGATATACAGGGAGAGAGACCTGCAGCTCTTGCAAAGCTTTCCCCCTGCAGATGGGGGTTGGGGATTGAACCCAGATCCTTGTGCATTGTAACATGTGTGCTCAACCAGGTGTGCCATCACCCAGCCCCAGGATACCTTTTTTTTTTTTTTGTCTTTTTCCAGGAGATGGTGAGTTTTATTTTGTCTCCTCTGGAGCTTTCTTCTTTTTTTTTTTTCTTTATTTTTACCAGAGCACTGCTCAGCTCTGATTTATGGTGGTATGGGGGATTGAACCTGGGACTTTGGAGCCTCAGACATGAGGGTCCGTTTGCATAACCATTATGCTACCTACCCCCCCATCCCTGCCATCAAGATACCTTTTCTATTAAGAGCAGTAGAGAGAAAGAGTCAGAGCATCACTGTAGTACATGTGTTGCCAGAGATTGAACTCACTATCTTGTGTTTTTTGTTTTTTATTGCAGGGGCTCGGTGCTAGCACTACAAATCCAGTGCTTCTGTGGCCATTTTTTCAATTTTTCTTTGAGAAGGGAGGGGAAGATAGAGCAGAGAGAACAATAGATACCTGCAGACCTGCTTTACCGCTTGTGAGGTGACCCCCCCTACAGGTGGTGAGCCGGTGGCTCAAACGGAGATCTTTGTACAGGTCCTTGCGGTTCATACTATGTCGGCATGCGGTGCACCACTACCCGACCCCCGTAGTGGTTTAGAGTTCAGTGTGTTATCCATTATACCACCTTCTGGACCACTTGGCCTGAAGTTTTCTTTTTTCTTCATTTCTTCGTTTATTGGGTAGAAACAGAAATGGAGAAGGAGTGGTCTGGAACATGGTGCAGTGGATAAAGCGTTGGACTCTCAAGCATGCCGTCCTGAGTTCAGGCCTCAGCAGCATATATACCGGAGTGTTATCTGGGTCTTTATCTCTCTCTTCCTATCCTTCTCATTAGTAAATAAATACATTCTTTTTAAAAAAGAGAAAGAATAGAGAGGGAAAGCAGCGACAAAGTGAGACACCTGCAGCAGTGCTTCACTCTGGGGAAGCTTTCTTCTGGGGGGGGGGGAGATGAGCAGAAGCCGGAAGCCAGTGCTTGAGCATTTGTACTGTGTGTGTTCTACCAGGTGGACCACCACCTGGCCCTTTGGCCTAAAGGATTTTGTCCCCAGGGAGAGCCCTGAGGTTCTTCAAGGCCTAGACTGAGGCTCCCTAGGAGGTGATGAGCCCTAAATGACAGCGTGGCCCTCCCCCCACCTCCCACTCCCATCCTGAGTGCCCTTTTCATGCCCTTTTCATGCGGCCCTTGCACTCCCCTGCAGGTCTCACACCGGCGAGCGCCCTTTCCTCTGCTCAGAGTGCGGGAAGAGCTTCTCCCGCTCCTCCTCGCTCACATGCCACCAGCGCATCCACGCCGCACAGAAGCCCTACCGCTGCCCGGCTTGCGGCAAGGGCTTCACGCAGCTCAGCTCCTACCAGAGCCACGAGCGCACGCACTCGGGCGAGAAGCCCTTCCTGTGCCCGCGCTGCGGCCGCATGTTCTCCGACCCCTCGAGCTTCCGGCGCCACCAGCGGGCCCACGAGGGCGTGAAGCCCTACCGCTGCGAGAAGTGCGGCAAGGACTTCCGGCAGCCGGCCGACCTGGCCATGCACCGGCGGGTGCACACGGGCGACCGGCCCTTCAAGTGCCCGCAGTGCGACAAGACGTTCGTGGCGTCCTGGGACCTCAAGCGCCACGCGCTGGTGCACTCGGGCCAGCGGCCCTTCCGCTGCGAGGAGTGCGGGCGCGCCTTCGCCGAGCGGGCCAGCCTCACCAAACACAGCCGCGTGCACTCGGGCGAGCGCCCCTTCCACTGCGGCGCCTGCGGGAAGTCCTTCGTGGTCTCCTCCAGCCTGAGGAAGCACGAGCGGACCCACCGGAGCAGCGAGGCTGCAAGCGCCCCCCCACAGCAGGAGCTGGTCGTGGGCCTGGCCCTGCCCGTCGCTGTGGCCGGCGAGAGCTCCGTGCCCCCCGAGGCAGGTGCAGGCCTGGGGGAGCCCCCAGCAGGGCTGCTCAGCCTGCCCCCGGATTCAGGCGCCGTGATGGCCACCCAGTGGCAGGTAGTGGGCATGACGGTGGAGCACGTGCCGTGCCAAGATGCTGAGGCTGGGGAGGCCCCTGGCGGCCCCTTGGGGGGTTCTGGTGAGGTGGGGGGTGAGGAGGCAGATGAGAAGCCCCCCCAGTTTGTGTGCCGGGAGTGCAAGGAGAATTTCCCCACACTGACGCTCTTGCGCCGCCACGAGCGCACCCACCCCGAGCTGCGGCCGTTTCCCTGCACCGAGTGCGGGAAGAGCTTCTCGGACCGGGCCGGGCTGCGCAAGCACAGCCGCACGCACAGCTCCGAGCGCCCCTACTCATGCCCGCACTGCCCCAAGGCCTTCCTGAGTGCCAGCGACCTGCGCAAACACGAGCGCACGCACCCTGTGGCTGTTGCGCCCTCCATGGTGGCTCTGCTAGGAATGCCTGAAGAGGGGCCTGCTTGAAGCCAGGCCCCCGCAGTGCTCCCAGGGGCTCATAGCCCGCAGGATGCACCCCAAAACCACAAATCTCCTTTTGCCCCAGCTCAATCAGATCTCTGCCCCTCCCCATGCCTGCCCCCAACTAGCTCACCTTGCCCTTCAAAGAGCTGGAGAGAACTGGGCCTCCTCCAAGCAGCACTCATTAAGCTGTGATCTACTTGGGGGTACCAGGAGTGGAAGCTGGGACATGAGATATGGATTAATGGAGACCCCCTGGATTGGCAACTCATAAACTAGATGGCCTTTGGGTACATTGTTTTCCAAAGTATGTTTCAGCTGGTCTTGTGACAAAGAGTCCCCTAATTCTT
Source organism: Erinaceus europaeus (assembly GCF_950295315.1). Classification (NCBI taxonomy): domain Eukaryota; kingdom Metazoa; phylum Chordata; class Mammalia; order Eulipotyphla; family Erinaceidae; genus Erinaceus; species Erinaceus europaeus. The sequence continues at coordinate 19,581,664 of NC_080176.1, read as the reverse complement.
AGAACTCTTCTTGGACTTTCTTGGTGATCAAAAGAGTTATATAAAAATCATCAAGAATTCCTGAAGTGGACAAGTCACTTGAGCGTGGTGTAGCCCATACTTATTTGACTCTGGAAACCGCTTACTGAGTAGTTGTAGCCTTTCACAGAGAATATATTGGGGTCCAAAATTAGTGTGTTATATACTCCTGTGGCAAATTTAAAAATATTCTTGCAATGGAGAAGCAAGGATTCCATTTATAATAGCAACAGTGACCTGAAATTACAAAGAAATAAACCTCAAAAGGACCATGCCAAACCTGTATGAAGACTTTATGTCTTTCCTGATAAGAGATAGCTAAATCCTTTTCCTTAAAGATTCAAATGAACTGGGTTCCCCCCCACAACTGTATTAAAATACAATTCCTCTCCCATGCAATGAAATTTGAAGCATTCAGTTCTACAGAAACCCCGTCTCCGTTAGCTAGCACTCCCTATTGCTGCCCTGCTGACTCGGTTGATGCCTCTGAATTTGCCTACTTAGCACATTTTATATAAATAGAATCATACATGTGATCTTTTGAAATTCATTTTTTTTTTTAAACCAGAGCACTGCTTAGCTCTGGTTTATGGTGGTACGAGGTATGGAACCTGGGACTTTGGAGCCTCAGGCATGAGAGTCTCTTTGCATAACCATTATGCTACCTACCCTCTGCCTATGTGATCTTTTGTAAATGACTGCTTTAGCATAGCTGTCCTGGAGGTCTAGTCATGTGGTTACTCACCTCAAGACTTGATTCCCTTTCAGTGTCAACTAATATTCCTCTGACTGGGTACTATTACATCTTGTTCATCCCCTCACCGGCTAATGGGCTGTGATTTCAGTTTCTGACTTTTGTTGTGAACAGTGCTATGAATATTCAGTGCACAAGTTTTTGCATATGTATTTGTTTGTCTTGGTTTGCTTGTATATAAATCAAGGAGTGTAATTGCCAGGTCCCACGGCCATTACCTACTGAACTGTGTCAGGAAGTGCTAAATGATCTCCCAAAGCAGTTGGAGCATCTTCTCCGTCAACAGGGAATTCATGGTCCATTGTCTCTGCCCGTTTACCAATAGTCATCTCTCTCGTTATAGACATCCCAGTGGGTGTGAAGTTGTGGTTTTGTTTTGTGTTTTCCTGCTGGCCGGTAAGGCTAAGTATCTTTATCATGTGCTCGCTGGCCACTTCTAGGTCATCTGTGGTCAAAAATATCTATTCAAGCTCTTTACCCGGTTTTTCTGTTTATTTGCTTGTTCGGTTTTGAAACTTGTAAAACTTCTCTCCTGTTATGTGTTATCTTTCTTCCCTTTTTCTTTTTCCCCTACTGGAGCACTGCTCAGCTCTGGCTGTTGGTGGTGTAAGAAACCAAACCTGGGACTGCCTTCCTGCAAGTAAGTCCTACTCACCACCACTGTACTTTTCTCGGTCAGTCTTCATTTATTGCTTTTTTTTTTTTTCCCCTGCATTGCTGGGATCTCACACACATGTGATTTCATCATTCCTGGGCCAGCTGTTTTATTCTTCTGACTTCAGATAGGGAAATAGAGACACCACAGCACCAGAGCTTCTCCCAGAGCTGCGGCACTTCACTATGGTGCTGGGACTCAAGCCCAAGTTGTGCACGTGGCAAGGTGTGTGCCTGACCAGGTGACCTGTCTTCAAGCACTTGTCTTACTTTTTTTTTTTGTAGCTCTTAAGGCACAAAAGTACTTACTTACTTTATTATTATCATTTATTTATTTATTTTATTCAGAGCACTGCTCAGTTTTTGGCTTCAGGGGATGAAATCTGGACTTGGGAGCTTCAGGCATGAAAATCTTATTGCAGAACTGTTCTTTCTCCAGCCCTGAGTTTTAATTTTTAATGAAATCGAATTTTCTGTTTTCTTGCTGTAGTTCGGAGAGCCACAACTCAAGAGAACATTTCCTAGCCCAAAGTCATGAAGATGTCTGTGCTTTCACCTAAGAGCTTTATAGATATTTATGAAGTTTGTAAACAAGTTGAAAGTCTAGAAAAGCTTTCATTTTTACAGTTGTAAAACATTTCTAGTTCCTAGCTCTTTCATTTGGGTCTTTGATCTGTTTTGACTTCTTAGAGATGGTTTCCAGGTAGGGGTGGAATTTCAGTTATGTGCTTGTCGGTGTCCAATTGTCCCAGCACCATTGTCGAAAATCTTTTAAAAAATATTTTATTTATTTATTAATGAGAGGGATAGGAGGAGGGGGAGAGAGAGTGAGGGAGCCAGACATCAGTCTGGTACATGTGCTGCTGGGGATCAAACTCAAGACCTCATGCTTGAGAGTCCAGTCCTTTATCCACTGTGCCACCTCCCGGACCATGACTTTTTTTTTTTTTTAATCTGAGTCCTGCTCAGTTTTTGTTTATAGTGGTGCTGGGATTGAACCTAAAATATCAGAGCCTCAGGCATGAAAGTCTTTTTCTATAACCACTATGCTATCTCCCCAGGCTAAAAAGACTATTCTTTCTCCATTATCTTCACATCCTTGTTGAAAATACTCCCACCAGAGTGCTTGGTACCTGCATGACTCCACTCTGTTCCCAGTGGCATTATTATTATTATTATTATTATTATTATTATTATTGACAAAAAACTGTGACATCTTAGTTACTAAAGGTTTGGATGTGAATTTGAAAATCAAGACCTGTGGGTTTGCCAAGTTGTTTTTCTACTTCAAAATTAGTTTCGTTTTTCTAGGTCCATTACATTTCCATATAAATTTTATCATTAGATGCCAAAAAAAAAAAGAGGGAGAGAAGTGAGCTGGCATTTTGATAGAGCTTGTCTTGAGTCTGTGGATCAATTTGGGGGCTGTTTGTCTTAACAATGTTCTGACCCATCAATGGAATATTTAAAAATGTTATTTATTTAGATTTTTAAAATTTCTTTCAACATTGTTTCATATTTTCAGTGTATAAGTATCACGCTCTTTGTTCTGTTTATATTTAAGTACTTTATTCCTTTTTGTTGCTTTCACAAATGGAAGTTTTCTTTGTTTCATTTTGGCAGGGGGAGGGGGGGCTGGTCATTACTAGTGATATGGAACAATAAATTTTGTACATTATTCTTGTATTCTGCTGAACTGGTTTATTGGGTCTGACATTTATTTATTGATGTGTGGATTCCAAAGGATTCTCTATATACAAGAGTCACGTCATTTGTAAATATACTTTTTTTTTCCTTGCCTAACTGGCCATTTTGAAGAGTCATTTATCTCAATTGCCTCTTTTTTAAAAATTCTTTTATTATTATTTTTTATACCAGAGCACTGCTCAGCTCTGGTGGTGCGGGGGATTGAACCTGGGACCTTGTAGCCTCAGGCATGAGAGTTGTTTGCATATCGCTATGCTATCTTCCCCTACCGTCAATTGCCTCTTTAAGCATTGCCTCTTTGTCAGTGCAAATCTCAGGAATAGACATCCTGATCTGAGAGGAAACTTTCAAAACTTCACTAAGTCTGAGGTTAGCTGAGAGTTTTCAGTGCTCTTTGGTGATTAGTAAATTAACTCTCTGCCAGAGCACTGATTTGACTTGTGCTAAAAATTAAACCTGGGACCTCAGGTCCCTGAGGCATAAAAATCTGTTGTGAGGGAGTTGGGTGGTCCGGTAGCGCAGTGGGTTAAGCGCATGTGGCATAAAGTGCAAGGACAGGCTCAAGGATCCTGGTTCGAGCCCCTGGCTCCCCACCTGCAGAGGAATTGCTTCACAGGCGGTGAAGCAGGTCTGCAGGTGTCTGTCTTTCTCTCCCCCTCAGTCTTCCCCTCCTCTCTCTATTTCTCTCTGTCCTATCCAACAACAACAAGGGCAACAAAAGGGAATAAATAAACATTAAAAAAAATTTTTTTAATTTAAAAAAAAAAAAACTGATGTGATCTCTAGGGTGCAAAGTGCCCTGGGATGTTAATGTTCCACAAAGCAGGAGGTGTTCCCTACTTGTACTGTTCTTACTTGGTGATTTTTGTATTAATAATTAAAGCCTTGGTGATTTATGTATTAGTGACCAAAACCTTGGTGATTTTTGTTTTAATGATCTAAGCCTTATGAGACTATAAAAAATAAATTTCTGGTAGTTGGGTGGCAGCACAGCAGGTTAACCGCTGGTGGTGCAAAGCGCGAGGACTGGCATAAGGATCCCGGTTCGAGCCCCCGGCTCCCCACCTGCAGGGGAGTCGCTTCACAGGCGGTGAAGCAGGTCTGCAGGTGTCTTTCTCTCCTCCTCTCTGTCTTCCCCTCCTCTCTCCATTTCTCTCTGTCCTATCCAACAACAACAACATCAACAATATCTACAAAAATAAAAAACAAGGGTAACAAAAGCGAATAAATAAATACTAAAAATATATATATATATAAAAAAATAAAGTTCTGCCTGATCATGGCAGAGGTGCCTCTCTCCTGCTCCTGAGGCAGTTGACGTGTCTCTCATCTCATTCTTGCCAACGCCCCTCATCTTTGGGGATACCCTAATAACCTGCTGGGGATGGCCCCCTGCAGTAGCGCCAGTACTGAGTCCCAGGAGTAACCCTGGAGAAAAAAAAAATTTAAAAAGACAGAGCTGAACAGACAGAGGGAGTGACACCACAGCCCCTAGTGTGACATGTGCCAGGGACTTGTGAAACTTGTGAAAGCAGGTGCTCTCACAGTCTGGTCTCATTTATTTTTTATTTCCTTTTGTTGCCTTTGTTTTTTATTACTGTAGCTATTATTCTTGTCATTATTATTGGATAGGACAGAGAGAAATGGAGAGAGGAGGGGAAGACAAGAGAGGGGGAGAAAAAGATAGACACCTGCAGACCTGCTTCACCACCTGTGAAACGACTCCCCTGCAAGTGGGGAGCGGTTGGCTCGAACCAGGATCCTTGAGCCCACCCTTGCACTTTGTTCCATGTGCACTTAACCCGCTGTGCTACCACCCGACTCCCCACAAATAGTTCTTTAAACAATATAATTGTGGGGCCGGGTCGTGGCACACTTGATTAAGCGTACATGTTACAGTGTGCAAGGAGCCAGGTTCAAGCCTCCGGTCCCCACCTGCAGGGGAAAAGTTTTGCAAGTGGTGAAGCAGTGCTACAGGTGTCTCTCTCCCTCTCTATCTCCCTCTCCCCTCTTGATTTCTGGCTGTTTCTATCCAATAAGTACAGATAATTAGTACATATATATAATTGAGAGGTGAAAGAGAAAACTGTAGGGGGCTGGGTGGTGGCACACCTGATTAGGTGCATGTAATACCTTGCACAAGGACCCAGGTTCAAACCCCTGGTCTCCACCAGCAGGGGGAAAGCTTCATGAGTCGTGAAGCTGGGCTACAGATCTCTTTTGCTCTCTCCCTCCCCCTTCCCTCTACCTCCTCTCTCGCAATTTCTCTCTGTCCTGTCAAAACAAATAAAGTTAGAAAAATAAGTATTAAGGGACCAAGCAGTGGCGCACCTGCTTAATTACACACACACTACAGTGTACAAGGACCCAGGTTCAAGCCCCCAGTCCCCACCTGCAGAGGGACAGCTTCACAAGTGGTGAAACAGGGCTGCAGGTGTCTCTGTCTCCCTTTATATATATATATATTTTTAAAAATATTTATTCATTTTCCCTTTTGTTGCCCTTGTTTTTTCATTGTTGTTGTAATTGATGTCATCGTTGTTAGATAGGACAGAAAGAAATGGAGAGAGGAGGGGAAGACAGAGGGGGAGAGAAAGAGAGACACCTGCAGACCTGCTTCATCACCTGTGAAGTAACTCCCCTGCAGGTGGGGAGCTGGGGGCTCGAACCAGGATCCTTAGGCCGGTCCTTGCACTTTGCTCCAAGTGTGCTTAACCTGCTGCTCTACCACCTGACTTCTTTTTGTCTCCCTTTCTATCGCCCCCTCCCCTCTCAATTTCTCTCTGTCTCTATCCGATAGTAAATAAATATATATATTAAAAAAAAAGAGATACTTGGAGCACTGCTTCACCACTTCTGAAGCTTCCCACCCTGCAGATGGGAACCAGGTCCATGGTCTGGGAGACAGCGCAGTGGACTCTCAAGCTTGAGGTCCTGAGTTCAATCCCTGGCAGCACATGTACCAGAGTGATGTCTGGTTCTCTCTCTTTCTTCGCCTAGCCCTCTCATTAATAAAAATTAAAAGAAAAAAAAGAAAGCCCAGGTCCTTGTGCACTGTCAGATGCATACTTTACCGCTCCACAACACAGTCTCACACAAATAATTTTTCATAAATACTTGTTTATTAGTGAGAAAAAGGGGAGGAGACAGAACCCGCATCACCATGGCACATGCGCTGTCAGAGATCAAACTGAGGGCGTCATGTGTAAGTCCCATCACTTCATCCAGCGCCGTCACCTGCCTGGCAATGCTTCAGTGCAGGGGCCAGGTGGTGGCTCATCTGGTTGAGTGCACAGGTTTACTGCACAAAGACCCGGGTTCGAACCTCCAGTCCCTACCTGCAGGGGAAAAGCTTTGCAAGTGCAGTGCCGCAAATGTCTCTCTTCTTCTCTCTCTTTCTCTCCTTTCCCTTTCAATTTCTGACTGCCTCTAACAAATAAATAAATATAATAAAAACATTTGTTAAAAAATAAGTAAATAGGGGTCAGGCGGTGGTGCAGCAGGTTAAGCGCAGGTGGCGCGAAGCAGCAAGGACCTGCTCAAGGATCCCGGTTTGAGCCACAGCGCCCCCACCTGGAGGAGAGTCGCTTCACAGGCGGTGAAGCAGGTCTATCTTTCCTCCTCTGTCTTCCCCTCCTCTCCTTCATTTCTGTCCTATTCAACAATGATGACATCAACAACAACAATAACTATAACAATAAAACAAGGGCAACAAAAGGGGAAATTAAAAAATAATTTATTAAAAAAAGAAAAAAAATTAGTTAAATGTACTTATTATCAAATATTTTTATTTATTATTGGATAGAGAGAGAGAAATTGAAAGGGGGGAGATAGAGGGAGAGAGAGACACCTACAGCGCTCCTTCACCACTCATGAAGCTTTCCCCCTGTAGGTGGGGACCTGTGTCATTGTGTTGTAATGTGAGCACTTAACCATGTGGGCTAACGCCTGGCCCCCAATGTATTTTTTTATTATTGTGAAAGGGTATTGAATTTTGTCAAACATGTTTATGTTTTCTGTGACTATTGAGAAGGCTATAAGGTTTTTTATGCTATATTAAAATTTCATATTACATTGATTATATATGTATTAATTTTATTTTTCCCTTTTTTGTCCTTGTTGCTTTATTGTTATAGTTATTACTGATGCCATTGTTGTTGGATAGCACAGAGAGAAATGGAGAGGGGAGAGGAAGACAGAGGGGGAGAGAAAGATAGACACCTGCAGATCTGCTTCACCGCCCGTGAAGTGACTCCCCTGCAGGTGGGGAGCGGGGGGCTCAGCTCGAACCGATATCCTTACACCTAACCCACTATGCTACCGCCTGACTCCTGGGTGTTTTTTTTGTTTGTTTGTTTGTTTGTTTTTCTTTTAACCAAAGCACTGCTCAGTTCTGGCCTATTATGGTGTTGGGGATTGAACCTGGGATGTCTGGTGCCTCAGGCATGAAATTCTGTTGCATACGCCACCTATAGTATCTGTTCCACTGCTCAAAAACATCCCCCTCTGAAAGTGGGGAGCAAGGGCTCAACCCCAGGTGGGTGCGCCACTGACTAGTCCCTTCATATCTCTGTTTATATCTTCAACATCAGCCCCTTGCCAGGAGTGTGTTTTCCAACTTCTCCCACTTGCTAGGTTGTCTTTAGTTCCCTTTTTATTTATGGTTTTTAAAGATATTTTTGTTTGTTTTATTTTTTAATTTAATTTTTAAAGGAAATAAAGATTAAAAAAATTTTTTTTTTAAATCTTTATTTGTTTATTGGAAAGAGACAGCCAGAAATTGAGAGGGAAGGGGGTGATAGAGAGGGAGAGAGACAGAGAGACACCTGCAACCCTGCTTCGTTTGCAAAGCTTTCCCCCTGCAGGTGGGGATTTATTTATTATTGGACAGAGACAGAGAGAAATTGGGGGGTAGAAAGGGGAGAGACAGAGACACCTGCAGCACTGGCTTCACCAGTTCTGAAACTTTCCTCCTGCAGGTGGGGACCATGGGCTTGAACCTGGGTTCTTGTGCACTGTAATGTGTGTGCTTACTCAGATGTGCCACCACCTGGCCCCTAGTTTTCTTTCTTGAATTATTATTATTATTTTTCCTCCAGGGTTATCACTGGGGCTTGGTGCCAGCACTATGAATCCACTGCTCCTAGAGGCCTTTTTTTAAAATACTTATTTATTCCCTTTTGTTGCTCTCGTTTTATTGTTGTAGTTATTATTGATGTCGTCCTTGTTGGATAGGACAGATAGAAATGGAGAGAAGAGGGGAAAACAGAGAAGGGGAGAGAAAGACAGACACCTGCAGACCTGCTTCACCTCTTGTGCAGCGACCCTCCTGTAGTTAGGTAGCCAGGGGCTTGAACTGGGTGGGATCCTTGCACAGGTCCTTGCACTTTGTACTATATGCACTTAATCTGGTGTCCCACCACCGGACCCCCTTATTATTTTGTGTCAATAGATTTAAAAAAAAAAAAAGGAGGGGAAAGACATCACAGCACTGAAGCTTCCCTACCTACCCAGTGCTGTGGAGACCAGGCTTCGACAAGGGTCACAGGATGGCAAAGCAAGCACCGTTTCAGCTATCTTGCCAGCCTGGTTTGCTTTTAATTTTTTTTTTTAAGATTTTATTTATTCATGAAGATGAAAGGAGAGAGAGAGAGAGGCAGTCTGGCAGTAGCCCAGCGGCTTAAGCGCACGTGGCGCAAAGTGCGGGGACCAGCATAAGGATGCTGGTTTGAGCCCCAGGCTCCCCACTTGTAAGGGCGTCACCTCATAGGCGTTGAAGCAGGTCTGCAGGTGTCTATCTTTCTCTCCCCCCCTCTGTCTTCCCCTCCTCTCTGTCCTATCCAACAACAATAACTACAACAATAAATAAATAAAATTTAAAAAAGAGAGAGAGAGAACTAGACATAACTCTGGTACATGTATGTACTGCCGGGGATTGAACTCAGGACCTCATACTTGAGAATCCAACACTTTATCCACTGCGCCACCTCCCGGACCACTTGCTTTTACTTTTAATATTTTATTTCATATAAGATGAAATAGTAAGTTCCACGTGAGAGAAGCCAAGGGGTGCCAGGTGTCGATGCACATGGTAGAGTGCACATGTTACCATGCCCAAAGACTGGGTTTGAGGGCGGGGGAAACAGCATAGTGGTTACGTAAACAGACTCTCAGGCCTGAGGCTCCTAAGTCCCAGGTTCAATCCCCCGCACCACCATAAGCCTGAGCTTAGCAGTGCTCTGGTGTTTCTCTCTCTCTCTCTCTGCATTTCTCTCAAAAAAAATAATAATAATAAAAGAAGTTCTTCACTTCTTATTAAAAAAAAAAAGACTGGGTTTGAACCCTGATTCCCACCTGCAGGGCGGGGGGTAGGGGGAAGCTTCACTATTGATGAAGTAGGTCTGCAAGTGTCTCACTTTTTTTTTTGATTTTTAAAAAAATATTTATTCCCTTTTCTTGCTCTTGTTTTATTTTAATGGTTGTAGTTATTATTGCCATTGTTGTTGGATAGGACAGAGAGAAATGGAGAGAGGAAGGGAAGACAGGGAAAGAGAAAGATAGACACCTGCATTTTATTGGGAGTCAGGCAGTAGCGCAGCAGGTTAAGCGCACGTGGCACAAAGCTCAAGGAACCGTAAGGATCTGGGTTCAAGCCCCCGGCTCCCCACCTGCAGGGGAGTCGCTTCATAAGCGGTAAAGCAGGTCTACAGGTCAATTTCTCTCTGTTTTATCAAATAAAATAAAATTGAAAAAAAGCAGTGTCTGCTGGGAGAGATAACCCTAGTGGCGATTATAACAAAAAGCGAGAATGCTCTGGGACCGGGAATGTGGCAGGTAGTGGCAGGGGCAGCCACTCTGAGGTGAAGCAGTCATTCTGACTCCAGCTATCGGTTGCCGGGGTCCAGCCTCAGCGGGTTCAGGGTCTTCCCAAGGAAAGGCGGTGTCAGTGAGTGAGAGAGAAAATACCAAGGATTGTGAGTACAAGTGCAAGGCAGAATTCTCCCTGCCTGAACATTTATTGCATGGTATTTATATATATATATTTTGTACAATAGTGGGTTACATAAAATTATGCATAATACATTTCAATTAGACATTTTACCATGGTTTGGTAGATTTCGTGATACATTTCAAGGCCATTGTTTTAGTTTCAACAATCGCTGTACTTTTCCCTCTTACAACAGACTGTTTATTCCTATTCTAAGAAAATATTCGATTAGTAAAATGTCATGTTAAAATAATACGTTTAAAGGTGAAAGACATTCCTATCCAGATTAAAAGGTCACAGTAATGTCCACTAAAGCAAGCAAGTTAATGTTTAAGCTGTGTAGATATTTATCTCTATTCATAGTCAAGCAGCCAGTGCTTACGTTTTATTTTCTCGTACCAAGTATTTAAAACTGTTTCCTAATAGCTGACACCAGTCTTCTGCTCTCCAGTGTATCCCCCCCCCCCCCCCCGCACCACCATAAGCCAGAGCTGAACAGTGCTCTGGTTTAAAAAAAATTTTTTTTTTAATTTATTATCGGATACAGACAGAAATTGAGAGGGGTGAGGGAGACAGAGAAGGAGAGAGACACAGAGACACCTGCAGCCCTGCTTCACCTCTTGTGAGGCTTTCCCCCTGCACGTGGGGACCAGGGACTCGAACCCCGGTCCTTGCGCACTGTAATGTGTGCACGTAACCAGGTGCGCCTTCGCCTGTCCCAATTTTTATTCCCCCCTCTTTTTTTTTTAAGCTGATTAGGGATTCATTTCCGATTTCTCTCGGGACACCCTCCCAAAGCATCTAGCGGCATGTAATTTACTGCATGAGATAGATACTGAGTATTCCCAGAATTGTAAAGCTGCTTTAGGAACCTGTCATCACTGTCTTCCAAAACCTTATGGCTTTTAGAGAAGGAACTTTTTTTTTGGGGGGGGGGGGGCAGCGGCCAGGCGGTGAGGCACCGGGTTAAGTGCTCACATTACAGTGTGCATGGACCTGGGTTTCAGCCCCTGGCCCCCACCTGCAAGGGGAAAGCTTCACGAGTGGTGAAGCAGGGCTGCAGGTGTCTCTGTCTCTTTCTCTCTCTCTCTCTCTCTCCCCTTCTCAATTTCTCTCTGTCTCAATCCAATAGTAAATACATATTTTTTTAAAAAAGATTGTATGTTAAAAGAGTGAACTTTTCCAACTTTAGCATTTTGTGTGTTGTGAGTCAGGTGGAAAAAGAGTATTTTGCCCATGGCTCCCTTTAGAGTACTTGAGATGTGTTGACTTCCTGATAGCTAAATGTAAGGTGTCTGCTTGCTCAAGGCACCAAATAAGTTTTATAACTGTACAGATACCATTTTCCTCTGAACAACCATGTAACTATAATTCTGATGAACTTTTTTGTTGCTTTTAAATTTGGGAGGAATTTATATTTGGAAAAGCAGTGAATGTGTTGGGCTATAGATTTAAAGTATTGCCAGTACTACTCAGATTTAAAATAACCTGTAAGGGGCTGGATGGTTTTGCGCACCTGGTTGAGTGACATGCAGCTATGCTCAATGACTTGGTTCAAGAAAGAAAGCAAACCTACCTCATCGCACAGATGTCAGTAGAATACCCTCCCACCATTGAGACATCCAGAAATGTTCCCAATATTGCAGTTATCCTGTTTGAGACAAAATTACCCCACATTAAAAACCATTTGTCAGCCTTGGTTTCTGCCCTTTCCACACATCAGAAAGACCTGGAGCATATTCCAAATTTCATTACTTTTTTTTTTCTCTCAAAGTTTTTTTTTTTTCCTTTTTTTTTTTTTTTTTTTTCTCCTCCAGGGTTATTGCTGGGCTCGGTGCCTGCACCATGAATCCACCGCTCCTGGAGGCCATTTTTTCCCCCCTTTTGTTGCCCTTGTTGTAGCCTCGTTGTGGTTATTATTGCCCTTGTTGACGCAATTCGTTGTTGGATAGGACAGAGAGAAATGGAGAGAGGAGGGGTTAGACAGAGAGGGGGAGAGAAAGATAGACACCTGCAGACCTGCTTCACCGCCTGTGAAGCGACTCCCCTGCAGGTGGGGAGCCGCGGGATTCAGCTGGGATCCTTCCGCGGGTTGTGGCACCACGTGCGCTTAACCCCATTCCTCCGGTGTATTTTTTTAAATTAATTAATTAATTTATTCCCTTTTGTTGCCCTTGTTGTTTTATTGTTGTGGTTATTATTATTGTTGTCGTCGTTGTTGGATAGGACAGAGAGAAATGGAGAAAGGAGGGGAAGACAGAGAGGGGGAGTGAAAGACAGACACCTGCAGACCTGCCTCACCGCCTGTGAAGCGACTCCACCGCAGGTGGGGAGCCAGGGCTCAAACCGGGATCCTTACTCCGGTCTTTGCGCTTTGCGCCACCTGTGCTTAACCACTGCGCTACAGCCTGACTCCCTCCAGTGTATTTTTTAAAATTATTATTATTATTAAAATTTTTTTAAAATTTTTATTTATTTATTCCCTTTTGTTGCCCTTGTTTTATTGTTGTAGTTATTATTGTTATTGATGCCGTCATTGTTGGATAGGACAGAGAGAAATGGAGAGAGGAGGGGAAGACAGAGAGGGGGAGAGAAAGACAGACACCTGCAGACCTGCTTCACCGCCTGTGAAGCGACTCCCCTGCAGGTGGGGAGCCGAGGGCTCGAACCGGGATCCTTACGCCGGTCCTTGTGCTTTGCGCCACGTGCGCTTAACCCGCTGCACCACCGCCCGACTCCCTAAAATTATTATTATTTTTTTATTTTAAATAATTTATTTCTTTATTGGGGAATTAATGTTTTACATTCAACAGTAAATACAATAGTTTGTACATGCATAACATTCCCCAGATTCCCATTTAACAATACAACCCCCACTATGTCATTCATCATCTTTCATGGGCCTGTATTCTCCCCAACCACCCACCCACCCACCCACCCCAGAGTCTTTTACTTTGGAGTAATACTCCAATTCCATTTCAGGTTCGACTTGTGTTTTCTTTTCTAATCTTGTTTTTCAACTTCGGCCTGAGAGTGAGATCATCCCATATTCATCTTTCTGTTTCTGACTTATTTCACTCAACATAATTTTTTCAAGGTCCATCCATAAAATTATTTTTTATTTATTAGATAGAGACGAAAGAAATTGAGAGGGAGGGGAAGTAAAGAGACAGGGAGACACCTGCAGCCCTACTTCAAGACTTGTGAAGTTTTCCTCCTGCAGGTGGGGACCAGGGACTTGAACCTGTGTCCTTGCATACTGTAATGTGTGGGCTTAACCAGGTGCAGCACCATCTGGTCCCTCTTCTGTGTGTTTCTTCCCTGAGGATGAACCCACTGCCCTAGATTTGCCCAGCTCTTAGATTCATTCTTAGTCTATTAGATTTTTTTTTGCTGTTTAAAGAATGGCCACAAGGAGGCGGGAGGTGGCGCACTGCAGTCTCAGGCATGGGGTCCTGAGTGGAGCTCCAGTAGCACATGTGCCTGAAGGGTTGTCATTCCACATGTGAAGTCTCTGGACACAGTCTGAGGTGAAGCATGTTGAGGTGGCAATCGTGTTGGTTAGGTTGTGATCGGCGGATGCAATATTATTTGGTATGGATTGGGAGACGCATACGGGAAAGTGGGCCCTATCCAAGGGTTCCAGGACTGGGGGAAGTAGGGGCTCTATAGTGGAGATGTGAGGTTCCTGCTGTCTTAGGGTTCAAAAAGACAATCGATAGTTAATGTTATCATCACATTATTTGGTAATTGGGTTAACTTTGAAAAGTCCTTTTGTTAGGGTTTGCTGTACAGTATCCAGTATCTTGTATATAGCTATGCTATTAGATGCTTCTAATCTACTTGGTCTAGACTTTTGAGAGAGTCTGCATATCAAATACACAGCCTATATATTAAAAAGATTCAGTTTGTGTTTTGAGAAACTTTGAGACAAACAACTGATTTTCCCCCTCTCATATTAATTAACCACTGATTTATATGTCTACATTTTGCTAGGAGTGTACATAAACACCATTCCCACCACCAAAAGACTGTGACCCATCCCTCCCACCCACTCCCACCCCCCACTGGCCCAGGAAGCTGCATGTCTACCCCTCACCACAGGGTTTTTACTTTGGTGCCCTAAGGAGGGGATTCTTTAGCTCGGGTTTATGGTGGTGCTGGAAATTGACCCCGGGACCTTGGAGGCTTAGGCATGAAAGTCCTTTGCAAGACCAAGTAGTCTTGGGGCTTGAACCAGGGGCCTCAAGCAAAGCAGAGTATCTAGTCTCTGTGACCCATCTTAGACTTTTAAAATACATTACTGAGAGTTGGGCGGTAGCGCAGTGGGGTAAGCACAGGAGTAGCAAAGCGCAAGGACCAGCGTAAGAATCCTGGTTCAGGGAGTCGGGCTGTAGCGCAGCAGGTTAAGCGCAGGTGGCGCAAAGCACAAGGACTGGCATAAGGATCCCGGTTCGAACCCCGGCTCCCCACCTGCAGGGGAGTCGCTTCACAGGCGGTGAAGCAGGTCTGCAGGTGTTTATCTTTCTCTCCTCCTCTCTGTCTTCCCCTCCTCTCTCCATTTCTCTCTGTCCTATCCAACAACGACGACATCAATAATAACTACATAAATAAATAAATAAAATAAAATAAATAAAATAAATAAAATAAATAAAATTAAAAAAATATATATTAAAAAAAAAAGAATCCTGGTTCAGTGGTCCAGGAGGTGGCGCAGTGGCTAAGACACTAGACTCTCAAGCATGAGGTCCTGAGTTCAATCCCCGGCAGCACATGTACCAGAGTGACCTCAGTTCTTTCTCCTACAGGGGAGTCACTCCACAGGCTATGAAGCAGGTCTGCAGGTGTCTATCTTTCTCTCCTCCTCTCTGTCTTCCCCTCCTCTCTCCATTTCTCTTTGTCCTATCCAACAACAAGGACATCAATAACAATGATAATAACAACAACAAGTATAAAACAACCAGGGCAACAAATGGGGAATATGGCCTCTACGAGCAGTGGATTCACAGTGCAGGCACCGAGCCCCAGCAATAACCCTGGAGGCAAAAAAAAAAAAAAAAAAAGAAAGGAATAAAGAAGGCCAGTGAAATAGCCCACTTGAATATAGCACTGCTTTGAAACAGCGCTTGAAGTAGCACTAATTTGCCATGTGTGTGACCCGGTTTTGAGCCTAGCCTGCACCACATTGAAGAAAGCTTTGGTTTTGTGGTCCCTTTCACTCTTCCTCTGTGTGTGTGTGTGTGTGAGAGAGAGAGAGAGAGGAAGGATGGGAGAAGGAAGGGAAGGAAGGAAGGAAGGAAGGAAGGAAGGAAGGAAGAGAGGAGAGAAAGAGGGAGGAAGAGAAGGGGAGAGAGAGAGATCCAGGAAGAAAGAACAGGTTAGTGGCACATTTAGTTGAGTGCACATGTTACCACGCACAAGGACCGGGGTTCAAGCCCCTGGTCCCTACCTGCAGGAGCAGTAGCTTCATGAGCGATGAAGCAGTGCTGCAAGTCTCTCTCCCTCTCCCCTTCCCTATCTCTCCCTTATATTTCAGTTTTTCTCTGTTTCTATCCAATGAACAAATAAATAAAATATTAAGAGAATGGAATGGCAAATAGAAGTGGTGAATTCCTCATGCAGGCAACTGAACTCCAGCAATAACCCTGGTGGCAATAACAAAAAGAGAACGAGAAACACCTTTACACTAGTCTGAAAGAATATGAGGTGTCACATGGTACAAGAAGCTGCAGCAGTGTGCATGAATGCAGGAGGGATGAATGAACTCAGTGACTGACATTCCTGGTTCAGCCTTGTGTAGATTGTATTACTCTCCCTCCTGGGCTCCTCAGGAGGGAGGATCACACATTCCTGCCCCACTTACAATAGTTTTGACTATGTGGCCTGATTGGCTAATGGAACCTGTGTAGAAATGTTAGATCTGGCGACCGGAGCGGTGACACACTCGGTTAAGCACACATAGTAGGAAGTGCAAGGACCCATGCAAAGATCTGGGTGGGAGCCCGGCTCCCCATCTCCAGGGGGTCTGCTTCAGAGCGGTGAAGCAGGGCTGCACGTGTCTCTTTTCCTCTCTATCTCCCCTCTTCTGTCATATCAAACAGAGTGAAAAAAATGGCCGCCAGGAACAGTGGGTTCATAGTGTAGGCACTGAGGTCCAGCAATAACCCTGGAGGCAAAAAGAAATATCAGATATGTGGCCCAGAGGTGGAGCAGTGCATAAAGCATTGGGCTCTGTATGAGTATGGTGTTCCGAGACCAATCCTCAACAGCACATGTGTCAGAGTGATGTCTGGCTTGCTCTCTCCTCCTATCTTTCTTTTTTTTTTTTTTTCCAGGAATTTAAAATTTTATTCAGAAAAATTGAGAGCATTCACGTTAGGCTGAGAGAGAGAGAGGCAGAGAGAAAGAGAAAGATAGAGAAGAGAGAGAAGAGAGAAAGAAAGTAGAACAGAGATCATAGTCACATGATGACTGACCAAGAGAGGTCTTTTTTTTAATTAATTTTATTTTTTTAATTTATTTTAATAATTTATTTCTTTATTGGGGAATTAGTGTTTTACATTCAACAGTAAATACAATAGTTTGTACATGCATTACATTCCCCAGATTCCCATTTAACAATACAACCCCCACTATGTCATTAATCATCTTTCATGGGCCTGTAGTCTCCCCACCCACCCACCCACCCCAGAGTCTTTTACTTTGGTGTAATACTCCAATTCCATTTCAGGTTCGACTTGTGTTTTAATTAATTTTTTTGAGAGAGAGATGAAGAGAGGAGAGAGAGAGAAACACCAGAGCACTGCTCAGCTCAGGCTTATGGTGGTACGGGGGATTGAACCTGGGACTTAGGAGCCTCAGGCATAAGAGTCTGTTTGCATAACCATTATGCTGTCTCCTCCACCCGAGAGTCGGTTTTTTTTTTTAAATTATATTTATTTATTTTCCCTTTTGTTGCCCTTGTTTTTTATTGTTGTTGTAGCTGTTATTGTTGTTGTTATTGACGTCGTCTTTGTTAGATAAGACAGAGAGAAATAGAGAGAGGAGGGGAAGACAGAAAGGGGGAGAGAAAGAGAGTCATCTGCAACCTGCTTCACTGCCTGTGAAGCGACTTCCCTGCAGGTGAGGAGCCAGGGGCTTGAACCAGGATCCTTATGCCGGTCCTTGCACTTTGCACCACATGTGCTTAGCCCGCTGTGTTGTTCTTGATATTGTTGTTGTTGGATAGGACAGAGAGAAATGGAGAGAGGAGGGGAAGACAGAGAGGGGGAGAGAAAGACAGACACCCACAGACCTGCTTCACCGCCTGTGAAGCGACTCCCCTGCAGGTGGGGAGCCGGGGGCTCGAACCTGGATCCTTATGCCCGTCCTTGCACTTTGTGCCATCTGCCATTCATTCTATTTTAACTGTTTCTAGAGATACACTCCACAACAGTAGAGCTCCCCCTGCTGTGATGCCACTTCCCTGTGGTGCTGGAGCTCTGGTGTGCACACCTGGTGCAGCACACACCCTACCAGGTGATCAGTCTTCTATCCTGATGAAGAAACTGTCAGAGTTGGGAAGGTGGTGAAGAGTGTGACGCAGTGGCAAAGCATGGGGTTAAACTGTAAGCTGGAAATAACCAAAACTATAAATAATGTCCCAATCAGCTAGAGGCTTTAAACAAAAAATAATTGGGAAGGAGAATACTATTAGCATGCCTTGATTGATGTTGGGTACATTTGACAAGCTACTTTGATAAAAAAGATGCCTCAGAAAATAATAGGCCAGTTTTGTTTTGTTTTAGATTTATTTTAAGGTTTGGGCAGTGGTGCACCCAGTAGAGTGCATGTGACCATGCCTTACTGAGCCAGGCTCAAACTTCTTGTACCCACCTGCATGGGGGAAGGTATCTCTCTTTATCTCTCCATCTCTCCCTCTCTCTCTTTTTTTTTTTGACCAGAGCACTGCTCAGCTCTGGCTTATGGCAGTGTGGGGGACTAGACCTGGGACTTACAGCCTCAGGCACGAGAGTCTCTTTGCATAACCACTGAGCTTTACCCCCACCCTTTATCTCTCCATCGCTATCTTCCTTTCTCTTCTCAATTTTACTTATTTATTTATTTTATTATCTTTATTTATCAGATAGAGACAGCCAGAAATTGAGAGGGCAGGGGGAAGATAGAGGAAGAGAGACAGACACCTGCAACACTGCTTTACCACTTGCAAAGCTTTCCCCCTGCAGGTGGGGACCAGGAGCTCGAACCTGGGTCCTTGCGCTTTGTAACACATGTGCTCAACTGTGTTACAAAGCGCAACTGTGTACCACCTCCCAGCCCCTGCTCTTCTCAATTTTAACTCTGTCTCATTGCATAACAATTTAAAAAGACTTATTTTTATTAGTTAAAGAGAACTGGAGCATCACTCTAGCACAGGTAATGTGGGAGACCGAGCTCAGGGCCTCATGCTTTATCCACTGTGCCACCGCCTTAGCTATTTTTTTGCCAGCTTTTAAGCAAAAATGCAAAAAGGATATGGAAATTCCAGGTATGTTAGCCACATTTTCCTTTTCTTTAAAAGATTTATATTGAGGGTTAAGGGCACGTGGCTCAAAGAGCAAGGATCGGCATAAGTATCTCGGTTCGAGCCCCCGGCTCCCCACCTGTAGGGGAGTCGCTTCACAATTGGTGAAGCAGGTCTGCAGGTGTCTGTCTTTCTCTCCCCCTCTCTGTCTTCCCCTCCTCTCTCCATTTCTCTCTGTCCTATCCAACAACAATGATATCAATAACAACAACAATAATAACTACAACAACAATAAAAAACAAGGGCAACAAAAGGGAATAAATAAATAAATATAATTTATATAATTTTTATTTTTTTATTTCTTTATTGGGAAATTAATGTTTTACATTATTTATTTATTTATTTTTACCAGAGCACTACTCAGTTCTGGCTTATGTTGGTGTGGGGAATTGAACCTGGGACTTTGGAACCTCAGGCATGAGAGTCTGTTGGGATAACTATTATGCTATCCCCCACCCTGTATTATTATTGTTTAATTTTTAAAATTATCTTTATTTATTTACTGGATAAAGACAGAAATTGAGAGGGGAGGTGGAAGATGGAAAAGAAGAGAGACAGAGAGACATCTACAGCACTGCTTCACCACTTGTGAAGCTTTCCCCTACAGGTGGGGACAGGGGCCCTTGAACCCAGGTCCTTGTGCACTGTAGTGTGTGCACTCAACCAGGTGCATCATCACCAGGCTCCTTTATAAATATTATTAGTATTATTTTAAAATATTTATTTATTGTGGTTCTGGAGGTGGTGCAGTGATAAAGCTTTGGACTCTCAAGCACGAGGTCCTGAGTTCGATCCCTGGCAGCACATGTGCCAGAGTGATGTCTGGTTCTTTCTCTTCTCCTACCTTTCTCATAAATAAATAAAATCTTTAAAAGATTTATTTATTTTCTTTTTTGTTGTCCTTGTTGTTTTATTGATATAGTTGTTATTGTTGTTGTTGTTGGATAGGACAGAGAAATGGAGAGAGATGGGGAAGACAAAGAGGGGGAGAGAAAGACAGACACCTACAGACCTGCTTCACTGCTTGTGAAACTACTCCCCTGCAGGTGGGGAGCCAGGAGCTTGAACTAGGGTCCTTGCGCTTTGTGCCATGCGCCCATAACCTGCTGCATTACCGCCCGACTCTTATTATTTTTTTAGAGCGTGAAAGAGACTATGGCCTTTATACTCTGATTTTAGCCATATTAACACCCAGGAGCCAACTGAGCCCACTGGGATGTCCTCCGGGTTTTTAAAATTTTATTAATTATTTATGTATTCCTTTTTTGTTTCCCTTGTTTTTTATTGCTGTAGTTATTATAATTGTCCTCGTTGTTGGATAGGACAAAATAGGTCTGCCGGTGTCTTATCATTCTTTCTCCCTCCCCTTTCTCAATTTCTCTCTGTCCTGTCTAATAAAAATATAGAAAACAATGGTCGCCAAGGAGCAGTGGATTGGATTTTCCCTGGAGGGGAAAAAAAAAAAACTCCCAATGAACCAGAACAGTTAAATGATTGAGCACAGCATCCTAGGTCGCATTTGGCCACAAGTCCCTTCTCCTGGGGGACCTGGACAACTCCCTGGATGAGACAGGTTAAGACCACGTGGCCAGGCAGGAGGCTCCTGTGGTGCCGGGAAGGACCGACATCCAGCTGCACAGATGTGCCATCGTCTCGAGCACAGATGTGATGGCAAGATGCCAGTTTTACCCTGAAGGCAGAGGATGTCTAAAGGTGGGCAACAGGACAAGATTCCAGAGAAAATGCAGGGTCAGGGGAGCCCAGATTCTGCACCCACATCCCGATCAGTCCTCTAGAGGGCAGGATCTTGCCCCTGCGGCTGCCCCATTGGTGACCATCGAGACTGCGGGCTGCGGAGAATGAGGAGCTCTTTCCCCGCAGCTGTCAGCGGGATGCGTGACTTCAGGTCTGGGAGGTTTCTCCCCACGACCCCACGCCCCTCCACCTTCGCCTCTGGGCTGGAGCTCAAGGATCGCCTCCGACGCACTTCCCAAGCCCACATCAGCCCTAGGGCCAATTGCTTACGCGGGCGCTCACTCCCTCGACCAATCCCCGAACTCCTCACGAAAATCATGAACACTCGGGTCCGCAGGCCAATCGTCTTCGACCTCGGTCCTGCCCCCACACTGGGTTTGGCTTCCTCGCGGTACCCCGGCGGTGCGGGGTCACCCAGAGGCGCTGCGGAAGGCCGCCCTACCAAAGTGGGAGGTGGAGCTGGCTGCAATTCCACCCTCTGGACTTCGTCGGGCTTTGGTCCAGGGCGGGGCACCAGTGCATCAATGACTTCGCACCAAGGCTGGCGCACCCCAGGTCCCGCGGATGTGGGATCCAAAGTGGAGCGCAGCCAGGCTGCAGGAACCCAACCCTGCAACTAATGCCAGGTCCCTAGGGCCCACCAGGGGTCTGTGCCAGGTCGGGCTCCAGAAACAGGGCACGCAGACTAGGAAGCATGGAGTTAGGGCCTGGGGTTCAGAAGAATCCACTACTGACTTCAGTCACCTTTGGAAACAGATGTGCAGGTGTGCTGATCACACTCCCTTGCTCTCTAAACTGGTTTATTTATTTCCCACTAGGGTTTTAGCTGGGCCTTTGCACCAATAGGATCCCACCCCTTTTGGTGGATACCATTCGCCCTGTGCTTCCTTCCTTTCTGATTCATTCATTGGTCTGGGTGGGGACAGCAAAATTGCTCACTTGTTTAGCTCACGCTGTTTAGCCATGTGCATGATCCAGGGTCAAGCTTGAGCCCCACCACATTGAAGGAAGCCTTGGTTCTGTAGTCTCTTTCACTTTCTCTCTCTCATGAAAGAAAAAGAAAGGGAAAGAAAAGAAAGAAAGCTTATTCATGGCACACCCAGTAGAGCACACATGTCCCCGTGCATGAGGACTCCACCTCCAGGGGGAAGCTTCAGGAGTGGTGAGACAGTGCTGCAGGGCTGACCTGACCCTTTTTCTATCTTTCTTTTTTTTTTTTTCCAGAGCACTGCTCCGTTCTAGTTTACTGTGGTGCTGGGAATTGAAAGTGGGACTTTGGAGCCTCAGGCATTAATTTCCCCCACTCTTCCCTCTGTTCCTCAGTCTCTATCAAAAGGAGAAGCAGGCTGGGAGGTAACACACCAGAGTAAAGACACATAAGTGAGAAATGTAGAGACAGGCAAAGATCCCAGTTTGAGCCCTCTGCTCCCCACCTGCAGTGGAGTCGCTTCACAAGCGGTGAAGCAGGTCTGCAGGTGTCTATCTTTCACTCCTCCTCTCTGTCTTCCCCTCCTCTCTCCATTTCTCTCTGTCCTATCCAACAACAACAACAGCAGCAACAACAATAATGGAAATAATGGCCACCAGGAGCAATGGATTTGTAGTGTAGGCACTGAGCCCCAGCAATAATCCTGGAGGCCTAAAAAAAGGAGGAGTATGGAAAGGAAGGCAGGCTATCAGGAATGGGTAGTGCTGTTGAGGCACTAAGCCCCAGTGGTAACTCTGGTGGTAAAAATAAAATAATTGCTGAAGGAGAGATTGACAGAAAGTCAGAACATCACTTTGATACATACTGTGCCAGGGATGGAACACAGGACCTGACACTTAAAGGTCTAAGAGTTCATCTACTGTGCCACCTCCTGGGTGGCTTCCACTCCACCCCTCCCAAATAAAGGGTGAGGGGCAGAGGGAAGAGAAGCACCACAGCACGGCTCTCGTGCTATTGATGTGCTTTTGTTCTGCCACCAGGGTTATCAATGGGACTCAGTGCCGGCACTGCAAATCCAATGCTCCAGACAGTCAGTTTTTCCCTTTTTTTTTTTTTCTATTTTATTTGACGGGATGGAGAGAAGTTGAGAGGGGATGAGGAGACAGAGAAGGAGAAAGATAGATACATGCAGACCTGCTTCATGTCATGCCCCACTCCCACCCCCCGCAGGGGGGGAATGGGGCTTCAAACCTAGGTCCTTGCTCATGGTAACAAGTGCACTCAAGCAGGTTAGCCACCTTTTGCATGGTGCTACCCTATGGATGGAGAAGCCTGGGTCTTATCACGTGGTGAGCGTGCACTCTACCATGTGCGCTAGCTCAATCTCTCCCAGCCTCCTTTAAGTATGAGCACATACACTACCATGCCCAAGGGCCTGAGGTGAATCCCGTGCCCGCACACTGAGAGTGCCAGTCGGGGGGAGCTTCATGAGTGGAGCTGTAGTGTCTCTCCCTCCCTGTCTCTCACCCTCTATCAGAAAGAGAGAAAATTATGGCCACCAGGAGCAGTGGAGTTTGTGTAGGTGCTAGGCCCCAGTCATAACCCTGATTGGGCAAAAAGAATAATAGTAACAATGGCCACCTGCAGGGGGATCTTCACGAGTGGTGGAGGAGATAGTATTGTAGGTGCTTTTCCTTCTCTCCATCTCTTTTTCTGCCTATCACCTCTATCACATAAAAAGAAAATGGTGTAGTCCTCATAGGGGCACTGAGCCTCCGTGATAATCCTTGCGGCAAAAGCAAAACACGTAACAGTGAAATCATCCAATCAGGCGTGGTGTCTCAGAGACAGCCCCTCTCTTTCCACGGGATCCAGAGGAACGGCCTCAGTTACTCCACACCTTTTTCTTTTTGAAAAATTATTATTATTTTTTTAAATGTATTATCTTTATTTATTGGACAGAGACAGCCAGAAATCAAGAGGAAAGGGGGTGATAGAGAGGGAGAGGGACAGAGAGGCACCTGCAGCCCTTGTGAAGCTTTTCCCCTGTGGGTGGGGGCCGGGGGCTCGAACCTGGGTCCTTGTGCATTGTAATAGTGTGCTCAACCAGGTGCACCACCACCTGGCCCTCCCCTTTTAAAAATTACCTTTATTTACTTATTGGATAGCGACAGTCAGAAATTGTGAGGGAAGGGGGACATAGAGACACCTGTAGCCCTGCTTCAACACTCATAAAGCTTTCCCCCTGGAGGTGGAGACTGGGAGGCTCGAATCTGGGTCCTCGTGCACTATAATGTGTGTACTCAACCAGGTGTGCCACCACCCAGCCCCCTCACGTCCTTTTTCCTGGTGCTTCTCCTGCCTTGATTCAGGAATCCCCACTGACACCCCCCCCACACACACACACACCTCTCATCCCGGCCTCAATTTGGTGTTAGGTACGTGGAATCCTCTTTCCTCAGGGCCAGTATGAGGATGGTGTAGGTGCTGTGACCAAGAGACAGCGCAGTGGATAAAGAGTTGAACTCTCAGTAGGAAGAAGAACAAGGTTCTGGGTTTGATCCCTGGCATCTTATGTGCTGGAGTGATGCCCTGGTTCTCTCTCTCAGTCTCTCATAAATAAATATCTATAATTTAAGGGGGCTGGGCAGTGGTGTGCCTGGTTGACCACACATGTTATACAGTGCTGCCAGGACCTGGGTTCAAGTCCTTCGTACCCACCTGAACTGGGGAGCTGCATGAGCAGTGCTCGTGCTGCAGGTGTCTCTTTCTCTCTGCCCCTTCTCTCTCAACTTCTGTCTTTCTTCAAAATTTACTTAAATAATTAATTAACTAACTAAAACAGTGTGTGTGGGGGGAGGGACTGAGTGTCAGTGTGCCGGGTTAAACATACATAGTACAAAGCACAAGGACCTGGGCAAGGATCCCGGTTCGAGCCCCGGCTCCCCACCTGCAGGGGACTCACTTCACAAGCAGTGAAGCAGGCCTGCAGGTATCTTTCTTTCTCTCCCGCTCTCTGTCTTCTCCTCCTCCCTCAATTTCTGTCCTATCCAATAAAATGGAAAAAATGGCAAAAAGTGGACTCCAGGAGCAGTAGATTCATAGTGTAGGCCCTGAGTTCCATTAATAACCCTAGAGGCAAAAAAAAAATTTTTTTTTAAAAGAGAGGGACTGTACAATAGCTCACTTAGAGCACTGCTTTGCCATGTGTGCAATCCAGGTTCAAACCTGATCCCTACCTCACTGAAAGAAGCTTCAGTGTTCTGGTCTCTCTCTCTCTCTCTCTCTGCCTGTCTCTATCTTAAAATAATATTAATACTAATCCTAATACACAGGGTAAACAGGTCTCTCTGCCTGCTTCTGTCCAACAATAACAAAAAGACATGGATGTATTAGCTCCCCCCGCTCAGCCTCTCTAGGAGGGGTGTGCCAATCTGTGATGGTCCCAGCCCCTCACCAGAGCCATGGAGGCTGGGCTTGGCCCGGGGCTGGTGAGAAGGCAGGAGTACCTGATGCCTTGGGTCAGTCTTTCTGAGAAAACAAATGCATGGTGGAGTCTCCAAGCGCTCTCTCTCTCTCTCTCTCTCTCTCTCTTTTCTTTCTTTTTTTTTTCTTTTCTTTCTTTCTTTCTTTTTTTTTTTTTTTATTTCTTACAAAACCATGCATCCCAATCAAACAGATCAGTGCAGGTCCTCCCCAGGCAGTGTGGCCCAAGCTGGGAGGCCCCCAGAATGGACGGGTGCCTGGAGAACCGTCCACCTCCACCTGCGATGGCCGGTGTGAGGCAGGTGGTCTGGCTGGAGGTTCTGTCCTGCCCTCCCCAGCGGCTCGGGGAGATGGCAGAGCCCGGGGCCTTGGTGCTTTCAGTGCCTGCAAGAGAAGGAGGAAGAAGCGGCTCTGAGGAAGGCCCCGGATGGGGCTGGGGCGGGCGGGCCGAGGGGCAGGCCCACAAATCTCACCGAGAATGTGCGCCGCTATCAAATCAATGAGACAGCAATGATGACCACCAGGAGGAGGAGGGTGATGGACAGACAGATGGCAATCAACACTTTCTTCTGTGGGAGAGGAGGGGGTTCAGGGGGGACTCAGACAGGGAGGGAGGAAGGGGAGGCAGGGGCCCCAAGAAGGGAGGGGAGTGGCAGGGAGGCCCACCTTTCGCGCCTTCTTCTGGTTCTCCAGGGCAGTCTTGACGTGCTCCTGCCCGCGCTCCACGTAGTCCGCGGAGCTGAGGATATTCTTCTCGATCCGGTTGATCATCTCCCCCTGCTCGGAGGAGGGGCATTTTAGGAGGGTCGAGGTGACCAGGGGAGGGGACCTTAGCTCCTGTCTCACAGACTGAAAGGACATTTCTGGCAGGAAGAATAGTGCTTTATAAGGCACAGTAAATGAGTTCACACTCCCAAAGGGGCTTCCAGGATCCCCCCCATTCTTTTCTTTTTTTTTACTATCTTTATTTATTTATTGGATAGAGATAGTCAGAAATGGAGAGGGCAGGGGAAGATAGAGAAGGAGAGAATCTCAGAGACACCTGCAGCCCTGCTCCACTGTTCATGAAGCTTTCCCCCTGCAAGTAGGGACTGGGGGCTCAAACCTGGGTCTTTGTGCATTATAAAATGTGCACTCAACCAGGTGTGCCACCACAGGGCCCTGCCCCCCATTCTTTTTTTGTTTTTGCCCCGAGGGTTATTGCCGGGGCTCACACCACAAATCCACGGCTCCTGGAGATCAGTTTTCCCCCTTTTGTTGCCCTTGTTGTTCCATCATTGTTGTGGTTATTATTATTCTTGTTGTTGCTGTCGTTGGATAGGACAGAGAGAAGTGGAGAGAGATGGGGAAGACAGAGAGGGGGAGAGAAAGATAGACACCTGCAGACCTGCTTCACTGCCCGTGAAGTGACTCCCCTGCAGGTGGGGGGCCGGGGGCTCGAGCTGGGATCCCTCCGCAGGTCCTTGTGCTTCGCGCCATGTGTGTTTAACCCATTGCACTACCACCTGACTCTCCCAACACCCCATTCTTAAATATTTAATTTTAATATATCAGAGACAGAGAAATCAAGAGGGAAAGGGGAAATAGAGAGACACCTGCAGCACTGCTTCACCACCAGTGAAGCCTGTCCCACCCCCTTGAAGGTGGAGAGTGGGGATTTGAATCAGGGTCCTTGTGCATGATGATGTATTTGCTCAACCAGGTGGGCCGCTGCCCAACCCCACCTTCCTGTTCTTGTTTTTACCTTTTTTAAAAAATATTTATTGATTTATTCTCTTTTGTTGCCCTTGTTGTTTTATTGTTGTAGTTATTATTGATGTCATCGTTGTTAAATAGGACAGAGAGAAATGGAGAGAGAAGAGGAAGACAGAGAGGGAGAGAAAGATAGACACCTGCAGACCTGCTTCACTGCCTGTGAAGGGACTTCCCTTCAGGTGGCTCCCTTGCCGGGGGCTTGAACCAAAATCCTTACACCGGTCCTTGCACTTGATGCCATGTGCTCTTAACCCGCTGAGCTACCGCCTGACTCCCTATATTTTACTTTAGTGAGAGACAGAGAGATGTACAGAGAAAAACACAAGAGCCCTGCTCATCTCTGGCTTATGGTGGTGATGGGGATTGAACCTTGGAGCCTCAGGCATGAAATTTTTTTTGCAGAAATATTATGCTGTCTTCCCAGCCCCTGCTGTTTTTTTTTTTTTGTTGTTGTTGTTGTTTTTTTAATGCCACCAGGGTTAACACTATGAATCTACCCTTCCTGGCAGCCATTTTTCTCTCTCTTTTTCCTTCTTCCTTTCTTTCTTTTTATTTGCTAGGGCATAGAGAAATTGACAAAGGAGGGAGATATATAGAGAAAAACACCTGCCAATCTGCTTCATTACTTGTGTAACTTTCCTCCTGCAGGGGTTTGAATCTGGGTCCTTGTGCATGGTGATGTGTGCATTCAACCAGGTATACTACTGCCTGGCCACCACCTCTGCTGTTTTGTTAAATGTGGAAACACAGAATCAGAGAGAGAGAGAGAGAGAGAGAGAGAGAGAGAGAGAACACAGCTGCACAGCTTCCTTGAACACTCTGGGGACTGGGCTTGGAGAGCAGCACACTGACCAAGCCATCTACCTTGCCAGACCCAGGCCCCCTTCTGTGCTGTGGTTGTTCCTCTGCCCTATACCTTTGTCCCACACAACTCTATCTGAGGGGTGGCTTGGAGCCAAGGGCTTGAAATGGCTCGGAGCAGCCTGCAGAAGGTGCGCCTCTGTGCCCTTGCCAATCACTCACAGATGCCCCGTTCTCCTGAGCTTATGTTGCAGCTGTGTGAAGCCCTTCCGCCCCTGCCTCTCTCTGGCACTACTGGGTGTCCTGCTGAGCCAACCCCTTCCTTCAGGGCAGGGCTGGAATAATATTGCACCCCCCCCCCCCAGAGCCCAGGCCTAAGAGAAGGAAAGTCACCTCCTACCCCAACCCTTGGCAGGCTTTGGGGGCAGAGCCTTCTGGTGGGCAGCTCTGTGAGTTCAACGTAGACACAGGAGACAGCAGAAGGGTCCTACCTGGGGTGCGCTCAAGTTGAGGGCCAGGGTGGGACACTATGTATAGAGGAATGGACCTCTGGGTAGTCGTGGAGGCAGACACCATTCTGGGGCCCAGTCAAGAGAGGAGAGAAGTCTGAAAGGAGAGGCTGCAGTCCAGGAGGGGGCACAGTGGATAAAGCCTTGGACGCTGAAGTATGAGGTCCTGAGCTTCAGCCCTGGCATCACATGTGCTAGAGTGATGCCATCTTGGGGAGTCTGGGGAGTCAGGCTGTAGCACAGCGGGTTAAGTGCACATGGCACAAAGTGCAAGGATCAGCGGAAGGATCCCAGTTCGAGCCCCGGCTCCCCACCTGCAGGAAAGACATTTCACAGGTGGTGAAGCAGATCTGCAGGTGTCTTTCTCTCCCCCTCTCTGTCTTCCCCATCTCTCTCCATTTCTCTCTGTCCTATCCAACAACGATGACAACAATAACTACAACAATAAAATAACTAGGACAACAAAAGGGAATAAATAAATAAATATTTAAAAAATAATAAATCTATCTTGGGGGGAGGCGATGGCACACTTGGCAGAATGCTCATATTAACATGCACAAGAACCTGACTTCCAGCCTCTGTCTCCCACCTGCAGAGGGGGAGCTTCATGAATGGCAGAGCTGTGGTACAGATGCCTCTCTTTCACACTCCCTCTCTACTTCTCTCTGTCTCTATCAGGGAAAGAAAGAAAAGAAGGGAGTCAGTGGTAGCACAGCGGGTTAAGCGCATGTGGTGTGAAGTGCAAGGACCGGCGTAAGGAGGCGTAAGGATCCCGGTTTGAGCCCCCGGCTCCCCACCTGCAGGGGAGTCGCTTCACAAGCGATGAAGCAGGACTGCAGGTGTCTATCTTTCTCTTCCCGTCTCTGTCTTCCCCTGCTCTCTCCATTTTTCTTTGTCCTATCTAACAATGACAGCAATAACAACAACAATAAAACAACAAGGGCAGCAAAAGGGAATAAATAAATATTTTTAAAAATAGAAAAGAAAGAAAAGAAAAAAAAATGGCTGGGGCCAAGTGGTGACGCACCTGGCAAACATACATATTATCGTGCATAAGGATCTGGGTTCCAGCAACCTGGTTCCTACCCGCAGGGGGACAGCTTCACAAGGGGTGAATCAGTGTTGCTGATCTCTCTCTCTCTCTCCCCTTTCTATCTCCCTCTTCACAAACGCACACACACAAAAAAAAAAAAAAAAAAGAAAGAAAGAAATCTAGAATCTTGTGCTTTGAGAATTTGATTCTATTTTTTTTAGTGTTTACTTACTCTTTATTAATTTAGGACAGAGACAGAGAGAAATTAAGGTGGGGTGTAGAAGACAGAGAGGAGTAAGAGAGACAGAAAAACACCTGCAGGGCTGGGTGGTGGCACACCTGGTACAGCACACATGTTACAATGAGCAATGACCTGGGTTTAAGCCCCCAGTCCCCACCTGTAGGAGAAAAGCTTCAGTAGTGGTGAAATAGGTCTGCAGGTATCTTTCTGTCTCTTTATTTTTTATTTTTTTTTAAGGATCTTATTTATTTATTCATGAGAAAGATAGGAGAGAGAGAAAGAACCAGACATCACTCTGGCACATGTGCTGCTGGGGATTGAACTCGGGACCTCATGCTTGAGAGTCCAATGCCCTGTCCAGTGCGGCACCATCTCCCAGACCACTCTCTCTCCCTCTCTATCTCCCCCTTCTAGATTTCTGTCTGTCTTTATTCAATAAATAAAGACAATAAAAAATAAAAGAGAAAGAAAGAGAGAGAGACCTGCAGCACTGCTTCACCGATCATGAAGTTTCCCACTGCAGGTGGGGAGCAGGGTTTGAACCCAGATCCTTGCCCATGGTAGCATGTACGCTTAACCAGATATGCCACTGCCCAGGCCCAGGTTTTTTTGTGTTTTTTTTTCTCTAGAGTTATTACTGGAACTCAGTGCCTACACTATGAATCCACTGCTCCTGGTGGCCATTTAAAAAAATTTAAAAAAAAATTTTTTTTATTATTTATTTATTTATTTCCCCTTTTGTTGCCCTGGTTTTTCATTGTTGTAGTTATTGTTGTTGTAGTTATTGATGTCATCATTGTTGGATAGGACAGAGAGAAATGGAGAGAGGAGGGGAAGACAGAGAAGGGGAGAGAAAGACAGACACCTGCAGACCTGCTTCACCACCTGTGAAGCGACTCCCCTGCAGGTGGGGAGCCGGGGGCTCAAACCGGGATCCTTCCGCCAGTCCTTGCGCTTTGTGCCACCTGCACTTAACCCGCTGCGCTACCGCCCGACTCCCCATTTTTAAATTTAAAAATATATATATTTTATTTATTTATTAATGAGAAATGTAGGAGTAGAGAGAAAGAGCCAGACATCACTCTGGTACATGTGCTGCCGGGAATTGAACTCAGGACCTCATGCTTGAGAGTTCGATGCTTTATTCACTGCGCCACCTCCCGGACCACTTTTAAAAAATTTTTATTGGATAGGACAGAGAAAAACTGAGAGGGGGGGGGAAGATAGATAGGGAAAAAGAAAGTTAAGACACCTGCAGACCTGTTTCACTGCTTGTGAAGCCACACGCTCCCCACACAGGCGAGGAGCCAGGAGTTTGAACTAAGATCCTTGTGAGGGTTCTTGTACTTTGCACTATGTGTGCTTAACCGGGTGCACCAAAGCCCGGCCCCCCAGCCCCAGGTTCTAAGTTCTATCTCTGGCATTTCATGTGCCAGAGTGATGCTCTGGTTCTCTCTCTCCTCTTCTCTCTCTCATCAGTGAGTAAATAAATCTTGGGCCCATATGCTAACAACGGTATTACAAACCATTAGCCCCTCAATAAAGTGGTATAAAAAAGAGATTTAAGTATGGTCCGGGAGGTGGTGCAGTGGATATAGCGTTGGACTCCCCAGCATGAAGTCCTGAGTTCAATCCCTGGCAGCACATGTACCAGAGTGATATCTAGTTCTTTCTCCCTCTCTCCTCTATCCCTCTCATTAATAAATAAATATTTAAAAATATATTAATTTTTTTCTATTATTCTTTATTTTCCCTTTTGTTTTATTGTTGTTGTAGTTATCATTGTTGTTGATGTTGTTAATAGTATAGAGAGAAATGGAGAGAGGAGGGGAAGACAGAGAGGGGGAGAATAAGAGAGACACCTGCAGACCTGTTTCATTGCCTGTGAAGCGACTCCTCTGCAAGTGGGGAGCCCGGGGATCAAACCGGGATCTTTGCACCAGTCCTTGCGCTTAACCTGCTGCGCTACCACCTGACCCCCGACCCCCATTTTTTTTTCTTTCTTAAGAAAGATAGGCTAAAGTTGAGCGAGACTGACAGTCACCGCTGGCATCAGGGGTGAGGCCAAGGATGTTGCGGATCTAGCCACGCACCTGCATCTCCACTTCAGTGGCAAGGAAGGTGAAGATCTCATGGAGTTCCCGGATACTGCGCTCAAGCTGCTGGATCTCGCTGTGCCGGGCGGAGATCTCGTTGAGGGCTTGTCTTGTCATTTGTGTGTCCTTCAGAATCTGGAGGGTGGACAGGAGTATGAGTCTGTGAGGGGGATGGTGGGCAGGTCACAGGATGCTGGGGTGCTTTGAGAAACCCTTAGGATAGAACTGGATTCAGGCAGTGACTCCAGCAGCTCCAGAGGGCTAGTACTTCCCTTCTGGGTCTGAGTACTCCTTTCATAAAAAAGGATCAGGGTGGGGGTGTTGGACGGTAGCACAGTGGGTTAAGTGCATGTGGCGCGAAGCGCAAGGACTGGAATAAGGATCCCAGTTTGAGCCCCCCGACTCCCCACATGCAAGGGGGTCACTTCACAGGCGGTGAAGCAGGTCTGCAGGTGTCTATCTTTCTCTCCCTCTCATCTTCCTCTCCTCTCTCAATTTCTCTCTGTCCTATCCAACAACAACAAGGGCAACAAAAATAGGAAAAAAACAGCCTCCAGGAGCAGTGGATTCGTAGTGTAGGCACGAAGCCCCAGCGATAACCCGGGTGGCAAAAAAAAACAAAACCCACACACACCAAAAAAAGAGTGAGGGTGGGGCCAGAGGATGTGTACCCCATAGAGCACACATGATGTCTCTTTTTCTTTTGACTTTTGGCCTCCAGGGTTACCGCTGGAGCTTGGTTCCAGTACTATGAATACACTGCTCCCAGAGGCCTTTCCCCCCCCCCCCCATTTTGTTGGATAGACAGAGAAAAATTTAGAGAGGGGAAGACAAAGAAATTTAGAGGAGAGGGGAAGATAGAGAAGGGGAAAGATAGACACCTACAGACTTGCTTCACCACTTCTGAAGTGATTCCCTGCAGGTGGGGAGCCAGGGGCTCGAACCAGGATCCCTGTGCAGGTCCTTGCACTTTGTACTGTGCTTAACCCAGTGTGATACCAGGTCTCTCTCTCTCTACACGTATCTCCCCCACTTTTACTTTCTCAGTCCTATCCAAGGAAAAAATGGCCACCAGGAGCAGTGGATTGATAGTGCAGGCAATGAGCCCCAGCAATAACCCTGAAGGAAAAAATATATATAAATAAAAAATAAAGGGGGCAGGCAGTAGCACAGCAGGTTAAGTGCACATAGTGAGAAGTTCAAGGTCCCACACAAGGATTCTGGATCGAGCCCCCACCTGCAGGGTGGTAGCTTCACAGTGAAGCAGGTCTGCATGCGTCTTTCTCCCCCTCTCGTCTTCCCCTCCTCTCAATTTTTCTCTCCTACGCAACAACAACAATGGAAAAAAATGGCCTCCAGGAGCCATGGATTCATAGTGCAGGCACCAAGCCCCAGTGATAAACCTGGAGGCAAAAACAAAACAAAACAAAATAAAAACAAAACAAAACAAAAAACACAACTTAGATAGCATAGGGTGGGGGAGATAGCATAATGGTTAAGCAAACAGACTCTCATGCCTGAGGCTCCAAAGTCCCAGATTCAATTCCCCACACCACCAGAAGCCAAAGCTAAGCAGTGCTTGGTGTTTCTCTCTGTGTCTCTCTCTCTCTAAAAAAAAAAAAAAAGCATAATATGCCTGAGGTTCCAAAATTTCAGGCTCAATTCCCCTGCTCCACCATAAACCAGAACAGATCCGTGCTCTGATAAAAAAATAATAATAATGATAATAATAATAATAATAAATAAAATTAAGTAATAAAAAAAAAAAACAGGGCCAGGTGGTGGCACACCTGGTTGAGTGCACGTATTACAATGTGCAAGGACCCAGGGTCGAGCCCCCCGGTTCCCACCTGCAGGGAGAAAGCTTCACGAGTGGTAAAGCAGGACTGCAGGTGTCTCTCTGTGTTTCTCCCTCTCTATCACCCCCTTCCCTCTTGATTTCTGACTGTCTCTATCCAATAAATAAAGATAATTAAAAAAACAAAAAATCAAAAACCAAGGTCCAGGACTGGGGAGATAACATAATGGTTCGGCAAAAGACTCTCATGGCTGAGGCTGTGAGGTCCCAGGTTCAATCCTCAGCAGCATCATAAGCCAGAGCTGAGCAGTGCTCTGGTAAAAAAAAAAAAAAAAAAAAAAAGTAATGAAATAAAAGGGCCAGTGTTCGGGGCAGAAAGGCAGCCTAGCAGTGGGGGCCTGGTC
The DNA here is from genome assembly GCF_950295315.1 of Erinaceus europaeus. Taxonomy (NCBI): domain Eukaryota; kingdom Metazoa; phylum Chordata; class Mammalia; order Eulipotyphla; family Erinaceidae; genus Erinaceus; species Erinaceus europaeus. The sequence continues at coordinate 19,548,174 of NC_080176.1, read as the reverse complement.
TCGGCCACTCACATTGGACACGAACACCTCGCTCTGTCCACTGTCCAGCATCTGCTCCAGTTCCTCGTCAGACACCATCCCAGCATTCGCTGTGAAGGGAGAACCTGGGCTCAGGGAGGGCTGGGCGGCCACACCTCCTGGGCTGCCCACCACCACTCACTGATCTTCAACTGCCTCCGAATCCGGTCCACATTCTTCTCCCGGTACTCCGACTGCATCAAGTTGCACTTATTGATGATCTCCACGAATTGCTGAGACAGGATCCCATGCTGTGGGTGGAGAACACAGGCGGGGCTCTCGGGGGAGGGTCCCTGCCTGGTCTGGGCCCTTGCAGCCCAGTGGAGGCAGTGAGGAAGCACCAGGAGCAGTTAGGAGTGTCTGCTGCTACAGTGCACTAGCTCAAGCATTTTGTCAAATTAAAAGCCAATGTCCTGTAATTCAGGAGGTGGTGCAGTGGATAAGGTATTGGACTCTCAAGGTCCTGAGTTGAATCCCCAGTGTTGCTTGTGCCACGGTGAGACACTGCTCAGCTCTGGCTTGTAATGGTGCAGGGACTGAAGCTGGGACTTTGGAGCCTCAGGCATGAATCTTTTTGTGTAACCATTATTCTAGCTCCCTGCTTTTAATAAATAATCTTTAAAAAAAAAAAAAGGAGGGGGAGGGGAGTCAGGCTGTAGCGCATTGGGTTAAGCGCAGGTGGCACAAAGCACAAGGACCGGCATAAGGATCCAGGTTCGAACCCCAGCTCCCCACCTGCAGGGGAGTCGCTTCACAAGCGGTGAAGCAGGTCTGCAGGTGTCTATCTTTCTCTCCTCCTCTCTGTCTTCCCCTCCTCTCTCCATTTCTCTCTGTCCTATCCAACAACGACAACAACAATAATAATAACTACAACAATAAAACAACAAGGGCAACAAAAGGGAATAAATAAATAAAATAAATATTTAAAAAAATAAAAAACAAAAAAAAGGAGGGGGAGCTGGGGAGATAGCATAACGGCTATGCAAAAGCCTTTCAAGCCTGAGGTCCCAGGTTCAATCCCCAGCCCCACCATAAGCCAGAACTGAGCAGTGTTCCAGTCTCTCTCTCTCTGTATCGACTCTTTCTCATTAACATAAATGAAATATTAAAAAGATAAAAACACAAAGCCAAAGCCCTTTCCTGGCCTGTAAGACCCCACATGACCTGCCGCTCCCTCACTTTCTCTCTGCCCTTTCCTCCTCCCCTCCAATCCAACCACCGTGGGCTCTTAATCTCCCTTCTCCACCCCCACCCCTTGAGACTTTGCACCCTAGAATGCTCAATCCCCACAAATGCTTTGCCCCCTAGAATGCTCAAGCCTTAAAGATTTTTTTCATTATTGTTTTATGACAGTGAGACCTGGGAGGTGGCACAATGGGTAAAGTGTTGGTTTCTCAAACATGAGGTCCTGAGGTCAATCCCTGGGATCATTTGTGCCAGAGTGATGCTCTGGTTCTCCCCGTCTCTTCCTCTTATCCTTTCCATTAATAAGGGAGGAAGGAAGGAAGGAAGGAAGGAAGGAAGGAAGGAAGGGAGGGAGAGAAACTAGAGCACTGCTCAATTAAATGCCCTGCTAAGGATTGAACCTCAGAACTCTCAAATGCAAAGCATGTACTCTACCCACTGAAGTACCCCAGGTCATCCCCACAGAAACTTTTTCTCCTCAAGACTTATTTACTACAAAGAGAGAGAGAAAGACAGGAGAGAGAAAGAGCACTCCAAAGCATCACTGTGGCACACACAACGCCAGGAATTGAACCCAGGACTCTACACCTGACAGTCCAAATTTTTATATACTGTACCACCTCCCAAATCCCCCACAAAAGCTTTTGAATCTTTGTTCTCCCAAATTCTAAGTGAGGATTTCTCCACCTAATAGAAACTGCAGGGGCCAGGTGGTGGCACATCTGGTTGAGCACTCACATTACAGTACACAAGGACCTAGGTTCAAGCCCCCAGTTCCCACCTGCAGGGGAAAGCTTTGCGAGTGGTGAAGCAGGTTTCTATCTATCTATCTTTCTATCTATCTATCTATCTTATCTATCTTTCTCTCTATCTCTCCCTTCCCTCTAGATTTCTAACCAGTAATAAATTAATTAATTAAAAAAAACTAATGAAAAAAAGCAACTGAACTGCTGGAGCCCACCTTCTCCCAGAATTCTCCCTCCCTCTTTCTGCAAGTCTTCCTACGTTCTAAGAGTTGACTCATAGTCTTTTTCTTTTAATTTTTTATTAGTGATTTAATAGTTGACTCATGTTCTATGGTGAGTCATTTCCATGGGCGTGCAGGGAGCTTTGATTCACTTCTTGTGTCCCAAACGACTAAAAGGGGGTCAAAGGAGGTACTCAGCAAACATTTTTGTGAGGTGTGTGCTGAACACCAGGCTCACTGCTGAGATGAGAGGCCAGAGGCCCGTTGGGCTGCCCCTAAGATTTTACAGGTGCCACCTGAAGCCTCAAAGACTCCCCCTGACGTGCCCCTCCCCTTAACCCACTCCTATCTTTCCTAGGAGTTCCTTCCACGGGGACACATCTCTTCTGGCCTCAGCTGCACTCTTGCAAGATGCCCAGATTGGTGGCCTGGCAAGTAGCACAATGGATTAAGGGAGATGTTCAAGCATGGGGTCCTGAGTTTGAGCCCCAGAATTGAACATGTCAGAGTGGTGCTCTGATTCTCCCTGTCTCTCTCCTCTATTATTTATTTATTTATTTATTCCCTTTTGTTGCCCTTGTTTTTATTGTTGTAGTTATTGTTACTGACGTCATCACTGTTGGATATAACAGAGAGAAATGGAGAGAGGAGGGGAAGAGAAAGACAGACACCTGCAGCCCTGCTTCACCACTTACAAAACTTTTCCCCTGCAGGTGGGGAGCCGGGGGCTTGAACCGGGATCCTTATGCCGGTCCTTGCGCTTCGCACCACCTGCGCTTAACCCGCTGCGCTACTGCCCGACTCCCTCTCTTCTCTATTATTAACAAGCAAGTAAAATCTTACTTGTTTTGTATAGAGACAAGAGAGAGGGCCCCGTGGTGGCGCACCTGCTTAAGTGCACACATCACAGTGCACAAGGACCTGGGCTCAAGCCCCTGGTTCCCACCTGCAGGGGAAAAGTTTTGTAAGTGGTGAAGCAGGGCTGCAGGTGTCTTCCTGTCTCTCTCCCCTCTCTATCTCCCCCTCCCTTCTCAGTTTCTGTCTCTATCTAATGAATAAAGATGGGGGGGAAGGACCTGCAACACTGTTTCACTTCTCATGAAGCTTCTCCCCTCAGGTGGGGACTTAGGGCTTGAATCTAGGTCCTTCCGTACTATAACGTGTGCACTCTACCAGGTGAGACTCCACCCAACTCCATAAACCAAGTCTTTAAAAACATACCCAAATTGCTTCATCCATAAGCTAGGGTGACTGCTGATTTCAGGATTCATCCCTTCACCCAGACTCTAAACTATTCCCACTAGGCACCCCAGGGGGAGCAGTCAGATCACCTCAAATCTCCTAAGATGAGGACTCACTGATCTTTCCCTGCGGGGAAGTTCCCTTCCTAACTTCCTTTTTGTTCCCCTCTCCTAGCTTCTTGAATTCTGCCCAGTCATGTGGGCAGGAAACCTCTCAGTCATTTAGGACTTCTCCATTTTCTTCCCTGGTCAGAACCTTTGACCACCAGTCCAGCAGGATTCATGTCTTCCCTTCCTATTCGAGCCCGGCCTCAGTTCCTTTAGAGAGCCTTCTAATCTCACACAGCCGAGCCCAGGTCGCTTCTGGAGGTTTCAGCCATTACTACCTGAATGAAGGAGGTGAATGCAGGGTGTTGTAATAAAGTGGGTGTGAGCAGACCTGGTGTTTTTTAAATCTTTATTTATTGGATAGAGATAGCCAGAGATCAAGAGGGGTGGGGGAGATAGAGAGGGAGAGAGACAGAGAGACACCTACAGACCTGCTTCAAGGCTCATGAAGCTCACCCCTGCAGGTGGGGACCAGGGGCTTGAACCTGGGTCCTTACACACTGTAATGTGTGTGCTCAACCAGGTGTGCCACCACCAGGCCCCCAGACCTGGTGTTTGGACCCTGGGGGGGGTTCTTGCTTTCCCTGCGTCTCACTTTCGCCACCTGAAAAATCATAGCATTGGACTTGATAATTTTTATTTTTATGTTTATTTACCAGAGCACCTCTCAGCTCTGGCTTATGGTGGTGTTGGGGATTGAACCTGGGACTTCAGAGTCTCAGGCATGACGGTCTTTTGCAGAACCATTATGCTGTCTCCCCAGCCCCTTCGTTCATTATTATTTTAAAAACATTTTAGTTTTAATATTTGTATTTATTTACACACTTAGTAGATAGCTACAGAGAAAAATCAAGAGAGGAAGAGGAGACAGAGAGGGAGGGAGACAGAGAGATACCTGCAGCCCTACTTCACCATTTGAGAAGCTTTTCCCTCCAGGTGGGGACTTGTGGGCTTGAACTCAGGTCCTTGCATATTATAACATGTGCACTCAACCAGGTGTGCCACTATCTGGACCTTATTTGATTATTATTATTTTTTTGAATAGAGATGGAGAGAAATCAAGAGGGAAGGGAGATATATATATATATATAGAGAGAGAGAGACACCTGCAGCAATGCTTCACTGCCCATGAAACATCCCCTCTGCAAATGGGCTTGAACTAAGATCCTTGTGCATTGTCACATATGCACCACAACCCAGCCCCTCTCTTTTATTATTATTATCATTTTAGAGTATTTTATTTATTTATTTATTCATTTATTTACTTATCTATTTATTTTATTTTTGAGAGAGATGCAGAGAGAGAAAGACACACACAGAGAGGGAATCAGGCGGTAGCGCAGCTGGCTAAGTGCACATGGCACAAAGGGCAAGGATCAGTTCAAGCCCCCGGCTCCCCACCTGCAGGGGCGTCACTTCACAGGCGGTGAAGCAGGTCTGCAGGTGTCTATCTTTCTCTCCCCCCCTCTGTCTTTCCCTCCTCTCTCCATTTCTCTCTGTCCTATCCAACAACAACAATAATAACTAGAACAGCAATAAAAACAACAAGGGCAACAAAATGGAAATAAATAAATTCATTAAAAAAAAAAGACACTGAGAGAAACACCAGAGCACTGCTCAGCTCTGGTTTATGGTGGTGCAGGGGAGACTGAACTTGGGACTTCGGAGCCTCAGGCATGACTTCTTTTATTATTTTTTAATATATTTATTTATTTATTTTCCCTTTTTTTGCCCTTGTTTTTTTTTATTGTTGTTGTAGCTATTATTGTTTTTATTGATGTCGTCCTACGCTACCGCCCGACTCCCCTTTTATTATTTTTTAGAAGATTTATTTATTTGAAAGAGGAGCAGAGAGAGCCAGAGCATCACTTTAGCACATGTGACACTAGGGCCTGAACTCAGCCCCTTATACTTGAGAGTGCTTTATGTAGTGTGCCACCTCCCCAGGCACAGAACTTCTTTTTTTTTTTCCCCTTTTTTCTTTTTCTTTTTTAATATTTTATTTATTTTCCTTTTTTGTTGCCCTTGTTGTTTTTATTATTGTTGTTGTTATTTATGTTGTTGCCGGATAGGACAGAGAGTAATGGAGAAAGGAGGGGAAGACAGAGATGGGGAAAGACAGACACCTGCAGGCTTGCTTCACCACTTGTGAAGTGACCCCCCCTGCAGTGGGGAGTCGGGGGCTCAAACTGGGATCCTTATGTTGGTCCTCAAGCTTTGCGCCAAGTGCGCTTAAGCAGCTGCACTACAGCCCCACCCCCTTTTTTTCTTTTTGCCTCCAGGATTATTGCTGGGGCTTGGTGCCTGTACCACAAATCCACTGCTCCTGCTCCTGGAGGCTATTTTTAAAAAATTTTATTTATTAATTCATGAGAAAGATAGGAGGAAAGAGAGAAAGAACTAGACATCACTCTGGTACATGTACTGCCGGAGACTGAACTCAGGACCTCATGCTTGAGAGTCTGATGCCTTATCCACTGCGCCACCTCCAGGACCACTGGAGGCTATTTTTTTCCCTTTCCTTGCCCTGGTTGTTTCATCATTGCTGTGGTTATCATTACTGTTACTGATGTTATTGTTGTTGGATAGGACAGAAAGAAATGGAGAGAGGAGGGGAAGACAGAGAGGGGGAGAGAAAGATAAGACACCTGCAGACCTGCTTCACAACCTGTGAAGTGACTCCTCTGCAGGTGGGGAGCTGGGGGCTCGAACCAGGATCCTTACCCCGTTCTTCGCGCTTTGCGCCATTTGCGCTTAACCTGTTGCGCTACCACCTGACCGCAGAACGTGGTAATTTCTTTTCTTTCTTTCTTCCTTTCTTTCTTTTCTCTCTTTTATTTATTTATTTATTTACTTATTTTCCTATTTGTTGCCCTTGTTGCTTTTTATTGTTGTTACAGTCATTATAGTTGTTGTTATTGATGTCATCGTTGTTGGATAGGACAGAGAGAAATGGAGAGAGGAGGGGAAGACAGAGAGGGGGGAGAGAAAGACACCTGCAGACCTGCTTCACTGCCTGTGAAGCGACTCCCCTGTAGTTGGGGAGCTGGGTACTCGAACCTGGATCCTTTCGCCAGTCCTTGAGCTTTGTGCCACCTGGGCTTAACCCGCTGCGCTACCGCTCCAGAACTTGGTAATTTCTAATGGCTCTTTCTTCTTATTTCTGCCGTCTAATGACATAGCAAACACTAGTGCTGGGAAAAACAAACTCACCTGGGTTTTTCTCATTCTTGTGTTGATCGAGTTGTAATTCTCATCTGGTTCCTCCTTCTGTGGCTCTATGGCTGTAGGAAGACACAGGGTACTGGTGGGGGGGAGGGAGTTTGACCTGCTGCTGCTGAGAATTGTTTTCAGGTGGCTTGGGAGGTGATGCAGTGGCTACAACATTTGGATCTGAGGTCCTGGGTTCCATCCCCAGCACTGCATGTATCATACTCTTTCTCATGTCAACAGACTAATAAAATCTTTTTAAAAAAAATGTTTAAGGACGAGGATATAGGTTTCAGGCCATACTCGAGTAATATTTACCTCCTTAGGATTTTCGCAGGAAAAAATAGATGATGATGAATATTGGAACAGAGACTGAAAAAGACCCAGCACCAACCCGTCTTTCAATGCTGTGAAAGCCAGGCTTTAGCTTGGGTTGTACACATGGCCGGCCAAGCAGCACGCTACCTAAACGAGCTATTTCACTAGCTCCCAAATAACTGACTGTAAAATGACGAATGAAATATCAAATAAAATAAAATGACAAGCGATGAGCCTCCAAGAGGAAAAAGTAAAATCGCCTTGAACACACCAGTGACTTCCCATATGTATGCAGAAGCTTCCAGACAAAACCTCCATCTGCCCTACACATAGAGCAGCAAGAACTGTAGGAGTAAATGTCTTCACTTTAAATAAAGGAACTGAGTGGCCAGGGAGGTGGCACAGTGAATAAAGCTTTGGATCTGAACGCATGAGGTCCCAGAGTTTGATCCCCAGTATTGCATGTGCCAGAATGATAATTTGTTTCTTTCTCCCCATCTCCCTCATTGATACATAAATTGAAATAAAAAATGAATAAAGAACTGAGAGGCAGACCTGTACCACGGCAGGCACTATGGAAGGAAATTAAGCAATGAAGACAAAGCCTGCTGTGTGACCTGCACACATCACTTGCTCTCTCTGAACCCCGCCTCAGAACCCCATACAGCAGGAATTCAGCAGACCAGAGGGAAGGCTCTGTCAGGAGTCCTAGAACTCACCCTTCAGCTGTGTGCGAATATCCCTCCCTAGCTGTTTGATCTCTTCACGCAAATTCTGCAGGTCCTGCTTCATGCCTGAACAAGAGAAGACTCCAAAACGTCAGCCCTGGGTCTTTGCAAGTCAATTTTGCCACCACCTGGGACGAACTACAATCCCCACAATCCCTTGGGATGAGCCTGTCTCCACTCACTCTCCTCGGGCAGGGGCGTGGCCAGGATGGTGACCTGTTGCTTCTCCAACTCCTGGACTTTATTCTCCAGCTTGACAACAGTCTGCCGAATGGACCGGACCTGGGCAAGATGACCGAGACATGAAAGGAGACACAGAAGTCCTCCAGATCGCACTGCTCCTAGAGGCTTCCCTGGTTCCCTAATGAACCCGGGCCCAGATCCCAGCCTCTTACCTGCTGGAAAAACTCGTCGTCCGGGTTCCCCAGGCGTGCGGTGCCCGGGTGTACGACCAGCGCCACGCGCTCCCTGTCCTCATCGTCCGAGCTGTCATCCCCCTGCCAGGACTAGGGACACTGCCATCACTTCCTTGCTGTCGCTCTCACCCCACGGGACCTACGAGCTTCCGGGTCTTCCCATGCAGGCCTTCAGTCACCCTCCCTGCCCCAGGACCAAGAACCCTGCATTCCTCCAACACCCCATCCCGTCCGGCCGCTCCCGGCCCTGCCGCCCCGACTTCTCACCTGCCTCAGCTCGCGGGTCCTGTCCCGCATGGCGGCCTGAGCTGCTTCGCCCCGGCACCTGAGCCCGAACGGCCTCTGAATCCTAAGTTTGGAACTCCCGCACCCCACTCACACTTTGACACCTCCGTTGCGCCCTCACCCCGCCGACCCCAAGCCCCTCTCCAATCGTTAGAGGCTCTGTCCCTAGCACCATGCACAGTCAATGGGAAGGAGGCGGCCGCGGGCCCCCCCCATCTCAAGCTTCCACAGGTTGGAATTCCCTTTTCTTTCCCCCCCTCCCGCTCCCGCAGCCTCAGCCACGCCCCCTCTGGGATGACCTTGAGCATGCGCACTGGGTGGCAGCGCTTCCGCGCCCCAGGGTCAGGCGCCGGGCGGAAGCTGTCGCGCCCCGAACGGAAGTCCTCCTGCCGGGACGTGAGGAGCCGCTGCCACCCTCGGGGCCGGAATTGGCTCGTCCTCCCGCGGAAACGGAGTTGTCAAAAAAGGGGGTGGGGTGCGTCATGGCTACGTCATCCGGGCGGCCCCACACCTCACATCACCCCATGTTGCCCCTCTCGTCACGTGACCGGCCCGGCCCAGCACGACGGACCCCGGAACGTGACGTTCTGCCAGTCACGTGCCCCGGCTCCCTCCGCTGGATCTTGGGGACGGCTTTCTCCCCCGCGATGTCGCTGTCACCCGGACGCCCGCAAAGCCGCCAAGAGGCGGGGAGGGGGGCGCTGACAGCCGCCAGAGAGCCGTTGAGTGGGTGGTAGGACCCTCGCTCAGCTGGGCACTATGGGGTGCGAGGAGGGGAGACCCAGGGGCGTGGGCGGACTGACGGGGCTTAGAACTGAGTCCAAAGCGCGCAGCTCCAGCGGCCGAGGACCGCGGGGCTTTGTAGGCAGCGCGTCGGGGGCGGGACGTGACCTCAGCGGAGCCGCAGCGCCTCTCCGGCAGCCGCCTGGCGCAGCCTCGGACCGGTGGGCGGTGGCGCCCCGCGTGGCCGCTGCAGCCCCGCCGCTCCGGGCACCTGCGGAGCAGCGAGACCATTTCAGGGTCGCTCAGGCCGCTCCGCCACCAGCCCAGACACCTGGCACCTGGGCCCACAAAACGCATCTGCGTGGCGGTGCGCCGCGAGCTCTGGAGATCGGGCTTGGCTTGTTCTCTCACAAAACCCCCAGAGCTCAGTGCAGCGCCTCATACATCAGGCCCTGGCCCCCCCCCCCCCCATCCTTGGAGGAAATGTTTCACTTTTTTTTTTTTTTTTTTGTCTCTGAAACTAAAAGCCATGACTGCCTGGTTTTCTCCTTTGGGCTTCAAGCTTTGGCGGTGACAGTTCCCTGGCCCTCTAAGTGCTCATTAATTCAGTACCTATTTATTAGGGCAGACATGGTTCTAGATCAGAGTTACATCAGGGCCTGACATAACGTCCCTGACATTTGTGGAGCTTGGGTGCTGGAGGGAGAGTTCCAGAGGCATTCGGTGAACCTGAGCGGAGCTGAATGTATTTGGCTCCTAGGCCTTGAAACTTATAAGAAGGAAACTTTTAAGAAGGGTCAGGCGGGCGGTAGCGTAGCGGATTAAGCGCACGTGGCACAAAGCGCGAGGACTGGCATAAGAATCCTGGTTTGAGACCGGGCTGCCAACCTGCAAGCAGGTCTGCCGGTGTCTTTCTCTTCCCCTGTCTTCCCCTCCTCTCTCCATTTCTCTTTGTCCTATCCAACAATGACAACATTAACGACAACATTGAAAAAGGGGAAATATATATATATATTGAAACTATATATATATATTGAAACTATATATTTATATACATATAAATATATATATATTCTTTTGTAGAACCATTAGAGAACCAGAGAGTTGTCTTCCTAGCTCTCCCTTTCTCTTTCTGCTTCTCTGTCTCTCTCTTTCTGTCTGGAAAAAGTTGGCTCACAGTGACATTTTTTTTTTAATTTATTTTATTTATTCCCTTTTGTTGCCCTTGTTGGACATTTTTTTTTTTAATTGAGGTAACACTGGTATACAAGGCTGTATGTTTTAGATAGGGGTAGGTTTTTTAAAAGTTTTTTTGTTTTGTTTTTACCAGTACACTGCTTAGCTCTGGCTTATAGTGGTGTAGCTTATAGTGGTATTGTCCTATCCAACAGCGACGACATCAGTAACAACAACAATAAAAAAAGGGCATGAACAGGGAAAATAAATTTTAAAAATTTTAAAAATTTTCTCATTTCCTTGTGATAGGTGTTTTATTTATTTATTTTGCTTTCAAGGTTATTGTGGGGGCTTGGTGCCTGCACTACAAATCCACTGCTCCTGGTGGCCTTTTCCATCTTTATTGGATAGAACAGAGAGAAATTGAGAGAGGAAGAGGAGACTGAGAGGGAAAGAGAAAGATAGACACCAGTAGACCTGCTTCACCGCTTGTGAAGCATTCCCCCTGCAAGTGGGGAGCTGGGGGGTTGAACCCAGATCTTTGTGCGGGTCCTTGCACTGAGAACTATGTGTGATTAATTGAGTGCACCACCGGCCAGTCCCATGATAGGTGTTTGCATAACACTCTCACTCTCAGCTTTAGTCCTTTGCTACCATCATGCACCACAATCCCCACACCCTCTTCACCCACTCCCTTTTCCCCTTCCCCAGCATCCTTTGGTTAGGTGCAATAAGAGTATAATACCTTCTCTCTCTGTGACAGGTGTCTGTCACTCCCACTACCAACTTAAATCCTCCTCCACCATCATTCACTGGGTCCTCAACACCCCCTTGACCCGCTCCCACCCTCCTCCCCAGAATCCGTTGCTTTGCTGCAATATACCACACCCAGTCCAAATTTCACTCCGTATTTTCCCTTTCTTTCCTTGCCACTTTTTATTTTTAATTTTATTTTTTTTTTGCCTTCAGGGTTATTGTTGGGCTTCGGTGCCAGCATATGAATCCACTGCTCCTGGAGACCATTTTTTCCCCATTTTGTTGGGCTTGTTGTTGTCATTGCTGTTGTCGGATAGGACAGAGAGAAATGGAGAGAGGAGGGGAAGACAGAGACGGGGGGAGAAAGATAGACACCTGTAGACCTGCTTAACCACCTGTGAAGCGACTTCCCCTGCAGGTGGGGAGCAGGGGGCTCCATCCGGGATACTTTTTTTTTTTAAAAGAATTTGTTTGTTTATTCATGAGAAAGATAGGCAGAGAGAGAAAGAACCAGATACCATTCTGGCACATGTGCTGCTGGGGATTGAACTCAGGACCTCATGGTTGAGAATTCAATGCTTTATCCACCGTGCCACCTCCCAGACCACATCGATTCAGGATCCTTATGCCAGTCCTTTCACTTTGTGCCATGTGTGCTTAACCCACTGCACTACCGCCTGACCCCCTTTCCCTTTCTTTCCTAAGTTACACGTGTGAGACACCATCCAGTATCTATCCCTCTTCTGGATTCTCTCACTTAACCTGAGATGTGACAGAGGGAAGGGTTCCACTATTTCTTACAGCTGAGTGTATGTGCACGTGCACTTACACGTATCGCAACTCTATTCTTTTTTTTTTTTTTTTCTGTCACTGGGTCATCACTAATCCAGGCTGATTTTCCAGATAGAAAGACAGTGGATATCTATTTTTCTCTTCCCCCTCTCTGTCTTCCCCTCCTCTCTCCACTTCTTTCTGTCTGTCCTGTCCAACAACGGCGACATCAGTAACTACAACAATAAAACAACAAGGGCAACAAAAGGGAATGAATAAATATTTTTTAAAAAAGAAAGATAGATAGATAGTGGATGAAGCCTGGGTGGTAGCTCACTGGCTTAAATACACATAGTGAAAGGTGCAAGGACCAGAGCAAGAATCTGGTTCATGCCCCCCCTCCCCAGGTTGTTCCCCACCTGTGGGGGGGGTTGCTTCACAAGTGGTGGAGCAGGTCTTTCTCTCCCCATCTCTGCTCTCTTGTCTTCCCCCTCTCAATTTCTCTCTGCCCCATCCAACGACAACAGCAGCAACAACAATAACACCAGTAACAACAATGAAAAAAAAGAGGGGCGGGCAGTAGTGCAGTGAGTTAAGCACACATGGCACAAAGCCCAAGGACTGTTATAAGGATCCTGGTCAAGCCCCCAGCTCCCGACCTGCTGGGGAGTCTCTTCACAAGTGGTGAAGCGGGTCTGCAGGTGTCTATCTTTCTCTCCCCCTCTCGGTCTTCCCCTCCTCTCTCCATTTCTCTCTGTCCTATCCAACAACAACAGCAATGACAACAATAACAATAAATACAACAACAAGGGCAACAAAAATGGGGGAAAAATGGCTTCCAGGAGCAGTGGATTTGTGCAGGTGCCAAGCCCCAATGATTATCCTGGAGGAAAAGAAAGAGAGAGTGAGATAAGAAAGAAAGAAGGAAAGGAAGGAAGGAAGGAAGGAAGAAAGAAAAAGAAAGAAAGGTAATGGTTACTGTTTTGAACTCTTAAGTGTGAAGTGCTAAGTTTGATCCACGGCACTCCATGTGCCAAAGTGATGTTCTGATTATCTCTTTCTGTCATAATAAATAGATGAACAGGGATGGGGACAAGGAGAAAGACCTCACAGTTTAATATAGCCCCGTGGCTTTCCTTTTGGTTTTGTTTTCCTTGCTGTTGGGACTTTATAAATTTTCATTAACTTTGTTTGGAGGGAGGAGGGTTGTTTTAAAATAAGGGAACTTTGCCCTTGAAGCTTCAGTGATCTAAGCAGCCACAAGTTGCTGCATCCATACCCCGCCTCTCCTTCCTCCTCCTCCTCCTCTGCATCTCCTCCTCCTCTTCTCCTTTCTGCATTTACTGTTGGGCCTGAGAGATAGCGTAATTTTGCAAACTTTCATGCCTGAGATGCCAAATCCCAGATTCAATCCTAGCACCACTATAAACTAGAGGTGAGCAGCGCTCTGAAAATAAGTAAATATAAATAAATAAATAGATAGGGAGTCTGGCGGTAGCACAGTGGGTTAAGCACACATGGCGCAAAACACAAAGTAAGGATCCCTGTTCAAGCCCCTGGCTCCCCACCTGCTGGGGAGTCACTCCACAGTCAGTGAAGTAGGTCTGCAGGTGTCTTTCACCCTCTCTGTCTTCCCTTCCTCTCTCCATTTCTCTCTGTCTTATCTAACAATGATTACATCAATAAGAACAATAATAACTACAACAACAATAAAAAGACAAGGGCAACAAAAGGGAAAATAAATAAAAATTTAAAAATATAGATAAATAAAGTCCTCAAGGACCACTAAGATAGCTGACCTAGAAGTGCACCTGCCTTGTCACAGATGCTACCCAGGTTCCAGCCCCCTGCTCCCACTGGGGGAAACTTCAAGACTACGGCTATCCCTCTGGCTCTCCTTGTCTGTCTGTCTCTCTCTCTCTCTCTCAATATTTTATTTATTTATTAATGAGAGGGCTGGGAGGAGAGAGAAAGAACCAGGCATCACTCTGACACATGTGTTGCCAGAGATCGAATTCAGAACCTCATGTTTGAGAGCGCAGCACCTGGGGGCTGGGGGGTGGCACACTGGGCTAAGTGCACATGGTACAAAGTACAAGGACCCCAGTATGAGGCTCCGGCTCCCCACCTGCAGGGGGATCACTTCACAAGTGGTGAAGCAGGTCTGCAGATGTCTTTCCCTCTCTATCTTTCCCTCGCCCTCTCAATTTCTCTCTGTCCTATCAAAAAAAAAAAAAAAAAGAAAGAAAGAAAAGGGCCAAAATGGCCATAGCAGCAGTGGATTTGTAGTGCCAGCACTGAGCCCCAACAATAACTCTGGGGCCAAAAGAGAGAGAGAAGAGTCCAGCACCTTACTCATGACACCACCTCCCGTCTGTCTCTCTCTAACAAAGTTGGCTTGAAGCAATGAAGCCCCAGCAAAGGCAAACAAAAAAATAAATGGAAGAAAGAAAGAATGTGATTGAATTATCACACTGTTGGCACACCTCATTTTCATGGAGACCTTTGTGCTTTTCCCCTTTATATAGAGACAGAAAGTCAGAGAGAGAGAGAGAGAGAGCGCAAGTGAAGTGAGCACAGCACTGACGCTTCCTTCAGTCGGTGGGAGGTAGTCTCAAACCTGGGTCAGACAAATGGCAAAACAGCCTCCAAGTGAGTTACTTCACTAGCCTGAGAGCTCTCTGCTCTTAACCAGGACATAGGGACCCAAAGGGACACCCTAGCCAGGGAGCTAGTTCTCCATGTCTCATCCACCCTTGGGGACTGGCTGGTACCATTTGGTGCCCTACTCCATGTCCTTGGTGCAAGTTGGGGGAGTAGAGCCGACTTTGCCCACCAAACTGAAGCCCTTCCCTGCCCTGGCCAAGTCCCTTCCTGTCCTTTCCCATTCGGTAGGATGTGGTGGTCCTCCTCCCTCTCTCTGTTTGCAGTGCCCCCCACCAGGAGCCAATGATGTCAGTGCTTTTTCTTGTGGGAAGGAGCTCTGTGTGACCTGGAGACTTGGAGACAGCGCCCAGGAGCTGAGAAAATAAAAGCCCTATGACTGCCATCACTTTTGTGTTCTGCACTTGACCTTGAGAACTTCTTCATCTGAGACTCTCACCTCTTCAAATCCTATGCATCCTCTTGTAGTTTTTCTCTAGAGATTTATTTATTAATGAGAGAGAGAGAGAGAGAGAATGAACCAAAGCATCACTATGGCA